>NW_028277048.1:11260000-11870000 GCF_059951505.1 Python bivittatus | reverse complement strand
TAAACCAGACAATAAAACAAAGTTATCTTGGTGTTTCTGCTGTGATAGAAAAGCACAGTAATTTTCTTTATTGCTCCAAGAACATTCTTCTTATTCAAAGGATTCAGCATGCTTAAAGATTCATGTGTTTTTTTGCCCAACTCTACACAATGCAATTGCTTCCCAAATTATTTAGTCTGATTCCATAAATATTTATACGGACCCACAATGTTCCATAGGATTCTCACATGATTTACAGCTACAGATTGATAAAAAGATACACAAATGGGAAACAAATATAAAAATAAGCAAAAAACTATCTATGCTTAACAAGGAATGCATTACATATTCTACTACATTTGATCTTTAAATAGCTCAATAACTTCATTTAGATATCATCACCCGATACTTCTTTTCCCTCTTAGGTAATGCCAACCCCAGATGAATAAATGGAATGCATAGTCAGATCTATCAGATATTAAATCAGCCTAATTTTTCCATCTCAACCCCTGAACTGTAAAGAACAAGGAATTGCCTCTGTTAAATATATAGCCTCTGTTCTATTTTATAGATGATTGTATTGTAGTGGAAGGCCAAGATGTATCAAACTGAATTATCGATTACTATATAACAGCAGAAAAATGTAGGAATCCCAAGTATGGATTCATTTGAATTAATCCTAAAGTTTCTTACCAGAGCATTAAAACTTATATGTTTTAAAACTTTTAGTTAACAGTTTCATTTACCTGTTGAGCCAAATCCTTTGGAAGAGTACCTTCTGTGCTGAAAAGTTTAACAACAAAGAATTCTTATTAAGCCTGGTTTTCTAACCTTTAAAAACAAAGTTAATCTAAATAACTACAATCAAACATTGCTTTTTAGGAATTTCCCAGATGTTGGTTCACTATCCAATCATTACACATCTAAGTATCATCAGCATTTTCCCCAACAGTATAGTATATGGAACTACAATCAGAAAACCCAGAATCAAGGCGAGGCTATTGAGTTGCATAGAAAGAAAATGTCAGTAAGTACAGCCTGCTCAAGCTAAAGAAAGTGTTGTCTATATTTGCCACTGGGCCTTAAACAATCACTAAACAACAAACATTAAATGCAAGATAGGAATGGCTAAGAACCCTTCATCTATTGAATATTTGACTATAAGAAGGTCAAAAGGGCTACCATATCTGGGCTGCAAATATCCAGACGACCACTGGACATGTAGTAGTAGTGAAAAACATTACAGTCCAGATACATTAGCCCTACATTTAAAGACATTAGTCCCACCAAGCAGCAGCGTCAAAAACCCACTCCAGTCAAAAGTGTATCGGTATTGCAGATAAAGAAACGCTGCCTACTTTTGCACGCCGACTACCTCTTCCTTCTCTCCCACCCGCCACCGAAAACGTAAACAAAGCGATGAAGCAGTGAGTCTGCGGTATGACCCCCTTAGACTTACAAGCCCCCCTTGAATGCTCTAGTGTCCGATCAGCCTCTCACGGATCGATATTTGTAGCCTAACTTGTCTAAAAGGAGGGGGGCTCCATCCCCACGCTCCTTTGAAGCGCCATGACGTCACTGCCTGACAACACAACCCGTCATTCGACGGGAGTTGAACCGTTAAGAAGCAACCGTTTTTCCCAGGCTTTAGAAGCGCCTGGGAAAGCCCGAGGAAAAAAACGTGGGAATAAAACACAGAAGGCAAGAGGCCGCCACCCACTTACTAGCCCGAACGAAGCTCCCCTTCCTCCATTTCCACAACTCTTCTCACCTCCACCTAAATAAAATCAAATCAGCCCGCCACCGCACATGCGCATTTACAACCTGACCATCCCCCGCCAATAGCTTTCTAGGACAGGCGGGCTTTTGTTTTAACAAGGCTGCTTTGGCGCATGCGTATTTCTTCTCAGCCTCCCGTTTGCGTGCCGTAGAGTCTGAAGTGTTTGGGGAGAGTGTAATTTATTTAACAATCAAGGACTAAGCCTCCTCTCACCAGTTTGGGTTTTTTGGGGTTTTATGGGCGCGTTTGTATCACCTGCAGGAGCAGAATGTAAAAAAGAAAAGACACTAAGAGACCCTTGGGGACTTCTAAATACAACAGCCGTTATCCGGGGCCGATATAATCCAAAGCGTTTGGAGTACTCTGGTTGCACAACCCACCTCTCGACATCTCTCTGCTTATTTCATCCCATTGCTTGTCCTCCAGCATTTGCAGAATAAGGAAAATGTTTATATTTGGAAATCATAACTACAAAAATATTTTCTCCTCTCCCACCTCCGATACAGAGGAAATACTATAAAGAAACCGGTACAGAAAAACGAAGAAATCCAGGATCTCTGCAGTTATATAGCATATGTTCTTCATCTATCACCCTGAAACAATGGAGCAGTCGGTTGTTTTTTTAACCAGATTTCATTTTATATGATTAAAAAGTGATTCTCTTTTTCATATTAAACATTGTGGTGCAAAAGCAACTCATTCTCGATTGCCGTTACAGGATGGAGGGTTGTTTTTCCCGGTATATATACATCGGAGAAGCTCCTGGAAGTTGGCGGCATAGGTCCGCTTCAGTTATCTGCCCCCCGCCCCGCTCCTGCTTAAGTCTGTTACTCAGTTGTATAGAAGCTTATTATTTTTCGACATTGCAGAAAAATATTCCCACTGCTGGCCCGACGCCAGAATTCCAGATTTCTCTATTTCTAAAGGCAACTCTCATAATCACTCCAGCAGACCGGTAAATCGGTCCCTTTCTATGTTTATATACCGATAACCTGAAGGTGGTCCACCACACATTATCTCTGTGCTGAAACTTGTATCAACTTTTGTATTACAGTATTTCATATTTCCATTTTAAAATGAAAATATTGTTAGGCAATTTATATCAATTGTAGATTTCTAAAATTTACATTTAATTCGCTGGGTCTTCCTTATCATTGTTCTCCTTTTAAAATCCAGGAAATACGACGTCACATCCAACACGTGATCGTTATAGCTGCTAGAGAGTGGCGGCGGAGGGTGACGGGTCTGATTTAATACTTCACGGCAAAACAATCACTGGAAAAAATGGGATCTGCAATGGCAAGCTCTTCCTTTGAAGAGCTTAGACAGGAACAATTGTAAGGTATTTGAATTAATTTCACAAAGATAAAATGAAGTATGTTTCATCTTTTTCTGGCTTATTCAAAAAAAGATACTTTAGCTTATAGGGCCCTTATAAAGTAGTCTCTCTGAACACCTAATTACCATGTGAATGTGCCCCCCTTCCCTTGGCAAATGTCAGAATAGCCAGAAAATGAAAAATCGAGGTAACTACAGGAAATTAACACACATTATTTGAATCAATCTCAGGAAACAGCCAAAATGAGGATTCTTCTGTGTTCTCAATTTTTTTTTCTGTACAGGAACAGCTTTGTGCCCAAGTCACATGCAGATGTCTGTTTGAAAGATCATCATGCCACAGGAATTAGAAATTGCTTTTGATGATCAACCATTACTGGAGGCCCTGGAAAGCTATATAGTTTATCAGCTTCTTAAACAATCAAACAAAAATAGCCCCTACCCCAAATAGTCTTAACTCATCTGAGAATATGCTAATGAATATCTATATTGTTAAGAGACATAACCAAAACAGAAGTGATCAAGCTACACATCATTTGTAGGCAAAGAAGTTTTAACACAGTAAATATGCTGTTACTACTAACTGTCAAGATATTTTTGAACTGAGGGAAGAGTTAAATTCTAAGCAAACAAGCCAAATCCAGGGTCCATCACTGAAAGAAAATGTTTAGTTTGGACACTGCTCTGCCAGCCTTTTCTGCAGTAGTTGATACTCAAAGTAGTTGAAATATGCTGTTTCAAATTTTTAAAACAACCATCTGTTTCTTAGTTTAAAGAAATATCTTTACACCAAAAGAAACAAAATGTAAAAGAAAACTCATAGCAAATGCTTCATCTGCTGCATAAGCCAAGATTCCTCTCAACTTTAAAATCTGAATTGCCATAGCTATCAACAAAATCAATTACTGGGGTAATTGTCAATGTCTCCGATCTACTCCTTCAGACACATTTAAACAGGCTTTTTATTTATACCAGCCATTCCCAACTAGGCAGCCTCCAGAAGTTTCAGATTAGAGTTCCCAACTGAATACCTGGTTGGGGAAGACCAGTCTATTTCATCTTAGAGATGTTTAGCAGTGGATCATGTTAATAAACACATTCCTCAAAGTTGTTTTAAGTGCAAAGTGTTGATGCAATTGCAGTGGGAAACTGTTGGTCCTATTTTAAGTACTGTACTGGACAATCTACTGAGTGGTACTGATTGCTGCAAATGTAGAGTCATTTTCCATAGAGCTTAACTCCAAAAAGGAAAATATGTGATTGGTCTAAACATCAAATGACAGTTAATATTTGATAGTTAACAGATGAACAAGTATGCATCCATACATGGTAGTAGTAACCATGGCAAGAAATTTCATCAACTTCTTTAGTTACATTAATTCTCAAGAGCCTCAGCCAACATGACTATGGGAAGGTAGTAATTGTATATTACAAAAGGTTGGAGGGCCAAAGGGTACCCATCACTATAGCCTGGATATGTCTGGATACAAGAGACTGCAGTGTGAACTAATCTCTTATTTTTTACCCCAATCTACTGGTAAATACCATCTGTCAAATGTGAAGGAAAACTTGGAAAAAGGCAGAAAGGAAAAAAAAGACTTTGGAAGTTTATTCTTTGATAAAATTTAAACTGAAAGTGATGACTTTGCTACTAACATTTTCCTAGATGCACAAAAATCTATTCACAGAGAAGTCTGTGTATATTCTAAGACATTAAATTAGAGCTACATGAGAGTGACACAGAAGATGAAGTTTCTACTCAAAGAGCAAAGTCCAATAATCATTTTGGTAAAGCAATAGCCTGTTCTGGTTAATGAGTTCAAAGAAAGAGTCTTCCTCTAGAAAATTACAATACAGAGAACGCATACAATTACAATACAAGAGGGGCTATTTGTTAGTAACTAGCATCTAAAACAGAATTTTTATAGTAAAAACACATAGAAATTAAAATCAGTTGCATTTTTTTAAAACTGGAAAAATGGAGACGACTTTTAAGCATAAAAGTGGTAATTCATTTTTTAAAAAAACAATTTGTTTTGGTAAATGAAGCCAGTTCCTTTAGAACCCAAAGGGTAGAAGTCAGAAGAACTCAAGCACATCATGCTGAGAGGTAGAGAGGTGTCCATATATAATCACAATCTTCCATTGGTTTTCTTTTTTATTTTTATTTTGTCTGAGGTAATTAGCTGTGTGTGTCAAGTTGTAGAATCAAAAGTATTGGCAAAAAAAAAAGAGCAACATTGACAAGATACACTAATGACCTCTTTCCTCTCCTCAACAGGTCCTAAAAAATTTAATTAGATGCATCTGAATTAATGCTTCCTGGATCTCCGGTAGGTGAAGTGATTGATGAAGGGGTAGTAGCGTCCTGCCAGCTGCCATTAGCCTGAAGAGGGAATAAAGGTATTTTGTTGTTAAGTCCACAAGGTGCTACTACTTGCCTCTTAAACCACTCTGATTATGATTTCCCAAATTACAATAGGAGAGCATTATGCCATGTGCAAGAGACGGACTTTGTTCCATTATGATTAGCCTCATAGCAAACATCTTCACATTGTAATTCACTTTCTGGGACACAGAAGGTAAAATATTGAGTGAATGCTGCTTCTGCTGTATTTGTGTCATGGCTTCTTTTTTCCCAAATGGGACTCCTTTCCTCTCACCCAATTTCTCCAGCTAACTTGTCTAAATGGTTAAAGCTTTACTGCCTGTTGATTCTCAAACAATTATGGGAGCACTCTCCTCCAATGGGAGGGGATTGGAAGATGCTTCCTTCTAATCCACTGGGCCAAAATGGATGAGTAGGTAAGCCAGCTTCTCTTTCTGACCATCCCTAACCATTCACGGTTCTTTGCAGAGAAAGATTTTCTTACAGTTTACGCATGAGGGATTTTTTTTGATCCCCCTGAATAACAAAGACTAGCAATAGGCTGCCTATTTCCCCCACTCTTTGAAGCAGCACTGTCTTGTGGCAAGGTGATAGCAACACCACAGTTAATGCCGCAGTAGAGCTCTATTTTATTTGCATCTGCAGAGGTGGTTATATTAACCAACACTGCCATGTCAGACTTCCGCAGCTCAAGACATTCAGTTTCAAAATCTGAAGCTCCTTACATCAATGCGCTGTGTCGAATATAGGGGGTTCCCCACAATGCTGTCATATCTTCCTGCCTGGTGTATGACATGGTGTAAGGAATCCATCTGTAACAATATGACCAATTTGTCAAGCAAACAAAAAAGTGCCAAAACAATTATGTAAATGCTATAGTTGCTGCCCCAAACCCTTCTTCCTTTCTATGATCTGTCGTGTTTTAGTGTCCAGTTGGGCTGCACATTTATTCTCAGCTCTTAACTACTTATATTGCTTTTCTGCTGCAGATTTAAACAATGTGATACAAATGCATGTTACCAAGAGGAGATTGCTATTAGCATTATAAGGTTTTTTAAAAATAATGAATGGGCTTCTCTGTGCCCACCAATTTTGGGAAAGGAAAAAACAAAAAAAAACAAGAAACAAGAAACAAGACAACCCCATTCTCTTCCTCTGGAATGTATAGCTACATTCATTCTGCATTATTGTACACATATATTACCTTTCCCCCTGAAATCCAGGAGAATATATCAACAACATTACAGTAATGGACAATCAGGCCACGTATACCAGTCCTCATAAGGCTACAGGCCAGGCACAGAACCAAATTCATTTAGCCAAAAGTTCAAAGGGCAGCCAGTTCTAGCCCAGTACAGAAGATTTCAAGTACTTCCTTGTCCAAGGAAGCATTTGAAGATTTAGATCAAGTCAAAGGCCCAAAAGGCATTTATTTATGGGATAACCTGTCTCCTAGTAGCTATAGACAGACTTTTTACTGTTCAGGAAATCTTAAAATCTGTTTATCTTACAATGAGAGTCATGCCCTGGGCACCTGGATTAAAGTATTTATGGTCACAGAGGACTGTTACCCCAACATTGTTACACCTACCTGTGACTGCACATTGGCTCCCACTGGTGAATTCTGGTAGGAACTGAGTGACTGCAGGTTTATAAAGGAATCTCCAGAATTTGTCATTTTAAATGACCCAGAGGAACCTGAAGAGGAAAAAAAAGTTATCTAGTTATGTCTGCAACCATTCATTTTTCTATAACCTGTCATAAATGATAGCCCAAAGAGCTATTGTGCTTGAAATTTGATTCCACAATCTATCGCTTTCTATCTTTGCATAGTACTCAACTTCCAGGGCTTAGTGAATAGTTCTTGACCAAATACAGTCCAGGTTATTTCATGAATCCAATTCAAGATCTCCTCATTTTCCTTTCTACCAATACACCCACTCCTCGTTTAGCAACCAAGTTCCATTCTAATGACCAGATTATTAAGTGAAATGGTCGCTAAGTGAATGTGTGACAGAGAGAGACACACACACTGCAAAGATCACTGGTTGCTGAATTCTTTATCATTCAAATAAAGTTCTTGTACAGCTACACCAGCATTACTGTCATTCTGGTGTGCACTGTTGTCAAGCGTACAAAGTTTGGTCACAAATGCACACACTGGTTGGAAAATGAATTTTTTATTTCTATTTGCAAATGGTTGCTAACCAAGGTAGTCACTAAAAGAGGAATGGGTGTAATTACAAACTGAGTCCCTAGAAACTCTGAGGTTTCTTCAAAGGCCACCAGGTTCCTTATATATAAAATGGTACACAACAAGATAATTAGACCAGAGGTTCCCAAGCTTTCTCTGTTCAGGACTCCCCTAGAGGTTCCCAAGCTGTATGCCATGACACTCCGGGGCACTGTAGTAAACTCATTAACAGTTCCAGTTGTTAAGTAATAAAATATCCCATGGCGCCCTTGTGAGTTTGCTGTGGCATCTCATTTGGGAACCATGCAATTAGATTGCTACCTGATATCCCACTGCAATCCATAGCTTTATGAGAGGGATGCAGTGCTATTTTAAGTCACAATTTTTGTTTTTAGGAAGACTTTATGAGATTCAATCAGTCACACATGAACCTATGCAGTTTAAAATATGCACCTGATTTTAAAAAAAAAATACACAGAAATTCTAGAGCATACAAGTCTGACAAGAATCTCCTCAAAGCCTAAAAATCAATAATCGATGTTAATAATGTAACTGCAGATACTCAAGTAGTAATATATTATATTACCAATAATTAATATATTACTAGTAATACATTAATATATATAATAGATAAGAGGGCTTGTGTATTACTGAGACCTCTCTCTCTCTGAGTTTTGCCCTGCCAGGTTTTGGGTGTGGCATCAGCCGAAACCTCAGGGCAGGAGTGGGGGCGTGGCAACTGTCATCCTAGATTCATATATATGAATTATATATGAATTATTTTAATATATTAAATTTTGATTATAATAGTAAAATCTAATACAAACTAAACGAAGGAAAGAGGATAGAGAAGAGTAAAAAGTGCAAGGAAAAAAGAAAAAGAAAAAAGTAAGAATATAATAAAGAGAAAAGAAATATATAGAGAAGTAACTTTCAACTTTCATCACAAGTATAAACAAATTTAGTAACTCTTCACCCTCTGTAAAGTTACAAACATTTATCTCTTCATCCCATATCCCATCTCTATAAACAAATCCATAAAACATCATCTTTTGAATCCTGGCGTCAGCAGAGTCCATAAAGGGTAGCCAGAAGTAACAACCTATCTTGTTTTAACCTTGATCAAGTAAACCAACTTTATATTCCTTTATATTAACAGTCTTCATCTTTAGTTCATTCAAATATCGTCATAGGATTTGATTTCTCTTCACTTCTTCGTCCCATTGCACAGAGTTCTTCCAGGCTTTAACAAAGCACTTTTGTAAATCCATAGGAAAGAATTATCCAGGTCACTCTCTTGGCTTGTCATTTGTATTTCCCTTTAAAATTTTAAAATCTCAGCCAGTTTCTTTTTGTAGATCCAGTAAAACATTCTTTTCTAAATCATTCTCTTGGCCTGTCAGTTGTATATCCACTTTCGATACCATCTCTATCGTGACAGATAAAATCTGTTCTACATCTGTCATTTCTTCAATAACATCTTTTGAATATAGTCTGTCCATAGAAGCAGACATCATTGCTGACATTGTTGATATTGTGGCTATTTTCTGATTCCATTCTTCAAAAGTTTCCTTCAGTATTTCTATTGTCATAATGTTTTGCATTATCTTACAGGCCTTTATATCTTTCCTCTACCTAAAATCTTTAATCCCCTCTAGTGTCCAATTTTTGAAATCATGAAATTGCTTATCTATGTTGTGTCTTGTAAAAAACAAAACAGGATCTATTTCCCAAGAAGCTGCTTGTACTTTATAATTAATCCCAAAATCTTATTGTAAAAGTTTAAATATTCCAATTTTATCTGGACCCTTAGTCCATTTATAACTTTCTAAGATTAAAATTTTATTTAGCTTTTTGCTGTTTATTTAAGATTCTTCAAATTCTTAAGCTTATAATTAAAATTCAGAAAAACCAGATTCACTCGGCAGGTTCAGCCCAAGAACGAGGCAATCCAGTACAGTTCAGTTCCTTTATTAGCTTGTACCTAACAGACAGAATCTCACCAGACTAAACCTATGCTAAAGCAACTAGTGGATATACCCCGTGAGACTCTAGGGAGGGGCCAGCCTCATCCTCTTCATCTTCCCACACTCTTGTTGTGGGCTGAGGAGGTGCTTGCTCTGGAATGCCTCTCCCCCCTCCTGACAACCTTGAACTTCCATTCTAGAATCTTCCCCACTCATGCCATCCATTACAGTTGGGCAGCTATATAAATTTGAATGATAAATAATCAATCTACATGCCCAGTTTGCAGAGAAAGAAGCAAGTACAGGTAGTCCTTGAGTTATGATGGTAATTGGGACCAGAATTTCCATTGCTAAGCAAAGCAGTCATAAAGCACAATGTCACACGACCACAAAGTTTACAACGGCAATCCCAGCAGTCACTATTGCTGTCCTTAACCAAATGCCACCAGTCATTAGGCAAGGACCCACTCTGATCCAAGCCATTCCCACCTTGGGCCTTCCCAGCCCCCGGCCCTGGTAAGGTAAGGGACTGCCTCCTCTTCAACTCCCCCCATCTGCCTATCTCCCCACCTATCCTCTGCCCTTTTGGCTTCCCTGTACAGCGGTGCTCTTGGTGGTGCTGGGGCTGAAGTAGAGGCCCAGGGCCTTCAGCAGCCAACCGTCACTGCCCTTGGGCCTCTACTTCAGCCCCAGTGCTGCCACTGCCAAAAGGGCCAGGCCAGGCACGCTGTCTCAAGTGCAGGAGGAAGACAGCGAAGGTCAGCACAGCAGGGCCTATGGAACGCAGGGCGACTGGGGCTTGGCGCTGTGGCAGCTGGCTGCAGTGTGGGGCGTGAGGCACTCTCCTTGGCAGTGGCCCCAGCAGTGCTGGGGCTGAAATAAAGACCTGGGATCAGTGGTGGCTGGCTGAAACTAAAGGCCCAGGCCTCTACTTCAACCCCAGTGCCACCGAGGACTGACATTGTGCAGGGCAGCCAAAAGGGCAGAGATGGAGGGGAGATAGGTAGGTGGGTGGAGTTGAGGCACCCCTGCAGTCTTAAGTTTTGATCACATGACTAAAGGGGCGCTGCAATGGCCATAACTTCGGGAACCAGACATAATATTCATTTAGTGCTGCCATAACTTCAAATGGTCATTGAACGAATGGTCATTAAGTGAGGACTACCTGTATATGTTAGGAGTACAGTCACCATATGATTAGCTGATACTATGTCCAACTTAGGATTTGGTGGGGAACACTGGCCTCCTAATATCAACAATACTACTTATGGGAAAAACGTAAAGGTACTGGGATGATTTCACGAAAAATGAACTGGGAAACCAAATTATTTACAGAAAATCATTAACTGGTACATTAATGAATATATAGGGGTTAGCAAAGCAGTTCGAGTTCCCAAGCTGTTTCAAGCAAATTTTTCATCAGAAGGAATTGAAAGCACTAACTGACGTATCCTATTGTCTAGTCAGGCTTGTCAACAAAGAGGCATTTTAGTTTTAAATGTAGTTTTTACATTTCAGTTTTTTTGTCTAGTTCTTGTAATTAGCATTTACCCTGAAGAACAACTGTCTCAAACATGTTAGGAGCTGAAATTGCTTCAGTCAATCATAATTCACTCTGGAGAGCCTTCTGGTACTCAAGATCTTGATTTCTTTCATTATTATATCCTAACATAAGGCAACTAGGAGGGCTGACAGAAAACAACAAAAGAATTTAGACATATAGTGTGTCTAAGCCACTTTCAAAAAGCCATCTGGGGAAATGGGCAGCATATAAATTTAATAAATAAACAATAAAATAGATAGATAGATAGATAGATAGATAGATAGATAGATAGATAGATAGGCCAGATTGGTTCACTCATATGTTTTCAGCTTCTGAGTAGTGTTACTTTCCCATTGCTGGTTTCCCCAGCAGGTGTCCTCCTTTAACTGCTGCCTTTCTACACTCACCAGAATTTGGAGTGGGGGGAGAGCTTGTTTGGTTGCCTTGGGCCACCACATTGGTTGCATCCACTGCTGTTTTGGCTGCATAAATATTGGCCTCCTCCTGGAATTTCCCCATATTTTTCTTGTACCGGATTCTCTTGTTACCAAACCAATTGGAGACCTGTAACACAACAATAACTCCATTAATGTGTAAACAAATCACACTATCTAGTCAGCTAGTATCATCCTTACAGGATAGGAAGACCAAGCAAGACTGCTATCGAAGTGGGCAAAATGTAGTCATCCTTCAAGTCCCTATGGCACCAAGCCAAGTACTAACACATCCATTTAAAGTACCAGAAATCCTTTAGCAGAAACGTGAATTTGTGCTTTATAAAATCCCTTTCTGAAACAAAATAAACTCTGCTGTGAAAGATCTTGTTGAGCTTAATTTTTATTTTAGTCATTGTGTTTATATGCCACCTGCCCAGAAAAAATGTATGTGTTATATACCAATAAAATCCGTATTAGAGACATATTAACTCCCATGATATAAAAAAATAACACATTAAAATGATATCCAAATTAGGTGAGAGCAATTTAGAAGTTGTCAGAACCTTCACAATCAATCGCCTTGCTAGTTTGCTTGCTGCATTTCTGCCATTACAGTGATGGGGAGGAAGGGGGGGGGGAAGGCTGGGAGGTTAAATGTTAGGTACAGATGGACTGTTATCTGGTTCTCAAGAATGGCCAAGGTCGTACCAGCATACCAGCATGAGACCTGGAGAGAATTTTCAACATGTGCAAGAGAGACTCAAAGACAGAAGGGGGGCAGGTGAAAGGGGAATGAGGTAAAATGAAATTCTGGTGTGTGCGGGACTCAGTTCCAGCTTTCGCTTTAGAGCTGTGCACTACTTGCCATTAAATGAATTTCTCTTTGAACCTGCATTGGTTTCAATGGGAGTTGCTTTCATTGGGAACTGAGTACTGCAGTTCTAATAGAAGTTAAGATGACAGTTAAAAAATAAGCTGAATATAAAAAACTGATTAAAACACAAAGCAGCAAAGAATACATCTGAATAGAGTGCTCAATGATACCTCAGTACATTAAAATATTTGATTAAACAGAAATGATTTCATATGCATGCAGATTATTAACTAGATTCCTTTGGAATGGAGTTCAAAAGGCATCCAGAGCCAAGTGCTAACTTTGAGACACTGCCATTCTAATGCACATTAGAGCACATACATAGGCCACAAATATCTTGCTTTTGATCCCACTGAGTCAGAAAATAGCCCAGAGAAAGATAGATGTGAGGTCCAACTTAACATTACAGCTAGGTTCTACTACAAATTCATGCTGCCTCTGATCTAATTCCAGAGTATGGCCATAACATGTTTTGTTTGTTTCTGAATTACTGTGATGTCCAAACCCATACCAAATAAGAAACTTCTCAGATAATACTAGCACTGGTTGCTCTGTAATCAAATAGATTTCTTTTCAATAAATTAACCAAAGACTTTTAAAATCTTATGGCAGGTTTCAGATTTGTAGCAAATATTGGATTTCTAACCTAATGAAAATCATCCAAGATTAGCTTGCATGATTCTACCAAACTTTATGAAATGAAGAAATGTAGGTACTTAGTTAATTCAACAAAAAGCCATTCTGAACAGTAACACACTGAAGGAAATCATGTGGCAAGATGTAACCATTAAAAAAAAATCTTCCAAGTAGGGTTTATTAGTGGGCCAAAGGAATTATACAGAGAACTGAATCTAGCGATAATATAGCAACATCTGGGACAGAATTCCATTGCCCTTCTAGTCAAAATTCCAACTCTGTGTGGACTGATTTAAGATTATTTATTCACTTATAAAATCATGACCAAGAAAAAAAAATACTGATTTAAAAATCCAAGCTTTCAGAAGGGAATTTAGATATATTTTTAAATTAATACAAAAGCCATACTATTAGTTTAGCCATGAATATACAATTTGCCAAAAGCAGAAGTAGCCATGCTAGCCAGGAAAAAAAAAAAAAGAATACCCAACTCCCTATTAAAGAACCACCTTTATTAGCTTGGTTCAAAATTATAAAAAGCATGCAATCTCCTGAATTTTCAAGAACTGTCCATCATATTGGCTGTGCAAGCCACACCTGCAGTCAATTATGCCTTAGAAAGAATGTGAGAGTAGCATGAAAATTAGACATGCAAATCAGATTCTATTCAAGTGACGAGATGGTATCAGATGGCATCAGGGCTTCCCAAAGATTGCTGGGATGAGGAAACAATATAGAATTACTGGTCCCTCATTTCTGGAAATCAGAAATCCATCTGGTAAGTATTTTCATCTACACAGCCTACCTGTGAGACTGTAATGCCTCCTTTCTTTGCTAGTTCTTCTTTGGCTTCTTCACTGGGGTAAGGATTACTCAGATGAGAATAAAAATACTCATTCAAGACTTCTGTTGCCTGCTTGCTGAAGTTACGTCGCTTTCGCCTGAGAACACATTGGAATTATTCATAAAGCCTAATATTAAACTAAAATATAGACTGTCCCAAGAGCTGGAGGAAAAGTCAGCAAGGACTACAGGAAAATACATAAAAGTTTGGCCAAACCATAGTTCTTAAATTGGAGTTGACTACTTAAGCTTTCCAAAACATAATTTATATTGAGGCAAAAATTAAAATATAAATACAAAAATATAAGTAATAGAACTTTCATACTGAATATTTTCAATATTTGAAATTCTATATTCCTATATGGTTAAAGCAAACTATTGATGCTTTAGCCAAACAAGAATATAAGAAGGGAGCATGCTATAATGCTAAACGTTGACACTAAAAGTACAGCCAAGATTACTGCTCTGCACACAAAACAGTACTTCCAAAATGATAGTATAAACAAAGTATCAGCAAATCTTAAGAATTAATTCCCCAAATATTTAAACTATATGATTCAAGATTGAAAACTTTAATCAACATTGAAAACTCTAATTCATACCACAACTGCCTACAGCTACCTAGAGTTCATGTTTTCCTTACAGAACACACAGTTCCCATCCCGTTCATTATTACAGGTAGTCCTCACTTAACGACCATTTGTTCAGTGACCATTCAAAATTACGACACTGAAAAAATGGATTTACGACCTGTGCCTGAAAATACAACCATTGCAGCGCCCCCACAGTCATGTGATCAAAATTCAGGTGTTTGGCAGCCTGCCTGCACTTACAATCACAGGGGGGCTTCAACTCTCCCCACCTGCCTATCTCCCCCCATCTCTGCTTTTTTGGGCCTATGCTCTGTCACCCCAGCTGACCTTCGCCGTTTTCTTGCTCCTGCTGAGAAGGCATGCCCGACCTAGCTGCTGAGCCCTATGGGGCTGACTTCTTGCTGGGAAGAAGGGAAAAAACACTGAAAGCAGTCTTTCTTTTTCATTCTTCGCAGCGTTCCCTCTCATCCCTGGGGGCTGGCTGAAAAAGCTCCGTGCCAAAATCCAAGCAGGATTTTCAGCCCTGGAGAAGCTTCAGAAGCCTCTCAACTCTGGGGCTGAAAATCCAAGTGGCTCTGAGGCCCTCATACACCCAACCCTCTCATACACACCCTCACTCCCTCCCCCACCCAGCAGTGCTTGGGGCTTGCAACTTCCTGCCAGATTCCCCACTGACTTGATTGTAGGAAGCTGGCAGGAAGTTGCCTCACCTAATGAGCAGGGCATTCACATAATGATGGCAAACAGGACTGCGGTTGCTAAGCAAAGCGATCATGTGATCATTTGCTTAACAACCGCATTACTTAGCAACCTAAATTCCGGTCCCAATTGTGGTCGTTAAGCAAGGACTACCTGTACTCTGTTCTACCCTTAACAGATTCCCAAAGAGTAATATTAATAGGATCACGTAATTAGAAAAAGCAGGCAGCAAGTGACAGGAAGGGTTCTCCAAAACCAATATGGAAAATATGAAAAGTTCAGAGTTGACAGCTCTATTCTAACTTAACAGCCTGGCTTCCCAAATTGTGCAAACATGGCAAATTTAATTCAGCCACCTATGTTCATATGATCTCAGGAAATCATAATCACTGTGCCTAATCATGAAACCTGCTGAACTGCACCCCGAGCTTACAGTATCACTAAGCTTAAACAGCAGTGACTAGGAATATGGTTTATTTTCTGTACTTCTAATGTGGCTTGGTATTAACTTGCCCTATGTGCATACTGTAAAACTTTTACAATGTTTTGTATGATCAGTATCTTGGACACAGGAAACAGTCTTGATCATGTATTACCTTGCATCAAGAAACCTCGATCGCAAAATCATCACAGCCTCACACGTACTTTGTTTCAGCTGCATCTGGATGGTGCTGAATTTTCCATGAATTATATTCACCATACGCTCTATTTCTTTGGGTGAGATTGGCCTTGTTCTACTCTGTTCCCGAAGTAGGTTCATAACGTGAGTGGTGAACTCACTGCAGGCCTGGAAATAAGTATAAAATAAGCACATTTAACTGAAGCAAAAGGTCTCTTGAATCAGATCTGACTGTATGTCTACCTTTTAATCCATAATTTTAAAGCCAGACTAAAGAATTCAATAGAGGAGAACATGGATTTGATATCATTCTGGGCTTGATATGTAATAACTACTGTATAACACAGGTCTGACTAAAAAAAAAATTGCCTAGAGTTATGTCTTTATAGTAATATGCATATATCCAACCGCTTTCAAGTAGTCAAACATTTACTTCTATCATTGCTTTATTTATACTGAGATTCTATAAGCATGGTAATGAAATTGCCTGTTAAAAGTAACAGTAGTACAGTATAATGAAAGTGAAAATATTAACAGGCAACCTAAATAAAATCTCCCTATGAAACATAGAAGCTAGTGTCAGCTTCTAAATAAGAAAAGCTACTATCCATGCAAAATCTGGCAAAATGGGGCACTTTTGAAGCAAAAAAATCATATGAATCTATTGATACAAGTGCATTTAATGCAGCTGAGTATCAGGAAAGGTCACTGTCCTGAAGTTTTTTTAAAAAGACAATACTAAATTATACAATTTATTTTTATTTCACATAGTAGTTGGATTATTATAATTTTTGTAAAAACCAAATACTCCCTGATCTGTGACCACAAAGGAAAAACAATTAATTGTTTTAAACTGAGAGGATAAAAACTCTTCCATGCAGAAAGATCACCTGTTCATATTTCTCTAGCTCAGAGTGGTATATCTGTCGGATCTGTGACAGCTTGGCCCTGTAGTCAGAGTGTTCAATGCTATTGTCATTTGGACAGCCACCTGATGTTGCTGCTATGGCCGCTGGTCCTCCTCTTCCCCGCTTCTCAGGCCCGGAGACACCCTCAGCCAGCAACATGTTATCTAGTCTCATTAGCTGAGCATCAGGGGGATCTTCTTCCTGAATACCACGTATACTTAACACTGGATAAATATAAATAAGGAGCAGACAATTAATTATGATGTGATATTTCCCTCATTTTCTCTTTGCACAGATATTAGCAGACATGATTTCAGAGGCAGATACATGGCACACGAACAGAAGACCAAAGACTGAACATTTTCTTTTGTTGCATACGTAACTGGAATGCAGAACCAAATGAAAAGCTGAAGCTACAAAGTAGCATTATTAAAAACATTACAGTAAAATGCCATCTTCGAAAATTACATATAATTACCAGTAGTCTCTTCAGAATATTTTAAGGTCAGTGCCATTTCTCATATAGCCATATACATTCCACACATCTGTAATAAAATTCCCTCAAACTGAGCTCAAGCCCTGATGACTACATGGGCACATCAATGTATTTTCTTAGCAACAATATGGAAGTGGTTTGCCATTTTCTTCTTTTGTCATTTTTTTTAAACTTCCTAATCCAATCTACAACCCTCAGATTTCCTGATGGTCTCCTATCCAAGTACTAATCAGGGCTGACACTGATTATCTTTTAAGATAAGCCAAGGTCATCTAGGTACTGCCAGTTGTTGTGTCAACACAAAACAAATTCCTGTAAAGGTTAATACAGGTAGTCCTCAACTTACGATGGCAATTGGGACCAGAATGTCCATCGTTAAGCGATGTGGTCACAAAGCATTACTGGATCGCTTAGCAATGGTAATCCCCGTAGTCCCGGTTGCCATTGTTAACTGAATCCCACAGTCATTAGGCGAGGCAACTTCCTGCCGGCTTCCCACAACCAGAGTCAGCGGGGAAGCCAGTGGGAACTTTCAAGTCCCAGGCAGGCAGGTACAGTAGCTGCTGCCAGGTGGGGGAGTGAGAAGGTGGGTGGGGTTCTGGGGGAGGGTCAAATAGGTGGGTTGGGGAGGGTGCGCAGGGGTTGGGGAGGGTGTGCGGGGTTGTGTGAGAGGGGACGCACAGGTTGGGGAGGGTGCACGGAGGTGTGGTACAGGTCAGGGAGGCTGTGCAAAGGTTGCATGAGAAACGCCACCTGGGTCTACATGGTTGCGCAAGGAGCCATGCACCCCAGAGAGGTTGCATGAGAGGCACCATGTGGGTCGAAGAAGATTCACAGAGGTGTGGTGCAGGTCAGGGAGGGTGCACAAGAGGCGCCACACAGGTCAGGGAGGGTGCATGGAGGTGCGGTGTGGGTCAGGGAAGGTGCATAGGGGCACGCAAGAGATGCCACATGGGTCGGGGAGGGTGTGCGAGATGCGCGAAAGGTGCTGTGCGGGTCAGGGAGGGTGCACGAGAGGCGCCACAGGTACATGGGGGGGTGTGAGTGGCCAGCGTGGAGTCTGGGGATGGTATGCGGGGATGTCTGAGTGGCCGGTGTGAGCGTAGAGGGGCTGGGGAAGATTGTGCGGGTGGGGGAGACTTACCCCAATGACTTGGAATCTTTCCTGCCAGCTTCTCTTTTGACTTTCTGGGGAAGCCAGCATGGAAGGTTGCAAATGGTGATCACATGATCACAGGGCACTTGGCAACTGACTGTAAGTGCAAACAGGTTGCTAAGCACCCAGATTGCAATCATGTGACCACAGGGGTGCTGGGACAGCCAGATCTCCGAGGACCAGTCATAACCACCATTCATTCAGTACCATTGTAACTTTGAACAATCGCTGAACAAAGGTCGTAAGCTGAGGACTACCTATATTCTATCACCAACTATAAACTGGGTACCTGAATTCTATATAGATATGATATGTGGAATGAATTATTTACACAGTAAATAACAGTATGAAGTAGCACTTCAAGAGAGCAAAAACTCCTAATCATTAAGGTAAATATTGGTACATAACTTCTAAAGACTCTCTTCTCTTTAAATTAGAGGATTAGGTAAATTCAGAGATTGAATTTTTAAAACAGAAACTAGAAAGCAGTTTCATGCCACCTCCTTCAGTGAAAAAAGATGCAAACAGCTGACACAAAGTAGGGCAATTACAAGGCTGTCTGGGCTTTTGTCAGTCTACGGATGACAGAAGACATAAGGAGTGCCTGGCAAACCATTTTTTCTAAATCTCATTTTCATATCACTTTTCTTCAAAGGTCAAAATGGCATGTAAAGTTGAGCACTGATGATGTTGCCTAATCTGGTAATCAAACTTCTGCAAGAAGAAAACCAAGCTCAGAGAACACCAAGAACCCAAGAAGATTTCTATACTGCCCTACTTCAAGCAGCTCAAGGCAGTTTACAAAGAAACAAAAACAAAACCATCAAATCACATAGACGTATACATATTACAAAAGCAGCCCAAGTCCAGGTCCATCATCCATGCCATAAGCCTGTTGGAACTGTATGAGCGTAATGGCTTTGCAAAAGCAAGCAAGGTACAGACTCCCATAACTATTAACATGGAGATTACAAAGTAGGCTAGCAACAGTAATCAGAATCTCAACCTCCTGTTTATCCTTTCCTAGCCAGCTGGATCCCAAGAAATAGAAATGGCTGAGCAATGACAATATCCACCTGGGAAAAGGGGTAGCTGAAGACCGGACTGGTCAATGATAGCTCTAAATATGGAACATATATAGCAGCAATAATAGTATATTATTATTATAACAGCTATGACCATATAAAGCATGCTTTTCTCAAAGCCAGCTGGGTGACTTTGGGCCAGACACTCCCTCTCAGCCCAAGGAAGAAGGAAATGGCAAGCCACTTCCAAAAATAGTACCAAGAAAATTTCAGGGATACATTCAGGCATTTGCCAGGAGTCGAATGACCTGAAAGCACCAAATTAATATTAAAAGAAACAGAACCCAGTTACAGATTTTTGGAGGTTATTTCCAATAAATGTTGTCACCAGTGTAGCAACACCACTGGCTATTTCTATGTTATATCCATTATTGCAATACCATCTGTTGTATCAGAGCATTGAGAGAATCTACACACTTGGATTCTAAGTGTTCCTATGACTATTCAGATCATCAAACTTCTACACAACCTTTAAAAAAAAAAAAAAGCTCAGGACCTCTAATTCATGAATAATTTTTATTAAGGCCTAAAGCATTAAATTAAATCGTTCATTACAGCCAACAATGTGGGTTTTTTATTGCATGTTAACTCAAGTTACTATGCAAGAGAGCTAGGTAATATTTTTTCCAAACAAAAGAGTAGATTTGTCTCTGTTAATTAGTGGAGAGAAACTGCTATCTTCATTAAATAACCTCAAAATATTACTTGAACCAATTACTTTAATATTTATCCCAATCATCTAATTAATCAATTAAATTAGTAATAGTTCAAGAAATCTTTCAATTGGTTGGCAGCCCTAATTTTTATGGATGTTTTTAATGGACAATTGTGAGCACCATAAACCCCAAGAACCTGTGCAGTCGTATACACTAACATGCCATGGATTGTTCTGATTCCTAATCATAACACTCTCTACATATTCATTAAAATGGAAAATAATTAGACTGAGCCAAGTGAAATTCCCATCATTTCTAATTAGCTCTTAATTAAAACACATCACAACCTAAGGTACTGAGACCTCAATCAATATGCAAATGCAATCATTGCAATATATTTACATATCATTAATTAACATGCTGCAGTGCTGTAATGAACTGTATGAGAGCACCGGTGCCAAAACAAGAATGATATGCAATTTGTTTAGGCTCATTTTCCAATCCAGATTTTTCTCTTCCATACGGCAATAAAGCAGCAGGGCTCATATTCCTGGCTTATGATGGAACATTTTTTGTTAGCGGAAAGGAAAAATATATTAACTGAAATATGCAAGCAGCAGATACAGGATGCTCGTGCCAATATAACTGATGTAATAGTTCACACTTCAACCAACTACTACTTGACTATAGTTTCTTTAAATTCTGTGGAAGACAACTTGATATTAGGAAGACAGTAGTACATGTCATTAAAGGAAGTGGTAAGATTTTTAGCTCAGAGAGGTTTGAGGGATATATACAGAATTATCATACTGCAAAACCTGCCTAAAGCATGTTTTATAAATCTTAATGTAGAACAAGGGATATAAGAAATTGGAGAACTTTCCACTTGGTCCCCTGAAGATTTTCTCACCTTATCCCATCCCTCAGGATTTCACTGTTACTATCCACCCTCAGCTGCACTTCCATGCAAGGTAAGAAAGTAGAATCTCTTCAGCAACCTACTCTCCTGACCTTCTGGAAAGGTGTGAAGACCTGACTCTGCCAACTTGCGTGGGGCGAGAGGGGCAACCAACCCCAGGGGTGGCTGACATCTAGAAGATGCTCCCATAGGCTAATAACCTTTATTTACCATCAGTATCTTGGAAAACATTATTTATGTATGAACATTTTTATCGTATTTTAATTAATATTTATTCTTGTTTTACTGTAAACCGCCCAGAGTCACTCTTGAGATGGGCGATGACTAAATTTGAAATATTAATAAAATAAATAATATAAACTTATCTTCTATGAACAGCAAGAGTTTCAGGTAGAGGCCTCCCTTTAATAGCTCATCTGTTGCTATTCACATGAGGTAGAAGGCACTTTAATTAACATAGATCTCAGCAGCTTATGTATTCTGTGAACATGTCCACAAGAGTGAACTTCATGTACAGTATCTTCATATCATTAATCAGCCATTGTTCAAATAATATAAAACCTGTCTGCATTACTGTTATTTTGGCACAACAATGGTTGGATGACCCTAGATGATACCATAAATCACAGCATAGAAATGACCTGACTCGGCCACTGAGCGTGTTGTCCTTGCTCAGTTCAAAACACAGTTCCAGTTAAAAATGAGCTGCCTTCTAAAAACACTGAACATTCTGATTTCACCCAGCTAATGTAAAGTCCTATGTACTTTTACTTTGGAGAATGCCACATTAAAGTTCAGTGGAGCCTCTTTATTTTATAAACATTTTAATTTGCTTTGCAAGGTTAAAATAGAGATGTAAAAACGTATCTTTCTGTGTAAGGTTTCTGAGTAGGCACACCCAGGATCAAGCTGCATGGCATATTTAATGTTGTTAAAATGGTATTACCACTGCAGGTAGTCCCCAGTTCCCAAGGTCTGTCCTTAAATCGAATTTATATGTAAACCAGAACAGTATTATTATATAATACTGTATAAGTAGTATTGTGTAATTAATTTGAACCACTGTATATTTAACTCAAATTTTGCTACAATTGGCTCCGATCTTAATTATGGGTCTGTAAACCCGGTGTTCTTAACCCAGAGACTACCTGTACTGAAATGCATGGGGTATGCATTTATAAAGATGGAAGATAATTTTAGCATCTAACTGGGTGTAAAACAGTTACATCTCTGACTCATAGCTGGGCTTTTTCCCCCCTCTTTTTCAACTCACTGCAATGAAAGGCATCCAAATGGCAATCACAGGACTAGAGAAAGTTCTACAAAACAAAACAAGATACCAAAACTATCTTAGTTGACATACATCAAGCTGTTCTGCTCAGGTCTCAGATATCAGTAAATAAGTTACATTATATGGGATAAATGCTGGGACAAAGGTGGCAGACCTGCATTTTCATATTTCTACCCTATTTACACAGAACACAGCTGGTCCTCTTTTGACAAGCTAATAAGCAAAGAGCCTTTCTAGTTCTATCAGTTTATTTTCCTCACGCCTATTATTCTAGTCTCTTTTCTTTATTACTCACTTCTTGAATGAGAGCGCAGTGATTGGAACAATAGGCTCAGGGATGGTAAAATAACAGAAAGAGAAGGATTCAGCACCCATCTCCCACTAACTCTCCTTTTCCTTTTTTTAGTCATGTTTTTTTACATTTTGAGGTTTTATGTATTTATATATATTTACGGTTTTAATGTTTTGTGTGAGTCGCCCAGAGTCCCTCACTGGGGGGAGATGGGCGGGGGAGAAATTTAATAAATAAATAAATAAACTCTGTCTATTGTTAAAACAATAACAAAGCATCTCTTTACGTGATTAAAATAGAGATTATTTGATTGGCCATAAGCAACTCTAAACTAATGTAATATGGTGACAACAGTGAGGAGGAGACGAGGTAATATATATTTTCTCCAAAGCTATTTTAACCTTTTACATAGCTCTTTATTGTACTCCTACAACTACTCACACTTTTCAACGGTATTGGCAAGGATGTTTCTATTGCTGTACCCTGCTTTCTGCCAATGAGCATTTTATACAAAGAAAATGCTTTACAGTCTATCCTGTTGCAATGAATAACAAAAACAGGATTTTTAATTTCAAGAAGTTTTCCATCCAACTCTCATAAAGACAGCTAAAATTATTTCAGACCCAGCTAATTCCAAGGAGATGTCTGAACTATTGGTAGCACTTACAATTGGAGCCAGATAAGATTTCAATACTGAATTTGCATGGACAAAATCTGAAAATCTAGCTAAAAGGGCAGGATCGTTCCAGTAGTTATGCTGCAGTACGTTCTTCTCCACACCCTATTTTGAACTCCTTCCTCTAGTACATATACTGTATTAATTTCATCTTATATTAGTGCTTTTTTAAAAAAAGAAAGAAAGAAATATCTGTATTTCCAATGATTCCCTGTTTTCCAGACAGTAGTGTTGTAGCCAAAAAGCATATTTTGTTGAATACAGTTATTTCCTCTTGTTACTGATCGGTACACTCAAGCATTAAGATGTAAAATAATTCTGTTTCTTACTTTTCTATTTTCCTTAGAATAAACATGGCCACAACATTTTACCATGGTTGCTGAAAATGTGATATGGTTACCACAGTCCACATGGAATTGCTTCATAGACATATCTAGGCCATACCAGTTTCCATTTTTGTATTAGCACAACCGTCTGCAATTATTTCAACCCATTTCATTTTCAGTATTTCCTTACTAAAGAAAGAAAATAAGAATACTGTGTACCATGACATTCAGGGACCAGAATATTCTGATGATATCCCGGCCTCATAAAACACAATAGGGGCACTTATTAAAATTAATACAACAACGCTGTATTAATTCAGAAGTTTAAAAATGAGAACCAAAATGCAAAGGAATGATCAGAATGTATAAATGGGAATAATAGAATGCATTTTGTGACAGAGAACCACCACACTGTTTTGTTCTTACAATGTTAATGGTAAGAATGCAGATGTTAAAAAGATAGCAAGGGTTAAAAAGATAGACAAGGGAACACAAACAAAAAGCCAAATACTTTACATTGATTCAAAGTTAAGAACAAGCTTGGGCCCCTAAACAGTTAAAGCTGAGCATCAGCCCTAATGCTACAGTATGACCAGGTCTTTGTTTGCTCAAAGCTATAACATCTGCTCCCCATAATTTAAATAAGGAACAGACAGGCCATCAGACATTCAAAAACCTATGAGACCTAAACAAATCCTCTGTAACTATGGGGCTGCAATCCCTTGTCCAAATATGTTCAGATTAAAATGAATTTCAACTTGAGGGTTTTAAAAAACACAAATTGCCCAGCCAGAGAGGTAAATTCTAGCAGGAAGCGCATTTCATTAAGTAGAGGTTTTGAATCAGTGCCTTTTCAGCTGTGGGAAAAGAGAGAGAAATTTAAACAGACACATTCTCCTAATTTTGCAGAGCTATCCTGCCATAAAAGGCAACTGCTGTCATAAGAAAGAAAATATGCTACCAATAAAGTTCTTATTTAATACAAACATGCCCAGGTTCCTTTTTGTACAGTGTTTCTATAGACTAGAAAAGGCTCAGAAAATCAATATAGCCAATGCTGACTCTTCTCTTCTAAGGAACACATGGCATTTCAAAGGGGGAAAGCCACCAAGAATACTGTCTTTCATTGGCCTGTCTCTTACGATTCGGTTACCTGGAAAAAAACATAGCTTACTTACCTGCATTACATGTCATTGTATAATATATGTGTCACAAAATTTGCAAAATCACTTGAATTTTGGCCGCTAAAATCTTACATGAACCCCTGGTCTCAGCAAATTAATAAAATGTATCTGATCTGAGTGAACAATAGACAAATGTAGCATTATAGCTATGGCTAGATACCAATATTGACAGAACGTAAGGGAATGGGAGAAGCATACTGTTTTTCATCATGTATATGCCCATTTCTTGTTTCTTCTTTATTTCAGTGGTCAAATACCAGGGTTCTGAAAGTACTTGAACCCCTAAAATGATACAAGAATTGGTGTAATTCTCTTTATATGAATAACACTAATTTCATTGGAGTTGGATAAGAAATCAGTATTTCACTTATTTTTAATAATTACACATTAATCTATGCATCACAGAGGTTCTCAAACTTTGTGATACAGCAACTGCCCACTGCAACTTGGCCCAGGCAAAACAAGGAGCAAAACCCAAAGCAAGTTTTGACAGGGTTACATGTGGTCCAGCAGCACAACCTGACAATCCCTGGTTTACCAAGTTATGAAAAACCTTTTTTTAAAAATACCTGTAAAATGAGCTAGCAGATAGAAAGATGAGTATATTGATCACAGAAAAAAAAGCCACTATTATACCACTCCTCAGTTCTTAGCTACTTATTTCCCATTTAGAAGAATGAGCTATCTCCTGTAAAATCTTATCTCAATTGTGAGGTAAGAGTTTCAGGTAAGGTACTAGTTTATATAGGGATAATTATATGTTTATTTTACACAGTATTAGGATTATTGAAATTCACGTATCACTTTGAACACTTAAAGGTCATATGTGTTTCATGTGGAAAGGTAAGAAATGTAAAACGATGCTTAGAGTTATGTGATAAAAAGAATGTTTGTGGATTTAAGACAAAAGTGGGGCAATTCCTTTGAAACCACTTATTCTGAGCATTATCATTAGAACGAGAAATAAATGAATGTGGTGTAAAAGTTACAATCCGTCACAAAAATATCCCATGCAAATCCCACTGAGAAAGGACTCAATAATACTCTTGTGCAGCTATTACGATACTAATATCCCTATCACACACCCATTCTTTTTGCTCACCAAATCCTTAGAAATGGTTTCAATTAACTGTGGTAATTCTTACCACCAATGCTCTGAAACACAGAGAATAGCACATAAGGCAATCAGTGCCCTTCCAACTGATTAATAGGAGGAAACAAAGAAAAGCATTTAACCAAAGCTACATCTCTAGTTATGGTGTTTTCTGTTTGACATTCAAAACATCTATATTCATAACTAGGAGGGGGACCTACAAAACTGGCAAGGGACCTTGCCAGCAGGATGTCATTCCTCTGCTGCATTTATTAAACCTGTAGAGAAGCAATACCATGAAACCACCACAACTTAATTTCTGTGAGAAAGGAGGAAAATCCAGAAAGCAGAATGAAGCAAGTTTCCACTCATGGAAGAACAGCCTACCTCCAAGTTCCAATGAGATCTTGAACATCTCTTGGAAATTTGGGTTAAGTATAGTTCTGTAGAGCCACCACTCAGCCAGAAATAAATTAGTTTGGATGCCAAAGAGAAACACTGAGTTCAGAAAGGTACAGGGCTGACTCAGAAATGTCAGAGATGCCCCATGTGGAGCCACCCCAAGTGCTCATTCTAGAATAAGCAAAGAAAGAGAAGATTTATATGAACAGTTATTCAGAAGGGGGTTTCAGAACAGGCAACTTTTTTCATTCCTGTATGACAATTTTCCTTGTTCTATGTAATTATTAGAAGTAGAGAAGCCCTGTCCTCTTTTATATTTGGTCCACAAAAGTAACTAATTCATGTGTTAATTCCATATGGCCAGAAGATAATCTAACCACTAGCTATAACTCTCAGTTAACTAAGCATTCATTCCAGGTAAGCAGCTACTCATTACTTAAACCATTCTCTGGGATGAAGGACAGGCTAAAAACCTTCATGTAACTTATTTGCAAGCACACGTGAATTATTCACTGAAAAGAGAAAAGCAGTGTGTGAGATATGTCATTCATATGAATTTTAGAAGCCCTCCAGCCCAAATGACAGCCAACATTATCTGCTATTTACAGATCTTTATGTCGTGTCACCTGAGACTGCTAAACGATTTTATGCCAGACACAGCATAAAAGGCATCACCTGCCATTATCATGGTGACTGTGTTAATATGAATGATATGCAAATTATATTCATTATACAGAAATTAAATTATACAAATTAGCCATACAGCTCTCTAGAGCAAGACATTTCCATTGTGGCCTTTGGTGTTCAACAAGTTGTTTATCCCATAAAATTAGGTTTGTCTGTAAAAAGGTTAGTTTTACATATAACAATCTTCATACTGAATTCAAATTCAATCAAGAGAAGAAAAAACACAAAAGGTTTAATATAACAAAGTAAAATATTGAAAAAAGTGATTGAACATCACTTGTCAGTGTACAGCTGATAACAGTGGGTGATCTTAAATAAATGCCATTAATAAAGTTAGCATGGAGAGAGGAACAGTAAATGCAGGTTGATGCCAGTCTGATTTCTTGACTGAGGAAAATATACTAGGTACCTGTTTGTGGTTATTTTAAAATGGCAAGAGAAACAAAAGTCTTTTTCTGAACCTTAGTATTTTGTTCAAAACCAAACACAAACTATTGCACAACGTTGCACAATACTTTGTAGCCTGAAAATATTCAGTTTACTAATAATTTAGGAAAGAATCCTATACCGAGATTTAGGCTGCTAAAGTCCTAATTAATTCCATGACCATGTTTCAAATATCAGCTTAAGGAGCAAGAGAACTGTTGTATATCAACTATATTTATCCAGTTCATTAGCTGGAACTGTTACATTTTCAAGTAAAAAATAAATGAAAATGCCAACAAACCTGTTTTTTCTTTAATATCACATAGCACACTGAAAAGAGCAGGTTTCATTCGGTGGCAATTCAAGGCATGTTTCCTAAAGAAACAGAGAAAGGGAAAGCAGAATGAATGACAAAGGAAAAGAACAGAAAAATGAAAACAAAGGGGTAAACAAAGAAGCAGCAATGCATTTCATTCAAAAGCTAGAAACCATATTGTACCAGAAAATTGGTCTACGAGGTTCATTCACAGCCTGAAATACTCTATTGCCTATATTAACTAAGCACCGAGAAAGTTAAACTTGTATAATTGCTTAGATGACTGTATATTTTAAAAGCATGTGGAAAGCCTCAAGGCTGCATTTTGTACAGTATAATCTTTCTTACACTTCCATTAACATGGCTGTCTGCTTTAAAATGAGGTACACCAGGAAAAAACACACAAAAAAATTGTGCACCCTATTTCTTAACTTTGCACCAACAATGCCACAGAACTGTCAGAATACCAATATGATATTCACTCATAAAAGGCTGAAAGAGAGCTCCCACCCATCTTAAAACCAAACACCAACCTGGGTCATCTACTAAGGTTTTCATACTCCTTCTAATGGGCTAGAGGGAATGTTCACCACTAACTGTCATTTCTGCTTTTATTCAAGGCCAATCAATTCTACTTCTGATGTTACTGATTTCATTGTGGAATTAACTGGATAGACAGCTTTGGCAGTTACTTGTTCTTGATCATCTGGATAAAAGAACAGAAAAGCATAATGTATAGGAATCCCATAACTATAAATGATACTGAGTCAGAGTGCTGGACCAACAAGTTCAGAATTCCTTGCTGTGTTAGAATTCCGCCTTCAAGATGATATTTTATTTGGCAGTAATATAAACATATATTGCCATCCCAAATACATGTGGAATAAGTACAGACGTAAAGTAGTGGTGGAATACACAGTAGTACTCAGTCCCTTTATTTTAGTAATGATGATTTTTTCACAGAGTATGAAAAATATGCTGCATCATGGAAACCCAAAGGGCTTGAAAAGGCCTCTGAGTGCCATGTTTAGTAATTCAAGTGTAGAGCAAAAGCTACAAGTTGCACTTCTGAACCAATATGTCCAACAGTCTTCCAGATGTTTTGTGGCGTTTCAGATATGAGACCATATCCAGCACCTCCTGCTCTGGAAAATTTAGTTCCAGAAAACTTTCTGGCCATCCCCAGTTCAGCATATTCCAGAAAGAATATGAAAAAAGAACTGCACATGCCTAAATACAAGTGCCCCATAGATCTATCTAAGGAGTCTATTCCAAACTGGCTGCACAAACATAATTTCTCTCTCTAAAGATGAAATGGTACGTTGGGGGAAAAAAACCCTCAGAAAAATTAATTAAGGAATTCCTCCCCAGGTCTTTCAAAATGTATTTTCCAAAAAATTGCAAAATTTTTTTTTATTATATCCTAACAATCATGTTATATATCATTTACCATACAGATTTAGCTATAGCTCTTTTTTCCTCTTATCTCATGTTTTTAATTTCTTTTGTTTGCTATTTCTTATTCCTTTTCCAAGCTTCACATGATTTGCTTGTCCTGAAAGGGATATGTGTTTGTATGTAAATGCATCTATATATATAAAATGGTCATATACTGCTACCCAGCCTTTACTTCCCAAAATGATTTCTAAAAGCTGTGTAGTGTAGAAATATTTTTATGAAAGACTATTACAATCAGAACTTTACAATTCCTGTATCTAGAGGATAAATAATCAGTGCAACTAATCAAGAAAAAATATATTTATTTTTCAAAGAATTTCAGAAAGCCCATTTTGCTCATATGTTTGGTTCTTATTGACTTTTGATCTAGAAGTTGATGGCTCAGTTTATATCCTTCTCTCAAAACTCCAGGAGTGGGGTACACACTGGCAGCAGCAACTTTTATTCATATCTGTAAAGAATGCTAAAAATAAGTCTTGCATGTGTTTCAATTTCCCCCAAATTTCCGTTTTGTAGCTTCAGAATGAAACATTATCTCTCTAACTTATTAGTATCTGAAGTTCAAAGTTATGAAAAGAAACATCCTCGGCAATCAGACATTTATACAGGAAAATGCAGTTATTTAAGAACACTTTCTATTTTTAAAAGTCAGTTTCCAACTTATTCATCTTTTCCACCAGTTATATTTGGAAACAGTTCAGAAAGCATTTTTATCCCAACTGAACCAATCACACTTCAGGCTGCAATATCTGCATCTTACTTACCAGATATCTTCTGTGAGATCATGACATGAACAGAGACTCCAAATCAGAACTGATAAACCACAACAGATAACAACTTTTCTTTTACACATTTCTGGCCATATCAAGAATAAGGTTTTCTTCTGAAGTAGCCAGTTTGTTTATATTTTTAGCTTTCCTGAACAAAGTAGTCATAAACCAAAATATATTGTGTCAAAGGCTTTTGCCGTAACTGTAGCTAGGCTTCTGGTTTTATAAACTTCTATCTCTAGGGCAGAATTTTCAGCTTTGTATGAAGGTGCATCATCCCAGAACAGCAACCTACCACATCAACTGAGACTTTATGTACAAGTAATAAAATAGATTATTTTTTATTGTGTTTTGTAATATTGCTTGTATTGATTATTTCCTATTCTTATACTGGCTATTGTATCTCAAATCTCTTAGAAAAGCAGCCCAAGGACAGGACAGTCAAGACAACAGATGAGGGCTACAGTGGTGTCTTTTAGCAAATACAGCCCATGTTAACTAATATGTTTTTGAAAAGTTCTTCATGAAGCATCTCATTCCACTTGATATTTGGCCATTTCTGCATCAGCTTGAAGCAGCACTTTAAAAAAAAAAAAGAGCTGCTATGATATTCATTTGTTTGCATACAAGAGTTCTTAGAGAAATGGCAAGTGCACTGGGCAATAAATGCAAATACTGTATAAGGCCCTTGACAACACATTCCCCTGGCCACTAGCCAAGCTTTATATGATTCTTGAAGCAGGTTTTTTTTATCAGCCTGTTAGAATCATGTATCAGCTTACTGTGGTAGATGCAAACTTCCTAATTTCAGAAAGCATTTTTCACAGAAAGCTGCAGAAGTTTCTAGAACATGTTCCAGGACCCACACTGTTCATGTGAGCAACTGGCTAGGTCCACTGGCATTGTTGCACTTCCTGAACTCAAACTGTGCCCAGGGATACATTCAACATCGCAAGCTAAAAAGCAGTAGTGATGTGCAGGCTGACTTTCAAATATCCTTAATGTCTGAAGCAGATTATATTGTTTCAAATAAAGTAGAAAAAGCATTCAGAACATGGCTTCTGAAATTCTTTTCAACCCTATTTACCTGCAGTAGTCACAGGAGGCATCTGTACTTTCTTCTGTGTAACCAAGTAACATGTTGCATCTGTGCGTTATGTATGTGCGTATTTCTGTTCTCCCCTCATGCACCGTCTGTGTTTGCCAGTATGTGTGCACTGAGAAGCACAGGGCAAGTTGGCATATATGACTGGGAGGGAGGAGGGAGGGGGCTTAGAATGAAGCAGTTGCCAACATTGGATGAAATTTCATTCTGTGAGTTTCTCTGGAATGGGTCTGATTTTATAACTCATGAAGAAGTGCATGGGGTTCTCTGCAGCATTTGCTCAGTCACTTGTAGTCTGAAGCGCTCCCCATCCTGGTTGGTGAAAGGGAGATGACAGGAAGCTGGGCCAGAGTGGTGGTAAATGCATCCCTGAGAAGGCAGTGCTGCTGTCCTCTCTGAAAAAGTGGTGATGCACTCCCTCCTCAAGAAACCATAGCTCAACCTAGTGATGTACAATTATCAACCTGTCTCCAACTTTCTCTTTGGGGGAGGTTTTGTATATTCAGTAAGCCTTGGGAGAAATGACTTATCTGGACCCATTTCAGTCAGGTTTCAGGTCTGAGTACAACACAGAGAAAGCACTGTTTGCATTTATGGATGATCTCTGAAGGGGCTTGGATAGAAGTAGTGCAACCTTCCTGATCTCTCATCAGCTTTCTATACCGTTTACCTTAATATCCTTCTGGGTTGGAGGGTGGGTATCACTGTTTTGCAGTAATTCTCCTCCTTCCTAAAGAGATGGGAAGGAAGAGACCTTCACTTGTGGGGTACCACAGGGCTTGTAATTTTCCCTGCTCCTATTCAGCATGAAGCCACTGGGCAAGATCAACTGTCACCATGGAGTCAAGTTTCATCAGTATACTGATGAAACTCAGATTTGTATCTTGACCCCTGACCAAACAATTGATGCAATTAAAGTCCTGTTTAAGTGCCTGGAGGCTGTCCATTGTGGATGGGGAAAAACAGGCTGAGACTCAAACCCAGAAAGACGGAGTGGCTCCGGGTTTGAAGGCCTGCCAATTCCAGAGCGATATCACCTTTAATTCTGAACAGAGTTGCACTTCCTCAAGTAAAACTGGCTCACAATTCAGGCGTCCTCTTGGACTTACAGGTCATACTTGGCAGCTGCACAGCTCCATCTTGTTCACCAACTGCAACCTTTCCTGGAACAAGAGGCATTATTCACTGTCACTCAGGCCTTGGTCATCTCTCGACTAGACTACTGCAATGCACTCTACACGGGGCTGCCTTTGAAGAATATTTGGAAGTTACAGCTGGCTTAGAATATGGCAGCCCAAGTGGTCATGTGCAGTCCTTGAGGTGAGGATCTCTACATTGAGAGCTGCACTGGTTGCCATTTAACTTCCAGATGCAATTCGAGATTCTGTTTTTCACTTTTAAACCCCTTCATGATACAGGTCCTAGATATCTGCTAGACTACTTTAACATCTGCCCACCTGATAAGATCTAGTAGGGCAAGCTCTTAACATGTCCTCTTGATCAGAGACTGTCACTTACAGGGACCATGAAAGCATGCTTTTTCAGTCACTGCCCCTCTCTTCTTAAATAGTATCACCACAGACATTCAGGTTGCTCCCTCTTTCCTGATCTTCAGAAAATGTTCAGATAATCAGTGAAGACTTGGTTATTTTATCAACCTTTGTGGGCAAGTCTGTTTTGACTGCTACTCTGGATGAGCAACCATTTTATTTATATTTTGCAGAACATATGACTCCCAGTGCATAGGATAATTTATAATGTGCTTCTGGTTTTTAATATTGACCATTATGTATTATTTTGATCCAAATTATGGATTTGTTGCAAACAAATACAGTAAATCCAAACCACTGCCTAACTGCTCTCCAGTAGGGATATATTAGGGAGGAAAAGTTTTTTGCAACCCTAAGTCTGATCCAACCCATTTTAAGACAAGATTTCTTTTGCTGACTTCTCTCCTCACACCAAATGTTGTCCCAGTTCTATCAAGTTTTCATACAGTTAGTGTACTGAGCCCCCTTTATATATTTCCAATATTACATTGGTTTGGAAAGAATAAAACATAACTGAAGATTCTGACTTCCAGGAAAGGAATTTCAAATTTTCCAGAGCAGTTTGAAAACTACTGAAATATCTCAAATCAAACCAATAGCACACAGTTAAATAATCTGCCTCCAATGGTAAGGAGAGGGGATACCATACAATTCCATCCTCAAAAGCTTTACCATCTAATTCTGTTATATAAACTGCTCTGAGATTTTGAAAAAAAAATCATGTAACTGGAAACTAAGAGAGACCCTTGAATGTGTCAGTTCACAGCAAGCCTACCATAACTATTATGAGCACTGGTCCAGAATGCAGTGGTGTGAGCATGATGGGTACCCCTAGGTTTACTCACATTACACCCTCTGTTGCGTGAGCTGCGCTGGCTCCCAGTTTCTTCTGGGTGCAATTCAAGGGGCTGGTTATTACCTTTAAAGCCCTATGTGGCATGGGACCAGGTTATCTGTGTGACCATCTCTCCCTAAGGACATCTGCCCGTCTTATCAGACTGGACTGGGTGGACACTCTCCTAGCCCCCTCTTTTAAATGTTGCCATCTTATGAGATCTAGGGAATGTGCTTTTTTCGTGGCAGCCCTTGCTCTATGGAACACCCTTCCCCCTGACATTCGGCAGGCCCCCACCCTTTTAACCTTCCGAAAAGCACTTGACCTAGCTTTTCTCCCAAAATGGGGTGAACTTCTTGTGGGCTGCATGTGAAAGTTAGCTATGGTGCCAGATTTGTTCTGGTTTTAATACTTATAGTTTTAGTATTTTTATTGTACATAGATGTTGTTTTATCTTTGATTGTGAGCCACCCAGAGTTTGGTACAAAATGGGCGGCTACATAAATGTTTTAAATACAGTAAATAAAATGAGCAGTGTATGGTGATCCTATTTCCTATTAAATGCTACTTATCCAGCAACACAAAAATATAGCAATAACAAATTTTACAAAGTATATATACATTTGTCAGTATAACAATCCTTTGTGAATAGTACAAACATCCTGAAAAATACTAACAACGCATGTTGAACTTTATAGCTTTCATTGAGTAGATATCCTGAAAGCTATAAAGTTCAACATGTATTATTAATATTTTCCTGATTTCCACAGTTCCATGATGTTCATACCTACATGTGATCATCCATTTTCTCTCCAAATACAAAAGTTCTAAGTATATTGTATGGGGACCTGCCTTTAGACACTATGGAAATTGCAGTTATATCCAAACATACCTGGAAGTTGCTATCTGGAACTGGACAGTAGAAATGTATCTCAGTAGTGTTCAAACAATTGCACTGGCATCTAGGCCATTGTCAGACATGATTTAATGTGCTAGTTCTTACTTTTGGGGAACTGAATACCTGAACAGCCACTTATATCTGCCTTTATTCATTTATTTAAACAATGATTTATGCACCACTAATTTCCCAAAAGATTCAAGGTAGTTTACAGTACCATACAATAAAAAATAATTATAACCATTGACAGCCTAATTAACTAGGGCAGTCTAGTACCTTGAACATTTCTTCCCTTAAAGATTATACAAAGTAGGCCTAGTTGGATGGGACAGACGGTCCTGTAGATAACTGGTTGCTAAGCCGGCTTTAAAAACAATAACCAGCAGTGTGAATTAGACCTCAAAGCAAACTGGTATCCATACAGGGATCGGAGTATAGGTATTATGCTGCTAAACCTGATACTTCTAAATAGCAAAGAAACTGCCACATTTTGGAATAATGGGGGCTTTTGAGAAGTTTTCATAGGGAGCCCTATTTGTTTGTTTGTTTGTTTGTTTGTTTATTTATTTAATTTGTATGCCGCCCATCTCTCCCAGTGGGTGACTCTGGCGGCTTACAATAAACGTAAAAGCCACAAATAGTTAAAAAATGAATACCCCCATTCATTAATTAAAATTAATTAATTAAAAAGTCAAACTACAGAAAGAAGCTCTATACATAAAAACTAAAAAACATTCAACATGTACCAAACATGTTATATTAATTTCATCAATAAGGTCAAGTTGTCCTGGTCCAAAAAAGGCTGACAATTAGTAAACCAGCCAGAGCTGGACAAAGGCCCCCTGGCCAAGGCCTCAATTGCTGCTCTAGCAGGAGCTATGAGTCCAAGAGAATCCCCAAATCACAGACCTGCTCCATGAGGGAGACTATAACCCTGTCCAAAGCCAAAATTGAAGCCAGAATTAATTCAGATCAATCGCCTACAAATAGTAGCTCCATTTTGCAGGTATTTAATTTGTGCTTGCTTTAACCCATCCCAGATCTTCACAGACTCTAGATACGTGGCCAGGATTTCAACAGAATCCCCAGTACAATTTAGGTTGGTGGATGTACAACTGAGTCCAACTGATGATACTGCACATGTCAATGAATGACCTCTCCTAGCAGCTTTATATAGATGGTAAACAGCATGAGGGAGAAGATCTAGCTTAGTGAAACCTCAAACTCTCTTAAGGTTTTCAGGGGCACTGCTCCACAGGTTGCCAGATGTGAGACCGTGATTGACTCCATTTCTGGGTTGGCAGTGGAGATCCCCAGACTTATGGCCTTGGGGGACTTCCATCTGCCTTCTCTGGGAGTGGGGTTGGAGGCAGCTCAGGAGTTCATGGCTACCATGATAGCCAGGGACATATCCCAGGTCATCCAAGACCTGACACAGGACAGTGGTCACACACATAATCTGGTTCTCCTGTTGGAACAGTGGCAACGTGATCCAGAATTGAGGGGGAGTTTTAAGTATCTCCCTTGTCCTGGTCAGACCACCACTACCCGCTGCAGGGAGGCAGGACCTATTAGATCGGTCCACCCTCAGTGACTGATGGACTCTGATGGGTTTCAGAGGGAGCTGGGGGCTGTTCCTGTTGGTCTGCCGCACATCCCATCTGGGGTCCTGGTGACCATTTGGAATAAGAGGGCTGCTGAGGCCTTGGATAAGATCACACCTATGAGACCTCTCCCCTCTCAGGAATTCCGTCATTCACAGTGGTTCACAGAGGAATTGAGGGAAATGAAATGAGAGAAGAGACGTCTAGAGTGTCACTGGTGCTCAACAAAGGACAAACTCAATTGAACACATGTTAGAACCACTACTAAGGTCTACCTCATAGCAGTAAGAGCAGTGAAGCGACAATACTTCTCTGCCCTTATTGTGTCCACAAATAGCCTTCCTGCAGCCTTGTTTTGGGCGACATGTGCCCTCTTGGGTAGAGAGGGCTTGAGGATCCCCCTTTACAGGGCCATGCAAAAGAATTTCCATGGCATCTGCCGGACGAAGTTGCTTGAATTCATTCTCAGTTGAATGTTTTTGTGCAGGTTCTAGGGAAATGTCCGGGGTAGAATCTTGCCTTGTTACCTGGGAATGGTTTTAACCTGTTGGGCCTGAAGAAGTAGACAGGATTTTATGACTGTGAGCTCAGCCACCTGCTCTCTAGACCCATGCCCCTTCTGGCTAATCAAAGATGCCAGGGAAGTGTCATGTGGGTGGGCTCTAGCGGTGGGGAATTCTTCCCTAAGTAAGGGGGTTGTTTCTCTGCCCCTTAAGGAGGCGCTGGTCTTCCCCCTCCTTAGGAAACCATCATTAGATCCTACTATTCTAGACAATTTTTGTCCAGTATCTAACCTCCCCCTTTTGGGGAAGGTAATTGAGAAGGTGGTCATGCAGCAGCTTCAGAGGACTCTGGATGAAGCAGATTATCTAAACCCGTTTCAGTCAGGATTCAGGCCTGGATATGGGATGAAATGGCACTGGTTGCACTTTTGGATCACCTCTGGCAGGAGTGGGATAGAGGTTGCACATCCATCCTTGCTCTGCTTGACCTCTCAGCGGCCTTCAATGCCATTGACCCAGGTACCCTTCTAGATTGGCTCCAGGGATTAGGGGTGGGCAATACTGTATTGTGCTGGTTCTCTTCCTTTCTCTGGAGTTGTTTCCAGTTGGTGATTGGAGAGGAGCTATCCCACTGCTGGTCACTACTCTGTGGGGCTCCACAGGGTTCGGTGCTCTCCCGTCCTATTTAACATCTACATAAAGCCGCTGGGTGAGATCATCTATCACCATGGGGTGACCCAACTATACTTAAGCGAAGCTGATGATGTCCTATCCTGGTGCCTGGAGGCTGTGGGGGCCTGGATGGGGAAGAACAAGCTTCAGCTGAACCCTGGCAAGACTGAGCAGCTCTGAGTTTTGGGGCCTTCTGGCTCGGGGACTATGACATCTTTGATACTGGATGGGGCTGCACTGCCCCAAACAGACCTTGTGCACAATTTGGGAGTCCTCCTAGACTCACGACTACCACTCAAAGAGCACGTGGCAGTCATGGCTAGGAGGGTCTGCACAGGTTCATGTTGTGCACCAGTTGCGCCCATTCCTAGATTGAGAGGCTCTGCTCACAGTCACTCATGCCCTGGTCACCTCCCAAATGGACTACTGTAATGTACTCTACCTGGGGCTGCCCTCAAAGAGTATCCAGAAGCTTCAGGTGGTGCAAAATGCAGTGGCATGGGCAGTTATGTGTGCCCCTAGAATGGCGCATATTATACCTCTGCTCCGTGGGCTGCAGTGGTTGCCAGTTTGCTTCCAGGTCCAATTCAAGGTGCTGGTTTTGTCTTTAAAACCCTTCATGGCATGGGGTGGGTTATTTGAGGGACCGCCTCCACCTGACTGCATCTGCCCATCCCATCAGGTCCAACAGAAAAGGTATGCTGCAGGTCCCATCTGCGAAAGAGTTCCACCCTGTGGAACATTTATTTATTTGTATTTATTAAATTTGTCCCTGCCCATCTCCCCCCAATGCCCCCCCAGGTGAGATTGGCCCCATCCTTGACATCTTTCTGGAGGTCCTTTAAAAGATAGCTGCATCAGCAGGCCTGGGGATCTCAAGGCAATGGTGAATTGATGAGACGGCTGCATTATTTTTAATATCAATTCTCTCCACTATCTTGTTAATAACAATATTGCTGATGTTTTTCAATTGTAGTTTTTTTAACATTTGGATTTTATTATTGCTTTTATTGTAAGCCGCCTAGAGTCACTTTATTATGAGAAAGGCAGCTATATAAATGTGAGAAATAAAGAAATAAACAGAAGCAGTCACAGGCTTGACTGCTTTTCCCCATGACACATACATCAACTCAAACCACCCACTTAGGAAGAAGCAGAACCACTGTGCATCAGGGAGTCTGTCCCAAGTCCTGCAGGTAATGTTCAGTGGCATTAAAGGATGTTGAGAAATCTAAAAGTATCAAGAGGGATGCACTTCCCCTATTCAAGGTCTGACAAAGGTTATCAGCTAGAGTGACCAATGCTGTTTCTGTCCTGTATCCAGGTTTGAATCCAGACTGAAAGGAATTCAGAAAATCCACTTCATCCAGCATCCTCTGTAGCTGAATCCCTACTACCTTCTCCAACAGTTTCCCTAACAACTATTAGATCATCATCCTAATGGCTGTCCAAAGTAGCTGGATTGAGAGATGGCATCTTCAAAAGGTGTGCCTCTTTCCAGATGGCAGGTATTACTTCCTTCTTCAATGAAGCATTAATCATCCCCAATTCCAGCCACATACAGTACAAATTTCCTAGCTACACAAACAAGCTTCATGCAGCATGGATCAAGTTCACAGAAACACTGAGGCCCCTGTCCAAATCTTTGGTATTCACAAGCTCAAAAGAATCTGAGAATGTTCCTCTAGACATTGACCTCAACCTCTCACTAGACCTTTTCCAAGTGGAGCCAAGCTTAGTGTGAATGTAACCATCTTTTTCTTGCAAACGTGTCACAGCAGTCTGCTGGAGGACTTTCTCTCCCATCTTTTCCTAAAAGATCATGTATAACCTTGAACAACACCACTGTACCTGAACCCAAAGACAACTTATCATCATAGTGTACTCCCAAATGTGGATACACATCTGTGATTGGTTGGTGGCACTCTGTTTTCCTTCATCATTGCTCACTTGTTTCAGTCCCTATAGTTCCTCAGCATTATAGCAAAATCTTATTTCTACTACCTCTTTCTTGAAGATAAGGTTTGTGTTTCCAGGGAAAAGGCCTCGGTAATGACGCTCGGTCTTAAGAGGTTTGACAAGGAGGTCGGCGTAGTATCTGCCTTGATTTTATTTAGCATGGGCCAAATACCTTTCTCATTTTCCCCAAGTGCTTCTGATATGAAAGTTTCTTCCTGCTGGTTCTCACAATGTTCTTTTATTCCATAAGCTTGCCTAAGAAAGCTTATTTGAACAGTGGGATATGAAAATAAACATGGTTTCTTAATCATGAGGTCACAATCACAAATGCTTTTAAAACATATGACAATAGAGAGAGAAAATAATTTAACAGCTATTTCAGTTTTAACTCAGTGTCAAATTACACTGGTTTTATATGCATACATGTAAATGTTTTATACATTAACTTTTGGATTTTTGTTATATTCTACGGTGCAAAGGCTTTTATATGCAAGTCTACCTAGATCTGACACTCTGGAGGCAGGGAGGATTGAAATAAAATAAACTTAATTCAAGTACATTTTAGTTAAATCAATACAAGAAAAATTTAAATCAAAATGTAAATCTCTAGTCAAAAATAGTTAATAATCATTTTCTAATAGAATTAGATTAATGGTGTTTAATGTAACCTTACTGCATATTTCTTAAACTGTGCAATATTTCGGATCTGAAGGGGAAAAGATGGTCTCACATAACACCTGTCTGCAACTCCTTAAAGCAGCTCCATCTTTCCTGAGTTCACATGGCCTCCCTTCACAATTGCAGAATGATCCTGACAAAAGACCTATGTGGTTTATGTTCTGAAGAATCCTTTTCCCTTCAAATCCAAAGTGCTTCACAGTCCTATTCATTCATTTTCAGAAATATATGTAAGTTTAATTTTTAGAAAGACAGAACAGATCTGGGCATTTTTCACATGTACTGGTTCACAACGGTAAAGAAAATTCATTAAAACATTCCCAGATTGGATTTTTTATAGCTGCAACTATTATAACTTTTCCCCTTTCTTAATTGTTTCAATACAGCTCACCTCAATGGACAGAACCCTCACAATCAAAAACATTTCTTAGGACTGAAAATCTTGTTAACTTTTTATTTCATCTTTTACTGCTCTCCCCATCTTACACTCTCATATTCAAACTCCTTCCCCTCCCAGAATCTATATTCATTGTACTTCTTTGCCTTCATCTTTAAAGGAAAAGATGTAATGGCCTGACTCTACAGTATTTTCATGAAAACCACCTGTAGGGCAGATCTATAATATCTAATTTCCATTTGCTGCTGTTAAATATGCAGTTATAAAATATTAGTTGGTTATTATTGCTGTTTTTTTAAAACTAAAGTCTTCAAGGCAAGCTCAATTCCTGTTGACTACATGGACACAGCCATTAAATTTTTCTGGAAGCAAAACAAGTGGTTCGTCCATGCCTTTTTCTAGGGTATTTTTTCAATACAGCAGTTTAGCCTACAGTTCTGAGATGTCCTAATGGTCTCCTATTCAAGTACTAATCCAGCCTGATTCTACTTAGCTTTTCAAGATTAATCAAAAACATTTTAAGAAAACTTTAACATCAGATTCAAATATTTAAGTCTAATTTTAAATTTTACATTATTTTTAAATCCTTCCTTCCTTTCTTTGCCTTATCTGGGAGAGAGTCTTATTTCATTATTTGGGAAAATAGTCTTACATTGAGGGACGGTTACTTGAATTTACCTCAAACTTCACAAATCACAGTAGTCATGCAGCACAAATCCAACAAAACAAACCAACAAAATACGCACAAACTTCTGCTTACACTAATGCCCCATTCCATAAAGAGAGCATCCTACTGAATATGGAAGATAGCAGTTTGTGACTGCTTTATTTCACAGAAAGTCAGATGCAAAAATTCGGAATGACTACATAACTTTAACTCCAACCAAGTGCAAGTTCACAATGGCATCACTTCCACAAGCAGTATAATTTTGCATGAAGGCAGCTGCTAAACAACACACCCACCAAGGCTCAGATTGTCAGCAGACAAGAACAGCCATATTAAGGGAAGTATAGAGCTGCCAACTACCTCGTGCAAGTAGTTTACTTGTACTAAAGGACAGTGTAAAAATCACGTTTCTATTGATTAAGGAGAGTAAAAAGCAGATTTCTGCTTTCAGGACTAAACAGTACTCAGAAATTAGCAACAAGTATTGTGAAATATTATACTGTAGTACAGAAACATTCTACACTCTTGATTCTAAAGTTAAATACTGAGAGTTGTAGTAAGTAGCCAGACCATATTACATACAATGTTTGTATGGTGTTTCATACATAGTTATATCCAGTACTACAGATTTCAAGGCTAATATGAGTATGCTTGGACAAATCAAATGGAAATGTTATTAACATGACTAAGAATACATTTCAGGACATTCCGATGATGATTTTTTGGGGGACAAGAGCCTTCTCTCCTAACTGAAGTAACATCTCAAGTTCCAGAACTAGAGGAATGTGTCTTGATGTTCTGCTGTACAAATACCACCCTGACTCATGCTGCACCTTCAGCCAATTCTTTCAGCATTATGTCACGCACAGCAAACCACAGGAATGTAGGAACTAACATATGAATGAACAGAGAGGAAAAGAAGGGAAAACACTAATTCAGGAACAAGAGAGGTAACTTTCTGAAGGTATACTAAAAGTGTAATTTACACACAATACTGTATTTGGAAATTACTTTGCAATAGAGCAAAGTAGAGAGTATTGTTTCACTTTTTGGTGCCACGGTCACAGATTAGTACTGAATAAATTATAATTAAATATACCTTAGAAGTGTTATTTTCTATATGAATGAATGGACGCATAACACACCTCACACTGTATACATCTAATAAGTTATTTGCTTGTACAGTGGTGTTTCAACAGCTACCTTGAGTATGTGCCAGAGTTGGAAAGTAGGGCATAAATCAGATATATTAAAAACAGTGTTTTTGCAAGCATTTGTATAAAGGCAACAATCTTTAACCACTTGCAAAATAGTAAAATAAAATTTAACTGTATGTTTCTTTTAGCAGAAGCAATTTGCACAGGTAGAAAGGGCAGCAATTCCACATTACCTCAACTCTCTAAAGACTCTAAAGATATATGAATGTTGAAAAAAATCCCATCCAACTAATAGACAGCTATCAGATCACTGCAGTGAACTTAGCAGAGCTTATTTCTAAACAAATACGGCAAAACTTTGAGCTGAAAATTTATACATCAAATACATATATTCCCAAGAATCATGACTGAACCTTGATCTCCTTTGTGTTTCCTTGTTTGTTCTAAATCTAGCTTGGGATAATTCAGTCACTGGAATAGGATGGAACCCTTTTTTTAAACAATTGTGTTACTAAAAAAAAATCATTACAGGGGCACACTTCAGGAGTACTCTTTCAATCTGTATACCCATACAACTCCTGCATCAAACCTGCAATTCAGAATATTAGTCTCTGAATGTTATCAAACAATCATTCTATAATAGAATATTTAATATTCATAAAATTATTAATGTTCATTTGATTATGAAATCACATACTTCATCAGTGCAAACAGAATAACAACAGTGCTAATTCACACTGCTGTGGTGTTTCTTCATCATGCAAGTTACATCCCATAATTAATTTCAGCCATATGAGAAAATACAAAAGAGATCACCATGCCCCTTAAAAGAGGAGGCATTTCTCAAACTGGAATCTTATTAAACAGAAGCACCTTAGCCTTCCTGGAGTTTACAACAATAGCTTCAGTTTAGGACCAGGTTCTATTTAGATCATGCTTTTTATTATCCATCTCTGCAGATATCTGAAGGTGGGGGCACAGGTAAAACTAATGTCCAGAAATTCGGCATAGATCATGCCTGCAATTTCTACTCTTCTCTAATAATTTCAATATTTTGATTAATTTAGGATAAGGTATACACAGTGCTTTACTAGAACTATGAGAATATATTACACTGAAAATGGAGTAGTATTACCCTAGCATAATGCTAGAACAAGTGTACTACTAACATCACAATCTAATGCAAATCTGGGCATTCTTACAGCTCAATCCTGTATAGTATTAGTCAGAAGAATGTCCCATTCTGGTCCATGAAACAGGCTCCCAAACAGGGTTTCAGCAGACTTGAATTTAACCGATTTCATCCCAGATTTGCAGGCAATTATTTTAAAAATGATGTCCCAATTAACATACAAATGTAGGTAGTTCTGTGAGAATGATACAGAGGCAAGTCTTTTACTTCTAACCTGTTTGTATACACACACTTTCTCTCTCTCTGTGTATGTATTTACCACTCCCTCATCTCTAAGAAGAAGCAGATACAATGAAGAAAAAGAATTCCCAGACTCTATAAAAACCTAAGAAACATCAAATGGTATTATCCTATTTTCTTCTCCAGTCTATCTTCAAGTTTTCAAGATGCCATTTGTCAATTGCAGCATACAGTTTCAAAGAAATAATAATCAGCTCTCTTCCAACTTATAAAAACATATCCTGCCTAGTTATCTAAAAAATTAATATATTTTAAGCTACTAGGTGAGCATTTCACACATCGGATCCAGACTAAATTGTTCCACCCTACCAGTCAGGAATCTAGTGGCAAAGATGTGAAAAACAGAGTACAGCCTTGCATCCTATGTATGTTAACTCCTCAGCTAGCAAGATTGATTCAAGATAATTATAGACAGTTACACAATTGACTGTAAAAGGTAAAACTGTCCAACGAACATGTTCCACTAAAAAAAACTATTACAAGGTAAAAATATTGCTATGGTTTAACAATATGCTCATTTTAGCTTACAACAAGCAACACCATTTGCTGTGGGGAGTAAGCATGCACTTGGTACTTGTCTCAAGCTGCAAGAAGACAAATGATGCAGCAAAAAGAATTGCTTGACTTTTTACTTGTTTCATTGGGGGAAGAAAAGAAAAAAACACCAATTTTCACAGCTAAAGCAGACTGCCAAAGTCTGCACATGTTAAATCATCTATTATATGGTTCCTTCATCTTGCAATTCAACTCATATTTACAATCCCATCACTCAAACTGCTTTAGGCAACTCTGTGGTTGAGTTTCTACCTGGGCTAAACAACAACTACGTGTCCACTTACCCAAATACTTATACAGGTAGTCCCCAGTTTAAGATCGAGCTCTGTTCCCAAGGTCTGTCCTTAAGTCGAATTTGTATGTATAAGTACTATTGTATAACTCAAACCATTGTGTATTTAATTTGAATCAATGCGTATTTAACTCAAATTTTGCTACAATAGGCTCCGTTCTTAATTATGGGTCTTAACCTGGGGACTACCTGTAGTAAGTTGGGAAGCTACTTTACACAGAGCAGCTCATTAATCTATGTAGCCTAAGACTACTAATACTAGCAGGCACTGTTTTCACGAAGACATTTTTGCAGCTCTGCTTGGAGATGTCAGAGGATGAACTAAAGAACTTCTGCATACAGAACAGTTAAGAATCAATACTAAGCAACCAGATAGAGAATTTGTTGGTCTTAGCCCCAAAACAAGCATATTTAGACAAGTAAATTAATTAAAATATTTGGGGATAGTAATTTTCTAATCTATTTAATCCACAAAATATTAATGAACCAACTTGGATATATGAAATAGCCCTTCATCTTTTTGGGTTGCAACACACTGCTACTCTTCTCTGAGTCTGTCACTAGATTAGGCAGAATGCTAAACTAGTTACTTAAATAGAAAAACTAAGCAAAAGCCTCAGAAGCTCATCCCTTCCCTCTCACCTCTCAAACCGTTTGTGACCTTAATTGAAAAATAAAAGCATATATTGAATTTAAACTCATTATACATGGAAATAAATTCTATCAAAGAAAGTAGATGCAGCTAACACAATATTCAGACTAAACACTTCTGAAGCCAAATCAAATGCAATATATTCAAATAAGGAAATATATATTTTTAATTGTTTTGTACTGTCAATGATAGAAATAAGAAATTCTGCAAAAAATATAACATATTCCAAGTCTCAATACAGCACTAACTAAAAAGCATTCTCTTGCCATGACCATTCAACAAGTTGCCCAATGTGATAGCTATCTGTTCCTCACGTCTTCAGTCTGGCCACAGTATTCGTAATTGTGGAACCATCCTACCCTCACAATTTCCCTCAAGGCAAGGAAAAACAAAATGAATTACCTTTCAAGCTGCGTCAGATCCCACAGCAGAAAGTAATGAGGCAAATCCTCAAACAAGTGTAATAATAATCTTTGTTGTGGGGAAAATAGGAGGAGGAAGCAGTATTAGGTATGTTTGCCGCCTTGAGTTATTTATAAAAAAAATAATAAAGGCGGGATAAAAAAATCTAAAAAAAAAACCTGTGTAGGTGTTTCTACTCCAAATGTTCAGCTCAGTCTTCAGATTAACTTTCATTTCCACTACTTTCCTAGTTCTTGCAGAGTTACTCTTGGTCATTACATCAGTTCATTAGTAGTGCATAACTGTGACTACCTCAACTCTACTCACTACATACAGTACTAACAATAGACCAGAATTATCCTCTCTCAATTTTTCTCTCACCATCACAAGCCATGTTATTCTAACACTGCTTCTGCATAAAAGGACATAGGACAAATATATTCACTCTCTTCATTTTGGTCATGATTCATTCCTAAATAAACTGTATACATTCCTGATTATTTTTTCTCTTGAGTTCCAAGGTCAAACACCGTGCTAAGCCATGATTTGCTTAACCACAATTGACTGAATAAACCACAGTTGGTTTCATATAACATGCTAAGCCATAAAACATGGTCTACAAACCATAATAATGGAGTTCTCAGAAGCCACAATGTAGTTTGATTTTAGCCAACTGTTTCATAAACACAGTCTCATATTGGCTTCATAAGTCCATTAGGATTAAGAAGCCACATTTGATTTCTATAGCTTATCTATAGATCTATAGATTATCTATGATTTTGATTTCTATAGATTTCAAGGAAGTCACCAAATCAGACTAACCAGTATTCCAAGACACATGACTAAATCTCAGGGCCTCTTTTTGTATTATGCATTTTAGTGCTACACATGGTCCACTTATCAAAGATACATAAACTGACTTGGTGAGGACTCAAGCCTATCCAGTGTAATCATGAGAGGACAGTCCAGAGTCAAGTACTATCGGCTTAACATTTCCAATGCTTCCCAAGCCTTTTGTCTTTGCTTACATAGCTAATTTCACCAAACCTAAGTTTCAGATATGCCCAATTCCTGTTTGCTCGGACCCTGGCCTCTTAAACCTCCTGCCCCAAATCTCTATATTCTAATATGTATATCACAGCAACCGTGATCTTCAAAGATCCAACATCCTCTGCTACTCATAACCTCCCAGCTCAAGTGTCGCAGGCCAACAGCATGTTTCTACAAACTAAAAAGCACGGAGGACGCTCCCCCACACGCAGGCAATCTCGTTTCAGGATCTCTCTTCCCCGCCCCGCCCCGCCCCGCCCACTCCCATGCCCGGGGCCACAATGTATCCAGGTATTTCTCACCTGGCCTGTGCTTCGTCCAGGCTCTGATCGGTGATGGCCATAATCTGCTGCAAGATGTCACCCGTGTCCTGAAGTCCGGGGGCTGCCTGGGGCTGGGGTGGGCCTGGAGGCGCTTGGAGTCTGTGGGGCGAGGGATCTCCGGCGGCCCCGGGGGGAGGCTGGAGACCCGCCAGCAGCCGGGATGCCTCTTCCATGGCAGAGGCGGGGGATATGGGCAGCGGAGGGAGGGAGCCGCCTCGGGCGCGGCGGGAGGGGGACTCCGGGAGCTGCTCGAGCCCCTCGCCTCTTTTCCCCCCAACGTACACACACACTCACGACTGACACAGAACAGGCCCCACGGCTCCTCACTCGCGCCCGCTCCGCCCCCGGCCCCCGCTGCGCGACGGGGCTCCGCCTCCTCAACTGTCGCCTGGCGCAGCGGCCCAGCTCCTGGAGCTGCCCGCCCCCTTCCGGGACAAAGCCAGTCTCTCGGCGACTTCCACACAATTGCCGCCTCCGGGAAAGGGGGCGGAGCTAAGGGCGGTTAACTCCCTGCTCCAGGCTCGAGCCCAGTTCAGCCCACCCCCCAGCGCGCGCGCCCGCCTGCCTCCCTCGGTTGCGTCCCGCCTTGAAAGCGAGAAGGGGGGCGGGTCGCGTTCTCAGCCCTCAACCGTCACAATCCCGGAGGTTCCAAAGTTGAGCATTTCCACCTCCTCGCGTTCAGAGTTGATTTTTTCCTCTGGGTTACAGTTTCTTCGGCACAGTGCCAGGCAAACGACTTTCACCGGACACCGGCCCCTGTCGCCTCAGCTCCCACGGGAGAATGAAACGGTTTTCCAGCCGCCGCTTCTCGTGCCGGAAGGATCGTTTCCTCAAGGGCTGACCCCTTGACTTAGGCGGCTTCAGCTTGAGCTGCCCCTCAAGGAAAGAGTCGCCTCCCGCCACAGCAAATCGAAGGGGCTGCTCCTAATACTCTCAGTTCACGACACGGACTCGACATTTCCTCCAGCCCAATTTCATCTCCCAAGCAGGCTTCACACACCAACTGCCTTTCGAGGGCAAGTTCGGCAATTCACAAAGTTAAAATAACGACAGATGAACGTAACGTGATTAAAAGCTGGGGAGAAGATGAAGGGCAAAATGGAAGGGGGAGAAAAACTCAACAAATTCCAAAACCAAGCGTCACGTGTTTTGTTAATATAACAAACACACGAACTTGGAGGAAGACACTTGAGAAGGACTTTTTCTCTTAAAAGAAGCCCTAGACGTATTTTAAACACATAAATCAATGCTATCAGTAAGATAAAGCTTGAATAACAGTGGCATCATGGAAAACAATGTTTTAGAAAGTTTATTATGTAGTCATAGCTCATAACCAACTGGCAACTTTACCCTAAAATAGACTTTGGTGCATTGAACAAGTTATTAAATAGTACCAGTTGGGGACATTTTGGCAGCATAATACATTATGCTTAAGATCTGAACTAAATTTTCTTATTAATACAGATCTTTTTATGAATATACAAATAAAATACTATATTATAAAGTGATGTGTGTATGAAAAATCTATTACTGGATACCCTTTTTTCATAGACATCATTTTATATGTGCTTTCCTAATCATTATCATTATCATCCTACACACATAGACAAATAACAGAGAAAACATAACTACAGAAAGAAAATGGACTTGGCACATGAGCCAAGTAGTTACTTATTTGCATATACAGAAATGCCTTCAGCTTCTAATGGTAAAGATTCCCTTAAGGCCACATGGTGTTTTTTCTTCGACAATATGGAATTGAGTTCCTATTATTTCAGGATGTTTTTTTAACCTCTTTTAATGTGATTTTTTCCTTTTTATTGTATTGTTACAAGTCTTGATACATTGTATTATTTTAGTACAGTGAAGTTTATATAATTAAAGATTAAGTTATCTAAACAATAAAATGTCAGTACTGTAAAGTATTGAAAATTGAGAAGAGAAAGAAATACAATATTCTATCAAAATTAGTTACAATTTAGGATATCAATATTACAAGCATTAAAATAACTATAATAAAATATTTAGCTTTTTTATCCAAAGTTGAATGAAGTTCAACTTCTTGGTATAGTCAACAATCCTGGAGTTTTCTGGTGGTCTCTCATGAAAGTACTAATTAGGATTAACTTTTGCTTAGCTTTTTCAAGATCACCTAAAGGCAGCCAGGTGCTGTTACCTTCTCTAACTGTACTTCTGTCATATATGATACTCTGCTAATGACAAGTAATGTGGTATAGTGGCCAAGGTGCTAGACAAAAATCAGCTATGGAATTGTGACATTTGGCCTGTTATTATCTCTGAGACCAATCTGTGTCACAGACAGGCTTGCAGCAGGCTTAAAACTAGGGACAATAGGAAGACATACCAAAGACAAGAAGTGTCTCTGGGCAGCACAACATTTAAAAGAAGAAAATTGGAGAGAGCAGGGGGCCTCAGCCTCATTCCTGGCTGCATCCTGCTCTCACAGGATAGTTATTGGGATAAAATTAGAGGAGGAAGTGTTATATATGTCAGTGAACTCCTGAAAATAAAATGATCTAAATCTAACAATTCTTACTAGGACTTCCAGCTTCCCTATGGTTATTATTAGATACAGGAAACAAACAGGAAAGGATGACCCTTATTGTCTTGATCTGTTTGTAACTGATGCATACGGAGAAGAGCGCTAGAGTAAATATACTAATTTTTAAGTACTATGTTTATATTTCTTGTTTTATTTGAATGTTTGGCTTGTTATATAGTTTACCTATGAAGTAGAGCTAGTAAAATAAAATGTAATGTCTTCTTAGTGTTCCAGTCAAACAATTATACCCTCATTCCATTCCTCCCCCCATCCCTTAACATTCTGGGATCCTTATGTCTTTTATTTTCCCATCATATATTTTGTACTGCTGCAATAACAAGTCCACCCTGCTAATACCTCTCTTATGTTGCTGTCTGGTTATACCAGCACTTATGCCTGAGCCTCAGAAATAAATAAAATTATGATAAGAGACCTGCCCTGCCTGAACAAAAGGCATCTTGTTTCTTATGGAAACCTCCAAGCAGAGTAAGAGGACAAGAGCTGTTTTCTACTAATATTATATCCCCAGTAACAAGTATTCCAAACTCAGCGTGGCATGGAAACTTAGAAAAATCAATTATTTGAATGAATTACAGTTAAATTAATCACAAGTAAATGAGGTACCTTTGAAGATCACATGAAACTTCAGGTGATATGAAATATAGCAGATAAAAGCCACCACAAGCACATAGCACCTGTTCAGTAGGCTCTGCATTAGCTCCCAATAGATTTTTGGATGCAGTTAAAAATCTTGTTTTAATCTATTAAGCCAGGTGGAACTGATCTGTCTTACATGTTTCTCATAGGAGAAGCTATTAGTAGTCCTTCAGTTCAGTGTTTTTCAGAGGTGATTGCCTCTGTCCTATAGAATAGCCTTACCCTGAAGTCAGGCTGGTCCCTCCTGATGGTATTCTAAAAGCTGGCTAAGATTAAAGTGTTTCATTAAAACCTTTTGGTAATGATGGAGTGGGTGCCTTTTTATTGTAGTTTGTTAGATTGGTTATGAGTTTTTATGTTAATGTTAATTGTGATGTTGTTATGGCTTATGAAATTCCCACCAGGAATCTATTATGTGATTATGGTGGTAGACAAAAATTGCAAATAAAAACCTTAGCCAGATGTGAGAAACAGTTCAAAAAGTCTAATGGAATGGTTGCCACTGGTTGAGAGATGGTGAAAGATAACTGATTTTACAGCAGAATCATGAAATTGCTCTACTTCCCTTTATAGTTTATTAAGATATCATCTTATCAGACTAAATATATATCAGTAACTGCCTTGGCTAGACAGTTGGATTTCATAACAGGGAGACAATAAAAGCATACACATTTCCCTTATAAACTGAAGTATTAAGAGTTTTATGTAACCGTACAGGGCTGCTGAGGACCAAGAAAGAGATATCAGCATACTTGAAAAAGCCCCAGGGATTACAAATGTAAAATTAGAGACCTAATATGGTAATTGAACAGATTATTTTAGAAAAGGACATGACATTGGACCATTGAAGAGCAGCATGTCATACTGCAAGATTATGTAGTAAGTCTCACATGTGACATATAAAAATATAAACATTCATTTATAAGGAAATGGGCCTTTTTAGAGACTCAGTGAAGTTTCCTGATTTTGCCTGATCTCTCTAATATTCACTTTTTCCTACTGTAAATTTTGAAAAACGTTATTTTTTCAAAATATGTTTTCTGGTTTATTTTACTTTTTGAATTACATGTCACATTTTCTTAATAAGAACATTAGACAGTTCCTTATATTCATTTATCTGGGAATAAGTCAAATTGAATGAAATAAGATTTGCTTCAGAGTAAACATGGTAGACAGAAATAAGATAAAGTATATAAATAACTCAAAACTTTGGATCAAAAGGATTCTTTGTCCCAGAATGATTCTAGAAAACTGAAGGAGGCAATGAAAAAAGTTACCTAATGCCTAGACTGGTGCGGCAAAAAAGTACAACCTGGGGACTGTATTTAACTGCCAGAATCCTTTCCGTAGCCCTCACAGTCAACCCTCCACCCTACCCCCATGATATATTTTGCCCTTTTTTTAATTTTGGGAGACTGAAGTGCAAAATCAGTGCCATTATAAAGGCTTAGAGGACGCATTTCACCATTATTTCCATCTAAATCCCTTGCTTTTCCTACTTTTAGCATGTGGCTTTGACATCCTATACAAAGCCCGTGCAGATCTTAATGAGAGCTGAATACTCTTGCTATAGATAATAGTAGACATTAATACTATCACAGTATCCTAAAAGCTTCTTGAAAGTATGGGTTCATTTGCCCAAGCCTACTCAAACCCAGTATGAAAATGCAGTATCGTGAGTTTCAGAGTTCTCTTAGAATATTGCAACCAGACTTTTAAACACTTTAAAATGCAAAAAGAAAAAAGATTTAACTTTTAGTAACAAATCTAATGATATATCAAGACAGGACAGGAAGGATTCATCTAATCAAACAGAAAAAACTGTAAAATTTGTTACATACATTAATAATGCAAGCTGCTGATGTTGCCGTGTTGATGAAAAAATATAAAATACATATATTTTTATATTTTTTTATTCCTACATCAATTTAAGCTACGTGGTAAAAAATATTCTTTAGTTTTAATTTTGTTTCCAGTAGTAAGTTTCAGATAAAGCTGGAGGATATGCTTGTCTTACAAATAGAATAAAAACATAATTTTACCAAAATTTAATAAATATAAAAAATACTGAATTTTTACAAGAGGTCACCGTCAAAATTAAAATGATGACTGAAGTGTAATTCCATTACTATAGAGGAGTCATTCCTTAATATCAGGACTTAAATCGTATTGCTTGTATTATGATGCTTTGAGCATGCTAATATTTTAATGTTTTGCTTTATTACTTTATTTCCTTATTGCATACTATTATAATATACATGTCATAAAATATTTAGGCCAAAAAAGGTAGAAACCATATCCTATAAATAATCGGCAATAAGATTTTTACAAAGATTATCTAATACAATCATAAGTTATTCCTATACATGATTTCTTCATATTCTTCATTCTTTAACAGAGAAGTGCCAGTACATACTGAATCTGTTAAAATGTATTTTCTTGCTTACTCTCTTTCATTCCTCCTTTTTCACTCACCACTATATTCAATGCATACATTATGCCTGGTCATGCTACTGTGATAGCTATTTCAGGGTGGAACCCACGCTTCCTACATTTCCACATTTCCCAAGAGCTCAAAAATTTGGGAGATCTCTCATTTAGACCAATTTTTTTCTAATGTCTCAAATTTTACCTATTACTTGTATATGCTTGGCACAGACATACAACAATTAAATGTCGCATATTTCTATGTAGTTCAGTGAATCCAGATTTTTTTAATATAAACAGTATTTTTTAATTATAAAGGAGCACAGTTCTTCTGTTCATTCACACTAACTCAGGTCCAGTTATTATTGTGAGAACAGAGAAAGCTAACTACTATAAACATGAAGGCTTGATTGATTGAGAACATTACTTGTGGTTATTGCTTTCCCTATAGATTTGAAGCTTGAGTCAGTTCAATCAATAAATGCACCAATATTAATAGGAAGGTACAGCACTCTGCCTGGAAACCAAACATTATCCTCTGCAGGGAAGCCTGGAGTGTGCTGGGAACTCACTCAGCAACTACTTCTGCTGATTCCATGAAATTTTCTACAAATGAATATTCACAGACCTTTAGCTCACAAAGGTAGCAGGAGCTGCAGTTCTGCACACAGTTAGGCTACTGAAATCCTGTTAAAATAAATGAAAATTAAAAGTTAGGCACAGGCCATATTCTTCATACTAGAAAATGTATGCCGCATGGTCCAGCAAGTACAGATGTAGATATGGAAAATTTATGAATATATTTCAAGAAGAAAGCATTTTGAATTAAGTTATTATTTATATGAGGGTGGAAGAGAGCAACAACCATAGTTTCAAGCTAAATACATACATTCAATTGCTGAATTCACTTACTAGATTTTAAACAGAACCTGTCAACTCTCTGCATGTACATCACTTCATACTAAATCAAACTGTAGTAGCAGTAACAGCAATAATATATGAAGCAGTTGTGAATTAGATTAGAATTTGGCACATTGTTTAATAATGAGAATGTTTAACTGTGGGATGAAAACAATCAGGTGGGGTGGATTTTCTGTCAAATCTAAGGCTACAAAACCTTTTAAACCATATGTTTAAAGTCATTTAGTTAGCTTGATAACATGCTGAAAACTAGAGGGTACAAGGCTATCAAAATGATTCTGATGTAATGGTTATATTGGTACAGTTCAACTGAACTGCTAAAGGTAGATGAGAATAGTGCAGTGCAAGAACAAGGCTGATGGATGAATGATAGTAACAATACAATAAAAAAGGGGGGTGGGAGAACTAACAGGACTGATAGATGAATGATGGTGAACAGAATGTACCCCAGGTGAGTGGAGAAAGCGAATAATTGTCAAATTACCAAAGAAGAGCAATAGCACTGATTGAAACTGTCCCCGGCAAGGTCTTTTGCATCCCACCCAAGTGACTGATGGATGCAGTGGACAAACAACTGTGGGAAGCAGGTTTTGCCCTGGATGTTCATGCAGTGAACAAATCTTCACATTATTCAACAACACTGAACAAGTAGCACATTCCAATGACCCAGGCTAAGGAACTACATTGACTTCACAAAAGCTTTTGACAAAGAGTCATTATGGGAAATAGTAAAAAGATAGGGCATCCCCCAATGCTTTGTCAATCTTTTGGCGAAACTTTACCTGAATTTCAGTTGCTGTGTGAAAACTGATAATGGCTTCATCACCATCATCAACACAGCAAAGCTGCATTCTTTCTCTGTTCCTGCTCCTTCTAGCTATGGACTTCATCGTAAAGCAACGAATGGGATGAATTTTGATATTCACCTGGAACAGTCAGTAAAGGCTTACAGATTTGGAATTTGCAGATGATATAAGCACTGCTAGTGGAATCAAAGAAACATCTACAGGACATGACCGCTAATCCAAAAAGGAAGCCAGAAAAATTGGGCTAAATAGTAAAAAAATAAAGACCATACAAGTTGGTAACGCTCAAGGAAATACACTGGGGGTTGTCAGATACCACCATACCATAGTTCACCTACCTAGGAAGTATAATCTCTAATGACAGAGGCATTGCGGTGGATGTTAACCACAGGATTGAAAAAGCATCAGCAATATTCCAACAATTTGTCTTCACCCACTATTGAGACTGCAATAAAAGTCACACTCTACAATACTATCATTCTACCAACAGCAGTATACCCCAGCAAAATGGGGGCAACATAGATAGCACAAAAAAATTCAATGTATTTCATCAGTGCTGCCTATGAAAGATCCCAGCCATCAGCTACTGTGATCTCACAATGAGATCATACAAAGCTACAGGATATTGTGATAGACAGCAGGATACACTTTGGTCACATTCTGAACTTGCCAAACAAATGTCTTCCCAAGACAGCTATGTACTAGATGCCACCTGGGGGAAGAGAAAGAGAGGCAGACCTTCCAAGAAGTGGCACAAATCATTAGAGAAGATCTGCAAAACATGACAATTGCCTGGGAAGAAGTGGAAACTGCCACAGTTGATCAAAATCAGTGTTTCTCAACCTTGGCCACTTGAAGATGTGTGGCCTTCAACTCCCAGAACTCCCCAGCTAGCCACACAACTTCAAGTGGCCAAGGTTCTTCTTGAACCATCTTCTTGAAGGCCACACATCTTCAAGTAGCCAAGGTTGAGAAACACTGATCAAAATGGTTGGAGAGCCATCACTGCCCAAAGTGCTCCATAGCCCAGGCAGACCTAAATGGCACAGTTCATGAATCAGGGACTGCCTGCATGTTGCCTGTGAAAACATTACTTTATGGTGCAAAGTAAGTATGACTTTCTTCCCAGAGGTTTGGGTAGATGGGAATACATAATTATTTATCTAAAATAATCTGATCACACCTTTTATTTAAAAAGCACTCAGAGCAGTTAATCTGCAGTAGCCACCAATTTCTATTTTAAAACCAGGAAAACAGATGACATGCCAGAGTGTGAACTATGTCTTCCCAGCATATATGCGTGTTCTAATCTGCCAAAAAGGCGGGGGAGGGGGGAATGGAAGTTTTGGACATGTTGCCAAGAAGTGGATGAGGGCTGTTTTTGCTTCTGTGCAGTGATGTTGCATTAGGCCAGCACTATCTATTGTGTCCCCTGTTTAACTCAAGCTTTTACATTTCTGAAAAGGTAGAAAGGCTGCAGTTAATTTTACAGCAGATGAAGATCACTTTTCCCCCGTGATCTGTTACATTCCAATATTATACAATCTCCCTGCGTGCAGAAATAGAGCATACAATCACAGAAAGAAATCAGATCTAGAAGTTTCATCTGCATTTATTTATTTATTTATTTATTTATTTATTTAATCAATTTCTATAGCCACCTATCTCACCACAGATGACTCTGGGCAGCGTACAACAAAGCTAAAAACAGTACGATACATTAAAAAGATATAAAACAAAACAAAACAGAGAATAAAAGGAAGTTAAAAATGAGGAAGCCACCTCACTAATTCCCCCGTCCCCTGGGGTCTCCAGACCTGCTGGTATAACCAAGTCTTGAGGGACCTCCAGAAGCTAAACCATGATGAGGCCAGCCTCACCTCAGGGGAGAGAAGATTCCACAGTGCAGGCGCCACCGCAGAAAAGGCCCGCCGCCTGGGGCCTGCCAAAGGTATTTCCCTAGGTCAGTGTTGTCCAAACTTGGCCACTTTAAGATGAGTGGACTTCAACTTCCAGAATTCCCCAGCCAGCCATGCTGGGATGAATTCTGGAAGTTGAAGTCCACTCATCTTAAAGTGGCCAAGTTTGGACAACACTGCCCTAGGCGGTGGAACCTGTAACGTGCCCTCCCTGTACAAAGATGTTTTCTCCTGCCTTAGGAATATGTTGCTTTCTCAGTGACAATACAATAAGCACACATCCGCAGCAATAGCTGCCGCTCGGCAAACGCCCTCAAACTCTCAGAACCATTCTCATGCCCGTAGCGGTCATCAACATAGTCACAGACAACTACATAATTCTAATGCAACTACCACAAAATTCTGCATTCAGCTGGTGGCCCACCCCCATCCCTTTCTTTCTCACGTTTCTTTTTATGGACCCCTCTGCCCAAATTAAAAACCTGTTCCCTCTTCCCCTTTGCTCTACTGAAAGCCTGTGCAAAGGCACCATAGCATCTTTGCCTAGCAGCTGCAAAGAGAGGGGGAAGGCAGAACTGAGAAGCCAAGACTGGCAGGAGTTCCTGCCAGTGGGAAAAATGATCTGTCCCTAGTTCACAGGGGGCCAACATGGAGTTGTGTTGAACCACGACTGAGCTAGAAGTAAAGCAACTCAGCTCACCAGTTTAATGATGATGTGAGCTCACGGGGACATGGTACCAATCGGGGAGCAGCGCCAAAGCCCTCTGTGGAAATGGCCTCATTCTGTTCTGCACAAGGAGGAAAATGAGGCAATATGGGCTGCGCTGCGGCAGCTAATAGCATTTTCAAGTAGCAGCTAATAACATTTGTTCATATACCATGGAATGGCATGTATTTTGTTAAAAAATTATCTCCCTCATTTTGCAGATTGAAGGCATTCAATCTACTTTACTGTGCTTCCCTTTGCACATACAGTGAATAGATCTTATTTGTTTAGATATGACCCCAATTACATAGTGAATACACTTTCTATCCTGTTAAACCTATTCCTCTCTCAATGGGAACAATAACAACACTGCAACATCGCTGGATATATATGAGCATTTAAAAAAAAACTCCCTGGGAAAAAGGAAAAAAGGTTATTATTTCTATGGAATTTATTTTAAACAGTAAATGGAACATAGAGTTGGTGGGATGGGGACACTGGCTCATTGTGAAGATCTTATTTTATTTTTATTTGCTTTTTAAAAGCAGCTATTTGCAGAGATCTCATATACAAAGGACAGTCACATTTTGTGAAAAGTGATCCAGAAACATTTAGCAAACCTAGCAATTACAAAGCAATTTCCATAAAGAATAAATATAGAATAAAAGATACAGCTAAAGATAAGGTTAGTTCCAAGTAACAGTGAGTATTAATATTTTTTAAAATGTGGGACCCATATTTTTTTTTACTTCTTTAGCCCACAATCCTAGCTAAAGTCCTAGATATAACTGAAACTTCAGTACAACCAGTGCAGCTTCATATTAACATCAGGAACTTTTCCCCATATTCATCTGAAGGCATTATATTAATTAACTGATTTATATAAATATTATATTCCACTTCTCAGTGGAAGTATGCATCATTCAGGAGGGCTGACAACAATTAAAACCAATACAAAATTGAAATGATCTTGAACAAAGCAACAAAACAAACAGGTTAAGCTTGTGGCAAAAATATTACAGCAAGCAATTGAGTTGTTTTCCTCAGCTTTCTGTGGTCCTCGAAGAAAATTATATTTTACAACTCAGAATAGCTGCAGACTCTGTGCAGATTCAATGGTGGTAGTAAAGTACAATTTATTCCCCCCATCCTGCAAAGCCATAGTGGTCTGAATCTCTCTCCGTGATCACTATGGCCCTAAATTCCCTGGAAAACCCAAGAGGCAATTGACTCCATTGTTTCCCTATCCCAGAGAGTAACCAGGGCTTGACAGAATCATTACAGTAGTTTAGTGATAGAAGGAAGAATCCAATACTATCTTAAACAAATCTCAAGCCAAAAGAATGTCTGTTATTAGCCTGGTATTTCTGTTATCCTGGTTATTGATAGGAAGACTAGGAAGCCCCAGTTCACTCACAACAAGATAGCTTCCCGTGGTTGTTGAAGTCTCCCAGAACAACTTATCTTGGGTACTCTGGCACCATGCTTTAAAGCATCTTAGCTACCTCAAGCAGTCAGACACCTGGCCAACAGCATGGATGTTCTACAGCAGAATGCCCATTCTGTCCCAGGTACTTACCATCACCCCAAACTGGCAGATTGCTGAACAGGACCTCTAGTTAGAGTAATAGAAGTATAATAGATCTCAGGAACTCTATCTCCATGTTCCCTCTTCCTTCCTTGTCTTTGTTGATGCATTTGGAGAGAATTCTGGTTGATAGAGCAGGGAACAATTAACTCTATCCTGTTTATCTGTGCTTTGATAATATATGTTGTGGCATCTTTCTCCTCAATAATTAAATCTTAGAGTCCTGTTTACTGACCTGGCATTCAAGGAGACTAAGAATTCTCCAGCCAGATGGACTGAAGGTCTGTCAGAAGTTTCAGCCTGATTGGTGATTTGTCAAGCATAATTATAGGGAACCTCTGAAAGAAAGGGTTTGCAAGATATGTTTTATTTTATTTATTGGAGTGGAGTTATTGCCTTTGTTTCTTTAATTTCATCCATCATATTTGTCAATGGTTGTGATAATTCTTCAAACTCTTTATAATATCGAGCTATCAGCCCATCTGGGCCTGGTGCTTTTCCAATTTGATTTGTTTTATTGCTTTTTTCGTTTCTTGAACAGTTATAGGTGTACTTAATATTTGCCTATGTTGATCATTAAATGCTTTGATAACCAACTTTTCAATATATTTATTCATAGCAGCTTTGTTGATATTATTCTTGTAGTATAAACAAGAGATGTTTCAAATTATTTCCCCCTTTCTGATTTATAACATAAAATTATTGCAGCTTTATAGAATTTGGCATTTTTTTATGGCTAGCATAGATAATCCTCTTTTTTAAAAAAAAGTATTGATGAATGCCATTGAAAGCTGGTTGAAAGTAATCTGTATCATTTTTTTCAACTGATACAAATGATACAGTCAGAGCATATAGGGGTTTACTCAACCCACCCCCCTCCTGATTTGAGTGAAGCTTACTCCCATGAAAATGAGAGCTTTTGTCAATTAACCTTGGCTGAATTATTGCTTTTTTAAACAATTCGTATAGATCATGAAGCACCTGATGCTGGCTTAGAAAGACTGGATTTATAAACTGAACTGAAATACAAAGTCTGCGCTGTCTTCAGAACGTCTCTCCCATTCCGGCTATGAAACAGAAGCCAGAGCACCACGTATGTTGTATTACTGCGATATATACTTGTAATATATTTCATCCAATTTGCTGTCTCTGGATTATGGATCGGAGGGAGAAAAAGCATTGGATGTATATTAAAGATTACATAGCTGCCCCAGATCATCCTCTGACTAGTCTGCTGTGCTTAAAATCAAAATGAACAGAGACTGGCAAAAAAATTGCATTTGTCCATCTTTTTATTGCTATTGCACAAGTTCTTTGTGAGACTAGAAATAAGATATATAGTAATTGTTCTTTATTAGAAATCATAGCACATTCTCCTCAGCCCTGGCTTTCTATAGTTGAAGTTTTTTCTGGGTTTCCCCCTCCCCACCCCCTTTGGAGCCTGCAGTAAGACAAGTATGAGCGGAACCAAAAAAATAAGTGTGGTAGAACACAGGAGGCAGCAAAACATCCAGACTTCAAAGGGACATTGTATATGTCATCTGTAACAGCTGCCAAACCTAATCCAGTTCCTAGTTAAGTAATATCTTGTCACTGTCATATACTTTTCCCTTTTCCAGTTAATTCCCTAGGTGTTTTAGAACACTATATTCCCTTTCCACGCAGTGGAATGAAAAGGATCAACCTAAACCATCTTTTCCTTGCTCATAGATAATCATGTATTAGCTGGATAATGAAATGAAGAAGAGTTAAATTGTAGGGCAATAGTTCACACTGATACTGCTGAGAGAGCAGAGAGAACCATCTTCCAGCTCCGTGATGAATTACCAGCGCTCATAGGAAACGGACAGGGGTATAATTAACAACTGAATTCTTGCAGGTCAGCATAAAGGGAGGCATTTTATTTTCAGGTGGAAGCTGGAAGCCTGCAACTGGCCAAAGGACAAAGACCTGTATTTCATCTTGTAAATCCACTCTTTTCCTTGTGGTCTTACCTCCAGGAATCTCTGTCATTTGGATGAGTTCTGGAAGAGCAGGATTCGGTTTTGACCCTGACATCAAAACATATTGTATATGCTTTTTGAATGCGATTGATCCATGCAGTTTGTTAGGGTTACCATAGTGGATAATTACCGCTATCATGAGAAATGATGCTATGCACTGTATCAAAAAAACCACATCTTGCTCCATGCTTGTGCTGATTGGAAATGTGTTTGGATGGGGTTTTTTTCCCTGCCCTAGCAAAAGACTCAGGCATGTCTAATGCAGATGTCCAATGTATATAACTTTAATTAATTGATTGTGAAATTAAAAATTTTTGTGAGTTTTAATTCCTCATTCAAGGCCACTGCTGCATAAAACAAAAGACAAGTTGAACTGGATTGGATGTGGTGAGAGTTATCCATATAGCTCCCTTGCCCTAGTTCTGTCCTCACATCAGAGCCTCCATGTTGAGACCAGCTTGAGATTTGGTGATGAGGCAGGCTGAGGCTACATGAAAGAATCCAGCAGGAATGTAATGTTTTCCAGTTGAAAACAGAGCCAGCCCTCCTCTCTGTGAATACACTGTGTTACACGAAGGAAGAGACTGAGGAAGGTTGGTGAATCAGGGGGCTCCAAGTGGCCATGGCAGGACCATCGGGGTCCTTGTTCTCACCTTGTTTGAGAGGCAGAGGCAGAAGAGGCAGAGACTTTTGCTGCCAGAGAGCAGAACCTTGCTCAGCAGCAAAAGATTTCTTGTTTTTGATCCAGCAGGAATATTCCACAAGGTCAGTATCCCTATCAGTCATCTCCACCACAGAGGTAAGGGTTGGGATCATCACAGTGAGAAGTGGCAGCAAAAGATCCACCCTTAAGTATCTTGCTCCCTGCACTTTGCTGCCCCAACAGCAACCACTAAAGCCACTGTCCTTGCTTTCAAGATGTAGCAGAAGGAGCATCGTGCAGGCAGCAGTTTTCTAGTTTCTGAAGTACGGCAGGAAAACACACTGTCAGGGGAGGGGGAAAAGCCAAGAGAGATGCTCAGGAAAGGGTGAAGACTTACTCACATTCCATGAATTTTCATCAAGTCTAGGGATGTGGAACTGGTGGCTCTGATAGAATACAGCGTTCCCCAGACTATTTGGCAAGCCCCAAGGACTGCTGCTTAAATTGCTGCTGAAAATAAGAGGTACTGTTTTCTACGGAAAGATAAGCTTTCCTTTTTCTACAGTTTTTATATCCCCGCTCCCACTTTTTCCAGAGTTTTTTATATGTTTAATGTTTTGCAACTGCAACCCTTGACTGAGAAAAAAATTGCCATCTCCACATCAATCCCATTTGAAGATAACTTTTAAGGCTATGGATTTTCACTATGGCAATCTCAACTTTAAACTGATCATTATGTTAAATAACTTTTTTTTGAGGTCATGGGCTACTTCTGTCTCAAAGGCACACATCATCCCCCCCCCCACACACACAACCACACACACACACTAAATCAGAATATATGACCATCTAGAGGCAGTAGTTCTCCAGTTTCAGACTGCAGTTGCTTGTATTTGTTATTCTTCATACTAAGTGACACTTCAGCCTTTGATCTTATGTGCGCACATTGCTCTTAAAGGGGGGGGAAAAGCTATTCTCACCGCAGTAGCAGTTCTGCAGTTTTTATTATACATGTTTTGTAATCATTATAACAGTATAAAAGGAAATGCCTTTTTCACTATGGAAAGACAAGCCATCTGCACAGAATTTAAATCATACCAGTTATGTTGCGTAGACACAAAGATGAATGGCTGCATCTTCCAAATATATTCCTCTTCAGGACAGAGTATAGCTAAACCACACACAAAACCCTCCGTAATTACTGGGTGACAGTCCACCATTACAAGCAGAAAAATAATACTGTTCTGCTGCCCTTTCCAGTTTATGTAAGATGAATGCATTATTTATTGAAAAGGAAAACAAGTAATGTGAAAGATTTGTTTGTCTGTTTTTTCAGAAAATAAGAAATGCACGCAACAAGTTTTACCCTGGAGAATGGGAAGAAGGAACAGGTTTTGGACCAATCCTGTTTAGGTTGGATCTTAAGATAGAATGAAGGTGCAGAAGGAATGTTATGTAGAACCTGCCATGTCACAGGTAAAATGGTGAAGTAAATTGGGGGTAGAGATGGGGAGACCCTTGGGGTAAAATCTTGCACAATTTATTAAGTCAAGGTACAGTTTATTGGAATTTACTTATTTTCAAGCTCAAGTACAGTTTATCACAAAGGTTCAGTAAAATACTGCCAGGTATGTAGCTTGGCTTTTAGAGTTTCCAAATAGCTGATAAAAACATCCTAGAAGAATATTAACAGAGGATAGGACAGGATAGGATCCCATAGTCCCTTTCAAGCTTTACCCACTATTTCATCTGCTTGTCATCCATTAGTCCTTCTATATCAAAGTCATTGATCATATTTTACACCCTTCCTTTCTTCATAATGTTCTTTGCCATCACTTCGCTCCCCCACATTTGTTTTTATGGAATGGTTCCTGTTGAAGCAGGTTATCCCCAAATCCATGACAGATAAACTTGCGCTTATAATTACTATATTATAGTAAGACACACAACATTTGTGTTTTTCAGAGTTGGTTTTCACAGTGAGTGTTTTTTTGTTTTGTTTTGTTTTTTAATGACATGAGAGGCTTAAACCAGTGAAAGATTATTGAGCAGCACTGCATTCTTTGTCCTAACAAATTCAAGGAAATAAAAGGAGTTTGTTTATTGAGAATCACGTGGAAACTCTGAAATACAGTAGTCCTTCAAACCATTCAAATATGGAAAATGTGAAAGATTTCCAGCATCTGAATTTTCCTTTTGGCACTACCATTATCCACCTGCCACTGGAGCAAAAAAGGATGATTATAGGAGAAAATCATGGAGAACAAATCCTAAACAATTGTTTCTAATCTATCCACCCTGAGAGAATAGAGGCAGCTGCCTCTGGTTTATAGTTCAACAGTACTTGACTACCTTATCTACCAACAGGGTATCATTACGTTCCCCATAAAGTATAGAAAGATAACAGCTGCCAAAAGTAATTGTTCCCCCAACTGATGTTATAGTAGCTGTTTACTATGCATGCTTAGATGCTTTCCTAGCACGGGGATGGCAAACTGGCTGCCTGCAGGCTAGATCCAGCCCAGGAACAGCAACATTATCCAGCCCCTGGTAGCCCTTCCTAATTTTAATCAAAGTGAAAAACTTGGATTTATTTCCAAAGATGCTAGCTAAAGACACTGTGTTTTAGAATTGCATCTTTTGGATTTTGTATGTACCATTCCAGCTGAAACCAAGTGGTACAAGGGCCTCAGCGCCAAAATTTAAGGCTCTATAGTGCAGCATTGCTGAATGATCATCATCTCATCATCTGATGGGGTCTGTTGCAAACAGGTTCAGCATCGATGTCTAGACCAGTGTTTCTCAACCTTGGTAATTTTAAGACGTGTAGACTTAAACTCCCAGAATTCCCTAGCCAAGGTTGAGAAATACTGTTCTAGACTAACATGATATAGGTGAAACTCAAAAAATTAGAATATCGTGCAAATGTTCATTTATTTCAGTAAGGCAACTCAAAAGGTGAAACTAATATATGAGACGCATTACATGCAAAGCGAGATATGTCAAGCCTTACTTTGGTATAATTGTGATGATTATGGCGTACAGCTTATGAAAACCCCAAATTCACAATCTCAGAAAATTAGAATAGTGTGAAAAGGTTCAATATTCTGGGCTCAAAGTGTCCCACTCTAATCAGCTAATGAATCCGTAACACCTGCAAACGGTTCCTGAGCCTTTAAATGGTCTCTCAGGCTGGTTCAGTAGGAATCACAAGCATGGGAAAGACTGCTGACCTGACAGTTGTGCAGAAAACCATCATTGACACCCTCCATAAGGCGGGAAAGCCCCAAAAGGTAATTGCAAAAGAAGTTGGATGTTCCCAAAGTGCTGCATCAAAGCACATCAATAGAAGTTATGTGGAAGGGAAAAGTGTGGAAGAAAAAGGTGCACAAGCAGCAGGGATGACCGCAGCCTGGAGAGGATTGTCAGGAAAAGGCCATTCAAAAGTGTTGGGGACTTTCACAAGGAGTGGACTGAGGCTGGAGTTAGTGCATCAAGATCCACCACACACAGACGGATCCTGGACATGGGCTTCAAATGTCGTATTCCTCTTGTCAAGCCGCTCCTGAACAACAAACAACGTCAGAAGCGCCTTACCTGGGCTACAGAAAAAAAGAACTGGTCTGTTGCCCAGTGGTCCAAAGTCCTCTTTTCTGATGAGAGCAACTTTTGCATCTCATTTGGGAATCAAGGACCCAGAGTCTGGAGGAAGAATGGAGAGGCACACAATGCACGATGCTTGAAGTCCAGTGTGAAGTTTCCATAGTCTGTGTTGATTTGGGGAGCCATGTCATCTGCTGCTTGTTGGTCCACTGTGCTTCATTAAGTCCAGGGTCAACGCAGCCGTCTACCAGGATATTTTGGAGCACTTCATGCTTCCTTCCGCAGACGAGCTTTATGGGGATGCTGACTTCATTTTCCAGCAGGACCTGGCACCTGCCCACACTGCCAAAAGTACCAAAACCTGGTTCAATGACCATGGGATTACTGTGCTTGATTGGCCAGCAAACTCGCCTGACCTGAACCCCATAGAGAATCTATGGGGCATTGCCAAGAGAAAGATGAGGGACATGAGACCGAACAATGCAGCGGAGCTGAAGGCCGCTATTGAAGCATCTGGTCTTCATAACACCTCAGCAGTGCCACAGGCTGATAGCATCCATGCCACGCCACATTGCGGCAGTCATTGCTGCAAAAGGGGCCCAAACCAAGTACTGAGTACATATGCATGCTTATACTTTTCAGAGGTCCGATATTGTTCTATTTCCAATCCTTGTGTTATTGATGTCATGTAATATTCTAATTTTCTGAGATTGTGAATTTGGGGTTTTCATAAGCTGTACGCCATAATCATCACAATTATACCAAAGTAAGGCTTGACATATCTTGCTTTGCATGTAATGCGTCTATCTCATATATTAGTTTCACCTTTTGAGTTGCCTTACTGAAATAAATGAACATTTGCACGATATTCTAATTTTTCGAGTTTCACCTGTATGCCAAGGCCTACTGGGACTGTTACTGTCTATCATAAGACATTCCCCATAGTTTACATGTTTTACATGATAGTCAAGACAACTGATTAGATATGCATGCATAGATGCTCATTTCATTTAATTTGCTTAATCTGAAATATATAATCATGTTTTTTTTCTCAAGTAATGCAAGAGACATCCTAAGGGAGTGGTCTAGTAGGACCAGTATCTGAAATTATTCACCTGCACCACTATGTAAAGCTCTTACAGCTAAGCAGTAGGAACTGTATCTTTGAGGGTTTCTAGATACTTTTGGGCAACAGGCTCACTGATAAAGCACCCCTAATAATACAGAACAACAGTATATAGAACTTTATTGTTACTCTTAGGTATCCTTACAACAAAGAAGAAAGGTAAATATAATCGTATTAAGGATGGAAGCAGAAGATTAGCGCTTTGCCTAATAAATTCGTGACAGAGGAAAAAATGTAGATGAGGCCACTACAACTATCAACACCATTATCCTCAGTGTTTTTGCAACACACACCTAATGCCATGAACCTTAAGGGTGGGATCTAGATGCTTTAAGGGTAATGAAGATGACTACAATCGCAGCTACTTAGTCTGGCATTCAGTGCATTGAGAAATAATGATACACAAAATAACAGGAGGCAATACAACAACTTTCTCCAACCTGATACTCTCTAGATGTGTTAGAGTTTGCTAGAAGTTTGGTGATTTATAATCCCAACACACGGGGAGGCCCAAGAATGGGAAGACTGCAATATGTAATCAGAAAAAAAAAATACCTGGAAAAGATTTTTCTTTGATGGAGCATTCCTTATACAGCCCTAGAGCTGAGCATATATATCCTTGTTTCCCATTCCTTCAACTTCTACATTTGCTTATACACGATTTATTACAAAAGGTACCTCAATTCACAGGCATTCTTTGCCTACAAGGATCATAAAGCTACCTCTGGAATTGGGGAAGTGAGAATATGAAATAATTCAATACTCACTCAGGGGACGTTTCCTCTAATGCATAACTGAAATCCTCTTTCTGCATCTTCAGTCTTAGTGCCTCATATTCTGTGCTAATTGACTACTGAGAACAATCCTTATCTCTTTACTTTATCTTACCCTTGGACCATCACCATGTCCTTTTTAATCTTCTTGACTCTCTGCTAAAATACAGAATTGTTTAGACTTTCCGAATATGCAAAACTATGTGCATGAACCCTGGAAAAGATTAAATTTCTTTGTCCAGGGAATATAATTAATTGAAGTAAATTAGACTTAGTTTGGAATAAACCTGGCTAGAATCAGGATTATGATTATTCTGAATCAGGATTCATGAAACATATATAAACATGTAAACAGTTTTAATCAGCTTTGCTGTTCTCCTTGGAATTGTTTCTCTCTAATTTCCTTCTATTTCTTTTGTGAAATCAGACGTAATACCATTTTCATCATCTGGAGAATTTTAGTATAATGGTGTTAATCTTCCTCTATAATGACAATAGGATTTTATTATCACAAACTCCCATAGGGCTCTGTTGCTTGCTAAAACAGTTTTCTAAAGTATTAAGAGGGAAATGTATTTGTTATTAAAAAAAAATCAATTAGTGTGGTCTCCAGCTACAGAAAGATATCCTGTCCTAGTTTTATGGCTTAATCCTTGTCAATGCAATCATTATGACTAATTCAATAAACAGTAGTTAAAACAAACCATGCTTTAACACGATGCATTCTTCTCTTTCCCTTCTAGACCGGTCCTCAGGGGCACTTGACTCAAAGGGTACATGACCTCCAACCCCAGTTCCCAACCTCAACTTCTTTAGGTCTTAGATAAAAAAAGTTAATTATTAAAGTTGATTCCATGCACATGGCCCCCATGTTGCTCATCCCAGCCATAAATAATGGTTTCCAAACTAGAAAGGCTGGGTTCACTCCATATCCTAAGCCAAGTCAAACTTCATTAAGGCTTAGCATAATGTGCAAATCCAGGCACATCAGTATTGTATGTGTGACTTTCCTCTGCCAAATTCTCCTCCCCAAATATACAGAATATTTTAAACAGTAAGTACTGCGGGTCCTTTGAAGAGGAACCGGCTATGAGAAATACAAGTCTTCTGGCATACATTCTTCAGGCCCAAATGTCCCATCCAAGGATACTGGGGTCAACTGTATGTAGTTTCAACATATGTTGAAAGATGCATACTGTTTACCCATACCTTTTTTTTTTTTAGTAAAAGCATATTTGGTCGCATTATCTGTTTACACACAGTAAAACTATGGATTTGGCTATCTGGTAAGATGGGATGATGGCCATTAATTCTGTTGGTTTTAATTAATTAAATCTAAGGCTACCAGAGAGAGCCAATTTAGCATAGTGGTTAAGGCACCATGCTAGAGACCAGGAGACCCTGAGTTCTGCTTTAAGCACAAAAGCCAGCTGGGTGACCTTGGGCCAGTCATTCTCTCTCAGCCCTAGGAAGTAGGCAATGGCAAAACACTTCCAAAATCTTCAGGGACTTATCCAGGCAGTCACCAGGAGTCAAGACTGACTCAAGGCACACCCACCCACACACACACACAAAGGCTACCAGAAGCTAGTAGTCATGGTGGCTACATATCACCTATAGGATCAAAAGTTCTCAATATACTTTGCTTTAAATTAAGAGCAGGAGAGGGCTACTGACCTCATGTACTTTTAGTGGTCTTTCTAGAGAGGCTTCTGACTGCCTACCATCAGAATCAAATGCACTTCAACTGACTTTTGATATGATCTAGCAGGGCTCTTCCTATGAATGAATTCAATAAGTAAGATATTCATAGGCCACAAGAATAGGTTGTGCCTTCCAAAAACGGATCACATTACATTCCAATGCATCTGATTTAGGACTATGGTGCTTCTTGAGCTAGTAAGGTAAAGTGGAAAATGGTTTCAGTACATAGATGACTTTGGATGAATCATTCAAGGAAGTGTAAGGAGCTGATAGAAACAGAGTGTAAAGAAGGCGGAATGTCTTTTGTTGCCTAACCCTCTTCTATTTTTTCATCTGTGGTATATAATTAAAACTTAAAAAAATAATACACCAACAGTGGAGCTTTCATAAGGATTTTTCAATAGTAACCTAATCTGTTGGAAGACAACACTCCATCTTCTGTCTCTTGTGCATAGATCTGATTATTCCATAAAGGAAGATAATCTTATCAAAGATTCAAGCCACTCCATATATTTCTTCCAGTTATAATGAGTGACAGGTGACAGTCTAAGAGCTTATTTTACAGAATGTTTTATTTGAGCTTGTTTTTCCTAAAGCCTAGTTTGTGGTGGTGGAAACATTTGTCAGAATTTTAATCAAAAAGATACAGGAACAAAATGTGGGAAACACAGTTCAGCTTTTTGCTGGATAGGTGATGGGCAGATCAGATTTTCTTTCAGCAGGTCAGAAGAAATGCAGGGAGGAAGAAAAGTGAGGAAAAAAATCCATGTCATAATAACATGGATTTGGGCGCATCAGCATCTTGCAAAGAGGACAGGACAAGGACAACATAAGAAAATGTAGAACACCATTTGTATGTCTGTGGATTTAGAGAAAGCATGTGATAAAGTGAATAGGCAGGAAGTAAAACCTGGATGTGTGATGACTCCTTGGTTGATTAGTATATTTATGGATATATGTATACGGAATGCTTAGTCTCAAGAAGTTATTTTGAGTCATTAATCTATATGTACATTTATATATGGATAATGAGAACCCAACAGCAAATATTAAATAGGTTGTATGCTGCAACAAGGAGTATGGGTTGGAAAATTAATATATTAAAACCCAAGCTAGTTGTGTTTGACAGACAGAGACAACTCAAGTAATGTTGTCTTTCACAGGAATAAATGAAAGGATAAGGAAAGCTTCCCATGCTAAATTTTAGGGACCTGATCCACACATTAAGCTGCCATGCTTTTAATCAGTTTATTGAATAAACCACAATTAACTGCTTCAAACAATATCTAGGCCACAAATCATGGTTTATAAACCACAATAGTGAGATGATAACCATGAAATTACTTCTGTTATACCGCTCTTCCTCCCAAAGCAGGCTGGAAGAGTGTACAAAAAATGATAGAACTATCTTCCACAAAAATGAAAACCCCTGAAACAAAATATAAAACAATGGGAGAACATCAGTTTAAGGTAGCATTTAATTAAAAGATAGCCTAAAAGCCAGTTCCAGGATCAGTTATAATCCTGCAGTGCTTGAGTGAATATTTCAACTGACATTTAAAACAGGACAGTAGTGATCCATCATACTTCCCTTGGCAGGAAGGATTGCAATTAAGGTGCTGCTACTGAGAAGGTGAATAATTGTATCCACTCTACTGCAAGCCAGAGCCATCATCAAGACTACAGTGGACCTCCTTGATTACCGATTTCCAGGTGGAAACATGGCAGACTAGCATGCCTTTGTGAACTGCGGGGATGACGCAGAGGCAAAGACAGCCAGCCAGATGATATGCCTGAGCTAATGGAGCCTCTCCAGACAAGGAGAAGCCATGAGATTGCCCACATGTGCTCTGGAGGGGAGCTCCTTGCAAGGAATCCTGTGGGGTCAGGAGAGACCCTGCAGGCAACCTGTGAGTAGAGTGCCGTGAACCGCAGGAGAAGACATCATGCTCACAGCCTTGCACGAAGCCTGTTTAAAGGACACTGGGTCTGCCTGATCCACTTTCAAAAGCATGTTTAAATGGAGCAGATTTAAACTATAAGGAGACCTTCAGAGCAGCAGAGCACCTAAAGCCACCTGGGTGAGCGTACCTTTGATCCAGGAAAGATTAAAGTAAAAAGGAAGGAACCAGTTATAAAGATTTTAAAAGAATCAAATGCAAAACGTTTACCAGGATTTTGGAATAAGAGAATTATAAAATGGACTAAAAAACAGAATTATAAAGTTATAAAACAGACTAAAAAACAGATTAAAGGGACAGTTAAATTTGGAACATGGCCTCATTTAAAGTATTTTTTGAATTAAATAAACGGATATATACCTCTGTGGGAAAGAAGAATGTTTACATTTGTTGAGGAAGCTGACTGGCTGACAGGGTTAAGCAAAGACATAAGTAGAAAGGAAGGGAAACGTAAAGTTCTGGGAAGACCATGCGATTACCGAAGTACAGAGGACTCAGAGGGACTAAAGTTATGGACGTGGGGAGAAAAAAGCCTCTTTTTTATTTCTTACTCCCCTTTCACAAATTATAAAGTTGAAATAAAGAAAAATGGTTATTACTAACAGGAGTGGAAGTTATAGAAGGGAGGAGAGGGTTGTTGGACCACTCTAGAAGAATATATTTGTTTAACAGATAAATTCATAAAAAAGGATACTATTTTGTCAGCCAGCAAGATTACTACTGTGTAGATAGATAGATAGATAGATAGATAGATAGATAGATAGATAGATAGATAGATAGATATAAAATTTATATTTGTATATAAAATGGAGATATATTGAAGAACCCACAATGGAAGATAAAATAACAGGTACTTCTGCAGGATACTGAACCTTTTTTGGATTTTTTGCTGAAAATGAAAAGAGCTAAAATTATGATTTTTAGATTGGACGATTGAAAAAGTGTTGAACAAGGGGATGAAGGGATTATGGTTGTCTCGTCTCGTGTCAGAAATGCAGGAACTAGAAAAGGGAAAATTATTAATCTAAATTTTAAAAATCGAAGACTTTTATGGTTTTCATGGTTTATTATGGCTGTGTTTAAGAGGGAGGAAGGGTACTTTGATTGTAACTGCTGCAGTGAAGATCGGAAGTCACTTCTTTCATTATCTTTTTTCCCCTTCTTTTCTTTTAACTATTGTTTCCAGCACTTTTTCTTTTTTTCTTCTTTTTTCGTCTTTCCGTCTTTTATATATTTCTTCTTTTTCTTTTATTCAAGTAAAACATCTCAATAAAAATTATAGCAACGGGCCTCCTTAACTGATCTTAGCACAGGGAAGTTCAACGTCCATTGGCTTTTTACAGCATGTCAAGAATTGCTCCCCTCTCAAAATGGGCAGGGCCAGGGCCCATTTTGGAGGCTTTCAGGAGTTTAAAGCAGTGAGATGGGGGTCTTAAGTGTTTCCAAGGCTTCAAGCACCATTTGGTTTTCTAACATCTTCTAAACGACTCCCAAAATGCAAAAAGGGACAATTTTTTACCCTACCACTCTGGGGCCCACAAAAGTGAGGCCGCTGGGTCACGTTTCTTCAACCTCTGTATTAGCACACAGATGGGTCTTTCAAATACTTGGGTTCTAAGCCATAAAGGGCTTTGTAGACTAAATTGGGCCTTCTGATGGGGCCAGTGCAACAGTGCTTTAAGGACCTAGCCCTCTGTGGTTCCATTTAGCAGTCCTAATTAGCATCTCCAAGAGTTTCCTAGGTTTTATCTGTTACAATAATGCAGTGAGATGGATGGAACACTAACACTGTGTTGTCCTAGCCCAGACGGAGTCCTGGCAGGTACATCAGCTGAAGTTGGGCATCAGCAACATATAGAGCAAAAAACCAAGGAAACACATTATGGCAACTTCAGGCTACTGTTCAACACACAGAAATGGGACTAGGTTTTTTTTTGTTTTAAATAGCAAGCATAAATACAATTAACTTTCAATGGATTTATAGCAGGGACTTCAGTTTTAATGGGGAAAAGGTGCTTTGGAGCATGCACCTGTCAGCAATTACTTAAACCAGACACCTCTTTTCCAGGGCTTGCCCCTCAGCTGTGATCCCAGGAAAAGATGCAGATGCTTCAAGGAGTTGCCAGCAGATGCCACGGGAGCATCCCTGCCAACATGCTCTGAAGAACTTTTTTCCCTTTGTATCTGAAGTGCTGTGTAGCCCTAATTTAAGTTACCTGCAAATGGAGTAATAATAACCTAAACAACATGACAAGTAGTCCTTGGTTAATGACCACTTGTTCAGTGGCTATTCAAAGTTGCAATAGCGCTGAACTAGTGGTACTTATGACCAGTCCTCGAAGTTCTGGCCATCCCAGCACCCCCACAGTCACATGATCGCGATCCCAGTGCTTGGCAACTGGCTCACACAACAGTTGCAGCATCCCATGGTCATGGGATCGCCATCTGCAACCTTCCTTGCCAGCTTCCTACAAGTAAAGTCAATGGGAAAGCTGGCAGGGAAGGTTGCAAGTCACTCCTGACTCTTTTTCACCTGAGGGGCCCTGCTACAGAGTATAAGATCCCAGGGATCCCAGAGATCTTGTACTCCATAGCGCACGCTCAGGCTGCAGCAGCCTCCCCCACCCAGCCACAGTCATGCGGCGCTGCAGCACCTCCTCCCCAGCCCACATGCCTTCGCCGCAGCACCCCTCTGCCCCACCTCACTCTGTAATGCTCACTGGCCCACCAGCCTGCTTGTGAGCCACCCAGGACTTGCAACTTCCTGCCGGCTTCCCCACTGATTTTGTTTGTGGGAAGCCGGCAGAAAGTTGCAAGTCATGGTCATGTAAGGTCCTTGCTTAATGATCAGCAATCCTCATTTAATAATGGCAACGGGGACTGCTGGGATTGCTGTCACTAAGTGATTCAGTCACGTGACGTCAGGCTTTACAATCGCATCGCTTAGCAATGGAAATTCCGGTCCCAATTACCGTTGTTAAGCGAGGACTACCTGTATATTAAACAAAGGCATCCTACATGATTTGACAGGTGTTACGAATGGATCTGATACTATTCAATGTCTTCTGGAGTTGCTTACAGAAGTAAACAGTTGGGTTCTTGGTGCTGAGTTGTTTTCTTGCAACTATTTCATTACCAGGCTAGGTAACATTGTCAGTATGAGGGAGAGTGGGGTTTGCTGGCTGTTCATATATAGGAGTTTGCCCTGTCATCTGGATTTTTGTAGGCTGTATCTAGGAGCCCTACTTCATAAGACAAACACAACAAAATTTTAAGATGGAATTAATTTTCTAACAGCATTTCCCAAAACCAGAAAGTCAATTATACTACAATGTCCTAACAATCACTCATTAGGATCACAGTAAGTGATAATAAACTGAAAACCAATCTGCAATCAATGCTATTTAAAACAAGGCAGCCTTAACAGGTGTTAATTCTACTTACTCACTAACTCTGTCATTAGTTTGCTAATTGGTCAACCTACTTTTAAAGCCTTGGGATTTCTTTTCATAGTGTTCAAGAACTGAATTTCTGGTTCCAGACGAAGGGACATTCGCAGATCAGGAAACATCTCTAACTCCCAATAAATGTATCTATAGCTGTCAACCAGCAAAATAAACAGTATTTTCTCTGACTGACCTTCTTTTTAACCATTTCTTAAGTGCTGTAAAATGTAATTATTAATTGTTGCTTCTTATCCAGCTTTCAGTAGAATTCCTAATCTGTAGTTTTCCTGTATAGATTGATCTTTGTATATGAATGTCGCCGGTGTGTGTGTCTCATAGGTACATTAGATAATTGCTCTATTGCTCTCCACCTGCAGATGGACAATGCTGCCATTACAGAAATGGCTCCCTTAAAGTAGCCTTATCCAACCCAATGACCTCCAGATGGGTTAGATGACAATTCCCCTCATTCCCCACCAGCAGAATTGTCATCCAGGATGCCATAAAATGTATCTAGGCACTGAAGATGTTTTCATGTTCATCTAAAAACATTCCTGACCTTAGAAAGCCCATCTGGCCAAGATCACTGGTCTCCAATTTCTGGATCACGTTTTCAATCACAGCATCCTTTTACAATTAAGAAGAAGAGCAAACTTTACAATGATGAACCAAAGCCGTGTTTCAAAGTGTCAGTGCTGTGATGGAATGGCTTTACTCATGATTAACTCAACCATGATTAACAGAACTGAACTTTCTGGATTTGACCAACACTGAACTATAAATTAATTACTGGGGATGGGTGTGCACAATACATGAGGCTGTAATTACATGATGTGTTATATGAGCCCATCCTGAGTTGCCTGTTGTTAATTGTTGCAGGATTCCCCACCACCATCAAAGCATAGCCATTTCTATTACTGTTTTAATTTGTTCATGTTGTTGTTTTTAACCTTTTTTACAGCTGCCCAGAATTGTGTACGGAGCGGCAGCTGTAGAAATTGAAATTAAAGGTGGTTGTTGCTCTGGGTGTCACATGAACATAGCCAATGACTCATCATAGCCTAAAGTGTAATTTGAAGCATTAAAGAATGGAGAAACACTGATAGAGGTGATAGAGAAATTAAAAAAAAAAAGAATTACTAATTGCATATGGATAAAAGTACCTCATTTCGCAGTACACATCTCTAGGCAAATGGTAAATTAAGATCTAGTGGTAGGTCTCTGGTGATTTGCAGTGGGTCCAGAAGGATTTTAGACTTCTAGTTACTTAACAATAGCAACAAAATAATTCCCTACCACTACTTGAAACAATGCTGCTGAAATTACAAAACCTTAAGGCAAAGAGTGGATATATTTGTGGAAGGACTGAGAAGTCTATTAAATTTTAGAATTAAAAACAATGTCTTGGGCTCAGAATTCTTGAATTCCAGTATATTTAGCATCAGCTAAAGTTGATTTCGTGTGTTAAATCCTACATAGTCCTGGACTATGGTCGTCTCTTGGTTATATTAGGTTAGTTTGAATTATCATCCACCAAACTGGTATGTTCTCAGAAGTAGAATCTAGTTTGGGGTAATGCTTTGCATTGCAAAGTTTAGTTTTAAAAAAATGAAGCACCAGAATATGTAGATTTTCAGGGGAAAATACATCCATTTAATTCCAAAGCCAGTAACTATAACAAATGAAAGTACCCAATGTAATGTGAGTTGCAGTTTTTGGTACTTCACAAGCGATTGGTTGGACAAGTTCTGGATTCAGTGGTTTGAAATGAGAGTGGGAATGCATTGATCAAACTGAGGGAAAATTACAAAACGTTAATTTATATGTGCATTGTCAGAAAAATATCAGTCTGTAAAGTTTAATAAGGCCACCAAATCTGGATTGCAAAAATCTCTGGCAGCTATAAAATAGAGAGCACTTAGAGGGTACAATATTCCTTTTGCTGCCATCTGGTGGTCATCTGAAGTTTTGCAGCTGGGAGACACGTGGCAAAAGTAATCAGTAGAAGTGAATATGTGTAGCTCAGGGTTGAACTTGTCCTTGGGGTTATCTGAGCTTGGTAGTTTTCTTGCAAACGTTTCATTACCTGGCTAGGTAACATCTTCTGTGCTAAAATGGGATGGGGTTTGCTCTCTGTTTATATACTGTGGCATGCCCTGCTAGTGTTGGTGGGGTGTGGGTTTTATTTTTTCGCTCTGGTAGTTCCTTGATTAGGGTATTGTTTACTGCTTCATTGTATGTCTGGTGATAATCTTGGTGTTAATTTCTGCTTATCTGGGTGATGATTGCTGGTGAGATGTTCTGATCTTTTGTTTTCCTTTCTATTGTCTCTTTTGAATAATGTGGAGATGTTGTTTATGTGCCCATTGATGGCTGCCTTGTCTGAATACCAAGTTTCCAAGAATTCCCTCACATTTTTGGATTTAGGTTGGTCTAAGATGCTGACAGTTTCCCAGTTGAAACTATGGTTATGTCTGTCCATGTGTTATGAGATTAAGGCATTTTCATCATGTCTTCTGCTAACTGGTGTTCATGGATGTGCTCTGCAAGCCTTCTGCCTGTCTTACATGGTGGTTGTTATAATCCTTACACCGTATGTTGTAGATGACTCCTGTTTTTTCTTCTTGGGCTACTGGGTCTTTTGGTTTGCTTAAGGTGTTTTGGAGGGCTTTAGTTGGTTTGTGTGCTACAGAGATGCCATGTGGTTGTAATAGTCTGTTGGTAGTTCCTGAGACGTTTCCGATGTATGGCAGTGTTATCCTTTTCATAGTCTGTGTTGTAGTAGGTTGAGTGCTCAGGCACTTTCTGATAAAGTTGCATGGATATCCATTTTGTTGGAAGATGTTGTATAGGTGGCAACTTCTTCCAACAAAATGGATATCCACACAACTTTATTAACTTGGTGTTAATCTCTGCTTATTATAGATAAGCAGAGATTAACACCAAGATTACCACCAGACACACACCAATCAAGCAGTAGACAATACCCTAATCAAGGAACTACCAGAAGAAAAAAAATAAAACAAAACCCACACCCCCACCAACACTAGCAGGGCAGGCCATGGTATATAAACATAGAGCAAACCCCACTCCATTCTAGCACTGAAGATGTTACCTAGCCGGGTAACGAAACGTTTGCAAGAAAACCACCAAGCTCAGAGAACCCCAAGGACTCCAAAAGTAATCAGTTCTCCATGTGAGGATAATGTGACTGTACATATAACAGTGGTGTAAGTATATATGTGTGTGTGTGGTATGCACATACATTGAAATATGAGGGACTGAGTACAAATACACAGACACACTCATAAATCTCCATTTGTAATCTGTGAATCTGACTCTGGATAAAAGTGTAACAACAGCTGCAGTCTGGTCAAATTTACTCAGGTGTCAGAATATGAACCATCTTACTGAATCAGACCAACGGTTTATCGAGTTTAACATCCTGTATTCTACAGTAGCCCATCAACATCTCAAAAGGAAGACACAAAGGAATAGCAAATCTTGCTCTTGTGGTCCAGCCAATGGATACCAAAGGAAATCCCTTCAGAGCCTGAAGTTAGTATATAGCCATGATGACTAGCAGCTGACTAGCAGTTCTACATTAATTTCTTTAATTCCCTTTGATGTACTGAGTCATATGCTACCAGGTCTCCTGTGTGGACAATCTAGATCACTTGGATTGGAAGAGCCACCTTTGGAAATCCGGCATCTGCTGGGCTCCATGTGCTGCAGGACTGACCCTTCTGGCTGGAGGGCTCTGCATCCCCATGGCCCTTCTGTACGTGGTTGCTAGTGGGGGCAGATACTTCACTGGCATAGCCCGGTTCTTCCTTTTTTGTTGTTGTTGCTGCTTGGACAGAAGAGTACTGACCTTGTGGAAGATTGATTGCAGGTTTTCCAGGGGGTCGGTGTTCCCACTGGGCCACAAAACTAAAGGCTCAACAGGACTCGCACAGCAATGCCCTTTTCCCATCCTACACAAGGGCTTGAGATATTTCTGTTCTTCTGGAGGTTGGGAATCTCATATTTCTTTAGAAGCTGAAAGTTTTAAAAAGTTGAACTTGGTATCCCACCCATCCATGCCCTGAAACTATGCTGCATTAACAGTGCCCATGGGCAGCAGGCAGCAACAGTGACCAGCCCCGTTGCTGCGGTACCGTAAAAGTAGCTGATGGCAGTGCTTTTCGTACCAACACACTTTCCTCCCATTTCAATGATGGGAAGAAAGCACATTACTGCAGATATGAAGAAGAGCCCTCTGTCCCTTCCTCCCCATCCACCAGGGTGACATACAGATCCTCCAGTCTCCAATATCACCACCAACATTAGAGTTGTGGAAATATATGCATTTAGGCTGCTTTGGCTCTCCTAGAATTATTTAATGTAGCATCTTATGCAACAAAATGTCTTGGGCCAACCAATAATTGGCAACAGGGCCAAAAGGAGGCCAGCTTCCTCTGCACACGTGTAACATATGGAGCAGTTATATGATGATGCTAAAGCCTCAGCCCAAATCAATACAGGGCAGGATGAAGGCCTCTTTGTTGAAGGGTGAATGGATCATAATCTACTGCACTAGTCTGAAATGGGTTGGAAAGTAATTTTTTTTCAAGTTTGCACTCTAGGGCTGGGAGAGCATGGCCGGCCCAAAGTCACCAAGCTGACTTCAATGCCTCAGGGAAGATTAGAACCTGGATCTCCCTCTCCTAGTCCAGCATCTTAACCACACCACCACACTGCGTCTTTCTCCTGAATATAAGCTGTTAAACGCAGGAAGCCGTGGACACAACGGCCAGCAATACCGCTGAGATTTTGCCTTTGCAATCCCTATTAAAATTATGAGAACTGTATAGCTCCCATTCATTTCAGTGGGATCTGTGTGGGAAAATCTATTGCGTGGTGCATAATGCTTCAAGAAACGTGAAGACGACCAAGTGTAACAGCAGGAGACATGCACTGCAGGCAGAAGACTTTAGGTTCTGTCTCTAGGATTTCCCATTACAGGCACCACAAAGCAGGGTGATGCAAAAGACGTCTGCCTCTCCAAGCCCCTACAGAATGAATCCTGAACTTTTTGGCAGCTTCCCAGATTCAGGCACAGAATGAAGCAGGGCAATGGTTTTGGAATCTGGCACAAAGCCATCTCCCCAAGGACTGTTTACAAGCAAAAGGAGATTACTTGAAGGAAGCATGATTCACTTTTATGAAGAGGCAGTAAAACTGTTATTACACTAATAAAGTATTATAGAAGACTAAATGTAAGTTAATAAAAAAAAAGTAGGGAGCACTGCTTGTGGTATAATGCAATTCTTTTGAGCCATGTCACACAGTGCATGAATGGACGCTTCTACCTCAAGGGCAAAAAAGAGGTCTCTCCTTAGAGGTCACCAACCACCTCCTGCTCTGTCTCTATCCTAACTTTGTTCATTTCTAGGATGCCTCCCGAAGAGTCTTTAATTGTATGAACATTCTACTTCACTCACAGAATTTCTAAACGATATAGAAGACTTTATACTGTCTATAGCTTCTATAGATTAGATAAAGTCTTCTATATCATTTAGACATTGCTACCTATCCATATTTTCCCCCTCACTTCCTAGGGAAGCAAAGTCACTAAAAAGGAACAATAGCATGGGTGTGCAATGCCTGTTGACTGTGAGTACCAGGAAGCCTATATCTGGGAATAGCCCCCCATTCCACTTCCCTTTCACCTGGAAAGACATTTTTTGTCCTAAGCAGGGCTGAGATCAGGCAGAACAAAATGGGAGCTAGAATGAGTCTTAGCACCCAGTTACCCCTTCTCATCTGCTAAGATGGAGCATGTTAAAACTTCCCAGCTGCCTCTTTTTCAAATGTGATATATTGCATATTACTTCCTGCCCCCAAACAGTCTAACAACAAGGTACCTCACACTATGGGGAGATGCAAGAGATTAAGGGAGAGGTTGTAGAGAAAAGGGAGGAACAAGGCAGATGACCATTGCTAGTTCTAGGTCACCTTTCCCCAATATGGTGCTGTCCAAATGTGCAGGGGTTACCATTCCCAACATCTCCAGCCAGCAACGCAGGTGTAGTCTGAACACATCCAGAAAGAACCAGGTCAGGTAAAGCTGTTGGAGGCCATGAAAAGTCTTACAACTGCTGCCCGCAAATCAAGCTAGCATTAAAGATACATGGACAGGTCAAACTGTTTTCTGGTTAGCTGATAACCTTCTTCACTAGTCATCTGCTTCCCTGAGCTTTAAAAGTCTCACTCCAGCGGGGACATTTTTAATAAAAGTTAGCTTCTGCCTATACCTAGCGAAAGACCACATTCTGCACAAATACAGGCTCACTGTTTGACTGTTACCAAAGGAGGGATGAAATTTTTCTTGGTTGTTTTAAAAGTTTGAATAATTCTATGGTCAAATAAGGGTGGGGGAAGATAGTTAGACTTTCAGTCTGACTATCACATTACTCAAGATAGAAGAAGATAAACAACAATGACCAAGACAGCAAGACGTTGAAGAGGAATGAGCCCCAACTTGCACATAATCTAGGAAAGGGATGATATGGAAGGTCAGGAAAATTCATTTCAAACTCTCCCATAGTTTCCATCAGAATTAGAAATAAGAACATAGTTACGTGAGTGCCCTTGTCCACCCCTATCCCTGCCCCACTCATGGAGATCCAGCAAAACAAGACATCAGTAACTGGAGCTAAAGCCGTGTTTACCATTGTAAGCAGAGTCTTCCTCTAAGCCCAAACCAGCTTTTCCCCCCAGTTGTCTTGGTACACGCAACTCATTAAGCCAGTCTTATTTCTAAAACATGGCTTAAGGCTGAAAGCCCAGCTATCTGTTTATTCAATAAACCATGGTAAAAGTATAACATAGCATAGTCTAAAGTCAGCCAATGTATGGTGGCATTGGGTGCTTTTTGAGAGTCAGTACATGGTTATAAATACAGAGGTGTTAATAATCTTAATCACTAAGATATACAGATTTCTTACTTGTGGTTTATATGGCATGTTTCAGATGTATAGGTCTTGTCAGGATCTCTGAAGTACTTTCAGGAATTTCAGTTTGGGACACCTACCTCAAATAGCCAAATCTAGACTGTAAAGATCCAGACCACCACTAGATGGCAACAAAGACATACAAAAAACCCTAGACCTTTGCTGTCACCTTAATGGACATCTGGATTTTTTTAGCCTGGGTTCGGGACCCCTAACCTTAAGCCCCAGAGCTCAAGCAATGCCTGAGAGAAGAAGCCCTCCATCCTGTGACCACAAAGGAAAACTACACTGTGGTGTCTTTCTGCTATGGAACATTTCAAGATCCCAGAGGATGTTGTTTCATGATTTCCAAAGCAGCACACACTGCCACAGCTAATCTCTGTGAAAGGAGAACCCTGTGAGCAGATAACAGAGTACAATCTGTATGGACACGGCACCCAAATATCAAGAATACATGGATAAATTTCTTCTACAGAGAAGGACATGTGAACATAATCAACCATGGCTGGAAAAGGTTTACCCGAAAGATTAAACTGTGCTTTAGTGATTACCTAAACTGTATCACAACACCTTTGAGCATCAAATAGTAGGTAAAAAGTGCTCTTTATGCATTGCATTATTTCATATACCTGCTGTGTTATCAGATCCCAGTTAGCATAATTCTTTCCACTGCCTAAAATTTACCTTGGAGTTAGGTAGAATAGCTGCTGGTACTTTGTTCATCTTGGTTTCAAATCTCCCTGAGTTATACAGATGCGGGGGGGGGGGGGGACACAAAAGTTTAAGTAGAAAAGCTCATTACATTTGAAACAATTTCTAAAGGATTCAGTACAGAAAACAGAGAATAGCTTTTTGCATCTTCACTGAGAACAGCCATGCTAAAGTAAAGGCAAGTAACACTGAAAAAGCCAGCAGAAAGATTCTTCATCCTGCGCAGAAGCATTTCAGAGGTGTGCCTTGGTTTGGCAGAAGATACAATCCCTCAACTAAATCAACACAGTGGTTAAAAATAGCATTTCACAAGAACGGACACACACGTACATCAATATTTTTGTTCTACCACTTTGCAAAGTTTGTCCAAATATTTGTGTTTAAGAACAAAGCAAATAAAGTTTGTCTTAAGGGGCCACCCATAGTTTGTTAGCAGATAGAGCAAGCGTTGCTTGTTAGCCTGTGGAAGGAAGGAAAAAAACAAGCCTTTAAGAAGCTGTGGTGCAAACCAATTCTGAACTGGTTCTCAATGCAGCAGAGTGTTTAAAGTGTCTCTCAAGCCTGTAACAGACCAAATGCGCGAATTCCATAGCTCAGGTGACTGACAGTCACTGTATTCCAGACATGATTCAACAAGAGTCTCAGTACAACAGCTTCTGCTAGTAGGCTGCACACCGTCAGCTTCTGCTAGTAGGTCACACCCCGTTGCAGCATGGAGCTATAGATCAAGATTGCAGCCCTCTATCCCCAAGCAATCCACAGATACAAGACTGTCCAGTCCTGCTGCAGCCACTGTAGGCCCCCGATACCAGTTTCTTTCAAAAGGGCCACCCACAGATCAAAACCAACGGCTTCGGACCATCAGCGGAGAGCAACCTGGACTGCGGAGTTAAAGCGTAGAATCCATCACTGGATGCCCATTCTGAGAGAGGATCCGATGCTCTATGGTGCTGGATTTGCTTGAGGCAGGTGAGTACTTTGGCATCCTGTGGCAGGCAAAGCAAAGGATCTTCCGGAAAGTGCTGCGCATCTCATTGTCCCGGTAGGAGTAGACAATGGCATTGATGAGTGAATTGATCTCAGCCAGTAAGAGGAAGTATTTCTCCACTGCCAACACATTGCAGCTCTTGCAGCCAAGGCCATCCAGCAGGAGAACCACCTGCCCTGGTGTCCAGCAAATCACAAAAGCACCTAAGACAGGAGAGAGGAACCTATGAGAAAAATTCCACAGCAATTCAAGGCTTTAAGCGGTTGCACATTCGCAAGGAGAGGGATGTGTGGTGGAAGATATTGCTGTCAAATTGCTTTAATGCTGAAGAAGCACGCTGACTACATTACCTGGTTCACGGCTGGCCCAGCCTTCCCCAACCTAACTCCTTCAGATGTGTAGATGCTGCAGCTTCAGTACTGGATGGGAATTCTGGAAGCTCCAGCCCCAGCATACCAGGGAAGTCTAGGTTAGACTTTTGCCAGCAAGGAGGGAGACTAGCTGGAGGAGGCATACTAGACTCCCTCTTCAAAGGAAGGAAGGATGCATATTCTGACGCTTTCACCTGTGATTTTTTCACAATTATCTTTCCAAAACTGACAACCAAAATGATTCAAAATGCTATCCCATGTGGGCCTTTTTAATTTAGAAAGGAGATGGATAAGGGGGAGAAAGTGGCATAACATGACTGGCAGGGAAAGCATGGGCAAGTAAGTTTTTCTCTTTCTCTCACACTAGTAGAACCTGAAACCAGTTCTCCTCTTGAGAAGATTCAGGATCAATACAAAGAAGCTGTTCTTCTCCCAACATGTGATGAAACCATGGAATTCAGTGCTATAGCCATCGATTTAGAAAGTTTTAAAAGGGGACATGGTGGCGCAGCGGCTTAATGACGCTGAAAGTTGCCGGCCAGAAATGGTCGACACTTCAGTGGTTTGAGTCCAGCCTTCACATTAACAGGGTGAGCTCCTGTTTCCTCTCCAGTTCCTGTCAACCCAACAGTTCGAAAACTCACGTGAGTAGATAAATGGGGACTCTCACTCCAGTGGGAGGAAAAATACTGGCGGCGCCTTGCAAAAGGAGTTGGGAGCAGTTGCCGGGTAGCGCAACCGCGCTCGCCCGAAAAGGGCGCGAAGCAACGGAAACCCCGCCTCCTGCGCTCGCCAGCTGGGCTCTGCTCTAGGAAGGAGGCTCTGGCAAACCACTTCCGAAATACCTTGCCTTGAAAACTGCAAGGACTCGTCCAAGCAGTCACTGCAGAGTCGGTAACGACTGAGCGCAGATTAAAAAACAAACAAACAGTGGTGATAAATGCCCCACTGACAGACCTGAAAGAACAGGTGGGGGATAGATCTTTACAGAGAAAATCTATGTGGTCACTCAGAGTCAAAAATGACTTGATGGCACATAATCAATCAATCAAAATGTATGTTAGGCTATCGATAGCTAGTTACTATTATACACTATTTCCAAAATCAAATGCAGGACAGCCTTAAATATCCATTGCTACAGAACAATAGCTCAAGTTGGTTATTGCTCTTCCATTATACTTCCATAAGTGTAAGAGAGAATGCTGGATTACGTAGGCATATAGCAGGGCTCTTGAGATGCTCACAGGATGCAAACTAGAACTATGTTCATTAACTACATCTTCTGGTTGCCTGCTCATCTTCCTATAAAGAGATAAACTTCATAATGTGACAGTGGATGTATTCCCAGTTCCTATCCATGCATACATTTTGTTGGATTCCTGAACACTAACAAGATCTATGGAAGAAATACATATTAAAAATAGAGTTGTATCTAGAGGAACTTTTTAACACTTGGCAGCTCTCTAGATACAATAAAAGCCAATTGGCTCTAGTTTTAAACATTCTTCTGAGAAATGAGAGGAGAACCAGCAATTTATGGGCTGAGTGTGACCTTGGACCCTTTAACGTCTTCCTCCTTGACCCCAAGCAATAAGGATTTTGAGAAGCTAATTCAGAGCATTTGCTGGGTCTTATTTGTAAGCTGTTGGTGAAATATGATTCAGAAATAGACTATGATTAAATGGATGCAGAATTTAGACACAATAATTGATATGCCGCAATAAGAATTTCAGCAGAAGAAAAGCATTACATTTATATGAAATATTATACTTAGAAAAAACAGGTGCAAGATGTTTTACTGCTGGTATATTATTCCAGTACTTATTGCTAAAATGGACATTTTCTAAACATTGTTGAAAATATAACAAGTTGGATCATTTTTTCCATATCTGGTGGTAATGTTGCAAAACTCAATGATTTGGGGAAATGATTTATAAGGGAATGAAATAAATTTAAAAGCTGAATTTCCTTTCCAACCTGCTTTATAAAAATTAAATATTACTAAACCTTACATATCCCCATAAAGTATACCAAACTAGTAATATAACTGCAACAAGGATATTTTATACTTCTTACTGGAAAGTTCCATTTGGAGAAGAACGGCTAATTAATTTGTGAGATTATGCCTCGATGTCCAAAACAATTTTGTATTTCGAAAGTAAATCTGATGCAGAATGTAATTCAATTTAGAAAGCATTTTTGGATTATAATTCCTATATGGACTTGTACCACATCCAAAATTTGGGTTTCTTTTAACAAAAGACTTTCAATGATCTGTTAAATAAGAATAGGTCTTTTGCTGTTTGGATAGAAATTACTGCAATTCTTTATCATACTTTATGATTTATACTGTGCTGAATTATTGTTGCTGATAGTTATTTTAACAATGACATGCAGGTTCTAAAACAATAAAAGATATTTGGTTATGTAAAATTAATAGAATATTGAAAATTCTTTCCTAACAAATTTAGTCCTATTTAATCCTATGACACTTATAAAGTTCCTGTTTATTTATTTTGTGGTGTGGTTTTTTTGCCTCTTTTTTCTCTGTTTTGGTTTTTCCTTTTTTTTAAAAAAAATTCTCTACAATGTTTAATAACATTTTTTAAAAAAGGATTTTGAGACCCTCTTTCAAGCCTATTTCCTGCATATATCTGGTGGGTAAATCTTTATAAGATCAGAGCTGAGGAAGAGTCAGGCTTGAAAAAAGCCACCCACGAGAGGTGCTTTTCTGACTTAATTGTTCTGTATATGTCTGAGACACCATGGATGCTTGTGGGTAGGGTCTAAGTATATGAAGTGGAAGTTCCTTAAGTTCCATCTACCACTGGTAAAAGTCCCCAAAATTTAGATCCTCCAGTGGAAAAGCGTTCATTCCTTTCCCTCCTGATCTATCAGATCCACGTAAGTCTACTGTACCTGGGCTGCAAAAATTCCAGAAGACCTCAAGATGCCAGCAAAGAGAAAGAGAAAACCCTTAATTCTTTGCTGTCATCTTGTGATAATTCAGATTTTTGTAGCCCAGATTTGGTAGTCCTAACCTCAAAACCTAGAGTTCAATCAATGTAGGCCAAAGAGGAGAGACCATCTGACCTGTGACCACGGAACTAAATAGCACTATACTGGACTTTAAGCAACCCAGAGCATTTACTTACTTAGTAGATAATGCATGTGTTTTATATATTAGGTTGCTCCTGGTAATTTTTTTTTTCAATCCAGATATGATAGCCCTAAATTTATATAACAAGCACTTCAGTGCTGATCTGATAGGCAGGGACTAGGAAGTTTTCAGTTTAAACTGCCCCCTTTCAAATTACCGTCTGTTCTTAGGAGGTATATTTGCTGAGAATAAGCTAGTAGTAGTTGTTTTTTTCCAACATTCCTGTTAAGATAAAATTCCTTTTTTCCTCAAACATCCTAGCTATGTATGAAATTATAGCCTTGAGCAAACCCTTGGGGAGCAAACTCTACTAACACTCATATAACCCTTAGGAGGTTAGGTGACATCATCTATCAATCCATTCTGTACCATTGTGAGCACCAGGAAGGGACTTGGATGCGGGAGGATCACAGCACTTCACAGCTGAAAAGCCCACAATCAGAGTCAAAACCTTTTGACCTATCTTTAGTCCACGACTTTTACACAGCAATCGCATGAAGAGTTAAAAGGTTGCTCCTTTTCTAGCTGTTCCTACTGGCCTCTCCACAGGGTTAACTTTGCAAGAAACAAAATTCAATTTGGTATTTGATTCATCTGCAGAAAGGCTAAACAGCACAAAATGCTTCATAAATATAACAGCCTATGAAACTACAATGCATTCTGCATCATGTCAATGACAAAATAAATAAATAAATAAATCCAAATAAAACTACTTTCAACATCCTTTTAAATGAATCCTCTTTCTTACTGACACACATGCACATTTTAAACCTGAGTGTGTTGAGCCTTCTGGAGAAGAAGTTAAAACAAAACATGTATGATAAAAATGCAGATTATGAGGAGAGGCAGTTTATTTATTTAATCATATTTGTATAGCTGCCCATCTCACATAGTGGCTCTGTCAGTTGATATTGGGATCCTCTTCCCTGTATAAAAAGTAAATCAAGCTCTTATTAAAGACAAAAAACATTGCTTCTGTTAAAAGCTGTAGTATCAGCATACATCTACTTACACAAAGGAATCCAGACACACACAAAAATGACCACTTTTGCTAATATCTTAGTAACCTATTGCTTTCTAGATATTTCATTCTGTTAACTTTTGTCTTCACTACAAGACGCCAGCTATTTTGATGCAATACTAAACTATATTTTAGTGTTTATAGTTTAGAAGAGTCCTCCAGTTCATCAACTCTCTGATGCATCTGCAAGGACTTCAGAAGTTTTGCTCCTGTTTTTAACTAACCACAGTTTATTGTTAGGTACAAAATGAAAAATATGGTTAATTTTAATATTGGTTTATTGAAATCCAACCTCAAATCATAGTTTATAAAAATGAGATTGCCTTAATAAATCATAGTTGTCACAATTTAGGGTTCGAATACAAAATAAATACAATAATTATGATGAAAGCTAATGGAAAGAGAACTTTCAAACAACTATAACACACAAATTCTGCAATGCCCCACCTATAGTCCCCTCTACTGTACATCAAGTAGAGTGGAGGGTTCCATCTACCACCACAACTGTAATTCATTTCTGCAAATAATTTACTGGATGAAGAAGCCATGTAATTTTGCCTATACTTAGACAAAGCACAGTACTTCTTGAACACCACCATACCATGGCTGAATTCATATCATTAAGCCATGGTGGCTCAGTTCACATAGCGCACTAATTCACAAACCATGGTTAAATAAGAATGGCTGAGCTGATGCAAACCAAACAAATCATGGCTCAGCACGTGTGCATGTAAACTCAGCTTCTTGTCTTCTTGCTTCTAGATGTCATGGTTTGTGAGACTAGGCTGAAGCTGCCATAACCTAAAGATGAAGCAGGCACGTAAGCAGAGAGGACAAAAGCCAGGAAACTTATCTATGAGATCCCTTCAGGGAGGTAGATAAGAAGGAAGCAAGTTGTTAAGGAAAAAACAAAGGACCTGAACCAGAAAAAAAAAGTTGGGCCTGAGCACATGGAAACCCCAATCCCATCAACAACTGCCAGACTTGTGAATCAACAAAGCAAGGACTTTTGGGGATAAAGGGGTCTCAAAGCCCGCCCACTCTGAGTCGTCTGAGTTGTCTGAGCTGAGTCATCTGAGTCACCTTTGATCCAGACTTGGCGGCTTCTGTCCCTCTAGCTAATGCCTGGCAGCCTAGTTGGGAAGGACGTGGGTAAGTGTGGAAGAGCGCGCACGTGTGCGTGTGTGTGTGTGTGATGAGAAAGAGCAAATGTACCTTGCAACCAGTAAAGTTTTGCTGTTACTTTAAATTCACTGGGTCTCCGTGTATTACAAAGAACCTCTTGTGCCTCAGTGTTCGGTTGGAAGTGATTTGTGTGTATCCCCAGTTATTTCCCCGCTGTTGACCAGGGCTGTGTGTCTGTCTGCTCCAGCCGCACCTATCTGGAAAACCCAGGTAGAAAGCAAGGGGGGCTGACAAGATCCGCGTGCCTCAACAGGCTGTGAGTGTGTGAGTGAGTGGCCATAAGCCGAACCTGGGAGCAGCGTGTGTAACAGGTTCCTTTTCTTGAGAAGTCTTAATTGTCTAGTTTATTACTAGTTATTTTTAACAACAGTAAAAGTTGTGAATCGTAAATTCTTGGGAAAATTCGCATTTACTTCTTGGTTTTGTTCGCTGGCTGTAATATGGCCTTACAAGGCAAAACTGTCAGGTCCCAGACATAATATACAGTAGATGGCACTAAGGAAGAACAGCAATAAAGCAAAGCCACAGACATTCAAATCGGACAGCATCACCTTGCATGATAGGGCAGGTGAGGGGCCCCACAACTGCTGTAGCCATCACAGCTAATGTCACTTGGCTGGATGGACTTGATGCCAAGTGGCAATCTGGATCCACACCGCAAGCACGTACTGGCTGGTGCCACCTTAATAACGCCAGCTCATCTTTGAAATGCCCATGCTGTCTTTGAAGTTGGCAGCATTAATGTGGCAGACTGCCATGCGCAAAGCCCATGCAAACTGTCATAGCTGGAGAGTTTGCAGGTGAGGAACAGCTTACTTAATGACCCCATTAAAAATGAAACTGGAGCTGGGCCTGAAACACTCAAACGTTAAAAGAAAAAGCAGCCAAAGCAACCCCAATCAAAAGCTGACATACTCAGAAACAATATGCGCCTAATTTTTGCTCGTTCACATGCAGATTGTTAAGAAACGCACATTCATTCATTCATTCATTCATCCATCCATCCACAGTGAAAGAAAGAACAGTTCAGTTTAATTTGCCCTCTGGGCTAGCCATGCATTCCTCACTTCATCCTCTCCCACAGCAGGAACCTTGTCACACCTCCACATACGTTTATACAAAACCAAGATAGCTGGTCACAAAACCAAGATAGCTGGTCGTAACAGAGGGAGCAACCCCCTGCATTCTTCTGGCTGCCTCTTAGTCCTCAGGGAATAATACAGCTTGGGCAATTATCTGTTAGAATATGGCTCAGTTCCCTATAACTTCAGCCAAGGCAAAACAGCCTCCTGCTGCTTTTCTTGTGCATAGCAAAATAAACCATTCAAATAGCAAAAAGAAAGGAAAAAAAAGAATAAAACAGAGTCACCGAACTATAAAAGCTGGCTGTTCTGATGACGTCTAGCTTGGCTTTGGATCTCAAGATATTCATTCAAAAGGTTCCAACATCAACCATTTTTCAAAGTGCCTTGATGGGATAACAACTATTCTATAATGGATTACATCTTTTAAATACAGAAGTTCCTGGTTCAGTCCCCAGGATCTCCATTTTAAAAAATGAGAGAGTTATGCCTGTTCTTATGTAGCTGTCTTCTGGCATCCCAAAAGCCACCACTGTGTCTAAGATAACATGTAAGGAGAGAATGCTAGCTCTGCTCCTATTAATAATATTCCAAACATCATATTCATATAAAAAGCAGACTCTGAAGGAGGAAGACTCTTTCATCTACTGGTATGTTCCTTCTAAAACAAAAGAGGCCAACTGGCTGTATATAAGAACACGCTTCTACCCATTTTGTTATATGGAAGTCAGAGCTGGGTCTGGAAGGAGTTATTTAAGAACTGTGTGTGGTAAAGCAAGAAGGTACAAGGTCAAGAATGCCATCTATTGAATGGAATACAAAAGTGAGCAATCATTTAGAGAGAATGAAGGAGGACTGAATTGCAAAACAAACATACAAAGGAAGAATGAATAAATTGGGAGGGAGGGGACAACTGAAAAAGTCATAGATGAAGTTGATGGAATTCTTAAGGAGAGAGAGGTGAGAAGTGAGGTAATGTATGAAGTGGTGTATGGACTTGGGAGGAAGCAAGGATGGTTAGTACAGACACAAAGTTATGGAGACATAAAGTGAAGAGTGTTCATACAGATGGCCCTTGTTTAACGGCCATTCATTCAGCGACTGTTCGAACTTACAATGGTGCTGAACGAGTTGAGTGCTAGTTATGATGGGTCTTTGTACTTATGGCCATCACAGCATCCTGCAATCATGATTTGTGACCTTCCCTGCTGCCTTCTGACAAGCAAAGTCAGCGGGGAAGCTAGCAGAAAGTTGCAGGTTGCGATCACATGAGGTCCCTGCTTAATGATCTGCATGGTCCTTGCTTAACGATGGCAACTGGGAGTGCCGGAACTGCCGTAGCTAAGCAGCACAGTTGTGTGGTTTTTTAACTTATGATTGTGTCATTTAACAATGGAGTTTCCATCCCAATTAGCATTGTAAAGTGAGGATTACCTGTATAAACTAAATTTAATTCAATTTTCTTTTCTTTTTCTCTTTAATCCTTTTATTCAGTACTTGTTCTTCTTCTGTACTTCTGTACTTTTTCTGTACTTCTAGATAACACTGTTTATCCTAAAATGGAATAGTGTGTTGAGCATGTATGGATTTATGTGTCTTACTGAAGGAAAGAAGAAGCCCTTGTATGTGTGCATAAAGAAACTCTGAAAGAAAACTGGAGATAGACAGCACTTCTACTTACTGAGGATAATGATGACTGTCTTGATGAGGTTGATCATAGTTTCCTTGTAGCGTGGGTGGAATGTCGTATGCTTAGACATCCGAGCCATCTTCCTCTTGACATAGATGAAAATGTGTGTGTAGACGACCACCATAATGAGGAAGATAAAGAGATTGGAGAGTGCCCAGAAGGTCAAATATCTGCGACTGTAGAGAGGAGCCATTGTAGAGCAATCATTCAGCTGACACAAACAGTGCCAGCCATATGAAGGGATGAGACCCAGCAGCAGGGCTGTTATCCAGATGCAGCCAATGAGAATAATCACCCTCTGATTGGACATCTTGCTATGGAGCTGCATGGTGAAAATTGTCTGGTGACGCTCCACTGCAATGGCCAAAAGGTTGACTACTGAGGCAGTCAGGCTGGTATCCAAGAGGCTCTGCCTGATAAACCAAGTTTTGAGAGAGAGCTTAGCTGTCCTTGGCCCAGTGTGGAACATCAGGAACATGTATGCAATCCCAGCAAAAAGATCAGCTGCAGCCAGATTGCCCAACAGGTAATAAATAGGATAGTGGAATCGCTTATTGATAACAATGGCTGTGATGACCAGCAAGTTGGTGAGCAGTACAATGATGCTGACTGTCAAGCCAAGGGCAACCACCAAGATATCCTTGGGCCTCCATTCATGGAATAGCTCCTTTCCACTGTTGTTATAGAAGAACTCAACTGTCTTATTATAATGGCACACACTCATCTTCTCAAACAGTCAAATCCTGGTTGGGGGAGAGGGAGAAAAAAAATGAAGTCTTCTGTTTACACAATCTTAACCTTTAAAGGGAGGACAGAAGACAGGGTGAAAAGAAAGAAATGAAGTCTTCTGTTTACACAATCTTAACCTTTAAAGAGAGGACAGGAGACAGGTCTAGCTAATCTCAAGTTCTCTGCCCACATCAGACATAATTCACTCTCCAATCTTCCACTCAAGAAAGTCCCAGCCATTAAGTATTCTTCTGATGCAATTATCACCATGTGTCCCAACTCACTGAAGATGAACAACCAAAGATTTTCTCTCTTCTACCAATAGTTGAGAGTGATCTTAAACAGCACCTACCTCATAATTATTATACATCTTCCATGTATGTTATTAGGGGAAAGAAATACTGTCCAGTTATTTATCTCCAACTAGCAAGGCCAATAGTAAGGGACAATGGGTGCTGTAACCTAAAGTATTTGGAAAGTGCCAGGTTTCCTACCTCTGCTCCGTCCAAGACTGGTGGTGGTTTACAAAGTTATATACTGCTTATTTGTCAGGATGAAAACAGCAACATTGCGGGTGACCTACAGAGAGCAAAAGAGAAAATAGAGAAGAAACTTCCCTCATCAGGATGATGTTAATGATACAGGTAGGAACCCACAAGTCTACTGGGTTCTAAAAAAACTAGAACCCATTGCTTTCTTGCGAGGCCCGTTTTTCATCTCTTCCCTTTTTCAAACTTTCTGGTTTCCAGAAAAGCAAATAAAATGAAATAAAGACAGTGACAGCATTGCTGTTGTGACCCAGCACAACAGCTCAGTAAACAGTCCAAAAAACCGAATGCTAGTTAATTAACTTATGCAGCTTTTTGACAGAGGTCATTCTTGCAGAAGTATAAACCCCTCTTATATAATGGTACAAGGAAATGGGAGAATCAGCTTCAGTCTCTGTTCTGTATTCTGATACATTGTACAAGACCAAGTTTTAAAAATCTGTTTATACAGAACACCAGACAAACAATCAAGCAGAAAACAATACTCTAATCAAGGAACTCCCAAGGAGAAAACCACACCCCACCAACACTGCCAGGGCAAGCTATTGTATATAAACAGGGAGCAAAAACACATTCACTAGCACTGATGATGTTACCTAGTCAGGTAATGAAATGTCTGCAAGCAAGCAACCAAGCTCAGAGACCAGCAAGGACTCCACCCTTTGATGTATGGAGCTCAGCAATTTCTTGCTCCATAGTGTTTTAAAGTTGGATAAAGTACTTTTTTGTCAGTCCCAAAAGGTGCTACAGGACTCCTCCTGATTTTTTTTTTTTTTTGGCCACCATAGACTAACAAGATTCACCTCCTATAATGTCAGCTTCTGAAGAATCTCAGTTTTCATTAAAAAGAAAAAGAAAAAAACCCTACCAGTTTCTACTTTGGGAATATAATGAAATTGCAGGATGTAAATGCTAAAAATATACCCATTTACAGCTAAAAAGGAATACTTGAAAGTACATGGACCAAAATGGTAGAGGCCAGAGAAGCCCTCTCAACACCATTGTTGTGCCTGTGATTAGCAGGTCCTGTAAAATAAAGGCAAAATTATGCAAAGAAAAAGAAAAAGAAAAAGTATGGATGCACACTTGGCTTACTGATAGAACTCACCTTTCTCAGTGCAGAAATTAAATCAACCAGACCCACGCTTTAAATATTCCTAGTAGCTATGTAGCATTTCAGATTTGAAGGCCAAAAGGTACTTTGAAATACATGGAAGTACTCACACAGTACCTGTTTATAGTTCCTTAAAGCAGCTGCATCTTTTATGGGATGCTGTACTCTGCAGCTACAGCATGATCCTGGGAAAAACACATTTAATCTGTTGCAGTGAGGTCTTACTTGTGCATCCTCATGCTCTCCAAAGTAGCTTTTGGCCTTCTAATGCAAAGCGCTATAGAGCCTTAATTCCTAGTGCATGTATAAAAATACAAACAAATCCAGCTAGTCTGCCTACATCTAACCTAATTTATGATTTTTTTCTAATGCGGCAATTGAAGAGGCCTTGTAATCTCGATTGTTACATTATCTAGAGTTTTCTGATGTTGGGCAATTATTATTTTAGCTGCTAAAATTCAATAGATAATAAGTTCCTTATTTTTAAGCTTGAGGTTCGGTCCTGTAAATAAATGCAATAAGTCTACCTCTCGGGAGCATTCAATTCCTTGTTTAGTAATGGTATTCATGTCTGCAAAAATTTTAAGCTGAAAGGGTATAGTTTTATCGCCTTACCACCACAAATGAAAGAATTACCCTTTTTTTGAACAACCTCTCCAACATTTGGTAGAATAATTTTGATATATATGTGCCAACTTGACTGGAGTCAAGTGCCAGCGATATACAATCTTCCACTGCAGTTCTTGCACTGAAGCGGAGGTGAATCCACCTGGTTTCCATAATTCCTGCCAGATCAATATCCCAAGCTTCCTTTAAACCATGGGGTAGATCTCCTATTTCTAACTCCAATAATAACCTATACTTTTTTGAGATTGTTCTTTTTGGTTACATCCAACCCAATTTACGATTGCGTATATGAGGAATTGTAAGAAGGGAGTGGAAAGCAGCTGTTCAAAAGTTTCAACTGATCCAGGACTGTGTTCAAGATGTGTCCATTTTGAACACTTACTGGTCCAGGATGTGTTCAAAATGCAACAATGGAACAACATGGCAAATTCTGCATTCCATTCAAGATGTCATGCTTCCTTCCCTCTCTGTATTTACCACTATATTCTATCTACCTCACTCCACAAAACTCTTCCACTATTGTCTCCGCCAATTACCTTTTCAAAAAGGGGTTCACTGTAACATCAGGACCAATACAGAGGATTCTATCCGACCTCTCTCTCCCAAAACCTATCCACATTTGGTCAGGTTCCTTTCCTTTTAAGCAACTGGGTAACCACAGAAATGCAATAAGCATTTTTTTAAAAATCCTGCTTTAACTGTTTTTGCATACTGTACAGAAATATCTTGGGGGGGAGGAGCAATTTATATTCTCCTACCAATCTCCAACTTTGGCCTCAATATCTAATCTGTGTTAAGAGGGAATCGGCTAGATAAAGTGTTTTCCACTTTAGGCCAGAATCTTCAGGTTTGAAGAATGAGTGGGGAAGCCCACAAACAGAAGGATGTGGTTTGCAGAAATGAGAAGCTGACAGGGGATGAGGAATAACAGGGAGTACAACATTAGCCTTCACTTCACCCATTCAGTTTTGCTGAAGACGCAGAACCCTCGGGACAAGATAGAAGCCAAGCTGGGAAAAGTTGCCCATATCTGATAAGAAACTCTTCCTCAGAAATATTTCCTAAGTTGGGTATGTGGGAGAGGCAGATGTTAAAGATTTTCTGTAACTACAGCTGTTCTGACTCAGAATATATAAAAAATAATGCTGTAAGTTTTGTTTATCACTTCGTAATGAAACAGCCATTCCAATACATTTTCATGTATTTCCAGCTGCAACCACTGGCCTTTTACTGGCACTCATTACAAGCTCCTAACTCCAAGACAGATGCCTGTTAAAAGTCTCAAAGGGTGCAAAACATGCAAACAGAATGCTGTTATTGCAAAAACTAGGTATAAGATTCTGGCCAGAGTTCCCTTGTATCATTCTTTCCTTGGCTAAGAATGTCGACAATTGCAGTCCAATTTCAGACTGGGGAAGGCTAGCAGTGTAATTGCTGTATAAACATAGGAGACTACAACTGAGTTCATGCTGCTTACTAAGCCAACATTTAACATTTGTGTAACCATGATTTATTGAATAAACTACAATTTGCTGGATTTGTACTGTAGACTAAACTAAGGTAAAATCCAACAAAACACACTATAGATGAGCATGATCCAGACTTCTGAACATTCCACCTCCAGACTTTGTCTTTAAAAAGAGAATTACTGAATTATTGGCATCTAATTTGATAATCCCTCATCATTCTAGATTACTAGGAAAGTCAAGGATCTCAGGTCAGATGCAACACTAAATTTTGGGCGGAGAATCCCTAACTTGGTCACTCTGGTTAGCAGGGGGAACCAAGTAGAAACAACTGCCCTTGCATAATTGCTCAGAACAAGGTTGACACCCAAGGATCCCCTAAATGTCTGAGAGCAGGACCTGTATCAGCTCCTTTTTCCTCTGGAGAAACTGTTTATTCTGTTCACAAATTAAATGTTCTGAACACAGAATGAAATACCACTGGATTGCACCATATCTATAGACCGAATATCACCTCTGCCTATAACAAATGGTTATGCTACCAATCATTATAACCCAGACGCATTTCTGAGAACTCAAAGATCTGTAACAAAAGAAACCCACAAAGGGTTTCTTCCATACTTTGTCACAGTTCTCCATTTAATCCTTTCTGACATCCCTCAGTCCTGACCCCGTGTATACCCTGGTTGCAAGAAATTTAAAGAGTGGTATATCAACAGAAACTCCCATAAAATTTCTTCTTTGCTTTATAAGGTTCTCTTAGTATTTTGAACTTCAACTCCTATCAATTCTCGGCAAAGGATTATGGATGCTATAATTCAAAAGTTATTGGGGGTTCCAGGCTATTGATATAGTTTTAAATGCTTCCAAAGCTAATGGTACACTGAATGAAGTTTCAGATTCCTGAGTTTAAACTGCCATTTAGCTGAAACGCCCACTTGCTGGGTTTACACATTACATTAAATCACAATCTGGCTACTTGGATCTGAGTGTTGCATGAACTCAGCATCTCTAGTTTACAATGCATAATCTGGTTTGACAGAACATGAGAACCTAACCATTGGGTTCAATAGGACTTCAGTAACTCTGTACTGAATTCATCCCAAACAACTTTGGGCTAACTGTTGATTTTCAGCATGTCCTATCACACAAAGTTGTTGTGATTATAAAATGGAGGGCAGTCAGAAGAGTGACCTTTTTTCCACCTTGAGTTCCTTAGAGTAGTTTTACCTAATTGGTTCCTTTCAGATACATTGCATTTCAAATCCAACACATCTGGATGGTTCCAGTTTGGACATGGCATCTCTAAGAGAATATGTGAAAGATACAAGTATATTTTCCATTACATCTGATACAACTGCAACGTCCTTTCCTTTGCCCAAGATGATGATTTTGCCCAGGAAGCCAGCTGGGTGACTTTGGGTCACTCTCTCTCAGCCCAACCCACTTTATGGGGTTGTTGTTGTCATGGGGAAAATAGGAGGAGGAAGGAGTACTAGTTATGTTTGCCACTAGTTACGTTTGAGTTATTTATAAAAATAATAATTCTAAAAAAAAAAAAAAAAAAGATGATATACACATGTTGTGTAATAGCGACCATCCCAAAAGCTAGTGTTTATTCAGACTCCCTCCCTTGGCATCTGGCTGCCCTTGCTGAGTTGCCTGAGCTCTGCATGAACTAATTAGGCTATGAAAGTATATTTGGCAATTGTGAAATAACATAGCATGTAAACAAATGGAAATCGGAAATGAGATGCTTAACTCAGCAATGCCTGTTGTTGTTCTGTGCAACTGGATTAAATCTTTTAATATTTTTTTAGCAAAGGTATCACTGGAGAACATGACATGCTGGCTTGAATTTAAAATAATTTTTTGGACTGTCCAGAAATATACAGATGAATATTAGTGCAAGACTGAAAGGGCTGGGCTCAAGCTTCACTTCAGCCATAGTTTTATTGGCGCAAGCAAGTTCACAGTTTCCCCCTAGAGCAGTGTTTCTCAACCTCAGCAACTTTAAGATGTGTGGACTTCAATTTCCAGAATTCCCCAGCCAGCATGCTGGCTGGAGAATTCTGGGAATTGAAGTCCACACATCTTAAAGTTGCTGAGGTTGAGATACAATACCCTAGAAGAAGTATACAGTATATACTGTAATGTGAAAACAGTGTAACAGGGTTCTCAGGGATGAATACATCTGAATGTATCAGTGACAGCAGTTAAGCTTCTCAGGACTTTTCCACACCCATTTCCACATTTTTATTGATCAGACAGTTCTACATTTTTTAGGATCACTGCCAATATTTTCCCCCCAGGAGACCTTATAATGTGAAACCTTTTTTTCCACATTTATCTCTATACCAAATAACATTTTCAGAGTTAAATTCTGGTACACAAAGTATTAAAAATTACAAGAACATAGTTCGTTTAAGTTTCCAATTCTACCCTATCAGTGTGCAATAGCAGTATACAGGTGGCATGCCATGTGTGTGTCCCCAAAATTTAACTTTAACCCAGAGGGAACAATACAATCTTCAAATTCAATTTTCTTCATTTAATTCTGCCCCCAAGCAAAATAAGCAAAAAATTACAGGAATTCCACCCCCCGCCCCCAAATATCCATGGAAGGAAAACAAAAGGAATTCAGTACCTAAATCCCTGGTTTACTATGCCTTCAAATTTCACAGAATTCCATTAAATATATTTTTCAATGCTACTATTATTATTTCTATAACAGTCAAAGGAAAGCAAGAAGCATTGCAAGACTGTCTAAAATTAGGCAAGTTTCAAATTGGTCTAGATAATTGGGCTGTTTTCCTAAAGAGGTCAAAACCCAAAGCTGTGGTTGATGCACCCCTGTAATGAGGAGGTGTGCTTTCCTCTTCAGTCTTCTTCCAACTTCCACATTAGCAATACCTCAGTCAGTGCCAGCCCAAGATGTGTGAAACAGCCAAAGTTGATCCTCTTTTCTTCCTTGCTCAGGCTGTGGGATGGACCCATCTAAGAACCCTCCCTCCATGTAGAGGAGAGCAGTGCCAGGAAGCTCCAAAGCCACTCACAAATAATCTAGCCACAACAAGGACAAATGTTATTATCCCCACCCTCAGGTACCATCATATCTACCCTGAGACCAAAACGAAATGTAATGTATTACCACATAGGTGTAGAGGGCCCTCAGTGATTTGGGACAGGTCCATGGTTGTCATGGTAGCCATGAACTCCCAAACCACTTCAGACCTCTCACCAAGATAAAGCAGGCTGAAGTCTCCCAGGACCATCAGTCTAGGAAACTCTGCTGCTAATCTGGCAATAGTGTTGAGCAGCTCAGGCAGAAAAATTGTTGCCAAACCAGGAGATGGGTAGAGCAACAGCAATCTCAACTGCCCCCTTCGGCCAACTTCACAAAAAAGTCTTATATCCACTTCTCTGCAGTGCAGTGACTCTGGAAGCCATCACAGCTGGCCAAATAACAATAGCTACTCTTTCCCCCCAGCCCTGTCCAGGGGTTTCAGCGGATGCCAGACCTGGAACCCAGGTGGGCATACTTCCAAGATGGTACTCCACACCCATCCAGATCTCAATGACACATGCCATCTCATCCAAGACATTGGATGAGGGAAGGCCTGTTACAAACAGCCTGCCATAAGCTGGAAAACCGGGGCTCTGACAATCCAGTGATCAGGGCTCTTGACTAACAATTTGCTGCCCTTTCATGTCCCCCCAAAGTCAGCTTCTCATGAGGCATCTCACTCTGCTTAAAGGTAAGGAAGCTCCTGTAATGTATCTTATTCACTTCTTGTATAGCAACATGCAGCTTGTGAGAGAGTGGTTTGCCTAAAGTGGATAGGCTTGTCCCCAAGACAAGTATCAGTGGTTGGGATGATCCAACATTTTCTGGGAACCACTAGCAATCAGATCTTGAAGCTTTATAATCAGTGGTGCTGTCAAACAGTCTTGGATACATCACATTTTGAAGTAATACTCACTGCCATCTAAAGATGCACTGAAACATAATTAAGCCTGGAATCTGAAATTACCTAATGGATACTTGGCTATATTGAATTTTCTTTAGACATCCACTTTATTTGGGCTTTTTCTTTGGCAGGCTCTGAAATGTGCCACAAAACCATTTCAATCAGCAGAAGAGCAGCAACCATTACTTTACATCAACTGATTGCTTTGTTTTTAAAGTGCTGAGTGAGTTATGATGAAAATAATGAGAAAGGGCCAGATGGGTTATTAAGACCTGACCACCTCTCACAGGACTTTTAAAATCTACTGTCTCTTTTCCCAAGTTGGCACCCTCCAGCTGTCCCAGCACATCTGGATGGTACCAATGGGGGAAAGGCAGATCTTCCTAACGCCAATACTACTAGATACTGATCATAAAACTGGCTTTTCTTAGCAAAAGAGAAAAGAGACTACAATTGGTTCACTTTCCAGTGATGTCATAGTGACTGCACTTGTCAAAGGGGTGGGACTAAAGCTAGGTTTGGGTGAGGTAGTCAAGTTTGCTTTTAACTTAGCATTCAATGGACAGAGGATTTTTCTTTCTTAAACCAGTCATCTAATGCAGGGTTCCTCATGGCTGGCTGGGGAATTCTGGGAGTTGAAGTTCACACATCTTCAAGTCACCAAGGTTGAGGAACCCTGATCTAATGACTTTCTTCTTAATCCAAAGGATCCTTTGTATGGGCCAATGCCACCAATTCAGAGTGGAAGGAAAGACAGATGGGTGACTAACAGTCTTCCTAGGAATTTTCTTTCCCTCCTTAGTACATTCCCATTAATGTAGTGGTGAAGAAATAACAAACCTCCAGGACAAAAATCAGAATCTCTTTTTAACCAGTTCATGGCCTTTACTTAGTATGTAGTCTCTAGCCAGCCTTGTAGGAGGGGAGAGCAAAATGCTGACCATGGTGAACACAACCAGTCCCAAACACTCATTTCATAGAGAAGCAAAGAAAAAAAAAAGCTAAACCATGAATAATTTGCTGAAGAACATGAATATAAGACAGAGAAGGGGCTGAGCTTCCATTCCAGAGAAAGTTAAACTGTACAGGCTAAAAAAAGGAGCAACACGTCCAAAATCATGCATAATAGCAAAGGTGAGGTCGGAAGCTCAAAACACAACCCTGTATTTCTGAATTCACAACTTTTCCAGCAGCGAGTCATTTCCAGAAAGGCAACAGACAAAACTAATACACAATTAATTTACATGAATACCAAGGCCAAGGATCTGGAAGTAGATTTCCAAACTCCTATGGCCCTTTTTTGGGGGGACTAGCTGTATGGTATGATTCCCTTTAGCACTCAAGAAGCTTGTAGCTGGAAAATGGGTTTGTGCTGTGATTCATTGAGAAGAACTGAAGGCATTTTCAGAGAGGTTTCATTGCTATATTCTTACACATCCCACATTTTCTTCTGAACAGGTTTTCCTGGGGTGATGGTGACGGTATTAACATTAACATCATTTCCCCAAAACCTGCCAAACATGTTTAAGCAAAGGTAGCAACAGAACAAGATGTTCAAGACATCAGTGCTATTATGCCCTCCATACCAAAGGCCATTCCTAGTTTGTAACCAATGGCGTGAAAATGAAGCTGTCTGCTTCACAGACGACCCGGCCCGTATAAGCCAAAAGCTCAGCCGCAAAAGAGGCAGAACAAATGGAGAAGCCATTCAGGAATCCCTTTGAAATGCAGGGAAGGAGAGATAAAAGTCGGGGTGCAGCCTGGGGGTTGTTGACAGGTAAAGCCTTCCCTGATTTTCCGGAGGGCCTGTCTTTGCTTTGCAATTAGGCAACAGCTGACCTTGGGGCTTAGCACCAGGGTGGGGGTGGCCACAAACCAGACTAGACTCAGCAATAAAAGGATCTAATTGGTATGATATAGCAAACAAAGAAGCCGGGGCTGCTATTCAACAACAGGCCTGCACAGTTCTGACCTCCTGGACCCAGTTAAAAAGAAGAGGCAGTTGTGGGTTTACAGCAGGACTCAGTCCCAATGTGACAGAGGGGAGTAGCAAAAAGAAAACGCTGGAGTTTGTCTTTTGCCCTGCTGGAGCATAGTTGTTATTAAATGATGGCTTAGCTTTCTTTTTTTGTTAACACTGAACTTAAGTATTTAAAAGGCTTATGTACCAAAGGTATTTCTAAGACATTGGACACTTTTTTGTATTTCTGGAGGGTAGGAAGGCACAGTAATTGAGGGTTTGGTTTTTTTAAATTAATTGTTAAACCTGATACTTCTGCAAAATATTGCAACTCCTTTTTAAATATTTATTTATTTATTTATTTGGCTTGTATGAATATGAGCGTGCTATGTTTGAGAAAGTTAATACTAAATATATTTGCAGATAAGTTAATAATTTCCTCCTACTGTATATTTGTGTGATTTTATTATTCATGTGTAACACTATTGCTAAGGTTTCTGTAACTAAATAGTAAAAAGGACAATGAACATCCTTTTACTTTAGAAGTAAAAGTTTTGGGGAGATTTTATTAATTTCTAAAATATCCAATCTTTTTCTTTTTTTAACCGTTCATATATATTTTGGGAGCCTGTCATTATATTTTTGTCAATAAATTGTTTTCCAATCAAGATTTCATTGACTGCTAATTGTGAGGGTTTCTTTTTAATTATACTTCCCTGGTTTATGCATTCTCCTTGTACTACTCCTTTCGTAGTCTTTCATCTTATTTTTAAAGGTGTTTGCTTTGCATAATTTTCTTTGTTCTGCTGCTTGATTAATGTAAGATTAAAACCCCAAGCACTGGAACAAAAGCTGTTTCAACATTTCACTACAGAACTGCTATAGTTAAAGTGATGGCCCTTTCCAAATTAAATGTCTTATTTCAGTCCTTCCTTATAAAGATCCTAGAAAAAGTTTTTCACAGAATGGTAAAAGAAAGATGAAACATTCTATTTCAATTAAAAAAAACCAAGAATCAATAGAAAAATAATCTGTAGTTCTCAGAAAAAGAGAGGAAGAGTCCATGTCTAAAATTATATTCTCAAACAATCCAGCTAGGCCATTCATTGTGGAAGATCAATGAGAACAGTGGATAGATGTTGAAAATATAAAAGATTTGAATACTCGAGCATTTCTTCAAAAAGACATATCTAAAATAAAATAAACAATATTATGGAGAAGGAGGTACGCAGCACTTCTATAGCATATATCTCCTTTTAACACCCGATGATTTATATGAGTTTTATAATCAATATAGAACTCGGCAAATGAAAGGGTGTATACAGAATAATACAGAACAAGAGATTTGCCCATTTCTATGCAGGAATTATATTTGAAGATCTTGCATCAATGGCATTTAACCTCCATACAGAATTGCAGATATTCCATAATTATCCAACAAAATGTTGGAATGGTTAAAAAAAAGAAGGGAACATTCTTCTAGCTTTCATGGATATATGAAAAAGTATCAGATTTTTGGAAAAAAGTTTTTGACAAAGTATTATAATGAAACAAAAAATTAAATTTACACCAATACATTTACATATATTTGATGAAAAGGATATGGGATTAAAAATCAATCATTTATACATCTCTATAAATGTAGTGGTTAAGGCACCAGGCTAGAAACTGGGAGACAGTGAGTTTAGTCCTGCCTGAGGCACAAAACCAGCTGGGTGACCTTGGGCCAGTCCTTCTCTCCCAGCCCTGGGAAGCAGGCAATGGCAAGCCACTTCTGAAATCTTGTCAAGAAAACTGCAGGGACTAGTCTAAGCAGTTGCCAGGAGTTATGTGAGCTAAATTATTAATTGCTCAACACTGAAAATACTTGGGTAATTTGTCGATTGAAAAATTGCAGAATAAAATTTGGTCAATAGTTCTACTTGAAAAAATATCAGAAAGTTCCTAACTTGAAGAAACTGAATGATGAACCATCATTTTACAGGATCTGGAGGGAGGATAATTGATAATAAATCTTCTATCAGCTGGATATGTGGAAATTATAACATGATTTATAATGAAACCAGAAAAAGTTGACACTAAACTGGTAAAATGCCAGTCAAAATGTATAGTTGTTTAAAATAAAATACCAAAGAGAAAATGAAAGAGAGAGAGAGAGAGAGAGAGAAAGAAAAAGGGAGGGAGGGAAGGAGGGAGGAAAGAAGCAAGCAAGTACTGGAGAAGTGTGAAGTGCATGTAAATTTATGTTGTTACTTTACAATGAAAAGCTTAAATGAAGAGGAATTTTCTTACAGGAATGTTTAACAACATGTCCCAGAGGTTCCTTATACTGTACATTTATTAGGGTTTTCTTAAGAATATTACATAAGGTTTTCCACCAACCAATCCCTGTAGCATGTTAAACCTGAGGTTTAAAATATCTGGCCAGCACTGGGGGTGAACTGAGAAGATGCTTACAGCATGCGCTACTTCATGGTAGATCCTTAGAAGTTAACCAAAGACAAAGGTAATGAGAAAAGGGCTACCTTAACTTAAAAATAAGTGTTTGGGTGGAGTGTGTGCACGTGCTTGCTTTTTTTAAAAGTTGCTTTCAGTTGCTGTCAGTCAAAAGTTGAGGTTTTTTTCTTCCCCCAAAGAGACTCTGGTATACAACTTTCAGTCCAGATGCACTGTGTAACCTGCACATTGCTTGTTTAATAGGAGAAGCCTAAACCTCTCCCACCACCAGATATTGCTAACTTGGTAAAAACAAATCCACTCCCAACACTCCCTTCAATGTTCTTTCTTGCAAATTTTATCAGATTTATACTGAATTATTTATATACATGAACACACATACAAACATGTACCTTGTACAATTCTATTTCAGTATTCACGCTTGACAGCATTTGGTCAAGTACAAAATGCCACTGTTGTTTACTATTTCCTGGTATTTGATTATTAGTACACAGTGGTAATCTACGTGTTTCGTTTGAGCAGGTGTCAAAGAGGAATTTCCATAATCTGCCAATTTTCAAAGCAGTGAGGAAGTATAAAGCATACACACTTCAAATCTGGGGGTAAAAATGAATTTTCAAACTAATATGAATTCAAACTTGAAAACCTGAATATTTGAGAATATTTGTTTCAGTTCCAAGGCAGAGGAACTGAATTTCTGCAAGTCCCCTTCCCTTGAATAACACTAATCGTTTAATTAGGATTGGAGATAGACAAGGGATATATATACTACTTATTTTTTAATAATGAACATTTTTTTCTCTTTCTCACACACAAAAGGCTTCTCCAACTTTGCAGGATCATTAACAGCCCAGCACCAACCAAAGGCCTGAACAGGTTTTGAGTTCCTGCTTTGCCTGCAGAAAATTGGATAGGTTTAAAACAGTTGCAACCCCTCCTCTCAGTTCCTTGCAACACCTTGAAAGTTGCAGGCTGCTGTTTGAGAAGCCACAAGTTAAAAACTGTTTGTGTCCAAATATCTTGGAATTTCTCTCTTTCAACTGTAGCTACTAGGGTGGCAGAATTTTATATCTACCTACCTACCTATCCTAGATCAATTAATAAGATTAAGTTATAAATGTATTGTTGTTTGAGGAGTTGCAGAAGTATTGTTTGCTAAAAGGTGCAAAATGGCAGGATTTTCCATTAAACCAACTTTTGACATTTAGGTGTGGACTGGCAGCTCTCTGTTGTTGTTTTTTTAATCCCTGAATGAAATTGGGAGCTTGGAAGTACAGTACATCTTGAGCTTCTTATTTGCTTCTTATTTGCTAGTAAGACTCATCCAAGGTCTCAGTCTGAACCTGATAGCTAGAATGGTGGAGGACCATGGAGTATGTGCTGTGATTCAGATAATATTCACTACTGTCAAATGAGAATAGAGTGTTCATTACTTGAGGTCAGGGATGTCTTCACTGGCTCTCAAGAAATAATGACCTTTGGTGATATTTTGGAAAAGAACATAAGCCTTTTCCAACCTAGCATCTTTCAGACATGTTGGATTACAACTCTGACTATATGACCCATGGGGATGATGGGAGGTGTACATCAACATATCTGGAGGGTGCTGGTTGAAGAAGACTGATGCCAAATAAAATACCTGCAGCACTCCATTAAACACAAGGCTAGCTCAGGATATTTTGCTCCTTCTGGTGAAAAATTCAAAAGGCATCCAGTTTCTCTAATTAAGACATAACACAATCATTGGGAAGTCTCCAAGGGAGAACTTGGTTGAAAACATTAGAAACAGTGCTCCCGAGCCCATACATGGCTCATCACTTTGGTGGAGTTTTTGCGCAGGAGAATGTTCTGGTGGACAATTTCCTTGGGCTGTATCTCATGTCACTCTTTGTTTTCACTGGAAACAAAATCCACCACTATCTCATTTTGCCTTACACCATTTCACTTCTCATTGGGATGAGCAGAAAGTTTGTAAAATATATATTTTTTAAAAAGTTGACCTAATCACTTCACACTATCCTAACTGTTATCAACCGCTTGAATATTCTACCCAATTAATCAGCCTAAGGACTTCTTCATATTGAGCATACAATATTCAGCTATGTGAAAGGACAGACACTTGGTGGAAGGGGGAAGAGCAGTAAGAAATTAGAATACCCGCATTCGGTATTATACTGACATTATACTCAGCTAGGCGCTATATGCCTGGTATTGGTAAAACTGAGATTAAGGTATAAAGTCATGATTGCTTTTACCAGTGTTTATTTTAGCCTGGGCAACTTATGTCCTTCAGCCCCAGAAAGAGGGTTTATCCACGGCTAATTCTTCTTTCTGGCCTCCAGATACAGGCAGAGGAAGCTAGAGTAGCTCCAAATAGGTTTACTCTAGGTAGAGCATCTCTTCTGCTTCCCCTCCCCTTCTTCATGAAGACTTTCTTTTGTAGGAATGGTGACCACAGACCCAAAGAAGAACCACGGTGGCTTTTATTTTTTTAATCTAAAAAAAATAAACCCAGGATATGTCAGCTAGTTAGCCAATGCAAAAATGGTTGCGGTCCTGGCCAAAATGACTGCCACACAAGAAACCAAGGCTCGCTTTGATTTCCTAATTCATTTGGTGCCAGACCAGTGGCCATATTCATTTATTGATGGATTTCATTTACATCCCATTTCTCTCCTAAGAACTCAAAAGTGGCTTATGGAGGGACTTCTACTTTATCCCAGAACAACAATCTTGTGACACAGGCTGGTCTCAGAGAAAGCAACTTGCTCAAAGTCACTGAGTGAACTTCCATGGTTGAGGGTGGACCAGAACCAAGGCCTCCCTAGTGCCAGCCCAACACCTTAAGCACTACCACACAAGCTTATTCAGTACACCACATAAATACCTTCCCCATGGTTAGCGCCACATTACCTTCAAACTTTGCGTGAACACACCCAATAAAGGGGACAGACCCCTTGGATCAGCACCTGTGATTCCTGACTCCATTTTAACCTTCAGCCAATCCCATGCCTAAAAATCCTGTCTAGCTGGCAACTTGCTTCCAAATAAACCATACAATGAACAAACAAGTCATGTTTCCCTCTAACTGTGGGCTCATTATCTTTCATGTCATCTTATTCCATAATTCTGTGACTCCGCTTGCTGAAAAAAGAAGAACACACAAATGTAGCAATTTCCCCCTTGTTGCTTGTGTGGAAACAAGGTGAGAACTAGGATTGTTGCGATGAAACTTCAGTGCTCGGAGGAACGATAGATGCAGGTATGAATCCGCTTAAGTCAAAAGAGATTAAATTGGGAGCTTTTCTCACCAGTTCTCACCAGTTCAGAACCTTATCACCTGAGCAATGAAAATCTCATTAGCAGGGCTCTACTAACCATGAGGACCAGAAACATAATTATTTTTACAAACAAACCCTGAGATTCTTAGAATTCCAGCCAGCTGGGGAGAGGCCAGCTCTTGCTCCATGCCTGATGAGACCAAAATACCTTCCTTCCAGAGAAACTGAGCCCGTGTTTTAAACTGTATCTACCCCAAACAAGTTAAGACTCGTTTTCCAAGGTTAACCTTTCAATTAACATGAACTTCCCTGCCCTTCCTCCTTCCCCAGTCAGAGTTGCAAGACCAGGTTCTGCCTGCATGCAAGACCTAGCCAATATCCTTCCCTACTTACTTGGATTCGTTGGGGAGCGATTCCTGCCCGGGAAAAAGCGAGAAAGGATTGATCCGCACGGCAACAGGCAGAGGCTAAAACCAATTCCAGCGGACCGACCTTAATTTCATTGTTTCCAAGCAGGCTGCAGGCAGGCTCTGCCCGTGCAAACTTTCCGCGCCCTGCAACCCTCCCTTTTCTTTCTACTGAAGCGGAAAGGCTTACCTGCGAAAAGGAGCGCACCTCCAACACCCTGACTTGGCCTTTTGTTAACGCTGATCTCCCCACCCCTGGGAGCGAGGGTGGCTGCCTGAGCGGGAGCGCCTGGCCATTGGGGGGCAGCTTCGGCCTCTCCCGTGCTCTCCTTTCCTGGCTCTTCAGGAAAACTGGAAGGAAGAAAGCGATGCCGCGCCAAGTCGCCTCTTGTCACCGTGGAAGCCTTTGGAAATGGTGATCCTGCGAGGCGATGTTGCAAGCTCCCTCCTTCCCTGGCCCATCCCCCTCCGTGGCCTCCCCGAGGCCCGCCTTCCCCTTCGCCTGGCGGGAGACCTGAGCCACCCAGGAATTGTAACCTGAGTCTCGTTCACGGCCTTTATCTGGCTTTGTGGTAGCTGAGCGCCCGCCGTCTCGAAGATTCCCCAGTTCTGCCTGGAAAGCCGTGAAGTTTGGGGGCTCTGCAAAGGGACACGGAGGGGGTTGGAAGATGGGGGAAGGAGCTCCATGGGAAGCCATAACAAGCCTGGAGGAGGAGATAAACAGGGTTTACTAAGTGAGAGTGCGGAGTGAGATGGAAGAGGGGAGTAGGAATCCTTTTTACTTAGCAGAGGGAAGGTTTGGTGGGCAGAGAAGGAAATGAAGTAGCCGAGATGTATGCACCAGGTGGGATTTTGATTTTGTTCCCAGGTTGAGACAGCAAAGGGTCTAACCTGGTGCTTTCAGAGGTAATGGATGACAATGCTCATCAAGGCCTGTGACCATGCTGGCTGGGAATGATGGGGGTTTTACTCCAACACATCTGTGTGTGCCATGTTGGGGAAGGATGTTCTAAAGGATTTTGTGTGACTATGTTTGCATGATACATTTACCCATGCTTAACTGAGCTTACTTTAATTCACCAATATTCTGAGTCCCCAAGACACACTGAACCATAAACTAACCACAAAGGTTGGTTTGCACTACACACTGTGCTAAAATATAATTGCCTAGTTGTGGTTCAGTGTGTTAGGTAAACACAGCCTATATGTTGAAACAACATCCAACAAGCCATAGATCTGTTAAACTTGAGGCTGAATTCATACATCGTGTTTAGGCAGATCCAAGCAAACCATATTATGGCTCATAAACATGGTGATATATGAACCAGTCATTGTATCTTATTCAAAAAATCACCATTAAAACAATTTTGCACTATGTGTCAGTCTGCAAAGTAGCTTATTCTTCTTGTTAGGTTTATATCCCACCTTAAATTTATGTAAGAACGTTTAAGAAAAAGTTATGTTGATGCTTATCTGGGTTGACACATCAAGCAAAACCATGATGCAGCCTTGTTTTATGTAGAGTGTTTGTATGGACTTTGCCATTAGGTTCCATAAACCATAGTTTGTAACTTAGCATGAAGTATGGTGGCTTACTGAACAAATTATGTGTAAAAATACTGTGACCTAGCACGTTAGGGACTACCTTATGCCAAATGATTCTGCTCTTCATGTGAGGTTATTTACAGACAACCTGCTCAAGGTTTTGTCCCCAAAAGAATGTGGGACAGAAGACAGGTCTTCTCTGTGGTAGCCCCAAAATTGTGGAATGTGGCTCTTAACATTCAGGAAAGCACTTAAAGCAATTATGTTTAAGTAGGCCTTCAACACACTGGATGCCTAGTCTGATCAGAGTTGGGGGACTATCATATTTTATGCCGATTTGATTGTTTTTATAGTGGGGCAGGAGATGTTTTCAGGAGATCACTTTTTACTTTGATATTAGTCTGCCCACTGCCCAGAATTGATTGGGATGGTACAAAATGTTAATACATAAATAATATGTGAACCCCACCCACAATTTTGTTTTTTGTGCCTTCAAGTTAGTTTTTGATTCCTGGTGACTGCCTGGACCAGTCCCTGCAGTTTTCTTGGGAAGGTTTTGGAAGTGGTTTGCCCTTGCCTGCTTCCTAGGGCTGAGAGAGAGGGACTGGCCCAAGGTCCCCCAGCTGGCTTCATGCCTAAGACAGGATTTGAACTCAGGGTCTCATGGTCTCTAGCACGGTGCTTCAACCACTACACCACACTAGCTCTCCTGCCCAAGAAATAATTAATTTAAATAATTATTACTTAAATAATAAGATTAAGAAATAAATATTTATGGAATTATAACATGAGCCAGACTTCAGTAGTGACATAAAAGAAACATTGCTAGGGAGGAGTGCTCCTGTGGATGTGCAGAATTTGTTTCCATTTCTTCTAAGAAATCTAGGTCATGATTTGGCTTCTAGGAAGGCTGCTATAGAAAGGGTATGCTGGAGAGAGAAGGAAGCAAGGAATTAAAGTGACGCAATTTGTGGGGTGTTGGTGTAGCTGCTGCAGACAGATTTGTGAAAAGATCTGTCACGTGGTTGTGGGAAATCCCACATTTTAGGCCCCATGAAATGTTTGGACCCTTATTTGGGAGTAAGCCCCATTGAATTTCTGAGGAAGAGAGTTATTCCTGGGTATACTGCATAAGATCAGCCAAGAAGCCCAGCTTCTTTCCATGTTTGTTTGAAAGTAAGCCCTAGCTATTTCAGTGGAACAGGCAAGCAAGGTCCATGTGTATTTATTCAGAAGTGCGTCCTGCTGTTCTCAATGGAGCTAATGTCCGGGAAAATACACCTAAGCACACTAACTTGAAGCTCCGAAGTAAGTGAGGCTTGCTTCTGGATAAATAGATATGGTCATTGGGTTGAAGTAGCCAGACTAGCAAGTTTAGGGGTGCAGTCTTAAGGGCCTTTGAATTAGCTGTGAATTAGGGAAAGCCCATAGTGGTGGGTAGTGGGTTGCTGGTTTGAAGCCAGACAGTCTGATCTGATGCAGTTCAAGTTCAGATTTTTTGCAAGGAGAATAAAGTAAAGAAACAATTATATTTATGGGTCCCCTTACCTATTGATCAGATGTGAGTACAGTAGGCCAAGTAGAGGGGAAATGATGATCTTTTATCCACAGTGAGGGAAGGCAGGAAATGCATTTTAGTTAGAAAGCATGGACAACAGTTAGCAGCAATACAAAGCCACACTAAAACAGCCTCTGCATATTTGAAACCTTTTTCTTCAATCATGAAAGTTAGATTTTTTTTTAATCTGACACAAACAAGTCCATCATATCAAAAGTTTGTTATTTCTGCCCCATATGACTATGTAAATACAGTACAAACCAGAAATTATATTCCTGTAGCATTATCAACACTGTTGCAAGACCTGAAGGACCAGGTTGGAGGCAGATCATCATGGAGAAAATCTATCATGTCATTGCTAAGAGTCAGCACTGACGTGATGGTACGTAATCAAAAGATTAATAATACAGTAGCTTATTACTGTAGCTGGGGATAATATAGGCACATATAAAGGGGACCTTGGAGTTTGGGTCAATCACTCTCTTGAAGCCCAATCTGCTACTTTAGGTTTGTGGTTGGGATAAAATGAGGGAAAATCCTCATGTCATCTCAATTTCTCAAGAGAAAAAGCCAGATAGAAAGCAATAATAAATGATGCTAGTACTCCTCCTCTTCTTCCTCTTCCTCTTCCTCTTCTCATAGCGTCATGGTGGAACTTGCTACACTGACTCAGTTCCAGAACCAGGTTTCCAAGCAATAAGCTGATTGTGACATAGATCACACATTGCACTAAACTATAATATGGCTTTCGTTGGCTTTTGGCTTAGCATGTTGTGCAAAATCAGCCTCTTACGGTATATTCAATAAACCAGGTTTAGGGAATACTAATTTTTGAAGCAAGCACTGAGAGTGACTCATTCAAGCAGATCTCAGGGTTTTCATCCTTTGTGCATTATTGCAGCTGGTAGTATCTCCCACATTCTGTCACAAAACCCACACCAGATAGACAGAGAGAGAGCTAACCTGCTGCCCTCTTGGTATGTTCTGGTCTGGCTGGAAATTCTGGGAATTATCATCCCAATCCATCTAGAAGGTTGTATTTAGGGACATTTTTGGGAATCCTGGGATGCGTTGTCAACAGATTGAGGAAGATTGTTGTACCGCATTAAGTACTTGAAGTATTGATTGAAAAGCCTGTGTGCTCTTTCCTCATGTGCCTCCCCATTACTGTCTTTAAAGTTACGACCACCAGTTCTGCGTTCAGAGTTTGCTTCAGCTCTGCTTTTCTTCGGCAGCATCTTATCTGCATAGGACATTAAATCAACCAACTCATGTTCTTCCCAAGCCCCCACCTCACTCCCAGCATCCTTCCACTTTACCAGCGCTGCTGTTTTGCTTGTGGTTGAAGTTTTAACATTAATTTTCTTCTCTTCTAGAGTTCCCACTGTGGCCCCATCCCCCATTCTTGTACAAGCCAGTGAATTATAGCACTCCTGGCCAAAAGTTTCTGCAGGGCACACAGGAAGTGGAATAGGGTGGTTTTTGTTTTTTTTTCGTTTTCGTTTTTCTTTTAGAAGGGGGCCATAGAGGATGTTAGGACTCACCCACCCCACGGTCACCACCTCCCCCTTATAAGCCAGCTGTAGTGTAGAGTAATTTAAAACCAACTTGCTATAATAGCTGCCATATGCGTGAGGTTTCTCCATTCATCTCCCCTTTCTCAGGGTGTGAGTCATCCAGTTCCAAGCTAGAGATGACACAAAATAAAGATTTTCGGAAAATAATAGTAAATAGCCAGGCTTTTCTCTTAAGAAGGATGGCAAATGTAATCTGATTGAAGGAGGGTAGAAAATTATCTAGATGGATAGAAAAGAAAAAAAAAGAATCAAGTTCCTAGGCACATCAGGACCAGAATCTGAGGACTTAATTTCTTAAAAACAGCAGTTTCTATGTACATGTTGGAAGAAAATAATCAATATCCAGATCTTGACTTGTGCTTTCTTCAGTCCCTCAGTATTTATTAGATCCACCACTCAACACAATATACAATAGAACATAAGATGGCCATTAGATACTTAGATAAAAAGGGTAAGATTAGGAAAATCTATTAGTTTTGAGGCAGAGAATCCAAATTATATTCTGATTACATTCATTGGCTGTATAAACATATAGTGCTAATCTATATCATCATTTATTGAATAAGCCAAGGACAAATCTGAGTCAGTCTTTCAGGTGAATAAAGTAATCATTGCTCATTTGGCCATTTCTCATTTTTTTCCCCAATTTATTCTGCTTACCAAGAAAACAATGGGCAAAACACAAAGCAGAGCAGGAATAAGCCAGTATTCTAAGTTCAGACATGGTTAATTTAAGCTAGGATTTATGATAAAAAACCATGGTTTCTTTATAGGTTTTTGGAACTAAGCCAAAAACCAGCAAGTCACATCACTGTGTGTTACATACAGACTTTGCAATTAGCCATAGGGCATACAGTAGTTCACTCAGTAATTGTTCTACAGAAGCAGCATTGAAATTGGCAGTCCAAAAATACTGTAATTCATTTTGATGATACTTCTGCAAGAGAATTTTCCATACGTGTCCTCCACCTGATGCTGCAGATATCTATCCTGCTATGATGCTTAATGGAAGGTTCTCCAGTCAGCAGTGTTTGACTGATTAATTGATGATGATATTATCTGTTCAATCATGTCCGATTCTCGGCGATTCTATGGGCCAGCTCTCTCCACATTTTCTGATCTTGTACAGTTTCTTTCAGTTGTTTTATGCTCCAGTTGGTATCGGCCTTGATGGTGTCTAGCCACCATGTTTTTTGGCAGCCTCACTTCCTTTTACCGCTGACCATTCTGAGCATAGCTGCCAAACAATGAATTTGATTGCGTGACAGCTAAAATAAGTAAGGCGGAATTTTGTGATTTTGCCTTCCAGTGATATGTCTGGTTTTATACCCTCCAGAACTTACTTGCTTTGTCACCTTTACTGTCCAAAGAATGCGCAGGAGCCTTCTCCAACACCACAGCTTGAACGAGTCGATTTTCCTCCTGTCTAGTTTTTTCAGGGTCCAATTTTCATAATCATAGAAACACGATGGTGCAGACTAATCTGCATTTAGTTGTCAGGCTGATGTCCTTGCTTTTCCATATTCAGAAGCATCGGTGTTTATAAGGTAGATCGCCAGGTCTTTCCTCTGCCCTCCCCATTTACCCAGCTTGGGACCAGCATGCAAGTGCATGGCTGGGTTCGATTAATCGATAGATATTTAAATCTATGACTGCTTTTCCACCAGATGGCGCTCAGTGTGGCTTACAATTTTTTAAAAATCCATAAGAGCTTGTGAAAAAAAATACTGCTAAAAGCATCAACAACAAAAACAACCTAGATCAGCCTTTCCTAATCAGATCTCTTCAAAATAAATCTAATCTAATCCATCCAGAGATTAGATGGATTGGAGAAGGCTGCCATAGATGGTCCATATTCCCAAGCGGTGGAAAATGTGTTGAGGAAAAAGTGCAAACAGTATCTCCAATTTATAGTCCAGTTATAATAGACTATAACTAGACTATAAATTGGAGATGCTGTCTGCATTTTTTCCTCAGCATTTTTTCCACTGCTGGTACTGTTTCAAAGGATCCTTCCACCTTTGGACAAGGCTTATGAGAAGCATGAGGAGGAAGAGGGTTAAGCTATAAAAATGGCTTCCTTTAGTACCATCCACACGTGAGACACTTCAGTGCCACTCTGCCTTTTCATTCATTCCCTCTAACGGGTTAATCTAGGATACTGATTAGAGTACCAGAATCCCCACAAATAACTCCCTTAACATCTACCCAACTTCCTGCTTCAATTGCCATTTTTTCAAAAATACAAAACTGACATTTTGCAAAGCAAGGTTGTAGCCTCCGACATTATTTCTATGTTCAAGAATCCCAATGCTTTGCAAGTATGTTTGCCTGCCCAGGGAAGGGAAAAGAATAGTGGGAATCAGGATATCTCTTGAGGGGGAGAATTAAGAAGGGGTTGTAAATACCCTTTCAGTAAATTGGGTGCTCTGGAGCTGGCTATGTCTCCCATGACTAGGGTGACCTGATACCTGAACAAGCAAAGGACACGCACAATTGGAAAGGAGGACAAATGGGAAAGGGGGACACACTAATTATTTAACTTTCTTGGCATCTGTGACAAAAATTATGGCCCAAAAAAAAATGTACTTAGGCCCACATGTATATGAAATTACTTCTTCTAGCATCAGAAAGACGAGTGTTTCAATCACAATATTTTTCCAACTAACCTTTCTTTTCAAAACCTATGCTAGCAATAATATAAAATCAACAATGACATGCTTTTCAAATTTCCCCATAGAAACATGATGAGCCACGTGAACTACCAACTACAGTGATCATAGGGGGTGGATTGAAGCCGATGGCTGGAATCAGGAAAAAAGTAACGTACATGTAGGCTGTTGAGTCTGTCGACGGATGAGGGAAAGAAAGAAGCAGGCAATTTACAAGATCACAATATATGAAAATGTGAATGACTACAGTTGTGAAAACAGTCCAAAATAAAGTAAAATTTTAAAAGACACTCAAAAAGCCAGACAATATTTGATTTTAAGGCTATGCCTGCAGGACAGACCCTAACCCTTTTGGTGGACATCTGGTAACCCTGCCTATGACACCTTTTGTAAATGGACAAGTCCCCTGTAGTCATTTGCAAGTGTCTATAATATGGTCCCCAAATTCCTACAGTGCCCATCAAGCTAAAAAGCTTAAGGATCCTTTTATTGTCAGGGATGTGGGATATTTAAGTTGAAATTTTTTATCCATCTTTAACAGCCTTTAGCCCTTACCTATCTCACAAGCTTGTTCTGAGGATAATAGAAGGAACAGAGAGACCAATGGACACTGTTTTAAGCTCCTAGGGGGGGGGGAAATGGGATTTAATTGAAATAGTTTGGCACCAGAGCTGCTAGGAGAAGCAAGACTAGTCTGGGGAAATTTGCATCATTTGGGGATTTTATATTTGTGTATTTTTGAAGCAAGGGCAAGATAGTGATTATGAGCTAAGAGCTGGTGAAAGGAAAAAAGGCCTTTATGTCACCTGAGTAAGACTAGTGTAATTTAGGTCATAAACACCATGTTGATGTTTCTTTTCATTCCCCTTGTTTCTTTTTATCTTGGGATCACTTTTTTTTTAGATATTTTTTATCCTGCCTTTATTATTTTTTATAAATAACTCCAAACATACCTAATACTCCTTCCTCCTGTTTTTCCCAGGACAACAATCCTGAGAGGTGGGTTGGACTGAGAGAGAGAGAGAGGCTGGCCCAAAGTCACCCAGCCGGCTTCATGCCTAAGGCGGGACTAGAACTCACCGTCTCCTGCTTTCTAGCCCGGTGCCTTGACCACTAGACCGAACTGGCACTGGGTTTTTTTCTGTTTTGTTTTTGTTTTGTTCTGTTTTTTCCTTTGGCACTTAAGACCTTTCTCAGATTGCCACAACAAGTATTGACCGGAGTGCTTTCGTGCTGCAACCAAGTGGCCAGGCAAACATCCATCAGAGTATTCAGTCTCCAGAGCCTCGCAGGCTCTTGCTTGTGATAGGTACGCCCTTGCAGAAATGGATCTGTGTTCTCCTAACTTAACCATCAGAGATTTCCTTGTTTCTTAGGCCAGCTATTTCATTGTTGTTGTGGACAGCATCAGGTACACACATTCAAGAATTATGCGATCTGGTTAGGCAAGCTTTCAGGTTCTGCTAGATTGGGCAGGGAGAGGCAATTCCCAGAAATGAGACCTTAATTGGACATAGTGCTGGGACGCATTGCAACATCTATACACTCGTCTTACGTGAAATTCAGCTAAGTGTCAGATGCACCATGATTTCATTGTGTGAATGACACAAATTATGTTGTTGGTGTCACTCATGTCATGACGCATGAGACATCATGGGGGGGGTCATACTGGGATGCCTATAATTCCCCATTCTGTACCCTGTAATTCAGCAGGGATGACTTACAATAGCAGCTGGGATGTAGGATTTGTGCTAACATGACATGAAGGAGTATTCAGGTTTTGGTTTGATTCATGTTCAGTGCTTGAATTATAATGAATGGAGAAATTCATGCCAACAAAGTCTGTCTTTGGATGCCCGTATTTGCTACCATTTTAAAACAGTACAGATAATCAGCCTCCTTATTTATTTATATACTGTATATATTGAGCAACGTATCTTAGTAGGTTAGTATTTGGGAAAAAAGCAAGCAGTAAACTAAGTAAACCAAGAGAGGCATAATAACTCTGCCTATAAAACAACACAACAAGGGAAAGCATGAACGAAGAGGTAAATCTTCAGCAAAATAACATAGTGAAACATAATAAAACCATTATGATGAAATGTTGTATCACAACAACCACTTCCATACAATAAATATTGACAAACACACCCACCCATTTTATTGGAAGGTGTAAGCCAGTGTTGTCCAAACCTGGCCACTTTAAGATGAGCGGACTTCAACTCCCAGAATTCCCCAGCCAGCCATGCTGGCTGGGGAATTCTGGGAGTTGAAGTCCACTCATCTTAAAGTGGCCAAGTTTGGACAACACTGGTGTAAGCAAAACAATGCCACCACTGCGAGATCATGTAGTGCAGAGATTTTCATTTGGCAAAAGGCAGGGTGTTCCCGATGGGATGGGACAACACTGGAAGAGCTTGTTTTTTTGTATTGTATAGTTCTTTATTATGATCACAGATGAGAGTTCTGCAGATTAACAAAGTAAATAATATCTCTTTCAAATGGATATGTTTTACAAACATAAAATTATGACTACATCGTTGTAATACATGTAGATCTGGCCCTGAGAATGGAGAGGGGATGAATGAACTGTTAAGGTAGAGTTTGAGCAAAGATTACTCAGTGCTGGGAAAGAAGAAAGGAGGAGAAAGAAATTCAGAATAACCCCACCTTGATTTTGCTTGGCATAAGATATAGTAGAGAGAAACTCTTGACAGGCTTTCAAGATTTTGCTGCAATAATCTGCAACAATAAAGGACATTCCTAACATCTCTGCTGATTCTGTTTCTTGACCTTACCTACTCTGATGAGCTGGCAGTCATCAAGGCAAACAAAGCATGTGGAGTTTTACAGATACGATAACTATTTTTTTGCCATATTCAAGGAAACTAAATTGTACTGGTCTGACGAGTAACTGTATATAAAATAAGTCAGAATTGTCTGGGTACTTCAACAGATGGGAAGGTATCAAATTGGCCCTTTTGTCCTTATAGAAAGTGCAATATAACAGAACATGAGCTGTTGATTCAGTCATCACCATGGCAGAATCTTAGCTTGTACGGATTTTTTTTTAAAAAAATTGCTCTCCAGAACAGCTGTTGGAGGGCATTAAAACTTGCTAATATGAATGTGCTTCTGAGTTTGGGAACAGGTATTTGATTTAAATATCTTGGGCAGCCTAAAGAAGACAACTTGACTACTCAAAAACACAGTCCTTGGTAGGGCAGACTGATCCAAGTGGCCTTCCAACCAAATCAGTTGCACATTGTTTGAGTGTGGTTATTGCTCAATCATCCATCAAGTTTGTTTTTGCGTCCCAGCCATGGACTGTTTGCAGAATATGACATGACTGATAAGTTCTCCCTTGAAGATTGTAGACATTGTAGGAGGAGAACTGTGCAAAACCTTCAGGAGTCTAGTAGCACCTTTCCCAACTGAGAAATGTTATTCAAAAGAAGCAGCTTTTGTGAGATGCAGCTCACTTCATCAGATGCATAGAGCAGCTAGACTCATGTAGGATTTAAATTGGGGTGAGATGGGGGTAGTTGGAGGGGAAGACAGGTCGATTATGCAGACAACTGTAGTGATCTAAAGGGGAGGTGATTTCATCTATTTTAGCCCTAAGATGCAAAGCTTATGTTGGTTATGTTAATAACCACTGCTGCCTAAAATCTGTTTGCATTTCTCAGTGGACCTATACTCTGGTTGAGAAGAGCAGTCCATTCCCCAGCTCTGCACTCTTTTCTGTTGTCAAACTATTTAACAGATTTCTCCCCTACCCCCTTCAGTGTTTACATTACGGGGGAGGAGACAGGTGTGATCTTAAATAGCTACATACAGTATTTGGAAGGCTGTGGGCGTTTTTGGCTAAAATTGGGAAACTTAGGGGAGGATTTACATTTTCTCGAGAATGAAAATTAAAACAAAAAAATGAAAAATTTTCCTCTGATAATTTTAGCTTTGCCTACACAGAAAAATAGAATTTGATGATCTTGGACTTTTGGTGATTTTACTGCTTCTTGCAACATGTTTGACTGAAGTAAACACATTGGACTCCTCACTCACATATTTAGTTTGAAGATGATCACATACGTAAATCTTACATGCAGTTAAAGTAAGATTAGATTGCATCAAAATGGAGTCCTCTCTAAGCCCTCTAGGAACTTGAAAAAGCAACCATGAGTTCTTGCTAATTGGGATTTGTTTGACTGGATCCTGCTCTCTACTCTGGCTTGCTGATTGTATGCACGTCTTTATAAGAGTTAATCCTTCCTGTTTCACTGGAACTTGAAGTGCATCTTGAAGAGCTGTTTTGTTTTCCTTCTTCTTGAGTGCCCTGTTTACCTCCTTCTCCAGAGCTCATTCAAATTCATACAACACAGCTTGTTCCCTGCCCTTTAATAATTCCTGCAGCTCTTGTATACACAATACACTCTTGAAGATTTTGTAACAGTTTCATAAGAACATGAGCAACTGCCTGTTGAGTCAAGTCAACCTCCCTTTAGGCTAGTACAATATACTGCCTGTGGGCATTCAGAAGTTGCACAAGGTAATGATGAACTTCAACTGTTGTTTGAACCAGCATCTGATATTGCCAGATATACAGCTGCTATGCCATAAGGTGGTTTGTTCAGTTTTAGCTTAGTATGTTGTGTGAACCCTGCGATTTGTAAGCCGTGGTTTAATATGGCTTAACATGACTAACTTCTGTGTAAGCAATTATATTTTCTTCTATTGGAAGCAATTATAAGCAGTTCAGGACAGAGCTAACACACTTTCAAGCTGCCTTCCTCAGCCTTGTGCACTGCAGATATGTTGGACTTTAATCGCCAGCCAGCAGGATAATGATAAGGCTCACAGTTTATCACATCTGCAAGTCACAAGGTTGGTGAAAAATGTTTTTATAAGCTGCAGTGGGTTATTGTAGTGTCCTTCACATCTGAAGATGATTGCAGTTGTGCAGTGTGCGTCATCCTCTGTTACGGATTCTGGTGTTGTGGTGAAAACAGTCTTCATTGTTGTGACATAGTAGGAACTTCTATGTCTATTATTATTGTTATTATTATTTTATCCCATATATCATAGAAGCCATATCTGCCAGGGCTCTAATCTTGTCTTTTTGGAATACAGAGTAATTCTTTATTAATTCATTGATTTGTGTATTCATCAGGCAAAAGCCTTTTCTGGAAAAATGTAAAGTACACTGCAGTGTCGTACATTTATTTTAAGAACACAATTGTTTCACAATCTGTTGTTTCAGAATTATTCTCATTATAACTCTGTGAGGTGGGCTATCCAGACCTGGTCTCTTGAGCCAAAATCAAATTTTGTTAACCAAAAACTCCCTTTGGCAACTCACTGTCCAGTTACAGTGAACAAATCCTAATTCATAAAGTCTTCTATTAAGTAGTGCTGTTCTTTATTTTATACATTTTTGAACATCCTGCTGAGATGAGATTTGGAACTTACACTGATAGGGAACTCCATACGATGAGCGTTGGTTGGCATTGAGAGTGTATTTCACTTTACATTGGCTTGTCTAAGATGCTTAGATGTCTAAGCTTGTAGCTACACTGGGGGAGGTATGAGCCTGAACTCCATCCATTGAGAACATACAAATCCTTTGCACTAGGATTTACACCCCCATAGGCTTTTTCTCTCCTTTTGTTGTCTATATTTCTAAAGGCATTTTGACATTCTGGATGGAATGTCTGATCTTCTTGCCAGCTGTTAAGAAGACACTTTCCATTTCAAAGGGGATTCTTTTATTTTGGCCCCAAGTTACTGCAGGCATGGCAACATCACCCTGCTCCAGTGAGCCAAATTAGATTCCAATTATCTGGAAAAATTATGTGGATTCTGTTTTGTCAACTTTTTGAAAATACTCTTGAGATAGTCACACCTAACTTGCAGGATTTTCTCCATTTTGATGTGCTGGAAAAGGGCTATAATATTCCTTGGTGGGTATGGGTGATATTTGTTAGATTTTGATTTAGGATATTTTGTGAACTACTCATCAGGCTAAGAATTCTGAGGTGTATTATGTTTTAGGAAGCAAATTACACATTTTGTGCAAAAGAGGGAAACGAAACATAAACTTCTTTAAAAATGAAAAACAGTCCCAGGAAACTAATTTTGAATGGTTGAATAATGGAAATGTAGAGGTTTTCAACTGTTTCCCTGTAATAGGTCGTTTTTCAATTCCAAATTACCCCCAGTCTAGCATCCTCGCTGCCCAGTGGATATCTGGCAGAGGGAGTGATCATTTGCAAAAAAAAAAAAAAAATTGGAATTAGTTAAGAGTTGTATAGATTATATGAGTCAATAGTAATTCCTGACACAAAACAAGCCCATAATCAACCCTCAATAAAGGGGCATCTGTGCTTGAGGAATAATCAGTAACTCATCACCAAGTCAGTAAGAGGCCCCCTGAAAGTCTTGCAGCTGGAGAGATCCTGATTGAAGCTTCAGCTGGGTTAAATGTGTTGACCTCTGGTGGAATTAGAACTCAGTTCAGTCCCACTGAGTCCAGTGGTGCTTTAGTGACCAGCTGAGCTATCAGTAAGTGTGTAACACAAAAGGAGGCGCCTCCAGTCTGCAGGGAGGCAGGGGAAATATGGTCCCATGTCTGTGGTTGTGTGCCCTTTGGCCTATTTTGACCTGCTCTTCACCAAATAGCAACTGGCGTAATTCTTACAAACAGTAAGAAAAAACATGACCCACAGATTTCTTTGATGTATCACTTTAGAGACAAACTGCAGGTGATGTTTTTCCATCTAATATGCAGGGTGTGTTTTTACTATTTAATGTTGATGAAAAAATGCAAATTGTTTTACAGGGCTGAAAATTAATGAGACTGTTTTCTGACTTGGCTTCTGATGATCAAGTGTCTGAAGTGTCATCTAAATTCTTTTTTATCTAGGCTTCCAGCCAGCACCCCCACCCCCTGGACAGGTATCCTGCTTCACAGAAACTTAGAGCCCACATACAGTAGTCACTTCCTGTTAATCTTACTTTGCTTATAAATTGATTGCATGAGGGGAGAAAGCATCTCCAGTACATTAATAGTACTGAAATGGTCAATCCATGGCAGAAAAGGAAACCTTTAAACTACACAGAAGTGCGAAGCAGAAACTGGTCAGTGCAATACAAGCTCTGCCACTTTTGTACATGCATCCTGACACTGCCCACATGGACAAAAGGGATGGAGCTTATGGCATGTCTTTTTGACAAGCCTGCTGGATTCTGCAGGATCAAGATGAAAGCAAGTCTTAATCTAATTTAAAATACGCTAAATAACAAGGAATCATAAAATGAAAGCCAAAGGCCTGAGTTGCTGCCTGAGACCAGGTCAGAAGTAGTCTGGATATTTTACATTTAGCAACCAAGGAGAAAAATAAGAACATGTGGCCTTTTTCCTTTGTTGCATATAATAATAAAAAAGAAACCTTATCCAATACTTAGATTTCAGAAGACATAGTTGAGCCTAGTAGGACGTGGCAAGAGTTGAGGCACCATAGGCCATGAGCAAGGAGTTTTCCAACTGCCTCAAAAGTCAGACTGGGACATACTTGGAAAGCTATGCAGGATGGGGCAGGGTGGGCAAGCTTGAAAGTAGACATTTCCAGCCAGTGACATGGTTGGATCCAGAAACACCTCCAGTCTACATACATGTTTCTTCAAGGAGAGGGCAAACCCACTATGGCAATCCCCTAGTTTCCAGTAAGGCCCCCAAAGCATCTGGTACTTTGTTTCCCTCCCCAAAACTCTCTCTTGTAAAGCCATTTATGTAAAGGTACAACTGGTGGACACCAGACTGTGCCATTACAATTCCATGATATATCCTTAGGAAGGTGGGTTCAGACCCTGGATGATTTGATTTGCTGGCTCCAGCCAAGACATCAGAGATGGAGGATTGCCCTTGATTGGGAAAGAAACAATCAGTCTTTTGAAAGAGGCTAGCTTTCACATATCTCTTGCATTTTATAAAACCAAGGTCAAATGCTCAGAAGAGGAAATGAAGGGGAAAAGGAAAGAAGAAAGAACAGGGAGGGCCTGCCTATAGACATCCAAGCAAGAGCTTTTTATCTCTCTCCAACTATATTCTCTGCAATGATCATGTTATAAAACCCAAAGAAAGTATTCAAGAACCTAATAAATAGCTAGTTAGCAAATCTGATTGTATTAATTTAAATTGAAATTCTCTCTGTGTGATTGTTGTCTTCCCTTGGGTTCAGTCAAATTTTATTGAATTGTTGTTGCCTATATGTGAATATTTGTAAATGGTGCATAATCAGGGGAGGGAAGGGCCTTTTCAGCTATAGCATTAAGACTTTGGAATGAACAGAGAAGACTGTCAATAAATATTTTTGAAGAATATTTGTGGTTGATATGTAGGATTTAAAAGTAATTGGCTCGCTGCTAGCAGCTGATGGATTGTTTTGTTTTGTTTCTGTCTTGTATCCTAGCAGTTAGTTAGTAGGACATCTTGATACTATAGTTAGTGGGATATGCAAATGAGCTTAAAGTCAAAGCTCGTGCATATCCCAGTAACTGGGGTATGAAGATGATCCATTAACCATTTTTAGAGGACGTGTCGTCATGATGCAGCCTTGCTTCATACCCAGCGCACCACGGAGGCAACTTAAATTCATCCCTATGTGTTCCAGTTTTAAAGTTGCATTTTCATCTTCTCCCAGCATAAATCTTGGCATAGGAATAATTGATGACATCTCATTCATGGTCCTGGTGATAAAGTAGTTATGGGCTGGCATCTTCTGAGGTCCTAAGTTGGTATAGGCTGCTAAAGGAGATGGTACCATTTTGCCTATTCTAACACCATTTTGCATACTCCATGGGATACTTCTAGCTATTACTTGGCAGCACTTACTAATGTGGTATTTTTGGGAGTTGGTGTGAAATTAACAAGAGTTCTGCCAGATCCCCCTTTCCAACTCAAATGACAACAGTGAACTTCTCTACCAGTCTCCTGGAAGATGGGTAAACCTCTGTCCAAACGTCTGACAGTTCGATAGGCTGGAGGTGTAATGGTATGTGGGAATGACCTTGGGAGACAGGGGAAAGAGCCACAGCCAGGGGAATGGTCAGATAAGAGGCAGCTTAGCCCACAAAAGGAATGTGGGGGTGACAAACATCTCAGAAGGGACTCTCCCTAGTTCCTTGGGATGTAAAGGCAACAGGGGAGAAATGTACATTCAGACTTGCAAGCTTCTGTTAATGTAACCTTACAATAAAGTAGAATTAGTTCATCTGGGCATGCTTCCTGTCTGGACTATCTTGCAAGTCTGACAGGAGGCTAACCAGGAAATCAGCTGGGCTAGTTTTGGACAGAGGTTTAGAGTCTTTGAAAAGATATGTAGATAGCTGTACCATCCCTCTTGTCACTTGAATTTCCAAGAGATTGGTAGACCTATTCAGAAATAGTCTAAGTGATCAGCATGGAGCACCTTGGCACTGGCAACTCCAGCAACCACCCTGCCAAAATTTAAGGAGAGCAACTGGTTTCCCCCACCAGCAGCTGACACTGGATAGGAGGGGGAAACTGTTCCATATCACACCCTCCGCTTTGGCCAGTATGAGCCAGGGGAAGCTGATATGGTATGATAGGTCTGCCATGTTGCTCTTTTCCAACTGTATATAGGGCTCTTTCAGATGACTGTTACAACTGAGAAGGGGGGTTAATTTGATACCCCTGACATATCTCTTTTTCCAAGGGTTCCCCAGTAAAAGATAATCATCATATGTTACCATCAGTTGGGCTGAACCTTCTGACACCCCCTTGGCTGCTCAGCAAGGAAGCTCCTACTTCTTCCAGCCAGACCAGCTCTATGAAAAGTGGAGTTTAGCAAGGAGTATCACTGGTTGTTTGAGTAGTCAGTATTCCACACCACAGAAGTGGATGAATGTAGTGAATGCCCAAATAGTACACCACTGAAAACTCTGAATTAGCTCAGATGTGTTTTCTTACTAGGACATCTGAATCCTGATAACAGCAGGAGCTGTCTAGAAGCGTTCTTAGGATTGGAGTTTTAATTTATTGTGAGCAATCTCAAGTTTATAGAAAATGGGAAAGGATTATATTAAACAAAACCCTTATTCTTCAAATGATCCAAATTACAGGAGAAATTCAGTTAACGACTGCAACAACTACAGTAACAACAATGACAACATAGAAGCTATTGGTCACAAACAATAAGAAATACAACTTATGGGATACTCTGGTATTGAGTAGGAAAAGCGGTGGCATCTTTGTGGGTGATGCCAACATTCATCAAACATTTCTGAAAAGATGGCAACAACGTCCCTTGCAAAGCAGGCCACTTTTCTCTCAAGGTAAGTTTACTCAGTAAACCAGACAATTGACATCCAATGTTAAACCAGCTCAACAAATCAAACACAACAGTACCTGAAAGGCATTGTTGGATACCATGGGTTGGCAATGTTTCCGTCATTTCTGCCCCAGATTCAGAAAGCGCCCTTGGTTGACTCTTGCTTTAGCGAAAACAAGCAGGGTACATGCCTAGGAGCAGATCTGGAACAGATCAAGCTCAACATCATTCTCAACCAGTTGTTTGTGGTCACCCCCTGCTCTATCATTTATTTTAAAAAAAGAACTTGCAAAGCTGCAATTCTTACTTTGCATAGACAGCAGGTTTTAGATTGTTAGCAACAAGGGCCCTGGAGATGGGCTAGCTTCATTGACTACACATTCAAATGAATTTACCTTTCTGTGTGCATGCCTGATTAATGAATGCAGGATGTTGTTGATTTGTTTCTTGCTAGCAAGCAAAAGAGAACTGTTGTTTGTCACAGAGAGAGGTAGAGCCGCTCAAAAAAAAAAAATCTAAGACAAATTGAGCAGATGATTTGCAAGCAGAATTAAAGCCCTTCTCAGAAGAGTCAAATTATTCTTATTTAATGTTCATTCCAATGTTCTCTCTAATGGGGGGAGGGGGAAAAAAAGCCATGTACAAAGAGGTGACAAAGTCAATGTGATGGATGGGACACTTTTGCAAATTCATCATGTATGGGTAAGGGTCGTAAAAATCCAATAAACTTCACTAAAGGGGTTTTAGTATTTGGTTACAGATAGCTAAAAACATGGTCAGCTGAGGCATAAATCATAGATTCGTAGGGCCAGCATTGAATGAAATCTTTTGAGCAGGCTGATTGGTGAATCAAGTCAGTTGCAGGCCATGGAAGGAACTGAGGAGTTCTTCAGACAAGGACTACAATTACAATGCAGGTCTACCAGAGTTCCAATTTGGGACACTAATCCATACTTTGAAATTAATTTTGAAAACCACAGTTATACCGAAGATTTGGATGGAAGCTGTGATTTTTATAGATTAATTATTGAATGATAATGAAAAGTTTTTATGATTTCCTATGTTGAATAAGTATCATTTGTTGCCAACAACTGGTAGTATTTACTTTTTTTAATATAATAACTTTATTAACTTTTTTAAAAAAGAAAAACAAAAACTAACAAAAACTAATATTAAGAGGAAGAGTAAGAAGAAAGAAAACTGAAAAAAAGAGAAAATAGTAAAGATCAAAAGTACAGAAAAGAAAAAGAAAGAAACAATGGGAAAAAAAGAATTGACTTCCGACCATCCTTGCAACAGATATAAGTAACCCAAGATATTTACAACATCTGCTGATATCTTTGATTTGTATCAGCATTTTCAGCTTCAGAGACACCTAATCAGAAATTATTACAAAATCTTATGAAACAAAAAGCCTACAATTAGTCTTGTTATTGATCATCAGTTTGATATGTGATTTTTAAAGACTGAATGGAATAAGGAATTGGAAATCCCCATTTTGATTAAACAATGGGAAACTGTCAGTGTTTAGGAGAAGGGGACGACAGAGGGTGAGATGGTTAGATAGCATCACTGAAGCAATGAGCATGAAACTGAGCAAACTCAGGGAGGCAGCAAAGGACAGGAAGGCCTGGCGCGATATGTATGGTTCATGGGATCGCGAAGAGTCGGACACGACTGAACAACAACAACTTCTTAGACTATGGTTTATGCAACAAATGAACATCAGACTTATTGGAGCTAATTCAATTTGTGGGGAAAGCAACAAGTAAATCATCATGGTGTTAGAGCTGCAATTAAAATAACACTTCATTAAGACAAAGTTTTGCAATGGGTAAAATTGTTATACTCCGAGAAGAAATAATTACATATATTAATCTGACTTTGAGACAGGTTTTAATATTTTTGACATCCATTTTTTAAAAAAACTATGTACCTGTACATGGAAATTGATGGCTGGTGAATGGAAGTGGATTCTCTGTGCTGTTCTTATTGCTGAGATTTATCCTTCAACACTGGAAAATAAATTTATGGCCCTTATTACTCAGTGGATTAAAGACCTGATGTTACTTAAATGTATGAACAAGTTGCTTACAGACATACTTTCTGTATTGAAGGTTATGATGAAATATGGTAATTATTTATTGAAACAAACTGTTGACTAAAACTTTACATGCATATATACATATTTGAGAAGCCTATATATAGGCTTCTCATATATGTATATATATGTTTTTTATGCTTGGTTTTTTTTTCTTTTCCCTATTCTTTTTTCTTTCCTGTTCCATTTAATTGAATGAAGGCTAAAATAAAATAAAATAAAATAAAATAAAATAAAATAAAATAAAATAAACAGGCTGAAGGATGGAAGAGAAAGAATGGGAGTGGAACTGGTATGAAGGGAGATAAAGAAAGAACAGCAAGGCTAGAAGCTAAACCGACTAATTTGCTATTGCTGCCTCTCTGAGAGCAGTAAGGAGCCGCTGGTCTTAAAACACACCGAGAGCCAGCCTGCTGCAGCGGTTCAGGTTTTAAATCGGCTTCTACTCCATCCTTTGGGCCTGTGTCTCTCTCTGTCAGCCCAATCTACCTCATGGGGTTGTTGTGGGGAAAAAGAAGAAGAGGAAGCACTTTGTATGCTGCTTTGAGCTCCTGTTACAAAAGACAGGAGATAAACGTAATGAATAAATAATGACTATCCAGGATTCCTTCTGCACGTTACAGCTCTGTATACCACACAGTTCTTTTTTTCAGAAATGAGCTTCACTGTATTTGTTTAATGTCTTAAGATTATGTAATTCACCCTTGGAGAGTTTGTATTTAATTGGAGGGTGGCATCTAACTGCTGTAATTATACTCTTACACACTTGGAGGAGGAGTTGAGAACCAGTACACAGTAAAACAAGGAGGCGGGGGGGGAGGGGACACCTTAGTGGAAATGACAGCAGTTGGAAGCTTTAAAGAAGTGGTATCAAAAGGGCTCTTCCCTTTCCAGCTTCAAAACGTCACCTTTCCATCTGAGACAGCACAACACAAGTTCAGTGCAGACTTAACACTGGCACATTTCATTCTCCGAGCAGCAGCCACAGCCAGTGTTGAACTCTTACTACAATTGTCAAGTGATTATTTTGGAGTAATTCTCTGAAGAAAGTCATGGTCATCTTCTCTACAAACTATCCTGCAAGATTCTCAAGCAGTGTGGTGCTTCTCAGGAAGATCCAAAATCTTACCTTTGGATATATATTTCATTCCCCAAGGAATATCCCAGGCTCTGGCTATGACAAGCAAGCCTGACACCTACAGAGAACGTTTTTAATTTAAAAAGCCAAACAAGTAGGTATGTGCAAAAACAACTGCTCTTAAGAACTCCAAAATGTTATGTTTCTTTGAACCAGAACATTCCAGCTACTTCTGAGGGGACCCTGCATTTTTCTGATGTTAATCTTCCAAATAAGAAGTGGTTGATAGTATTCTGGACGAAATAGGTCATTTGGAGGCTGGATTGCTAAATGTTAATCTTACGTTCACACATCTGGATAGCAGAAGACCAGAAAAGGTTGTCTCTGTCTTTTTACTCCCCAAATTATAAGCATTCCACCTCTTCTAACCAGTGAGTACAAAAATATTGGTAACCGAAAAGCTTTTGACTACTTATTCACGTTCCAGAATGCAGTCAACAAACATGCACTACGTGTTGGTGATACTGTCTTGTAACCACACCATGTCTTCGAATGGTTCATTCCTAAATGGTTTCTTACCAAATGGCCCAAAGCAGAGGGTGGAAAAGAGGTGGTTGTCTCAACATTTCCTCCACACCTTCTTGTAGCTGCACTGCACGTTGCTGGCTGATTGTGTTTCCCCCATCATCTGATTATCCATAAAGTAACATCTCCCCAAGGCATGGTAGAAAATTAAAATTGTGTTGGAGGCACTGTGGGCCATTAGAATAATGGGGAACTCATGGAACAAGCCATCTTTATGTATTATTTATCCAGCAGCAATGAATTGGCTTTTTTGTCTGGTGAGAATCCTTAGCCATACCAGTTACCTTAGGCTGTCTTCTTCCACAATTGCAGTAATTTCCAGTCTTACGGCAAAAAAATGTCCACAACCTTGACTTGATAGCTATTCATTGGCAGCTAAACTTTTAAATCAAGGTATCTTCCACCAACCTTTTAGTCCATCCCTACTACTGTTCCAGACGGCCTTTGACTTCCCACTATTTCTGGCTACAGGCCTATGCTAAAAAGAGCCCTGGGGACCTCCATCACACGGACCATTGCTTCTAGAGGGCAGTTCTTCAGGAGATGACTTTGAAGCTAGCAAGTGGGTGTCCTGGCTGAGTGGAGCCAAGAGTGTCTGGGCATCCTCATGCGTTTTGTCAGGAGAAGAACAGTATTTATGCTTTTGCCCTTCAGCAGTAGGCCCCCACACACTGTTTTTTGTTTCCAGACATTAAGCAGAAAGGCCTCTTAAATGACTTTTTGGGGCACTGCAGGCATCTGACATTAAACCTGACAGAGAGGTGGAGGGAAAGCTGCCTTTTCAAGACGTAATTCTTGCCAAAAGAAAAAAAAACATGTGGAGTCTGGTTCCTCCTATTGTTTCCTTTCTCGCATCATGAAATAGGAAGCCTCCAACCCACTGGGCCTCAGCCAAATCCTGAGTGATTTGGAACACTCTGGGTCGGCACGAATTTGCTTGGAGAAGGCAGTTTCTGTCTACTTTTTGTTTTCACTGACTACAGGAAATGGTGCCAGACATCTTGGTAGAAAAGAGCTGGGCTTTTGCAAACTTTACTTCAAGGTGACTCCTGTCTCTGAAGGGTCATCCAGAGTCATAGATCATCTCCCCTCATTTAACTTGCCCAACACTAGATTAACAGAAATGCAGAAAATCACATTCTGGTATACACACACAGGATGCAGAAACCCTTGGCTTAGAGGAGATTATTGGGTCTATCTCAACAGTCTTCCCTCTTGGGTAGGTGTCCACCTACATCTGTTGACCTTCAGTGAGGAAATGGTAGGGAGGAGGTGATATTTGCAAAGATATTAGCAGGAAACCAATTTGGTCTTTCTAGGAAACTGTACACTACAGGTCTGATTCCATTCCCACCCACCTATCCATTCTGAACCTATTTGATTTTTAAAAATATTCACAATTTGTATACTTAATACATCTATATGGCTACCCATCTCATATACATGACTGGGCAGCTAACAAATTGTTGAAGCAACTGTGTCTAGCTCAGATGCAACTTCCTAAGAATAAGAAGAGAATCAATAACAGAATGTTAAAAATGTTGCTTCAGATTTTGTGAATTAAAACAAAAATCTCCGAAGAACACTCTGATGCACTGGCTTTTAACTCTTTCCTCCCCTGCTGTGGTCCCAGCAACAAAATCATCCTTCCCAAAACAACCATCAGGCCAGGAGACAATTATTGTTACTTAAGAGCTCTCTAGGGCTTTGCATCTCCTAACCACAGCACAAACATTCTCTGGCAACATCATTGTTCATTGGTGTCCTAATGATCTAATGTTTATTTATTTATTTAGAAAATTTATATGGTCATCCAACTCACACACAGTGATTCCGGGTGGCTTACAAAGTAAAATCCCCAATACAAAAACCACAATCCGTGGTGACCAAAACCACAATCAACGCAAGCAGTTGATCAGCTCCTTTTCAGCCTGGGGTCCCCAGGCCCGCTGGCAAAACCATGTCTTCAGGGCCTTCCAGAACAACATCAAGGTAGGGGCCAATCTTAATTGAGAGGGAATAACATTCTACAGGGAGGGGGCCACCATGGAAAAGGCCCTTCTTCGTGGTCCCATCAGATGTACTTCCCTCAACGATGGGACCTGCAACATACCCAACCTCCCTGCTCTGGTGGGCCGGGTAGATGTAACTGGGGAAAGGCCGTCCTGCAAATAACCAGGCCCCAAGCCATGTAGGGCTTTAAAGGTGATAACCAGCACCTTGAATTGGACCCAGAAGCAGATAGGCAACCAATGCAGCTCCTGCAAAAGAGGTGACACATGCGCAAATCTGGACTCTGTGGGCCACTGCATTTTGAACCAATGTTTACCTCATCCTCAACCCATGGGAGGCTTAAATTGTGGTATACCAGTGTTAGAGTAGCATTTTCTCCCTTTTTCCAATAGTGTCCCAAAGCAGCTTCAAAATATATAAAAGCTATTAGGTTTTGTTACACTTTACCTTGACTTAAAATGGAGAAATGGAGACAATAGAAGCAGGTAGAGATCTGTAATGGGGCAGCAAATATCATGCTTGTATGCTTTTCTGACAATCCATCTCAGCAGTGGTGAAAGGTTATATGATGATTTAAGTAGACAGATCTGTGTTTGTTTTATCTGAAATGAGAAACTGCCTAGATCAGCATTCCCTAAATGGGTTTGGATGAAGCCAAAAGATCTGTTGGATTGCAATTCCCACCATCCCTCTATTACCAAGCATGGTAGGGGTGATGGTGACTGCATTTTGAATGTTCTCTCATTAAAGCAAAGCAAAACTTTCTTGCCAAATAAAATATATTAGAGAAGTCTATACTGAATATTTTTGTTTGATATGCTGGTTATCTCTGCAAAGAATCCTCACCCTCATGAGTGACTGTTCCCTATTCAGCCAGTGACCCACACTCAGTGACAACTCTTTTGAGCTTGGAATAATGGCTTATCAGATGTTCTTGAGTGGCTCCTAATTCCTCCTTGGAAAGGTTGGGTGCAAATGAAAGAAACAAAAGCTGAGAACTAAATCCTGACAGATGCTTACAGTATGTTGTTAAAACCTGGATCTTGAACAACAGAGGGCTTATTGTCAGAAGTATTTGTCTGGATGTGATCATAAATGTAATGAAGTATTATATTGTAAGATTAATATATCAAAGCCAATGAAGAGGACACCTTGAAATATAATAAGGGAGGAAGGAAGGAAGGAAGGTAGGTTTGCGCCTACAAATTAACAGAGTTTTAATAAGCCTTAGAAAATGTTCACCATCTTGGTTCTCTGAGGGTAATATGTAAAACTTGTGAACCTTGGGTACCTCTATTGATTGTGTAATCTTTTAGCATTCTCTGTTGTCAGCCCTTCAAGACAGGGAAGGGCAGGCTTGGCAGAAGAGCTTCCAGGAATGTTCTTTATTGTTACAAGGTAGAATAACAGAATCTTGAAAGCCTCTCAGTTTCTCTCTGCCCCATCTTATACCAAACAAAATCAAGGCAGGATTATTTTGAGTTTCTAATGCTGTCTTCTTTCTCAGGACTGAGTAATCTTTTCTGAAAGTCCTCCTTTCACTCATGCCTTCCCCATTCCCAAGGCCAGGTCCCTATTCCTTCACACCTAGAATGCAATTTTTGGACAGATACAACTATCACTGCTATTCAAATTCTGCTTCCCTTTGCTTAGCCACTGAATCCAAACTTTTCTGGTTTCTTTTCCCATGCCTTCTCCTGTACCACTTAATCTGGAAAAATCCACATATGCTTTCCTGGTATTTTGATCAGGTTTAATAAAGGTATTGCCCAATATGCTTTGTACGACTCCTGTTCCTAAAGTTACCCTGGGAAAGCTGGAAATAGGTGACACAGTACTCGACCAGCTTCAGATTTTGGAAAACCCATCTGCTCATGACTGAGCAGGTACATTAAAGTTCTGTGTATCACCATATTGTGAGGATTCATGTACAGCTAAACTTGGGCCTTTAAGTGTTCAGAGACTGCACTCTTTCAGATTATTTATGATGGTAGCTGTTGCTACTGGAAACAGTAATTCTTGGAATATAATAAATGAACGTTGTATCTTCCATCCACCCCAATATACAAATGAGCTTGGTGATCTTTTCTTACCAAAACAGGAGAAAAAAATAGTCTACCTGCTAATATCCTGTCTTCTGCACCTCTACTAAAAGCTCTGCCTCAGTTATTATATAACAGCCCATGACAATGTTGGCTGCGATGATGGAGGTAAGCCTTAAACAGGTAGAGAGCTGTCCTACTGTATACAACCCCTTTATTATTTAAAGAAATCCCATCTATTGCTTTAACCATTGATTAAAAGACACAGTGGGCTTTACCAGGTATGGCTTCCAATCCACAAGTTAAGTGAATGGAGCTCCCACTTCCAATCAGTTGATGACAGTGTTGAGTCTTGTAATTGTACTGGACCCCAGCTTCCTTCTGTTGTGATGGCAAGGTTGCACAAATGGATGCTGTCAACTGGTTGGCAAGAATCACCTTGGGGGGGAGCAGAGAACTCAGTTTGTTTCCCATATGGATCTGAAATCATATCTGGTGATGCCCAGTTCTTCAGCAAATATGTTCCACACTCTATCGTTAAAATGTCTAATAGAAAGTTGGGAAATAACAAAAATGCATATTTTCCTCCTAAGTTGTATTATTTTCTCAATGCCAAAAAAGACAAATGTTTTTGCTCATTGCAGAAAGGCTATTTCAGTGCCAGAGAGAATGAATAATCACAAACAGAAGAGGTCCCTGGAGTACATTTAACATACTTTTTCCAGTGTGTATCCAATCTCTGTATAATAGGGAGACCTACCAGGGCAGAGAAAATGACTACAAAGGGAGCTTGAGCCTTTCAGAAATTAAGCACTAGAGAAACTGAGAAGTGTAAACAAAAGTGGAGGAATTACTTCTAAAAGCAGTAAAATGCTTCTTACCTAGAAAGAAAAGCCAAGTGCTGATTATACTTTAAGAATGCACCAACAGGTCTCCTGTTTCAATTTTTTAAGAGGCCTCCCTACATACTGTATATTATATAGGCTCCAATTATACTGATTAGGAAAGAATAGCTTTCCAAGGCACTTAATACAACAGCTTCTGTAAGTTTCTTTAAAGTATAGTGACTCTAATATTTTTAAAAGATAGATGAAATTGGCAGTTTACACGTTGTTGCAGTAAGGGAACAAACTAGATAGCTTTCTTCCCTCCCAGGTAAGTTTGAGAAAGAACTCAGAGTGGCTGTTTATTGGAAACTAAAATACACAGCAAGGCCGAAAGGAGGCAGACTGCTCAAATGATGAATCCAATCTCCTTCCATATCTATGAGACTGGCAGTGCAGAAGCTGTGGCTATATAATCAACATCTTTGTCCTTGAAACAGGGAGATGAGTAGAGAAAACTTGTCCCCTTAAAAAGCAAAGGAACTGGGGAATGCGTTGTGCAATGCGTTGTCCAGCCACCCTGGAAGACATTTACGGGGTCCCCCCTAACCAACTTTCTAGACTGAAGAAGCTGCTTGGACAAGCAGCGAAATGTATCAAACCAAAAGAAAAGTCCAGTTGCCATGACTCAACCTCCAGACAATTCCACCTGGATGGCTGAGAATCTTCATCAACATGTGCAATAGAAGCATGTTTTAAAAGTACCACCAAACTATTCTTGCAGAGCAGCAATCCTTTGCAAATAAGGTCTTCTGGTAGATAGTGCTACACAGATAGACTTCCACTTTCTCATCTCTAGTATCGCCCAAACATGCCTCCTATTCAATGGTTGCCTCATTAAACTGAATATCTGAGATAGGTCTAATTTTGCTTCAGGGAAATGTGCTGGTGCTGAGAAGAATATATTTTGAAATATAAAGTAAAGTAGCCTCTAGTACACAGAAAGGTATATAACCATAAAACAACAATTTAAATATATATATTTCTTTAAAAAAACCAAAAACCTAACAGGGTCATGTCTAGGGAAAAAGAATGGAAGCCTTTGGCCTTCCGTTTTGGGACTAAAGCCCCCTAGGCCAATCTAAGCCTGATGTAGAAGACTGGATCAGCCAACATTGCTTTCTCCTTCCAAAACAAGCAGACAACAAACTGCCCAGCTTTGTGAGAGCCCAATTTAACTCTTCCAGTCTTCCCTGCAATTCATACAACACAACTCAGAGAGATTGACCAGAGGATATACAAGTACTCATTTGTTCAACTGACCATGTGAATGGCCAATGTGAATGTGAGCCCCAAGAGCATTTTGGTTCTCACTTACAGATGACCAGCCTTTCCACAGCACAATTCCTCTTATTCCACATGTAAAATGTACCCAGGGTTGAAAGGCTGTTCAGACCATTTCAGCAGGACAGGATACTAGGGGGAACAGTCACCTCTTCTTTGTGAGTCATGGAGGACCAACAGCCAATCAAAACTTACCATGTATCAGCCAATCATTGGACCTGCTGCTTGGAGACCATTCTTACTCATCCAGGTGGGCACAAATGATACTGTAAGACATGATCTCCAGTGTATCACAAATGACTTAATGGCTTAGGGAGGAGGGTGAAGAATCTTGAGGCACAGGTAGTGATTTCATTACTACTTCTGGTTGAAGGCAAAAGTCCAGTAAGAGAAAGGAAAATGTTTCAGGTGAACTCAGGGAAGAGTTTTAGGAAGGCCAATGTTAATAAACTAAGAGAAATAGTAAGGAAGATGCCATTAGCAAGAAGATGACAACGGATGAAGAAAATTTAACAAATGACCAAGAAAAAACAGAAGAATTCTATTTGGCCTCTGTCTTTACACCCAAAGGAAAGGGTGATTTGAGTAGTACAGACAAGAAATGAAATAGAAGAAGGTGCAGGTCAGTAAGGATGTAATAAAGGAGCCTCTGGGTATTTTGAATACCTTCAGGCCTCTAAGCCCTGATGAAATACATCCTAGAATTCTGATGGAACTGGCAGAGAATTGTCAGGACCTCTGTCAGTTATCTTTGAAGACTCCTGGAAAACTGGGGAGATGCCAGATGACTAGAAAAAAGTAAATGTAGTCCCTCTCTTCAGGAAAGAAATAAAGAGGGTCCCAGTAATTAGCAACTACTGAGCTGGACACAAAATCCTGGAAAGATGGAAAAACAGGTAATAAAGTAGGCCATTTGATAGCACTTTTGAAGACAATTCCATGATTGCTAAAAGCCAATCTATCAAAAATAAATCAGGTAAGGCAAATTTTATTTTCTTCTTTGGTAGGTAACTATTCTGATGTACAAGGGGAATGCTGTGAATACAATCTACTTTGATTTCAGCAAAGCCTTTGACAAGCTATAAAAGTATAGTTGGCATACTCCACAAACTGGCTGAATAATCACATTCAGAAAATCAGTGTTAATAGTTCTACGTCAACTTGGAGTACAGCATCCAGTGGGGTTCCACAAGGCTCAGTCTTGGAGCCAGTATTAGTCAACATATTAATGACTTGGATGGAGGGATAGATAGGCAAGCTGATTAACTATTTAATTGATTGCAAGGCTTCTGACAGGCTGCTTATAAAATGTACAGATGAAACCACATTGGGAGGTCTGGCCAATACCCAGGACAACAGGACACAATTGAGTTTAATCTGGACAGACTGGAAGACTGGGCTGAGAGGAACAAGATGTTCTGTAATAGGGAGAAATGTAATGTATTGCATTTCGGACATTTAGAAAAAAATGTATTATACATATACAAGGTGGGGGATTCATGGCTCAGAAAAACTAGACCTGAGAAGAATTTGGGTGTGACTGCTGACAACAAATCTGTCTTCATAGAGCGTGTCCTCAAGCCACTGTATCATATTTTTAGTATTTTTAGTATTGTTTTTTAATTCTGGATGTACTATGTGTTTTAGATATATTTATAGTTTTAATGTTTTTGTAAGTTGCCCAGAGTCCCCTATTGTGGGGGAGATGGGTGGGGGAGAAATCCCACAAATAAATAAAGAAATAAATAAAATTTGTTGCTCTCCTCTGAACCCTTTCTAACCTGGCTCTTCATCCAGTTTTGAAGCCCAGCCACTACACTGCAATAGCAGGAGCTGGGAGGCAACATGAGCCATGCATCCCCTTGAAATGTAATGGCAGCATAGATCACACTGCTAAGCACAAGATGCCCAAATGCTACTTCTGCAGTGGTACTTGCAACCTGCAAACAACAATTCCCATTTTGATATAAACTGTAAAACTGAAGCAGGAGAAAGCCAAGACCATGTGCAGTAAGGGCTCAGCAGTTGCAACCTATGATCCCTGGGGAAAGGGGTGTGAACTTGCTCTGTCTCTGGAACTGCAGTCCCAGCTGGAAACAGTCTCAGTATATTTCATTTAAATGCTTGAAATGAAATATATATCTGCAGAAATCCATGGGTTCTGGTCCATGCCTGTTTCTTTCAAACAGACCCCAGGCTGATAGCTTGGCTGAAGGTTTTTGTTTTGCCTAATAGTCAGTGGGAGGAAGCAAATACTTGTCTATTCTCCCCCATCCCATATAAGTTAGGAAATCTGGGTTGCAGTTCATGACCCTAACATAATAAACATGTTAGTTTACTTATCTGAGATTCTGCTATTTCTTCAAAAAACAGGATGGAGCTTAAGAAACCTAATACCAATGGCATTTGAAATTCCCAGCAGCAAAACTCCCCCTGCTGGGAAGTTAGCTGAGATGCTGGTGAAAATTAAATCTGCATTATGTGTGCATAACATGCACACATACCAGAGGGGAATCCTAGTACTGTTTAAATATATAACATTCATGACAGCACAACCTGCCTAAGCTTCACAGTCATACACTTACTTCTCTTTGAAGGAAATGCATATGCCATTTGAGAGAAAGATTACTTGGGGGCTCACATGCCTGGAATAGAGAACTGGATCTGTGCGCAAGGACAATGATGACATATTCAACAATGCACAACAGGAAACCAGAGAAGTGGAGTGGTGGCAGATGATCAGCATTGAATATTAATTTATCAGAGAGGCAGGAGATGAAAAAAGTGAGCAACCACATGATCTTTCCTCTCAGTTTCTTTCTAGATATCCATCTATTTATAATGGCTAAGAAGAAATTGGTATCATTTTTTTCTGACTAGATTTTAAGGACAGTGAGTGTGATATATTTATTTCTTCAGAAAATGTATATGGCCGCCCATGTTAACTGAATAACTCTGGGTGGCTGGCAACCGGTCCATAGGAAAAAAGATATAATAAACCATTGTAAGCAAAACAAAAAGTACACATTAAAAATAATCATAATGCAGTACCAAGGCACTGTATAACAAACTCACAACACAAAACACACACATTAGGCCCCTCTAATGTCTTGACTCCAACTCCTGGGGGAAGAGCCAGGTCTTCATAGCCTTCTGAAAGTCCAAGAGGGTTGGAGCTATTGGTATCTCCAGGGGAAAACATTTCCATTGGACAGGTGCTGCAACAGCTGACTTGAGAAATTCTCTGGCAAAATAAAGAAATCTCCAACTCTATCCCATCCTCTAGCTTTAGAGGGTTTAAGAGTTCTGTTGAATCAGCAGCATCCCCAGATTATTAACTGATTCACTAGCCTCCAATTCTGCCTAGACAGGTAAAGGGTTTCATTCATATTACTAAGCAGTGATTTGTTTGATTTTGGCCTAGGATTCTGTGGGTTTTTTTCAATAAGTCACGTTTAAGGACAAGGCATGAACCAGATCAATGTGTTATGTTCAACCTTGAGAGAAGTCCACCCTGTCAGCCAAATGCTAAGGGGTTTGTCAATGTTCTGCTATTTCTTGATTTATATATTTGGCTGCTGTATATTCCAGCAGACAAAAGGGCACACCTACCTTAATGCAAAGGTATGTCCATTTAGAGATGCACTTATGCACATTCAGTTTTGTGGGCACATGTTGACAGAGACTGAAGACACTCTGGGAGGAAAAGGAAGATATGTTTTGCAATCTGTACAGCTTTGGTGCAAGACATTCCCATGCTGGTCTTCCATTTGGCTTTGAAAGGTTCATATATAAAACTTTTATAGAGGTACTTATACAGTATTATACTTATTTCTGTTTGTTAAGAATTCCCAATACACTGTAAAATTAACTCACAGCTTCTCCAGATTGTCTTCACCATCTGCAGATCTCAAACAGTTTCAACATGTTTAGCATGTTCAGCATATTTGCAAGCCTGGAGCTTGTAGAAAGCATCTTAAACCAACCATTCCTCAGACTGGGTTAGCCAATAGCAGAGTGGGAACACCAGCTGACCAGTACTTATTTTTCTCTTTCAAAATCATTGAGATACTGCCTGCAGATTTTCCAATCCTCTCTGAATTGATAATCGGGCATTCCCCCTTTGTTTGTAAAAAGCGTAGCAAATACATTTCTAACGTTTTCCCCGCAACCCACCCACATTCTGAACATGTATTAATTGGCATGTATTTGTATACATTTGTCTAGTGATTTGCAAAATAGGCGGTTACAGGGTGGTTGCAAGAGAAAATGGATTTTTAGAGCTATTAACAAGTTTATTGAGAAGCTTCAAAAGCTGTTAGTTCATCATAGCAACACATCACTGTTGCAGGGCAAACCCTATAAATGCAGCATTTGAGCATCTCTGTGAGAGTAGTTTGCCAGCAAAATTACATATGTACACATGCATTTCAATGCATATATATAGAATCAGAAGTTTCAGTTGGTGGCAGATTCCACAGGATGACCCAGGTGTACACCTGTTATTGATAGGCAACCATGGCTTCTCCAATCTGTCCCCTTACTGTCATTTACAATATTTCATATAGTATTGTAAACACTCACATTATGCTAAGGCATTGTGTGAACAGACACTGTGGTTTGTAAACAATAGTTTATGGCTTATTATGTGTAAACCAAATACTATAACTTCTTAATCAAATCAAGATTAAAACACACCATGGTTTAATGCACTGTGTGAACTCAACCAATTACGCTGCACAAAAAGTGAGGAGAGATAGATGATGGAACTTAAGAAATATATAGTGGGAAGATGCCTGTAAAAATTCATGCTTAATGTCCAGGTGGCAACTCTACACAAAGAGAAACTTATACACGCTAGCATGCTAGTAATAAAATATTCCAGCAACACCATGTCAGCTATCCACCTGCCCTGCCCCATCTCCCTATCTCTACATCCAGGCATTCTCTGCAAGAAACATACATTGCCTCCTTCTGTACTCTCATTCATGCTTTCCTCCTAAAGTTAGCAAGCTCTCAGTAGAGAACCACTATACTGTATAGCCAGCACTATTCTTGGACTATTATTCTGCGCAAACCAATAGGGATAAAAAGCATAGATATGTATAATGAATACAGAACTCAGCTTCCCAAACATATTTTCATTTTTTAAAGAAGTACGTTTCCAGTGTTGAGGGTTGATATGTCTAAACATGCTTGGGCTCAGAAGCTAGAGAGATGGCATTACAAGATTTCCAAGGATTATTGCACAATTTACATGGAATTTATTTCTCTTTAGTGATCATTTTGATACCTTTAAACTTCCAGGATATATGTTGTTTTGCTGATAGCAATCTGATCCAATCCCCCATCATGTGGTTTCAACACAGTCATGTCATCCTTGTCAAACATAATCCTGAGCCATCTTGAATACTCGTGCCGTATATTAACATACTGCCCAAATATGGCCCCTGAGCAGTATGGGCAGTTATTTCCAAGGCTCTGTCCATTTCTGCAAAATCCCTACCATTTTCCCTAGCAGTATTCTGCTTCTCCACAGTCCCTTTGCAGTAATAGTCCCGTTTTGAAAGCCTGCTTCACTGGGTTGATCATTTCTAGTATCCCAACAACTCAGCTCTAGCTTACTCTTTTCTTTGGAGACATCGTATAAATACCTCATTCCTCCTAGATGTATCCGGAGCTGGTTGGTTGGTTTGTTCTCCAAATACACTAGGTGAGAGGGAGCCAGGATGTTTTGTGATTTTCGCATTCCAGAATGTCTCCAAGAACTGGGATTCGAGTCCTTTGTCCAGTTCACTTCCCAAGAAAACATTTTAGCTCAGGATTCAGCTTTACTTTCTACCAGGGCATCCAGAGGCTTTTCCTGGAGAGCGGCCCCAAGCTGAGCTGGACAATAATCTTGTGTTCCATTCTGAGGCTGCAGCTTAGAGACAATCCTAGCAGTTTCTGGCGTGATCTCAAAATGCTTACGCTTCCCAGAGGTATCAGGGGAGGCACTGCGGCTAGTTGGACCCGTCTCCAACAGGTTACTGGCTGCCTCTGGATTAGAGAGAACAGCAGCCAGCAGGGGCAGGCTGGAAACTCTGGGGATGATGGTACGAGGATGTTTCACTGGCATTCGGCTGAAGCGTCCCCTGCACTGCGGACTGAGAGTGACTTCTGGATCAAGTATAGAGTCTTTTAGTTCTGCGTCATTTGTGCTGTTCAGCTCTGAGCGAGAAGAAAAGGTGTGATAAAGAATGAGGAAAGGCAGTCTGTTCCATGTATCACCCAGGAGACCATGTGTTTAAAAGCAAGTGATGCTTTCCTAAAAGCAATGAAATATTAGCTGGATTCCTTAAGGAAACACTTCATTGTCCACTCTCCACACATTTTGACTGGTATTAGATAACACAGATCCCTTCCAATCAGAGCAGCAATAGTCCTTAGTGTATGCCACAAACTCTGGTACTAGTAGTTCATAAAAGGACTAAATGCATCAACCATCTATGTTTTATAGCCTTTTTATTTTATTGGTGTATCTGCGTTTCATACTCATATCACTTAATGCTACTTACTATCATGAAAACGTAAGAGACCAGCTGGGCCTGCCCAACACTTCCACCATCAACATCCTTTTGCACAATGGCTAACCAGACACCTCTGGAAAACTTGCCATGGTTTTCCTTCAAAGAATTTGGAGTGCTGTAATTGGTGGAAACATGAAGATCCTTGGCCTCACCTTCATAGAATTGTGTTAAATTAAACCAACTTAGGTTTGCAGGGCAGGTATGCATATATGATCATTTTCAATTTTGTACCTGTATTTGGTTTTCATGTAACAGTAGTTTAAGCCTATATAAATTCCAGCATTAAGATATTTCATGCTGAGCCTCTTTTAGGATAATATTGTCACTTTTCAAAAATCTCTCATGCTGGGGAAGACAAAGTCATCCTAATCAACTCAATTTAGATAGCATATTTTCTTGGAATTTCAGAACTGCCTTTATGCTGCTGTTTCTCATACTGAAGATATTGTAGATATTAATCATTTGGGATGGAATGAAGAGTTCCCAACAACACAGACTTTCTATTCTTTAAAGGATTGGTTTGATATAGGGGAAAAATTACCTATGGGGTCTCTGCTTATGGGGTTGAGAGTTTGCTCCACACTGTCTTTCTGCTTGTCCTCAGTGGAGGAACAATCCTCAGTTCCACAATCATTTTCACCCAAACAAAGCTTGGAGGCAGGGTTCTGTTTGGAAAAAAAGATGGTTGTGAATCTATTGTATTGAGCTCCTCCAGCAGCTTTATCTAATCACAGCAAGAACGCTATGTGTGAGATGGATAGGGTGATATTAGACATTTTTATTTTCAAATGTAAAATCCATGCCACTTTTCAAAACTTTTAACTATTACAATTTTCTAAAGGGAAACATCCATTGTGTTTCCATTTTTTCTTCCCATTTTTGATAATACTTTGTATGTTACTTTGAAATCTCAAAATAAAGATGTATTTTGAGAAAACAAAAATGGCAGAATACCCACCCTTTTCAACAAAGTTCTGCTAACACTGAGAATCAGTGTGTGGTGTAATGGTTATGGTGTTAGGCCAGGGACTGGGGGAGTAGTCCATCCTTAGTCATGGAAACTCACTCTTAGTCCAATCTAGTTTATGGGATTATTGTCTGGGTAAAATGAAGTTCAATCCCTATGTAAGTTCCCTTTAGCTCTTCTACAATGATATCACTACTGCTAATAACAATTAACAACTGATTATTATTATTTTTAAACTGTGCAGACTCTTATAGCTTCCTTGGAATGTATCACAGAGGGCCACCTCTGAGAGACATGCATGGAATGGCTGGCTGTGTGCTTTATGCACAATGAAGCAAGTGGCAGGCTGGGTGGCTTGAAGGCAGTTTGCCACTTATCTCAGTCTACTGCTCAAGGTGGCTCATTCATTTCACTTAATGATAGGCCACCACTCATTCCTACCTCTAAAGATGCACTGGAATGTCTTTGGTTGCTTGAAAAAGCTTCATTAGTATTTGCCTGTTTCAAAGAGTTTTCAAATTCACAAAGACCAGCTGAAGGCAGGTCATCCATCCCAAATATCTTTTCATAGTTGAGGATAAGAAATTCAACCAGCTGGGACTGGTATCCTGAATCCACAAGGCATGACATGGACACATCATTGTTACAGGGAGGGCGGATTAGTGTAGGACCAAAGATGATGCCCAGGTTGTTGGGAGACATCTTGTTCTCCTCATATCTTTCAGCCACCCTTGGAAAGAAAAAGACAATAATCAAGGGGTTAGAAAGTTTGGGCACAATATTTTTTCATGAATGGAGAAAACAATGGTGTGTAGATTTCAAACTCTATTTCCAGCTGGTACTTATTGGGGTTGCCATGCCAGTCACTTAACAGAGATCCTGGCCAAAAGTATTATGTATGTATGTATGTATGTATGTATGTATGTATGTATATGCATACACACACACACACACACACACACACACTCTTACCTAATGATATTTTATAGCCCTATATCAATAATTGTGCAGGGGCAGAAATTATCAGAAATAAAATGTAGCAACATAAACACCAACAAATGAAGTATCTCTGCAAAATGTCATCTTGAAGGAACAACTGTAACTTAATCCTGTCAGTGCAAAAACAGTTGTCCCAACACACAGTTTGTGATTCTCTTCCTTCCTATTGGCTCTTGCTGCTGTGTTTCAGTAATCCCATCCTCCATTCTGCAAACTTCTCCTTCATAACCAGGAGTTTTATACCAGACTATGAGAACTTCCACAATTATCTATGTATGGCTTTAGAATCAGTTCTGTGTTCCCATGCCATTATCTGCATTGGGCAGCTAAATCCATTAATTTCTACCTCAGCTGTAACATATCCAAAATAACAAAAAAGAAAATTATTTTTATTTTCAACTATGACTGGGTCCTTACTGGCACCTAACCATGCCACAAATACATCCTCAGAAAAACCATTTTTTTTTGGTGCCCCCTTGATGTTGCCTTCATCTTGTCCCGAGCTCATGAATGATTATGTCATTTTTAGCTGTACTGTAACGTCTTCCCCCATATTCCAACTCTTGGCAAGGGCAGCCTCAAGATGTCAAAAATTGGTTAGGTTTTGTCACCTTAGAGGGAATTCAGGTGTCTGACAGTAACTGGGAACAGAGGCAAGAGAGGCAGGATATGGACTGGCAGCAAGGACAGCAAATTTCAGGCTAATGTAGTTTTCTTAAGACTCAAAGATGGGTGGGTGGCACTGTAACTCAAAGCTCCTGCACATACACATCATTGTGCTTTCCTCTCACTCCTGAGAATGCTGTTTAAACCCAAAAGCAGTCCTTTTATTGTGCCTCTGCAGCAAGACTGGCAAGTTGCTGCCTGCACAGAACATATGTGCATTACCTTCTTGCAGCGATTGGTTGTTCTGGGCTGGAGGGAAACCGCACGTGCAGGAGGAGAGGAAGGTGCCTTCTAACCTTTCCCTCAGCTTTCTTGCCTCTGCACCTTCTGGACAATTGCTTCTTTCAAAAGACTGCCAAGGAGCCATCAGGGGTTGGGGCTTCCTAGTTTCAAAGCCTTCTGCCCCAAAGCTAAGCCTGCTGCCATCTCTGTTGTCACTAATGACACTTCACACTCACCTTCCCACCTTCTCCTCTTCTGCAGTGGCCCCAGTGCCAGCCAACTTATTTTGGCACAGGAGGCAGAAAATCCCAGAACCATGCACACACACATAGATACACAGATAAAATATGATATCCAAGTAATCAGCATTTTCTTTTCTTTGTGAACTCCAAATCTATTGCCAGACTGAGTTGGAAACTCATACACAGGGAAATATCAACTTCCAGGAAGACTCTCTTCCTTGACATCTATATTCCCATTTCTGAAGGCTTGCCCCCCGAAGAAAGCATTCCATTTATGCTCATAAACACTTGTTTGCTAACTTTCCCTTTTTACAAGGGAATAAGTATTCTTCCAGTGTTAGGCACAGATGCAGCCTTCATACATGCTGCAGATTCACTTTGTAAGCAAATTACATCCATATTTTAATATTTCTCAAGTATGCTGTCTAACCCTGCTGCTTCACCATTTTCCATATTTTCAAAACATTCATGACTTCCTTTTCTTATTTTTTTCCTGGACATTAGTGTAGCATTCATTTCACTTGCATCCTATGACATACCATTATCATTCTTCTCATCAACATATTATTAAATCTCTAAAATATTCTGGTTTCAATTTCATTGCAAATAATTTCATTGCTTTTATTCTTAATTCTATTTGCCATACTAGAGGTTTCTTGTTAAGCTGTTTTTACCCACTTCCAAAACAACTTTAAATTCCTATCAAAACTGCATTGCATTTTGTGTTCCTCTTTTAATCTTAACCATTCCTTGTTCTGTTTTTTTTAAGCTACTTGTCTCCTGTATAGAAGCCAGCTAAAAATTAAACCTACTTAAGACATTGTTTTCCATTTCTTCAGCTTTGGAAATGATGCTGCCAGGTGTTCTGTCCAGATGGTAGTTACACTAACCCTGATTGGTAGATTCCCCTAGTTCTTTACCCTTCTCACCCATGGTAGGAAAGCGAGCACCAATCACTTTCCTTTCTATGGGCGGGTCATTGTGGATATAGGTTTTCATTGATAGACCTTTGTATCAGCCCCTTAGTTGGTTTCCCTTTGTACTCAGAATATCCCCATTTAGCAGATCCAACTGTGGACCAGTGGGAAAAAAGGAAAAGGGAACATTATATTTTTAGCATTCTTTGTATGACTCCAACTAGAAGGGAAACTGGCAGGACTCTTGTCTACTGGTGAACTTGTTAAAAAACAAAACCACAGTGTTTCACCAGTTTATGATGGGAAGGTCCCTTCAAAAGGAGGCAGAGGGCCCAGCAGCCGAGGACAAATGGCTTGGTGCAGTAACTGACTGGAGAGGAGGAGGTGATACCACTGCAATAAAAGACAGGTGGAGGTTGCCTTTGTAGTGGGCTAGAGATGGGTTGAGAGTGACATCATGCATTCCTATCCTTGTGAAAAAGTTGCAGTACTCTTTTTCTTTCTATACAAAGTCTTCCTTTTATCCTTATGCTTTGCAGTAATCATGCTCTTATGTGCATTTTTTCATCCTTAATCTCTTTCACCTCATCATTCTACCAAATGTCCCTTTTCATACTTTCCACTAGTGTAACTCCACACACTTCTGTGGCACTTTAACATAATGCTTTTTACTCTGTTCCAAATCACTTCCACATCCTCTTAACTTACATCCACTTTAAAAGAGATATGATTAGAATTTACTGATAAGAATAGTTACTTTCCAGTTGTTGGCAATACAAATGGTATCAGATAATTTTAACAGAGCTAATTTGTCCTACAAGACAAAAGCTGGGTATTCAATGCTATTTCTTTCATTACCTGTACAGATGAGCAATGAGGTGCCTTAAAGTATTATAATTTGTTGCTGGAAATTTGCTCAGCAAATCCTTGGCGGTCTTGATGGGATCTGTCTCAGAATGATTCCCAGTTCTGTTTTCAGTTTTCTGCAAATTCCTTGAGAGAGCCATGAAATCATCATAAAGCTTATATGGAAGCACAGGGCTGGAAAGCTGTAGCAAAAATGAAAAATGCATCAGAATACCTTACTGGTGCTGGCTCCCTGCGTTTAGATTTGATCACAAATATTATTGGATCCTGCCATGTTACCTCAGTTTCAGAGAATAGTACTATCAAACCATGCTAGTTTACTGTCTTGCATTTTCTAACTCTCAATGCTGTCCCATGACATATATGGTTCAAAACAACACTTCATATATGGAGAATGCCAGATAATCTGAGCTGTTGAACTTTAATGATCCCCATTAAGGAAGACTTGCCCATACCAGGAGGTATCTTCTGTGCAGCAGTGGAGTTCGGAGCCTGCGCATTTAAAAAAATTAAAAAGGTGTAAAAAATACACCTTTCCTTTATGTACTCAGAGTCCCTATTATGCATATGTACAAAACTAGGAGGAATAGCTAACATTTAGAAAGAAAAAAAATATTAAAAAACCCTCTAGACAGGTTATTGAAATGAACAGGATGAAATTTAACAGTGGGCTGACATAAATAGGATGAAGTTTAACAGGGAGAGATGTAAAGTCTGCATCTGGGGAGAAGAAATGAAACACACAAGTATGAAATAGAGGAGACCTAGTTTGACAGTGATACATGCCAAAAGAAACTGAATGTTCTAGTAGGTCACCAGTAAAACATGAGACAATAATGTGATGCAGCTGCTAAAAAGTGGATGCAATTTGAGGATACATATTTTTGTGAGCTGCCCAGAATCATGTATTGAGATGGGTGCCTGTATAAATTTGACAAATAGACAAATATATTAACAGGAACACAGAGTCCAGATCACAGGAGCTTATTGTCCCACTCTACTCTGCCTCGGCCAAGTCCTAATGGAATGAGTTCAGAGAATTGCTACCAAAATGGTAAGGGGACAGAAACCAAGTCCTATGCAGAATGGCTAAAGGAACTGGGTATGTTTAGCCTGCAGAAGAGAACACTGAGGGGAGATTCCTAAAGAGTCATACAGAACAGTGAATGGACTTTGTTTTCTAGAGGCCAAGATCAGAACCAATGGTTTTGAAAATAAATCTTGTAAAGTAGGAATGGAAGTAGAAAGTGTCTGCCAACAAAGAGCCTTCTCTGATGCAAATCACAGAAGAGATTGCGCTTTTAAAAAATGAGGACAATGAAGGATAGATATTCAAACCTATAAGAGTACATCTGGCAAACAGTAGGCAAACTGCAATTTGTATGATGTCTATGAGTCATTCATTCAATCAATCAATCAATCAATCAAATCTTTATTACGGTCATAGACCAGCATATATGAGTCATTCAGATTGTGAAAGCTGGGAGGAATGCAAGATGTGCATTATAAGGGAGGGAATAGCTGTAAGTTATCTTTTAATATCAGTTTGTTTCTGCTTCAGAAAGGTTTGAAAAAATGTAGTTTTGTGACCTCCCACTGCTAAAGATGTACATCTCAGAAAATCACTTTCAACTGTAGGGAAATGTGATATTAAGGGTGCTCTCCATTTTTATTTCTTACCTCCTTAAGAAAATGTTTAAGGACTCCAGTAATATCATGGGGTGAGTGATCTGAGACCTCCACCAACCTCTGGCCATTCTCAAAGGCTTGGCACAATCTCTCCATGCGTGCTTTTGCCCCACTAATGCGGTATATTCCCTGAATTGAGGATGCAAAGGGAGACTGATGAACAACACATATGCATAGGAGACTGATGAACAACACATATGCATAAGTGTCAAAATAAAAACTAGAATATCTGATGCAGAAATAGAGGGATGCAAATGGAGGAGAGACTGAAATGCTAGGACACCAAACTGTAGTTAATTTAGTATAGAAAACCATACTTCTGCCAGCTCAGAAACCTGGAGACTTATTTTGCTCAGTTTGGAATTCAGAGCTAACAGCATAATGAAAAAACAGCATGTAACAATAATAGTACATATAAGGATCCTGAAATTACAATATACACAAAGTTCTGATCTGTATGCAGACAAAGTTGTAGGCAGACTTGTTTGTTCTAACTGTTAAACAACTTGCCATGGAATAGTGTCTTCTGGTTGCACTCATTTTTGGAGAACTTTATGTTTGCACAGAAATGGACTAATCTAAAGCATACATAGGCAACTGTTAATTCAGCTTTTGTATTAGGAGTAGGAATGAAAATCCTATTCCTGCTCTTACCTTTCAGCAGGAATACAGCTTGAGGTGCAACTGTTGTAAGCAAAGAAGAATGAGTTACCTGCACTCCCAAGGCACGACTTTCTATCTCTGATGTACATTTCATCACAATAAATGGCACCTCCTCTGGGAAATCCCTTGGCACATCAATGAAGTCAATTCCAAAGAGTGATGCTCGGGCTGGCAGTTTTTGATGACCACAGTTGATGAGAAGGCTCTCCAGACATTTCTTATGGCAGGTCAGCATGCACTGTGAGTAACCCCCAAGCATTGGATCAGTCTTAGCAAATAGCTATTTCTTAAACCACACTATTTTGAGCTCCTTATAACAGGCCACTATTTCAATGGGTGAACATTTGGCCAACCTAGTCTGAGTTTGGGAGTTTCACAAGATCTGACCTGCAGAGTCCTTGGATGGGAGACCTTTGTGTTGGCTGGGAAAGTGAAAAAATGACCCCCAAAGGAGGCAATGGTAATCCATTCCAGGAAACTGCAGGGTTGTGTCTGTAAAGTCACCAGGCATTGAGCCTGACTGAAATGAGATTTTTATCTTTAAGGAGCCAGCAGCACAAGAAGAAAATCCCTTTGAGTATATAAGCCAACTGGTCCCCCTAAACTGGGGAATATACTTGCCAATGCTGTATTAGAATGGTTAAACTTCTGCATACATTACAAACTGAGGTGTACATTTAGAGAATTCTTTTAAAACACTAAAACATTAAGAATTTTAGAACTACAAAAATGCATTTCTTACAGAGCCATGATCAGCTGTAGATCTGCTTAGATTATACTCTGTGACAGAATTACATGTATCTATAATATGTGAAATGGCACTTAACTCTCCATTGGGAATTGGGAGTGCAGCAGGAAATATTTTGTGTACTTATATAACAAATTTTATTGCTTTACTATATAGAAAAAGGAGGTCCATTCCTCCCAGCATTGATCTTAGATATCTGACGTGCTGGATCAAAAATTCAAATTGACGCTTAATGTCTCCTGAGTTTTTAGTAGTTTCGATGATCATAGAATGGAAAAACAAAAGTTGGACCTGCTTCAAGATTCTAGCCTAGTTGCCCATTTCTCATAATGGACCATGGAGATGCTAACTAAAACATAAAAACTAACTCGGATAATGTCATTCAGGAACGTACTGACTGAAACTAAAAGCTTCAAGTTATTTCACTATTCTTCAGTGATATGAATATATAAATATGATTAATAAATAAATAAAATATACTGTTTCAAAAATGTATTGTACCCTACAGGAATGAAAATTCTCCCAGACTACTTTCTACTCCTGAGAAGTACTCTCTCTCTCTGTTCAATCATCCTGAATGTCCACAAATTAAACACTGGGTCTGCAGAAATGCTTGTCATAAAGCCAGAAATTAACTAGGGTACAAACAACAAACCATGATGGAGACCTGATCCCAACTGGAGCAGGGCTGGCATCCTCTATTACTGTACCCACTTGGCACATTACAAGTCAGAACACAAACCAAACCTTTCCTGTTCCTGTTACTCTTACATATTCAAATCAGCAGTCAAGTCCCACTGAAAGATACTTAACCACTAGAGGGGTTAATGTGGGTTGATGATATGATTTCATGCTCACTGGATCATGTCTCAGGGTAGGATGTTGGATTAATGTAATGGATTTAGATGTGTGCATATTTATTTAAAAGTTAGCTTTGTTGTGTTTACTTCCATATATGTAGGTATGCCACTGAGGCCTAAATAATAATTATTTTCACATTCTTTTTTTTTTTTACTACAATGTGCTTGTCCTATGTTACACTGAGGGTGGGAGCCGGTTGAACATACTCCAGCAAAGTGGTTCTCTTTATGTTCACTTACTTCTTCGCATTCAATACCATTGACCATGAAGTTCTCACACTCTCTGCATTTTGAGGGACCCCTCAGTTTTCGTAGCCGATGAGTCTGAGCAGCGCTTGACAGGATTATGTTTTTAAACTGGCAATGGGACAAACCATTTTCAGATGCAACATCATTTAGATCTGAAAAGAGGATGAGGTATGTCTCCATTATTCCCTATTAGATATTGTCAATTTTTTCCCTAAAAAACAATGAATATTTGCTGAACGGCAAGATACAGATACAAAAAATAGTGAAAAATGAGAATGGAGATATTTAAGGCATGCCCCAAACCCAGAGTCAGGAAGCTCCAAAATCATGAGACTGATTTTGAAGCAGGAAGCACAGAAAACTGTAGGGTAAATTTCAAATAGGTTTAACATAATATTAAAACAGGTTAAATTAAATTAAAATTACTCACCCCCACCTCCCACCACCAAAAAGGGGAAATCCTGCCCATGTTCATGTGTGTGATGTGACTCCTCCCATTTTGTATTTACTAGGTCAAATGTTAAAATGCAGCCCATGATCATTACAAGTTGCCCAAATGTGATTTAAAAATGTAGCATAATCCATGGAAAAATATTCTTTCAATAATTCAGCATCCCAAAGGGAGGGGTTATTCAGGGTTGAATCTCTCAGTGGATAAAATAAACTACATGGCAGAGAAGTGTTATAGCCTTTAATGTTCACAAGAGTAATCTCCAAATGCAGTGTGAAAAATCACATTGTTGAAAATCTGTCAAGCAACAGTAGTAATTAATTTGCTTAGCAGAAGATTTACAATTATGTCAATTACTTTCATAGTAGATTGTGGAACCTCAAGAAGACAAAGGATAGGCAGGGATAGGTCCAGAAGGAAATCATATGTCTTCCCTCACTGGTTTTTAGATGATGATATATTGTGATTGATTAGAAATTCTGCCTAGAGAAGATAAAAGGTCAAGCACCACAGTGTGAATGACAGTTGATGTCAGTTTAGAATGTAGTAGGGTATGTAATAGTCTGAGGTCAAAAATAGCTACCGTGTCCAGAAGAAGAAGACAAAGAAGAAGATCTGAAAAAAAGGTTAGAGTGGACAACAGAGTGATGTCTAGCATAGCCTAACTAAAGGAAACAGGGTAAAAGAAAGCTAAGGTCTTTTGGAAGAAGAAAATTCCAGAGGTACTTTCATGGGAAAGTTGAAGGCAGTTGATCTCAAAAAGCTGTAAGTCTTAAGGGAGGAACAATGGAAAGCTCAAAGTAGTGTTATTGGTAGTTAAAAACATTCACATGTGGTAGAATAGTGTAAAGTGGGATCCCCCACCATGAAGAATCCTTGGCTTGTTTGCATTAAAAACAATGAAAATATGGGGTATACTTTTATAAGTTGTGCAGCTCTCTATTATAGGCCCTTCCTCATTTCTGTTTCCTTTCCCAGTCTATGAAGAGATCTGATTTTCTTTTTTTATTCTATTAAACCATAGAATCCCTTTGCTTCTCACCATTGTCATAGGCTTGTATCAAATCTTTCTCTTCACAGTCTTCTGAGGAGGACACAGTTCCAGTGGATGGAGCTTTCAGCAACTTCTTGTGGCCTGAATATGAAATAAATGATCCTTTAAACAATAACAGAAGCTGTTTAAAAATCCCCAGTTAAATTGATTGTACATTGAATTCTGCAGAATTAATTTGTTATGTGAAAAAATGCTGTGCTGTTCTAAAGCGAGCATTCGTGAATTGTCTGCATTGTCACTATAACGCAATTCAAGAATTTCCAGACTGGAAATGATTTTAACTATCAGATCAATTCAGACATGTTCAACTGTTCAACTGGCTGCCATTTTAAAACAGAAGTTTGAAAAGAATAAGGATCAGCTATTGCAGAAGCCCCAGACTTTCTGGGTTGATAGGCAGGTCTGAAATTTTAAAAGTCTTATTGTAGATGCTTTCTCATGGGTGTGGGGTTTCTGCAGTCCCACAATGGCTGTCACAGTGGGTTGGAGCAGCCATTAAAAAAAAAAAAATCACTTATCAAACAGCAAACTGGTGTCAAAGCTCCCTCCCCCACCCCAGTTTTCTGTACCTCTCAAGCTATATCTGTGGTTTTATTTGGGCAGATAGGCACATTTTCAAACAAACCACTGGGGAGGTAGTCACCTGACCATTTTGATTTTTTGAAAATGCTCACAGGGCCTATGAGGGACCTCAAAATAACTTTGGTAATAAAGATGATGCAAGGGCTGCCCCTTCATTTTGCAACTGCTCAGTTTCTAATTTCTTTTCTTTTCTTTTTTTTTTAATTAAAACATTATTTTTAAAAAGTCGGGACCGTTCTACAGGAACCTTAATACCCGAGGGCTCCACGTTGGGAATGCTAAGATTATTGTAACCTATTTGTTTCAACCTATTTCCTTCAATACCTGATAACAAAGCTTAAATAGCTGCGATTGATTAAATTTAGGCTATGGCTGGGTTCACATATCACAGAAGCCATGGTTTTCAAAAATGTATTTGGTTAAATAAAACATAATGATACATAATGCATAATTTCATAAAGTCAAAATCAAACAAACCACATGATGGCTGAATGAATGCAGCTGCCTAATAATTCATTTGCAGTCCTTCTGCAGCACTCTGACAGTACACTGCCAAAATTTGGTAGCAACATCTCAGACCATCTGGGGGGACTGGGGGACTCACTAAAGGGGACATTGGAGCAGGGTTTCAATTCCAGCGGCTTAAAATCCTCACAAGCAGGATGAAAAAGAATCAGCTTTGCCACTTTCTGTGACATCATAGACCCTTCCAGTGACCTCATAGGCAGCCATCCAGCCATTGGTGCAGCAAAAGCCCTGCAAAAGTTCACAGCTCTGATCCCTGACTTAGTACACTACATGAATCCAGCCACTGGTATTGCTGAAATGAAACCAGAGTTCAGGGACAGTTTTTGGTTTCTCCCTCTCTCTTTCACTTGAGGAAGTCCTTGCAGTTTTTTTCCCCTCTAGATTTCTGATTAGGTCTGCATTTGCCTAGCTGCAACACTGAGTGTGTCATGCATTCCCAGACCATTCACAGGGCTCCCAATACAGAATTGGTTCATTATGTTTTATTAATGTCATGATCTCAGGACATTTAAAATGATATTGCAACTTTTAATAAAAAAAAAAACTTCTGTAAAATAAATTTTAATCCAGATGCCTAAAGTGATTTTGCCAGCTTTAATAGAGAGAACAAGTTGCAATTTAAAATGTATAAAATGATAAAACCAAGATTTATATATTCATTTAAAAGACAAAAAGTTTTAGGCATCAAAATGTCAAAGTATTAAGGAGAAATTATTATTAAGGAGAAATGATATTTTTTAAAAAATCTATGAAAAAAGCAGTATGTGGAGAAACAAAGACTATAGATCAGGAAAGAATGCCACAGTCTCTTTGCAACATAACTATAATTCCTCTCATAAAGATTTCAGCTAATATCTTAATAAAGCTTCCACCTCCCATCTCTTCTATATGAACTTTCTTAATTTTCCAGGTTATAAAAAGGGAACTTCCTCTCACCTGGGCTGGATGTAGGTGAATCCAAGGACTGGCATTCAGTGCTCCCTCCCAGGCTCTCTGTGTCACTGTAGAAAGATTGGTTGGCACCTGACAATGGAAGGAAGATAGTCTTCTGTATAACTAATGCTTTCTAGTGAGGAAAGTATGAGATGTGGGTTGAGTGACAAAATACTGGCTCTTGGAAAATGGAGAGGCCTTTGATAATGCAGAAGTTATCTGATCAGAGCAAAAGTAACTTTCACCTTAATCACTGAGGGAGTTGTGTGGGGGTTTGTTTTGTTTTGTTTTGTTGAGATGCCTCATCTGTGCTTTCTTTTTTTTTTCTTCTTCACTCTCCACTCAAGAATTATACATTAAATCCAATCACTAGATGGCAGCAAAAAGATATCCTCAAACCTTTGATCCTTTGCTGCCATCTAGTGGTGATCACTAGAATTCTCACTAGAGGCACGAATGACCAGGCTCAAATTATCCTGTGGAGTCCTTGGGGTTCTCTGAGCTTGGTTCTTTTCTTGCAAACGTTTCATTACCTGGCTAGGTAACATCTTCAGTGCTAAAATGGGATGGAGTAGCACAAGACGTAGCACAAGAAGAAAAGCACAAGTAGCACAAGAAGAAAAAACAGGATTCATCTACAACATACAGTACAAGGACTGTAACAAACACTATGTAGGCAGACAGGCAGAAGACTGGCAGAGCGCATCCACGAGTACCAACTAGCAGTCAGAAGACAGGATGAAAACTCCTTAATCTCACAACACATGGACAGACTTAACCATAGTTTCAACTGGGAAACTGCCAGCATTTTAGACCAAGCTAAATCCAAAAATGCAAGAGAATTCTTGGAAGCTTGGTATTCAGACAAGGCAGCAATTAACAGACACATAGAGATAAGCAGCATCTACATACTATTCAAAAGAGACAAAAGACCAGAAGATCGCCTCACCGGCAATCATCACCCAGATAAGCAAAGGTTACCATCAGACACACAATCAAGCAGTAAATATATGCTAATGAAGGAACTACCAGAGGAGCAAAACAAACCCCCCACCCCCACCAGCACTGGCAAGGCATGCCACAGTATATAAATAGAGAGCAAACCCCATCCCATTTTAGCACTGCAGAAGTTACCTAGCCGGGTAATGAAACGTTTGCAAGAAAAGAACCAAGCTCAGAGAATCACAAGGACTCCACAGTTCAACCCTGAGCTACACATATTCGCCTCTATTGATATCAAATTATCCTACTTTGGGCAGATTACGCAAAGGCCTACCTCTCTGGAAAAGGCTCTAATGCTGGGAAAGGTGGAGGGAACGTGAAGAGGATGACCAGGAGCAAGGTGGATGGATTCAGTTACAGTGGTGATAAGTGCACCATTAGAAGACCTGATAAACCAGGTTAGGGACAAATCATCATGGAGAAAATCTATCTATGTGGTCACTAGGAGTTGACAATGACTAGATGGCACATAATCATTCAAGTGGTGATGTGGATTTTTGTAGCCAGATCTGGATGCTGTACCCTGATCTAGCCAGGCCATGGCAAGGATTATAAAATGAATAAGAATAAGAATAAGGCAGAAGTATATTGTAATGGGATTGACTGTACTTTGCTCACTGCTTGAGGAAGATGGCTTCCCAGAAGTTTCTTCTGATGAACTGTTGAGATCAACAGCTGATGAATAAATGCGAGTACAAGGTGCAATATTTTTTCTTCTACCAGAAGAGGGTGACCTGAAAAAGTAACATGTCCATTATCTACTATAGTTTTCCCCAGAAAGCAAACAGTTACAGATAATTGCTTATTAACAGACATTTGGTTCCAAAAAAGTTTCACAAATGCATGCAGTCTTAAAGATCATTCCCATACCCTGGTACACACTTGTGTTAACAGTAATAGGTTAATGCTAGCCCTGAATTAAAGTTCTGTGATAAAATTAAAAACTCTACAAAAACATGGAAATATTCTAAATGGAGTTAACAAGATACAGAAATTCTACGTTAAATTCCTAGTTTGGAACCAGTGTTTATGTCATACATTATTTTCTTTAGGGTTACCAATCTTTGCTTTAAAAAAGAATATTTTACTTTCCCACACTTCAGTACATGGTGTTACATAATTACTAACCATTTCGTTTGGAGTAACAGTCAACAGAATCATCGTCTTTATATAACACAGAATAGTTAGGTATGGTAAAAACTGGTATTTCCATTCATGAAATTCATTTGTTTTGCCTATTTCTATTGGCGACTATACATCCTGGAGAAGGTCTATGTGGTTGCTAGCAGACAACACTGTCCTGATGGCTCATAATCAATTAATCAGTTGTGACTCTAACACAACATTTGTGGATGGAGGGAAGCCTCCTCCCTCTCCTTTTTCAGCATCCTTACCTGTTTGATGCAAAATAGCATCCAGAGCCCTGGATGAAGCCTGAATGTTCTTTGTGTTTGTTTTTTTAAAACACATTACATTTGCCTTTCAAAGGAGGAGATCATACCCAGAGTGCATAAGGCTTATATGCACAACTCTGATTATCTGACTTAATGCTCACTCTACAGAGGAAATTATATGGAGAGGAAGGGAGTGGTGGGATGAGAAAGAAGATGGGTCCTGTGATTGTTCTCTCAATGGGGCTGCACTGGAAGAGACAGCACTAAAAGTAATTTACAGCCTACCAGTATTTGCACACTGTGGCATTTCAAGAGAAGTTGATTTAAGGCAAAAAGCATTGTTCCTTTCCCTTTTCTTTCTTTCTTTCTTTCTTTCTTTCTTTCTTTCTTTCTTTCTTTCTTTCTTTCTTTCTTTCTTTCTTTCTTTCTTTCTTTTTCTTTCTTTCTTTCTTTCTTTCTTTCTTTCTTTCTTTCTTTCTTTCTTTCTTTCTTTCTTTCTTTCTTTCTTTCTTTCTTTCTTTCTGACTATGGTGGAATGAATGTGCCTATCTTTAAAATGAAACCCAGATGTCAGGAATTATGCAAAAGTAAACAACCTCATCCTTTCTATTAAAATAATGGTTTTAAATTTTATTGAGGGGTGGGGGTGGGGGGTTGTTTATTTCCAATGAAATAGTTTTAAAGGCCTGTCATTACTTTATTTGATATGTAGATTAAAGTGTAACGATTCAAAATAAGTGGCATATTTATTTCTGCCTCAAATAATTTGTTTTTATGTACAGGGGTTACACAAATTCATTGTATCATTTCACAGTGTCATGGCATTCCAAAACTTGAGAACCCCTAATATAACGCACATGTCTATGTTAATAATTCAGTTATTTTTCAGTATTATGTGGTTTTGATCCTTCAAAGTATTGTATTTGAATCATAATGGCTTCAGAGATAGGTAATCTGGGAAGAATGCTGTGTTGTGCTTCAAGGTTTATTGCTGGGAGAGCATTTCTTAGGGAATGGCCTTCCTGTCTCTTTCTGAGGCTGGCACTAATTAAGAACTTTCCTCATGAGTTATTTACAGAGCCCCTTGAATAACCTGGCAGTTCCAATGTCATCCCCTTTCCCCACAATGCTGGCCTTCTCTCATCCCAGGGGGTGATTTATGTAACTTTATCTTGCTGATTCTGCTACTGTAAAACACAGCCGACAGTGAAGAGAGTCAGGACAATTCATCATTATTCCAGCCATACTTTCTCTTGCCAAAGCAAGGGATGCTGGCGAGGAAAGGTTCAAATACAATTCTTCAATTGGCAGTTGCTGGGTCTGGTAGAACCAGACAGGTGGGCAGTTCTTCCCAATGACTTTTTTTCCCCTGCAGTTGCACCCTGATTTCATAATTTCCTCTCAGCTGAGCCTATCTACCTCATTTTTCAGAGCTCAACTATGCAAAATCTATCTGTCTGTCTGTCTGTCTGTCTGTCTGTCTGTCTGTCTGTCTGTCTGTCTGTCTATCTATCTATCTATCTATCTATCTATCTATCTATCTATCTATCTATCTATCTATCTATCTATCAAACAACTGTGGCATTTCCATCTACCAAACTTGTTTTCTTGCAACATCCACTTCAGCCCATAGGCTCTTTGAAAGAACAATAGCTAATCCATATTGGAACAATTTACTTTCTTTGCCCAGATAATTTGCTTTACTTTAAATATAATTTTCCCTCTAGAGTGAACACCTGAAGTTGAAATTATTCAATATAGCACAGACAGCTTGAATCAAACAGCTGTCTTTCAGGTTTGACTTTACTTTAGTATTGTGATGGAATGGTGTTATGAAGGCCACGCTCAGGGAGATAAGCGTTTCCTTAGCCCTCAACAGGAGCGTGGGAAGTTTAAGATGATGAGACTGGCACCACCCTAAGGAATTCACAGTTTTGTGGCTTGCTGGCTTGGGAACTTAGGTTCAGTCTGGAGAGATTTCTGTCTTGAGGTGGAAGCTAATAAACACAAGAGAACTGTATTGCACTGTCTCATGGAGTTCTTTGGGCTGAACCTGACATCAATCTCTCCAGACTGAACCTAAGTTCCCAAGCCAGCAAGCCACAAAACTGTGAATTCCTTAGGGTGGTGCCAGTCTCATCTTCTTAAACTTCCCATGCTCCTGTTGAGGGCTAAGGAAACGCTTATCTCCCTGAGCGTGGCCTTCATAACACCATTCCATCACAAGTATAAGCATATGATGGTCTCCCAGAGAGGAGAGACATTTAATCCTTCAAATGGATCATTTGCTCAGAAAAAAGCAAACGTATACTCTGTAGTGCTGCGGGTCTTTCAAAAACCTCAGTTAAGAAAAAGAATATTTGGAACAATGGGCTAAGGGGAAGGATTTCTGAAGGCCAGCACTCTTCAGAAACAGGAGGGACAGTTTAAAATGGAACCAGGACTGATTTGGACTCTTCTTACTCTCTATAGGTCATTCTAGGGACTTCCTTGTGGAGGGAAAGATTTGCTAGCTATTCCCTTTCATTCCTTTTTTGTGGGGGTTGGGGGAGAGATTTGTAACATCAGGACCTGCTCTCTCTCTCTCCCTCTCCCTCTCTCTCCTTCCACAGCATCCTGTTCACAGTTCCTGTGACTAGGTATTATTTAAAATGTCTCCTCTGCCCCCTGCTGGAAATGGTGCAGTGTCTTTGTGACCCAGTTATTTTAAGAATTAAGCTGATATCTAGATGGAAACTTTACATTAGCACTTCAGTCTTCAACTGGAGAATTGGGTTGATCCAGCGTAGTGTAAGGGTGTTGGGGATAGAGGGAGTGGCACACCATTATGACATTGCCACCACACAAATATATGATAAAGACTTTAAGAAGCTTCTTCCAAAGTACCTATGTTGATGGAGGGTCTGGGTCTAAAAAGGTTAAGTACAAGAAATGTATTTGCTATTACTAAGAGATCTTGGAAAGGTTTTTTGTCTCCTGTCTGCTGAAAACACTTAGTCTACATGCTTTCATGCTGATAGTCCTTTACCCTCAAAGGAATCCTGCAACGTACATATTTCATATGCTAAAACTGTTGGCATTAGGGATGGGGAGCCTGTAGCTCTCGGGTGTTGTTGAACTTGCAATTTCCAGCATTCTTCACAACTGGCTATGGTGGTTAGGACTGCTGAGAGCTACAGTATAATTCATCAACATCTGGAGGGACACACGTTTTACCATTGCCATAAATCTTCAGGGCCGAGTAATAAGAAATTGTGATTAGGACTGCTGAGTATAAGGAGATGGGAAGGTGCATGGATGGGTGGGTCAGAGGACAGAAGAAAAAGAATGTATGCTGCCTTACTTCTGCCCAGATGGTACAAATTCTTCAAACTTGTACACCTCAATGGGAAGCTCTTTTTTTGGCAGCTTTTGAATAAATTCCAGATATTTTTCACCAATGCTGTAGGGCTTGCAGAATTCAGTCAGGTTCTGGTACCCTACAGGGATTCGTTCTGCTTGGGCCTGCTGTAGCTTGAACATCCTCAAAGAGACCTGAAGAAACCAAGCAACACATAGAAAATGAATAAATTTCCTTAACTTATAGAATTTGGAATTATTTTTGAAATTGCAGAATCTACTACAATATTTTCCTACTTACCTTTCAGTAGTAAGAGTTTAGAAATTCATTCAGTCTCAGTTATGAGTGCATTAAATTGACTTAAACAGGCTATTCTGTAAATCACAACTTACCCTCCTCAGCATTTCATCTCCTTGAAACATTAGCTTGCGAATGTGAGAGATAATTCTCTCCCGGACTTTTTTCAGTTCCAGATGGCGATAGTTGGCTTCAGAAACACAGCTTCTATATGTGACTTCTGATTCCTGAGCCTGTGTGTGTGAAATAAAAACTGATGAAAGGTATGGAAAAGTCAACTTGGATATGCCAATGAGTGAAGTCCTTAACTGTGGGGATGTCAGTAAGAAAGACCGATGTGAGTGCCAGTTCTGCACCCAAAATAAACAAACTTCTATATTGTATCATTTATTTTAGGTCGAAACTGAAATCATGTATGCAGTTCATTCTGACATAAAACAAAATTTGTTGCAATTGTGGCAATTGTCCTGCCTTTGGACACCTTACAGCTTATTTCTGAATTGAAAACACTGTAATAGGATTAATCCACTCTGGCACTAAGCATCTTCCATCCTTCTTTCTTTCAAAGACTTAAGGACTCACCTCAGTTGTTTCCAGGACTAATTATTAGTATCTCCATTATCGGAGGTACCATATGATCCTGATACTCTTTTTCACAATCATTGTAGTGCTTGTGCCTTCAGTCTAAATCACAAGACCAGGATCAGCAGAATCCTATTCTTCCTCAGTGCATACAGGTATTATGCTCTTTACGTGTGGGCTACAGCTTTAGCTCCCAGGAACAACTTTGAATTTGGTAGTCATTTGTATAAAGTCACTTTCATAACCATCATATTGTTTTCCTCAACATACTCCCCCAGCTTGGGACTTTGCCATTGCAGCAGGACCATCATATATTGAGCCAAAGTCCAAACCTTCTCACCAGTGGCCAGCTGGGCAGTTGCCCCTTGTACAACTAACACCACTGTCTGCAATTATTGCCAAATCATCATCTCCTTCTGATATAAATATAGATCTGTCCCATTTGCTTTGGAATGGACAGGCCAAGACAAGATGCAAGATATTGAAAATTCTGCTTCTAAAGCTTTATTGGTGACAACAGAGACTCCTATCTTGTTCCTACACCCACCTCCAGTTCAACTATAGGAGAGTCATCTCAGGGCACTTTTTGAGTCATAGGGTTGGAAGGGACCTGGGAGATCTAGTCTGATCCCTTAGCCCAGGGCAGGAATCCTCATACTATCTCAGATAATTGGCTATTCAACATTTGCTTGAAAACCTCCAATGAGGGAGCATGATTCCAGGACGCAGGCTGTTCCACTACTTAATAGTTTTCACAGTCAAGAAATTCCTCTTCAAGTTTGGATCTTCTTCTGTAAAGCTTCTTTTCCTACCCATTGCTTCTTATGCTACCCTCAGATGCTATGGAGAATAATCCACATCCTCTTCCCTGGGACAGATGTTCAGGTATTTGAAGACTGCTATCATCTCTCCATTTAGACTACTCTTCTTTAGGCTAAACATACCCAGTTCCTTCAACCACTCTTCATTGGATTTAACTTCCAAGCCTCTTACCACCTTCATTGTTCTACTCTGCATTCTTTTCAGTTCTTCACCTACAGTACCTTCTTGTATTGTGACAAGGAGAACTGGACCCAGTATTCCTGGTACAGTTTGACTACTGCAGCACAGAATGGAGCTATCATTTCTCATTATCCTGACAGGAAACCTCTGTGGATGCAGTCCAAGATTGCACTGGCTCTTTTGGCAGCTGCAGCTGGCTTGTGCTTAATCTGTGATCTACCAGTACACTCAGATCCTTCTCACAAATACTACAGGTAGTCCTCTCTTACCGACCAGTCATTAAGCAACAGTTTGAAGTTGCAATGGTGCTGAATGAGTGGTACTTACGACTGGTCCTCGAAGTTCTGGCTATCACAACATTCTAGTGGTCACATGATCACAATGCAGGTACTTGGCAACTGGCTCACACTTATGATGCTTGCAGCGTCCCGTAGTCATATGATCGCCATTTGCGATCTTCCCTGCTGGCTTCCCACAAGCAAAGTCAATGGGGAAGCTGGCAGGGAAGGTCACAGGTTGCTTTGTTAAGTCCCCCCAGCCTTCCTGCACTCGCACCCCACCATGCCATCCATCCTCTGGCCTTCCTACACATCCTACTGCACCATTCACCCTCTGGCCTTCCTATACTCATGTTGTGCTGCAGCACTCCTTCCCCTGGCCTCCCCAACTTGTGTGCAACCTGACCAGGCTCCCCAGGGCCTCCCCAGGCCTCCCTCACCCCCCCACAGCACCCCCATCCCCCTGTGGCACCTCTGCGTGGCACCACCTTGCTCCTCAACTGGGACTCCTGCCGCTTCCTGCTTAATGACCTGCACATCTTGGGGTTACGATGGCAACCAGGACTGCTGGGATTGTTGTTGCTAAGTGATGCGGTCACGTGACGTTGCACTTTATGACTGCATTGCTTAGCAGCAGCAATCCTGGTCCCAATTGCCGTCGTAACCCGAGGACTACCTGTACTGCTAAGCCAGATACTTGTATCTGTGCAAAATAGATTTTCCTACCTAAGTGCAGAACCCTCACCACTGAACTGCATTTTATTGGATAAGGCCCAACATCTATCAAGAATTGGTCTTCTGTGGTATTGGTAATCTCATTCCCCCCAGCTTTGTGTAGTATGCAACTTTAATGAGCATTTCTTCTATCTCCTCTTCTAAGTCATTTATGTAAATGTTGAAGAGCATAGGCTCAATGCAGAATCCCACTAAATATCTCCTTTCATGTTGACATAGAACCATTAAGGACATGCACTGGGTATCATTCTTCACAACATTGTTAACATGCATTCCTCCAGTCCCTGAGTTGACAAAAAAGTATGCCAACATAATTTGCACTATCCCAGTGGTTGAGCTCTAATCTTCCTTTTCTGAGAGGACAGTTGGAGGGCAGCAATTGGTAGATTTATTCGGCTTTGTTCCCTCTTTCACTCAGTACCACCAGCCTGTGGGAAAAATCACCACCGCTAATAGCTCTATTCAACAGTGGAGCGGGCTTGGCAAGTGTGTGGGCTAAAACAGGAAACTCTTGTTAATTTCAAACACTCTCCCAAGTATCCTGAATTGGTAAGTGCTGCAAAGGATAGCAGCACTGACAGTGAGTTGCAGCAGCCAACAGCACCCGGAAGAGTCCCACCCCGAAAGTAATAACAACAATAGAAAACATGGCTATGTGAAATCCTTTGTTGTCAGAAGCAGCATAAAAACTGTAATGCACTAATGCAATAACAGAGAGCTGGCAGAACTGGCCTTCTTTCCCAGTTTACATCAACTTTCCACGCAGAGAGGTTCCTTCCTTCCTATTTTAATTATAGGTCTGCCATTTTTTCAAAGGTCTGCTAAATACATGCTTAAAAACAGCCCTGCTGAATATATAAGGGACCTGTGAAATGCCTGAATAGTGCTTTCCTGGAAAGCCAAGATTTACTGCCATATCTGGTATGAAGTCTGACACAAATTTCTCTATTGCTTCCATGGTTGCTTCTGGAACTGCAACAGGAGATACATTTCTTATTAGGGAAAGAGGATGCCTAGCTAGCTCCTCTTATGGACTACATCTCTGATTTTTATTCAAGATATTTTTAGATATTATGATGCTACTATCCCTTGCACCAGGGCTTCTGGTTGTATCTACTGATTCACAAGATGCCAATTTTATGTTTATATCTCCTTAGCATCATCAGAATCTTTGTTTCATGTTGGATGCCCTCATTTATCAATTTTCTTTTCTACTGTTTAGGTTGGCCATAGTTCCAAGAGATTTTTCTAAATGCATGGAGTAGCAATCTATCTCTACTCAAGATACATAATCCTGTAGCCAATATTGGATTGTAGTCATCCCACGCTGAACTTTACAGGCATGTTCTTGTTGGTTTGTTTATTTATTTATCTATCAGTTTTTCATCTCATGAAAAAAATGACTCTGGGCAGCATACAATATAACTATAAAACAATAATATACAAAAAATAATTTACAATCCCAAAAATTAACATTAAAGGCTAAGAGAGGGCAGTAGATATTAACAGCAATGGATCCACTTAATACTAGTTAGGGCTTAAGAGCCATCTTGAGGATCTTCTTTTCCCCATTTCCAGGCCATACAATTCATCAGAGTACTTACAGAAGCAATCAAGAGCACAGACTTTTTTTCCAGCTACATGAAATCTGCCCAACTCCTAGATTTCATTTTGTGTTGTACAAGACTTGCACAATATTCTTAAAAACAATTAACATGGTAGAGGAAGAAAACATTTTGATTGGTGTAATGAGCCAGATATACTACTAATACATATGAAGTATTCTCTATGAGTTATTAATCTTCTCAGATGTTTTGGGGGCAATTCAGTGATCAATCTCTTTGCATCACGCCATAATCAAAATTGCCTCTGGAGTAGGGCAAGAATAGACTTGCAGTCTCTTGACAATTAATGTGTTTTTTTCCCTCCTAAGCCACTTCCTTTTGTCACCATTCATGATCTGGATACTTGCCAAGATCTGCTTCCTTGGCAGTTTTGCTCCACACTATAGCTCATTCAGGGAACTATCTCCAGTTCCTAAGCCACACAAGCTTATTGTCCCTCTATCAGAGAAAAGTCTAGAATCCAGAGCATGGCTCCTTCCAACTTCCCTTTGATCACATACAGTGGTACCTCGGTTCACGAACACTTCTGTTCACGAACAATTCGGTTCACGAACAGCTCCGGTCGCAAAATTTTGCCTCCGTTCGCGAACTCTGCATCGGGTGATGAACAGGATCCACAGCCATTTTCCCTCCCATGACACGTGGTTGCGGCTTCCTGTAGGGAGGGGGACTCTCCCTCCAAGCAGTAACCGCCTCCCCACCCGCCTTCCTGTCCTCCACACCAGAAGTCGCGTCGAGCAAGGTTAGCTTTCTCTCTCTTCGTACTGTACTTTGTGTCATATTTTTGCGGTTTAAAAACAAACAAACATATGGTTCAGAATGGATTAACCGTAATTACATTGAACCTTATGGGGAAATTTGATTCGGGACGCGATCAAAAATCCGGTCGCGACCAAATTCAGAGGGGTCAGAACGGATTAACCGTATTTACATTGAACCTTATGGGAAAATTTGATTCGGTTCACGACCAATTCAGTTCGCGACCAGAGTCGCAGAACGAATTAAGTTCGTGAACCGAGGTACCACTGTACTTCCCCCCAGCATCCAAAAAAACCCTCAGGAAGAAAAATGTTTACCACAAAGTGGAGATATGTCAATTCATGCCCCCCCCCCAAAAAAACACAGCTTGATCCTGCATAATGTGAAATTCATGAAGTGTTAGCTTTTCTACTGGATTTAAAGCAGCACGTTCTCTTCCTTGAGAGTATACATTGTGAGCAATTCAGTGTTCTGTCTGCCATTTCTTTCTTTCTTTATTTGGTTAACTATTTTTATAGCCCACCCAACCCAAAAGGCTCTGGGCAGGTTACAACACATTCACATTATGAAAACAATAAAAAGAAAATCAATATTATTAAAAACAACTGGAATAATAAAGCAATCCTAAAATGGATGCCAACAAAACTTAAGCTAGGGTTTGAAGGTCCAGGGAAATAAAAACTGACTTAAAACACCTTCTAGAAGCCAAGAGGGAGGAACTTTGCAGACCTTTGGGAATGAAGAGAGAAGAGTTCCATGCTTGCTTATGGAAGGCTTAGAATAGGCTCTATGCAAGCCCAAAATCTACATGAATTCCCAGATGATCATTCACAATTACAGATAAAGTAGCCAGTTCTTTCACATCAATTTTAACAGGTTCATAAATGGGGGAAAACTTTAACGAAGGAGGCAAAGTACTGGTTGGAGGGAACTGTGGCAGAACAAATTACTTGAGCAGTATCTGCGGCAGTCAAAAGCCAGAGCAATTAAGGGTATGACCCTCTATGTTCAGGAGCTGTTGTTTTGATTTCATTTTTAAAATCACTTCTGATGATAAAAGAACTTTTCGTACATATCGCTTTTCCATATCTGCATCCATGTCATCCAGATAGCTAGGTGGTCCATGAGAGCAAAAGTTTATAGCAAAAAGCTGTAACTCGTTGCCTGTGCAATCTGTGTTTTCTCCACACATATCTATACTTTCCCATGCTGTCATGAGGACCCGAATCCTCAGCCTAACATCTGCTCCAGGGGCCAGACTGAAGAGGCAGCATATTTAACTTTTAAGTCCCAAGACCAATACCTTTAACTGAGCCTCATCTCGATAACGTCGCCGTTTTTCCAACTGCTTGTTTCCACTACTTGTGATAGCCTGGAACTCTTCTTCCGCTTTGGCACTTTGCACTTTGGCTTTTTCCAAATCCTCACAACGCTGGAGGTAATGGAGGCGGGATTTGCGCATCGATGACAAGGAATCATTCTGCAATTAGAGGAGGCAGACTGTTATTGTGCAGCAGCTCTGCTGTAGGCTTTGTTTTTGAAAGGCTTTTTAAAATAATGTATTTATATTGTTATTAGATCCTGCCTTTCCCCAGAAGTTCAAGGCAACATATAGAGCACTTCCTCTTCCAATGTTTGCCAACAATAAACCTGCAAGATGTAGTGGCCACACCACTATATCACCAGACTGACCACACCACACTGACTATAATGACTTTTTATTTTTTTGGTGCCTTCGAGTCAGTCTTGACTCCTGGCAACTGCCTCGGCAAGTCCCCTCAGTTTTCTTGGGAAGGTTTTTCAGAAGTGGTTTGCCCTTGCCTCCTTCCTAGGGCTGAGAGAGATTGACTGGCCCAAGGACACCCAGATGGCCTCGTGCCTAAGGCAGGACTAGAACTCACGGTCTGCCGGTTTCTAGCCTGGTGCCTTAACCACTACATCACACTGGCCCTCATAATTACTATACTGATAACAAATTTTTTTATGTATCACCTATCATGCAATACATCCGCACAGATTGTACAGATTTTTTTTAACTGAATACAGTCATGTAAAACCATATAAAATACAACATGAAAGTATCTAGAACAATTCTAAATATGATAATTAGTTTGGCTGTACCATCAGAGGTTCACACATGCCAAGAGGAATAAAAATATTTAGAATATCCCTAGACAGCAACTTCTTTTGTTTTTGACTAAGCAACTTACTTGCTAAAGTGTTGGGTTTTTTTAAAAAAGTTGACTTTTTAAAATTATTTTTCATTTATTTGTTTATTTGTATTACTTAGTTCTGATTTTAATATTTCCTGTCCTGCTAAAAGTTACATCCTGGGCCTATCCAGTTTTATGTCACATGCCCATTGGCAGCTGGCATGAATTTCTCAGAAAGAAAGTAAAGTGCAGTCCTTCCCAGCACTCAGTAATAATGCCAATAATAAATGCCCTCTCTTAAGTTTTTCTTTTTTAAGGCTTAAAGCATGATTCTTATAGTCTAGCCGTCCAAATGCAGCTCAGAAATAATCACAGCTCTCAATTCCTTTTAGATGATGATGGAACGAAGATTTTGCTAAAGTATCAAAGTTGGGGGATTTTTATCTATCTCTGCACTTTCTTTCAGAGTATTACAGGGTCTCAACTGACTATGACAGAGGTGCTTGCCCAGTAGGACAGCCAAATATTTTGACATTTAGTAACCACCATGGCTTACTTGCAAAGTATTCGAAGTGGACTTCAATAAAAACAAATGGGTGTGTTGAAAAGAGCACAGAGATTCCCCACTTCAGGCTTCGTACCTGATTCAGCCTCACCGTGTCAATCTAAGCTTGATCCTTTTCATTTTTAAAACCAAGTTTAATATTTTTAAAATCCATAAGATTGGAGACCTTGGTTAATCCATATAAGGGGACTGCAGTTTAGCAATGAAATAAACAAATAAACTGAAAACAAGTGCCTAAATCAACTTTTGTGTATCATTCAGATTGACTTACATTAGCTTTCATGACCTGGATATGAAAACTAATGTAAAGCCATATCCTAACCTACATTTGGAAGGTTCACTTTGGCAACAGTTGTTTACACTCAAAAACCTGCCATGAACGATGAAACAGGTAGAATTCAGTAGCTTACCATCTATATGTTTTCATCTATACAGTACCTTCTTAAGTAGAGGGGAAAGTAATTTTTCATTATGAAATAATGTTCCTGAGAACAGAATCCTTGGAAAAATAATAGAGCATTTTCTTTCAATGTGAAGATCTGGACTACATGGGTTATAAGAAATATGGTTTTGCATGGAAGCCCATGAGGTGGCCCTTTGTCCACCCCTCTCTGTCCTGGTACTTAATAAGTGTGGGATTAAAACTCCCAGTCTCCCCAAAGAAGGATTTTCTAGTCTATCCCCCAACCTGAATTTCCATTACCCAAAAACTTGCTTAAAATCTTGAATGTATAGCAGCATTTATAGGACCTTAACACCTCTGGCCCATGCACATCTGACGAAAGTCCAACTGTGATTGCAACTTCATCCCCTGCTATGCTCTTACCATCCTTTTCTGCTCTCTCTGCCACTGATCTTTGAATTCCTTCCGCCATTTCTCAATTTCATTCCTTTTGGCCCAAAGAGGCTACAATAGAAAGAGGACTGTTGGGTGTACATAGCAGGAGAGAATAAAGTATTAAGCAGGAATTCAGAAAAACCACAATATAACTGAAATAATATGGGTGCTTGATGAACAAAAAATTCCTGCAGTTTTAGCATTTCTTCTCTATTTCCCAGCCCCACCTTCTTCAAATGCAGATGTTCCCGCAGCAATCTCTTTAGGACCAAGATTCTAGTCAACCCATTGACTCATGGGGCATTTTAAATTGTTGCTCTTGCATAGGGATGTTCTAAATCAAAAAATGGTATACCTCGTAATATTCTCTCAGATGTAAAGTTCCAGCTGTCTCGATGGCTACGTTCCCGGCCTTTATGTCATGCTCCATAACCATAGTATAGAGAGTCTGAAGAGGCATACCGTTCTAGGGAGACAAAAGTATTGACCCAACATGCTCAAGCTGTTAGATTGCTGGGTGTGGAACATGAAAACTTTCACATTCTAGCTAACAGGAGAAGATCATTCTCAGGCTCTCTGTCAGATCCAGCATTAAAAGCAATCCCCCCCCCCCCCCGTTTTTATACCATAATGCTTTCATTCTGCACCCAGTGCCATTGCCACAGTACCAGGCTTCACACCTAGGGCTGGTAATGTATCACTGATCTCTCAACACTTCACCCTTAGCTCAGTTTCTCAGCTTGGCTTGACAGAAGACTCAGAGACACAGCTCAGCTAGATTAGAATCTATATAAGAGACAAGAATGAAGCCACACACACAACAGTTGCTTGCTCACTATAGTGCAAAGATGAGGGGAACATGTACACATTCTCAGTGGTTGAAACTTGAAGGTTTTGATATTTGGTATCGGGCTTGGGCAGTTGTGACATGTTTCCATAGCAATCATCTCTAGCCTGGGGAACTCACCAGCCTCAATCCTAATGCATGGGACATAGTTTATGCAAACATCTTACTACAGGTAGTCCCCAGTTTAAGAACGTGTTCTGTTCCCAAGGTCTGTCCTTAAGTCAAATTTGTATGTAAGCTAGAACAGTATTATTGTATAATACTATATAAATAGTATTGTGTAATTAACTTGAATCATTGTGTAATTAACTCAAATTTTGCTACAATAGGCTCCGTTCTTAACTATGGGTTGTCTGTAATCCAGGTGTTATTAATTCATGGATTACCTGTATGTGGAACAATTATATCTTGAGTAAATTCTCCAGGTAATACAGCAACTTTCTGTACATCACTAACACTAGTGCTTCCAAGAGAGCAACAGACCCAGTTTCTTTTGTTAAGACTGCCAACTACACAACACTGATTGACAGCAACTGCCACAGTATGAAGTAAGCCTGAGAGTATTAAGTTTTATGAATCCTAGCCAGCTTCCAGCCCACCCAGGATGGAAACTGCCACAGTGGCATTATATACTAGGAATATGTGGATAAGTATAAATCCATTCTACGTTACTGTCAGTGAAGCAATAGTTTGATTTCTATATTTTTATGGATTTTTAAAAAAAATCTGTAGCAAAGACATGCATCATTTTGTTCATGATATTCCTTGATACCTGCAGCTTTTGTACAGAAAATTCTGTAACACAGATCGTTTGTTTTGAATTTGCATTTCCCAAATGTCCTCTTTTACCTATACATTTCCCCAGTGCATGTTTTAATACACATTTTCTCTGTGGCATGTTTTTTTTAAAATGTACATTTCTTGGTTGAATTGAAAAACAAAACTCTGGCTTGCTTATTCTAAGTCATCACATTTAGTGCCTTATAACACCTACCCAATATGAGGATTTTACATTCAACTACTTCTATAAAATTATACACGCACATGAAAGAAAAAAACTGAGGGTAGTTCTGAAGTTTTAACTGACAGCCATGCCGCTTGCAATGTCAACAGAGTCAACTAGTCAGTGAGAAGTGACTTTGTGCTCCAGAATGAGGGGAAAACATCAAAGGAACCATCTCTCTTGCTCATCAGCATTTTTCTCTGTGGCTTCAAGGCCTAGCTGAACCCCCCCATAGAGCAAGGGTCCCCAAACTCTTCAGCTCATCAACCCCTTCAAGAAATTTAAGATTGTCCATCGACCCCAAACATTTATTATATGAAAATAATTTAATAAATACTACTTCAACTAATAGTAGTATGAATAATAATAAGAATAATAATAATAACCCCTTAGATAGTCCCATTGGCCCTTGGGGATTGATACTGACCACTCTGGGGAGCCCTGCCATAGAGCATGGCTGAATGTTACTTAGCTTTCCTAGTTACATAAGTTAAGCTCTTGCTGTTAAATATAAATAATACTTACAACATCATTGGTGTCAGGCTTTCAATTTATCAGGAGCACAAGCATTTATTTAAAACATTTCATCTAATGTTTTATTCACATGTTGTCTTGTTATGAGGATAAAGTCCATTTTGTCTTGACAACTACAATGGGACATTTTTAACGTGTGCTATTTCCACACAAATAACTGCTGCCTTTGCTTCTGTGGTTAGGGGTGAATTCATTATTACAGATTGTTATAAAAATGAGGCCTGAAAATGAGGTGTTTATATTCATGCCGACAAAGACAAAGGATGCTTTAAAAAGGAAGTGTTTGTATTTGTGTTTGTGTGTGTGTGTGTGTATTCAGACTAACAGATTTTATAGCAGTGTTTCTCAACCTTGGCAACTTTAAGATGTGTGGACTTTAACTCCCAGAATTCCCCAGCCAGCCATGGTGGGAGGTGACACCTTTGTTATAATAAAAAAGGAACAACTAAAGAAGACACATGAAACCATCAACAACGTCTTCAAAGGAATAAAATTCACCAGAGAGGAAGAAAACAACAACACGCTACCCTTCCTGGATATCCTCATCAGCAGAGGAAACAACAGGAAATTAGAAACCCACGTTTATCGGAAGACAACCCACACTAATCAAGTACTCCATTACCAAAGTAACCACCCAACCTCCCACAAGGAGAGCTGTGTAAGACTGGTCTGTGACTGTAATAAAGAAGATGATGATGATAATGATGATGATGATGATGAACATTATTCAAGCGAGCACAAACACATTCCACCAACCCAGAACAGCAGAAAAAGGAAAAAGACCAACTATACATCTCCCAACCAAATGGATATCCACGCAATTTTATCAAAATGTGCCTGACCACTCAACCTACTACAGCACAACCAACACAAACTATGGAAAGGATCACACTGCCATACATCAGAAACGTCTCAGAAACCACCAACAGACGATTACAACCACATGGCATCTCTGTAGCACACAAACCAACAAAATCACTCCAAAATATCTTAAGTAAACCAAAAGACCCAGTAGCACAAGAAGAAAATACAGGAGTCACCTACAACATACAGTGTAAGGACGATAACAAACACTATGTAGGACAGACAGCCAGAAGACTGGCAGAGTGCATCCATGAGCACCAACTAGCAGTCAGAAGACAGGATGAAAACTCCTTAATCTCACAACACATGGACAGACTTAACCATAGTTTTAACTGGGAAACTGTCAGTAATTTAGATCAAGCTAAATCCAAAAATGCAAGAGAATTCTTGGAAGCTTGGTATTCAGACAAGGCAGCAATTAACAGACACATAGAGATAAACAGCATCTACATACTATTCAAAAGAGAATACCAGAAGATTGCCTCACCGGCAATCATCACCCAGATAAGCAAAGGTTACCATCAGACACACAATCAAGCAGTAAATATATGCTAATGAAGGAACTACCAGAGGAGCAAAACAAACCCCCCACCCCCACCAGCACTGGCAAGGCATGCTACAGTATATAAATAGAGAGCAAACCCCATCCCATTTTAGCACTGCAGATGTTACCTAGCCAGGTAATGAAACGTTTGCAAGAAAAGAACCAAGCTCAGAGAACCCCAAGGACTCCACATTGCAATAAAAAAAGAACTTGCACAAGAATAATTTGATGTGGACTGCAAAATGAGCACATAGAAGAAAAAAACTGCAAACATTACCTGGGAAAAAATGATATTTCTTCCAGCTTCAGCTATCTTCAGGATGTTCTTCGCAAATTCAATTTCTGCAAATAACCAACACATGAATGGATTGAATCTCCATCAGAAATCCATGGCAAGAGCAGGGAGTTATTTCTGCTGAGCTGGATAAAACCTTGAGATTTTGGAAATCTGTCTTTCCTACCTTGTGGCAAAGTTTGTAAGAATAGTTGTGCACCTACTCTAATGCAAAATTCTGCCTCTTTAACCTCAAAATGGCCTGCAGGACAGTCCTATTGCTAAAGAAAAGAGGAAGCATATTCTCTGCACAGGGGGGTAGAGGAGAAGAATGACTGGGTCAAAGTAATCTAGCGAGCTTCCGTAAAGCCTGGATGTTGACAAATAAAAACTCACCATAAGTAATACGTTTGTCTATCCAATTCAACAGCTCCTTGACGTATTTGCACCACATTTTGGCATACCTTAGGGCTGCTTCTACACCACCTTCACATTTGATCAGCATCTCATCAGCTTCTTCAACTGAGAAAATTGATTTAATAGGTTGATTTCAGAACACAGTCAATGAAATCAGTATTGTCATTAACTAAGGACTAGCCTATTGGCAGTATATGAATTTCTTATTGCCCAAATGGGAAACCCATGCCCCTCTAGCTGTTGCTGAACTATAATTTGTAACATCTCTCACCATTGCCTATGTTGGCTGAGGCTGCTGGCTATTGCAATTCAGTAGTACAGTGGTACCTCTACTTACGAATGCCCCTACTTACGAAATTTTCGAGATACGACCAGCTCCGGCCCCCAAAATTTACCTCGATGTACGAACTCTGCCTCGAGATACAGCCATTTTTCCACCCTGACACGTGGTCCGCGGCCATTTTTCCGTCCTGACACGTGGTCTGCGGCCATTTTTCCGCCCCTGACAGGTGGTCCGCGGGCGTTTTTCTGCCCCACCGCGTGGCGCGTGGGCGTTTTGCCGCCCCGCCGCGCCCCTGACGCGCGGCACGTGGGCGCTTTTCTGCCCCTGACGTGCGGCACGCGGGCATTTTGCTGCCCCGCCGCGCAACACGCGGGGGTTTTGCCGCCCCGCCGCGCCCCTGACGCGCAGCATGTGGGTGCTTTTCTGCTTCTGACGCGTGGCGCACGGGCGTTTTGCCGCCCTGCCGCACGTGGGCGCTTTTCCGCCCGACGCATGGCACGCGGGCGTTTTGCCACCCCACCGCGCGGTGCGCGGGCGTTTTGCCGCCCCGCAGCGCGTGGGCGCTTTGCCGCCCCGACACGTAGTCCGCGGACGCCAGAACGGATTAACGGTAATTACATTGAACCTTATGGGAAAATTTGCTTCGGGGTGTGACCAAATTCGGAGGGCGGAACGGATTAACCGTATTTACATTGAACCTTATGGGAAAATTTACCTCGACTTGCGACCAACTCGACTTGCGATCAGAGTCACGGAACGGATTAAGTTCGTAAATAGAGATACCACTGTACCTGGAAGGCCAAAGGTCCCATAATCTGAGTAAGTCTTGCATCAGGGACATTCAGGATAGGCAGATTTGAATCCCAGCCCTGCACACTGAACCACTTTGGCTGGGTTCACACACTGAAGAAAGCCATAATATGGTTTACATGATTTAGCATCTGTGAACCTATTCATTATGGTTTGTAAACCATGGTTTCTGTCTTAGTACAATGTGTGAACCCAGACAATATCTTTATGGAAAACTGTGGAGCCAAATAGCTGTAGCAACCTTTCTCTGCCCTCATCTCCCTCTGAGACTGATTACTTCCCTTTTCAGTCTTTGTAGTTTCTTCTACCTTAAACTGTCAGTGTGACAGTATACCTCTATGCTTTTCCACTGCTTGATCTTGCTTTCCTCCCTTTCTAGAAGTCGTATTACCTTCTGCACAGGCCTCCTGATCCATATAAATTATTTGAAACTGCCCTCAACTGCCCTCTCCAAACTACAATTTCTTCCTGCCCTTCAGTCTAGCTTTCTAGCTGAAAATTTTTGTCTTGGCTTATTCTGTGAATGAAGCAGAGAGAGTTCATGATAAAAGCCTCACCTGGAAACTCTTTAAATCTCCTTGGCCCTCATCAGAAGAAGTCTAATTTGGCCCCCAACTTGGTGTTTTTTTGGGATGTATTAGACCACACGTTCAGTAATCACAGATAAAACAGAATTAGCATAATGTAAATTATTTATTTATAAACCACATTTATAAAAGCGGCCCGACTCATAATGACTCTGGGCATTGGTATGCTGTAGCTGCAGGTTGCCATTTTGTTTAGGTGGTGGTGGGCTATTGGTGAAAATGTGACATGGTTTTATTTTTAAAATTATAACCAAGGTACTTTATACTTTCTTTGGGAACATCTTTATTCATCAGGCTATGAACATCAGAACTCTGCTGCTGATCAGGCTAAAACTTCAACTAGTCCAGCAACCAGCTTTCCATAATAGTCAGTCATATGTGACCTGAAAGCCAAAAGGAGGATTTCAGGACAATGGTCTATCTGTCATTCTTTTAGTATACCCTCTTCATTGCAAAGTAATAGCAAAAACCAATATGAAATAATCATGGAATTCAAAATTCATGCCAAACATTTCAGTTAAACTCTCCTGTAGATACCTGACATATTTGCTGGATCTGCTGCCTCCAAATTTCTTTCATATTTACAGAAAGATTCATCTGTCTGCAAAACAAAAATATGTGGATTTTTAAAAAAAATATTATTTTAATAAGAAAAGGTCCCAAATGAAACAGACTTCCCCAAACTGGTACCCTCCAGTTATATTAGATTACAAATCTTAAGACATCCAAGCTGACATGATTTAGAATGTATTAATTACATAAATAAATAAAATGATATTCTTCCCACCCAACCCAATCACACCACTCTGGTCATATAAATCTCCCATTTTATATTTTAAACATTTTATGCAATTCTGGATAATAATAGTTTTTCCTGCTTAATTAAACATATTCCCAAAATTTGTAGATATCAATGAATCATGTTATTAAAGGTCAAAGACCTACTTGGTATATCAATTTCAAAACAATAAAATAAAATACATTAAAATGAGAAGAAAAAATCCAAATGTACAATTTATAAATTATACACTTGGGTGATGTTTTTAAAATATCTAACCCAACCTTGATCAGTCATTGATAGAAATCCAGGGAATATGTTTGTATCTTAGGTGGAAGGTGAGACAAACATGACTTTGGCTATTTAATAGTCCAATGTATTGATGTATGGGCTTTTTAAATAAAAAAAGCAAAGCAAAATATTTAAAATAAAATGAATTTACACATGCCAGCCTCCAATGTGGATGATTCATTTTGAAATCTCCCATGTTACCAGCTTTCTCATTTGACAGTCCTTCTATGCATTTCTTCACTGTCTCAAATATGGTTAACATATTTGCTTGATCCATACACTTGGAAGTCCACAGTTGCACAGATTGCATTCAGCCAATCACTGCTCAATTTGAGCTAGCTAATGGCTGAGCAGAGAATGATGGCCAATTAGAGCTCTTTTTGTTTTAATTTGGCTGAGTGTACACCTCCTAGTTTCCAGTGTTCTGTGAATTAAAAACAGCCCTTCCTCCTTCTTCCATGAAAAAAGAATACATGTACATTCCTGGTTTCTGGGTTCCTTTCCATTATCTATGTATTTGTCTGCATGTACCGTATTTTTCCGACAATAAGACGACCCCATGTACAAGACGACCCCCACTTTTCCAACCCCAAATTAAAGAATCAATATTTTAAAGATAGTGCATGTGAGAAGGCAGGGAGAAGTGAGGGCCTCAAACGAACCATGTTTGCTAGGGGAGAGCGCTGTGCACCATGGGGCAGCCTTGGGGGGACGGCAGGAGGGAGGATGGGCAGAAGGCACACTCGCACCAGAGTGGAGAGGGACGGCAGGAGGGAGGAAAGACTGCAGGCAAGAGGCACGTTCGCACCAGAGTGAAGAGAAACGGCAGGGGGCGGCTGTCGGGTCAAGTGGGGATTGGAATGTGTATTGCGCTGATTGGATTCGGAAAGTGGAATGTCTGCGGTTTTGCGGTTAATTAGCGGCGCTCCGGGGCGGTAAAAAAGGTGAGATTGTGAGCCAAGCCCTCGTAGGAGGGGGAGAACAGATAGGGGGTATAAAAACCTGTCAGACCTTGCTTCGGGGTTCCTCCATTGCTGCGGGAGGGACCCACCTTTGCAAACGTGCCCAATAAAAACTTCTGTCTACTGGATAACCGAACCCGTGTCTGTCGTTTTCTGACAAAATTGGCGAGCCAGCCAGGAGTCCTCGACGTGGACCGGACTGTGGGGAACCGGTGAGTAATCGGCCGTAACACCCCGTTGAGGTGTCTCCCGTTTTCCCCGGAGTCGGGTCCAGGACGGGACTCCAATCGCCAGTCAGACAGAAGTAAAGAGGAAGTCGGCCGACGAGGGGACCTCCGGGAGGTCTGGTGAGTACAGCCTACCCATAATCTCGGGGAGATTAGCGTGGTTACGAGGCGTTGGACGCCGCAAGGGGACAGAAGAGTCCGGGACCTTCTGTAAGGTGGGAAACGTAGTCAGGAAGGATGGGTAAGGCGCAGAGTAAGAGTGTAAGGCCAGGGGCCAGTGGGAAAAACGCAGTAGGGGGAATTCCCACGGATTCTCCATTAGGACAATTGTTGCAACAATGGGAGACACCCTGGTTGTGTCCATTCACCAGGGGTCTGGAAAAACCGACCATGATAACTTTGTGCACTAAAGAATGGCCAAAATATCCACTAGTGGACCCCGAATTCCCCTACCATTGGGATACTCTTGGAATCCCCAGTAATTACTGGGTGACCCAACTAAAAAAAAAAAAAAAACTACATTGTGGAGCATAAAATGTTAACACAGGAACCCTATGTGGAAGTCTGGTTCCATGTTCATTGGGAGGGGCCTCGACCCAAGTTAGCCAAAATTTTTGTCCAAAAAGAACAGGAAGATGAGGAGGACCTCTGGCTGACTGGACCTCAATGGGGCCGCCACCTCCTCCTCCTCCTCCTCTTCCTACCGCTCCCCCTCCGGCGCCCCCACCCTATCCCGGGCTGCGGAAAGAGCTGGACCAGCTGAACCAAGACATTCAGAACTTGCCCTTTATTCTAAGGTCGGCCAGTGCCTTCCCCGTCCGGGAAGTCCCGAACGGAACGAACGCACAGGGGGTGACCGTCACCAGTTACGTAACGGTTCCCATCAAACCCAGTGAGTTGAGGGAATTAAAAAAAAAAAAAGACCCTCCCTCGTATGCAAGAGAACGCCCATACCGCCGCCGAACAATTGGAACTTTTTCTCGGCCCGGTGGAATACTCCTGGGGGAACTGAATTACATTTTAGCCCACCTCTATACGCCAGAAGAGAGGGGCCAGATTTGGCGAGCTGCGCTCGGGGCTTGGGAGCAAAGGAATGCAAATGTCCCAAATGCCCCGGCCGCAGATACTAAATTCCCTCTGGCAGACCCAAATTGGGATCCCAATAATGCTGAACATCGGGAGAACATGAGAGGAGTTTCCCCCTGTACGACTAGTGGTGTCATGGTTCCCCAACCGGGACCCACGGGGAACCCTTGGTAAACATCACGGTGGGTCCCACTGGCGAGGAACAGCAGTTCCTCGTGGACACCGGAGCCTCTCGAACATCGCTGTGCCAACCGATCCCAGGGATTGCGAAATCCCGGGGCACGTCGGTATCGGTGATGGGGGTGGGAGGCTCTCCGGTCAAGGCAGACGTACTGGAGGGAGTGAGACTGGAGTGGAATGGGAAGGAGGTAACTGCAGATGTGTTACTGATCCCACAGGCGAGAGTGAACTTGCTGGGAAGGGATCTAATGGGTAGTCTAGTAGTGGAGCTGTGGAATGTGGAACAGGCAGAAAGGATGTGTTTGTTGCGAGAGGCGGACGTGGAGGTTGTGAACCCTGAGGTATGGGCAGGGGAGGGGGGGGCGGGTCGGTTTCGCATCGCCCCAATTAGCATCCCCTTGAAACCAGGGGTGACGGGTTTGCGGCAAGCCCAATACCCGCTGTCCCGGGATGGGAGGCGTGGGCTGAAGCAACAACTGAGATGGACGGTGCTGCCCCAGAGGTACACCGAGAGCCCCTCTTGTTTGGACAGGCATTGGAAGAGAAACTCCAGGGGTTCCGGGCCCCTGGGGGTTCTCGGGTGCTGCAGTATGTGGATGATTTGTTGGTGTCTGGAGAGAAGGAAGTAAAGGTGAGAGAAGACTCAGTGGCTTTATTGAACTGGTTGGCTGAGGAAGGATTGAAGGTGTCAAAAGGGAAGGTCCAATTTGTGGAAAGGGAGGTCAAGTATTTAGAACATGTACTCCGGAAGGGCGAGAAGTTGATTGATCCTTCTCGGATACAGGGGATAATGCAGTTGAAGCCCCTCATACTAAAACGGAGGTGCGGCGGTTTCTGGGTCTAGTAGGATATTGCCGGCTATGGATAGATGAGTACATGAGCAAGGCTCAGTTTCTGTATGAGAAGTTGAAAGGATCATCTGACAGGGTAGAATGGACAGACGGGGACACAGAGAAGTGGGGAGAATTACGAAGGAGCCTGGTGACGGCCCCGGCTCTGGCTCTACCGAACTTGGCCCCCCCTTTCACCTATACGTTACAGCCCATGGGGGAACTGCCATTGGAGTGCTGACTCAGAGACGGGCTGGGAAATATCAACCAGTGGCCTTCCTGAGCAAAGCCCTAGAACCAGTGGTGAGGGGATGGCCGACTTGTGTGCAGGCAGTGGCTGCCGCTGCTGTGCTAGTGACAGAAGGGAACAAACTCACTTTTGGGAGCCCCGTGATTGTCCATTCAACCCATCAGATCTTAAGTGTGCTTAGTCAGCAGGCGGCTGCTTGGATGACAGAAGGAAGGATGTTGAAATATGAGACAGTTCTCCGGATAAGTCCTGATGTGGTGGTAGGAACAGACAAGAATTTGAACCCAGCGGAGTTTCTTGCGGGGGAGCGGAAAGAATGGGAGCCGGCGGAGCACGAGTGCTCCACCCTGTTGCAGCTGCAAACAAAGACCTGGGAGGACCTGCAGGAGGTCCCGCTGGAGGAGGGTGAGGTCTGGTTTGTGGATGGGTCTAGCCGAGTAGAGCAGGGACAAAGGAAGTCAGGATATGCGATAGTGACGGCGGAGGGAGAGACAATAGAGAAGGGGGCACTACCAGCGGACTGGTCGGCTCAGCTGTGTGAAGTGCACGCTTTGAAACGGGCACTAGAGTTGGGAAAGGGAGTGTCCCTCACCGTCTACACAGACTCGCGATACGCCTGGGGAGTAGTGCACACTTTCGGGAAAATTTGGCTGGAACGGGGTTTACTCACAGCTGCTGGAAAGGGAAGGTTGCAGGGAGGAAGCAGGTCATTGGGTTACAATTGAGGGGACCCCAGTAGTGAGCCATGCTGACATGAGGGGGATGGTGGAGAAACTGCACGAAGGGTCTCACTGGGGGGTGCAGGCTTTGATAGACACTGTAAAGCCGTGGTACTGGAGCCTGGGGGTTCGATGGGAACTCCACACCCCTTGGCATCCTGACTCCAGTGGGAAAGTGGGAAGGGCCAACGGGGTGTTGAAGCAACATCTCACCAAACTGGGATTGGAAACAGGGCTACCTTGGACAAAGACACTTCCGGTTGCCCTGCTTCGAATGCGGACAGCCCCTCGCAAGGATGTGGGGGTCTCCCCATTCGAGCTGGTGATGGGAAGACCTTTCCTGGCTCCAATGGGAGAGCCTATCCCCGAGCTAAAGGATGCCTTCCTGAGAAAGTATCTCTTGGTACTGTCACAATCTCTCTTGTCTCTAAGAAAACAGGGACTCCTCGCTCAACGGCCCCCTTGCTGAAAGACCAACACCCCCACAAGCCAGAGGATTGGGTCCTGATAAAGACGTGGAAGGATGAGAAGCTGAAGCCGTCTTGGGAGGGACCATACCAAGTTCTCCTGACAACTGAATCAGCGGTTCGGACCTGACAGGGGGTTGGACCCACTACCATCGGGTTAAGCGAGCTCCCGACCCCCGACCATGGACTGCCCAACCGGGAGACGGACTCAAAGTAAAACTTAAAAGGAACTGAACTAAGGCAGGGGAGGAGATGACCAACATAAAGGCGTAGAATTGGCACAGACAGCTTTGATCACTGGGGATGATCCCCGTGGGGGGATGTTCTATCATTTTGGGTCTTCTCCCATACCAAGACCCTGGACTAATCAAAGGCAAATGGCTCTAAATCTCTTGGGGATAACCAATGCAACTCAATGTGTATATTTCAACAATACCCAGAACCGTACCCCCCATTGCCCTCAAAAGGTCCTGCTTTCACTTGTGGAGGGGTCTATAATATCCCTTACGCCTCAACCCCTCTATACCTACCTAAAGGTTTCTTTTTGTTATGTGGACATGAAGCTTACACCTATGTTCCAGCCTATAGTTCAGGGGCCCTTGTGCCATAGGGCGCCTGACCTCTCTATATGCCCTGCCTCCAATGCAAGCGCACCCATCAAAAGAAAAAAAGAAAAAGGGAGCTGCCATCTGATTGTGAGAGTGATGTGACACTCTTGTCCAAAACAGAAGCCATGGCTCTGGCCCTCTCCTTAGTAGGGGTTCCTGCACTAAGCGGAAGAACTTATCTGGACCTAAGGAAGGTGGCCTGCCTCCTGGCTAAAAGTGTCAACCTTACATCCTCTCTCATTGCAGCCCTCACTGAAGAAGTCACTGAGATCAGGAGGGCGGTCATTCAAAATCGGATAGCTATAGACTATCTCCTATTAAGGGCAGGACAAGGCTGTGAATCTTTTCAAGGTCTTTGTTGCTTTAACCTAACCAACAATGAGAATTATATTGAAGCAAAACTAGCCAAGTTGAAGACCTTAGCCTCTCGCATATCCGAGGATCCAGAGGGATGGAATTGGTCGTGGCTCACTAGTTGGTTACCTAACTTTGCTTGGTTAAAACAACTTTCTGTACTAGCCATTGGCTTCATTGCCTTACTGGTCCTAGTATGTTGCTTAATGCAATGCCTCCCTGCTTGTGGGAATTACCTGTCCCAGTGTGTGAAGCCCCGGGTCCGGGACGAGGGAGCAATCCTGTTAGCCAGGTTTGAGGCCCAACAGAGGCGTGAAAAGAAAAAGGGGGATTGTGAGAAGGCAGGGAGAAGTGAGGGCCTCAAACGAACCATGTTTGCTAGGGGAGAGCGCTGTGCACCATGGGGCAGCCTTGGGGGGACGGCAGGAGGGAGGATGGGCAGAAGGCACACTCGCACCAGAGTGGAGAGGGACGGCAGGAGGGAGGAAAGACTGCAGGCAAGAGGCACGTTCGCACCAGAGTGAAGAGAAACGGCAGGGGGCGGCTGTCGGGTCAAGTGGGGATTGGAATGTGTATTGCGCTGATTGGATTCGGAAAGTGGAATGTCTGCGGTTTTGCGGTTAATTAGCGGCGCTCCGGGGCGGTAAAAAAGGTGAGATTGTGAGCCAAGCCCTCGTAGGAGGGGGAGGACAGATAGGGGGTATAAAAACCTGTCAGACCTTGCTTCGGGGTTCCTCCATTGCTGCGGGAGGGACCCACCTTTGCAAACGTGCCCAATAAAAACTTCTGTCTACTGGATAACCGAACCCGTGTCTGTCGTTTTCTGACAGTGCAGAACACATTTTTATTTAGTAATTAGTTAACATTTACCTGATACACTCGGTGGGAGGAGGTCCAAACCGTCTCTCTGCAGCTCTATTTCCAGGCTCTTTTGCATAACTGATTACATTCAAGCACGAGCGAAACTGCCGATAAGCTTGTCTCTGCAAACAGCCTTCCTCTAATTGGTTTGTTCAGCATCAGCTGACGTCAGTTACATAAGGCTCGTGATTGGAGGAAGTCTGTTTGGGAGACAAGCTATTTCACTCGTGATTGGAGGCTAGCAATAGGAGGAAGCCTCTCTGCAGAAACAAAGTATGGGCAGTTTTGCAACCGCGCAATTCTTGGCTGACTTCCTTGAATAAGACGCCCTTCAGTTTTTAGGGTAAGGATTTTAGAAAAAAGTATCATCTTATAGTTGGAAAAATACGGTATATGCATAATTTATTTTGGCACAAACCTCAAAAGCTAAAATGCTATCTAGAATCTGGAAGACCAGAGGCGTGGAGGTAGCCCTTCCAATAGAAAAACTGATACTCACCAGCACAGGAATGAACTCATTAGACTGAGAAAGTCAACTAATTCAGAAATTTAAAAAAAAAAAAAAAAAAAAGTGGGGGGAATGGCTTTTCCAAGAGTGGCAAAGAACCAGAACTTCTGGAAATCTGTCTCACATCAGTGCTCAAAGACAGCATTATGCCCTTGATGGAGTCATGTGTCAACTGTAACCATCTGATCTCTGTGTGGTGAAGGAAATTCATGTATTTTGTTCCAATTTCTTCACAAACTCTAGTAAAAAGGTGAAACTCAAGTGACTGACTTTTAATGTAGTTCACCATTTTCACAATTCTGTTTAGCATAGTTTTCAACTCATGGTCAATGGCTTTTGCAGCCAATGCTTTACAATGCAGAAACCAGTATGTGATTATAATAATACATTTTCACCAACAGCATAAATCCTTTTATTGACCTAACCATCTCTGGGCTTGGATGAGGTTTCAAAATCTTAGCTATCAATTCTGCTACTAAAAAGCTGGTTTATTTGACACTGACAGTTTTAGCAAATTTCAAGCTCTGTTGTTTTCTAGAATGTAAAAGTCTCTTAATGTAGTATTGAGGTTTGTCAGCAAGAGGACTATGTCGGATCAAGAAATGTCTCTTCAGTGCTATGAACAATTGCTTTACTGGCTAATTTATCACCACAAAAGATACATTCTGGAGTATGATTAAATTCTTCACTACACCTCATTGCTATCTGAAAAGGAACAATATTTCTTAGTTTTTATAGTCACCTTTGTCTTGCATTGTGTAGATTTTTCCCCCTTTTTCACTCACATTTCCACTCTTATCTGACACTATGTCCTCATCACTATCATCTTCATATTTTTACTCCTGATTGACAAAATTATCCATTATGATTTTTTAGGGCAGGTCATGGTGTACATTTCCAGATGTCTTCTCTTGGGTACAGTGGAAGGACTTTTGCTACCCCTCCTTGATCAATCAAATGACATACTTTCAATTATTATCTAGAGGATAGCTATCCCTACTTTGGCTTATCTGGCAGCAAACTTTACCCAATGCAGGGGACAGTTTTTAAATATGGCTGAGAATCACTGCATTAACTAGTATATATTGTGATATCAGATTACGCATAGCATTTCTAAGACAAAGAAGGTATATCTGACCATTCCTAATTCTGCAATTAAGAAAGTTAGTGAGATTGCAGATCTGTTTCATCCCCTTAGGTTCTGGCAGAAAAAAAGAAATAAAGACATATGATCATTTATACCTTGTTATGGAAAAGAAGTCAATCTACATACCAATTAACACATAAGAAAGGAGACTTAACAGAGTATGCTAACTATTAATATCCTTAATTTCACATGCTAGCAAAATGATGTTTAGGATCGTACAACACAGATTAGAGCCTATATGTAAAGAGAGATGCCAGATGTTCAAAAAGGCTTTAGAAACGGCCAAAGAACACATTATTGCTAATACATGCTCGATAATTAAGGAAGCGAAAGAATAGAAGAAATAAGTGCGTATGTACATAATTGATCATAGAAAGCCCTTTAATTGTGTCAGTAATGTCAAGTTGTGAAATGTACTTAGAAAAGTGGGAATCCCAGAACATCTCAATGTCCTTATGTGAAATCTATACACAGCTCAGGAAATCACAGTACAGACAGAACATGGCAAAACAGATTGGTTCCAGATTGGCAAAGGAATGAAGTAAGGTGGAATATTCTCTCCTTACTTATTCAACCAATATGTAGAATATATATTGAGGAAAGCTGGATTGGAAGAATATGGCAATGGTTTTAAAATTGGAGAAAGAAACATCAATAACCTGTGCTATGTTGATAACACTACTCTGATAGCTGAAAATGCAAATAATCTGCAAACTTGAATAATGAAAGTCAAGGAGCACAGTGAAAAAAATGGGACTAAGATTAAATGTACAGAAGACCAAATGAAAGACAACAGGTACAGAAGCCAACCTTAGAACTGACAGTGAAGATATTGAAATGGTGGACAGTGTCTGCCTTTTAAGATCAACTATCAACAGTAAAGGTATCAGCAGTCATGAAATAGACTGCAGACCAGCACTTAGTAGGGTAGTAATGAAGGCCTTGTAAAAGATATTCAGATGCCAGGATGTATCTACACCTACAAAAATCAGAATATTGCATAAAATGATTTTCCCTGTGATACTTGAAAACAAAAATTGGACACTGAAGAAGCAGGCTAGAAAGAGTACTGATGCTTTTGAATGTTGGTATTGGAGAAGACTGCTGAGAATATCATGAATAGTCAAGAAAACAAACCAATGGATCATCAAACAAATCAACCCAGAGTTTTCACTAAAGGCACAAATGACCAGGCTCAACTTATCATATTTCAGCTACATTATGTGAAGACTTAGTTCTCTGGAGAAGTCTATAATGTTGGGAAAGATGGAAGGGAAGAGAAGAGGATAACCACCAGCAAGGTGGATCAGCTCAATTACAGCATTGAGGGGTACACTGTTGGAAGACCCCAAGGACCAGGTTGGGAGAAGATCCTTCTGGGAAAAAAAATCTAAGAGTTTTTTAAGGTTGCTAAGAATTGACACAGGCAATCAAGCAGTCTCAACCAAAACACAGAATAAAAGGAAGCTGACTGAATTTTATAATCATTGTAGATTTTAAATTTGCTCTAGAGATCAATTCCAGCAATGAGTGTTTTAAGCATCACCTGCAAAATAGTCATTTAAATACTTGCTCAGGTCAGGAAATTATTCTAACTTAAATGACTTTTTCCTCCTGTTTTTGCTAGACAGCAGAAAGAGAATGTGCGTGTGTGTTGTGTGCTTGTAAGTTTTTGTATGAAAGAATATAAAGAAAATGGCTGATAAATGTAGATGGAGGATCTGTTATTTTTAAAAACAGTGTAATTTATTTTGCAAGCAATTTGTTTTATTAATAATTATTACTCCATTATATAATTTTGTGCCCAGGCCCTGTATTCAAATAAGCATAAAATAAAATTACCCTTTTTGTTTTGTACTGTATTTACCTAAAAGGAGAACAATTTAAGTCTATTGCCTTCCCCAAATGGAAGAGTACACAAGTAGGTAGGTAGGTAGGTAGACAGATAATAGACAGACATGTAAAAATGCATTATTATTATTATTATTATTATTATTATTCAGAGTCAAGATCACTTTTAAATCTACCTGTACTTTTTCAGGCTGTGGGTTTGAAGATCCATTACTGTTGTCATCAGCATCATCACTAAACATTTCAATTACCCTAAAAATTAGGGGGAAAATAGGAGAAATTACTTAAAAGGCAAAATGAATTATTCTTCATTAGGACAAAGCAGTACTGGGTAGCCCATACCATTGTGCAAAGTTGGAAAGTAGAATTGAGCCCTAATATAGAACAGCGAATCTTTCTCTACTTATTATACTTCTTATCATCTAGGATTCTTTTCATCTGAGCAGCCAAAATGTTTTGAACCCTTCTAACACTACCAAAACAGTACAAGGTGTATATGACAGCTGCATGTTTTGATTAAGTATAATACACAAGGACTCTCAACAGGAGTTGAAGTGATGCTCTGCTATAATTGCAAACAATGGCAAAGACGTATTTGCCAGCCCATAATATGAAGTCATTCCTAGCTATGCTTCAGTCAGGTTTAAAGGCCTGCCTTGAAGAATGTAGACAAGAATAGTCATTCACTAAAGTTAACTTCAGTAGGACCCTTAACTTAATAGACAATTACTTTTGTCATTAAAGTTAAAGCTATTTATCAGGAATCGTTGACTAAAGAAGCTGCTGTGATAAAGACAAAATGTGTATCTGAATCAAGGAGTTTTAATTACCTCATTATTCCCTACTTGTATTTTTGGCAACTTCAGGCAAATCTAATCAAGCCCTACTATAAGAATTGCTTTTGCATCCTTTCACAGAACAGGTATAGCTGATTCTACTACTTTAGAAGCATCTGTGATTACTTTCCTTCTATTTGCCCATATAGAATGATTTTTCCTGATGTCATTATTCTGACATTTATGCAAGGATCTCCCCATATTTTAAGTCACATGGGCTTCAGTCTTAACATTTGGAGAAAATAGGATACAGGTCTGGGTAGATAAGGATCAACCAAGCTGTTGTATTTTAACCAGAGGTCAATCCACCCTGGTCCTTTTTCTCACTACTGCAACATTTAGCTGACTTATACATTGCAACGTGGTATCCTGATACTAATTTTCCCTCACATGCAGTTTTCAGAGACTTCATTTTGCCAAATGAAAGTTCCATGTGCTTCTAAAAATTTGGTATGTTGTAAAACAAATCTTAAGAATGCAATAAGCTCAAAGCTGTTCACACAGGTTTGCAGCACTTTCTCCCTCCCTTCCCCTTGCAAGCAAAGGCTTCTGAGGATGGGAAATGTATATGGTAGTCCTTCATTCCTTTAATGACTGAAGTGGTGGGTCAGCATTTCTGGAGGGGAGTGAGCTAATTTTTAGTATGCACCTAATGTACACCTGCACAGCTGTAAATAAACATACAATTCATTTCAAACCTGCACCACTGGGCAAATATGCATTCATTTACTTTAAAAGAATGAAACTGAAAATGTCTCACATGACCATTCACTTCTCTGAATGAAATTGTATAACAGTGGGTTATAACATTTGCTCTAACTGTAAATATACACGACACATGACTTTTCAAATTCCCAGTTCCTGCAGTTACAGGACTGTGCTCTTGTTGTACACTTAGCACTGTATTAATATGTGACTGGAAATGAGAAATTGCCACTCATTGGTGCCTCCAAAATTCTAAATCAATCTTCTCCAACTAGGTCTTTATCCAGGCTGGGTGATGATAATGGCAATTGTAGTCCTAATATCTAGACAGTATCGGTTGGGGAAGGATGTATCAGACTTTGGACATCTCTAAAATAGCAGACAACATGCTCCAATAAGCAAAGACCATAAGTAACTTTTTTATTTGTGAGGTCCCACAAACTTTACCCCAGTGGAGATGGGGCTGAAAAGGACCATGATCTAACATACAGCCTCACATTCCTATGATAAGTAGTAGCTTCTAGACACGTTTGTTGGTTCCTCTGTCCAACACAAAAGATACAGTTGAAAATGCTGGGCAAGTGTATGCATGCCCCAAAGAAGTATATAATAATAATAACAACAACTAGTATGCCACCTACTCAAAGGACTGTAATGCATATGTATAACTGAAATCATGTTCAGGATCCAACGGCAGGCTTCTTTCAACTGAAGTGTACAGAGTGCTCCCCTGCAGAGAGTCATGTCCTATCACACAAAATGTGTGTGTGTCTTGATGCAGCCTTCTGAATGAAACACTTCTCAAGGTCAAGGAGTATCATTTCCTTGCAGAAATCGGCCTTGGTAATAAATCACTATTTTAAACTGCTTCTGTCCACCTCTACTAAATCCTGAACTGCAGGACATTTAAATTATGTTTAACAGTTTGCTCCTTATATACATTTTAGTTGATCTGTGTCAGAAGGATGGCAGCAGAACAGTTAAACAGCATAAAATATTTTGCTCCTTAAAAGTTGTGCATGCATCTGTTGTACAATATAGCACTAATTACCTCTATCATCACCTCCAATTCCAACATCTTCTGTCTTTGTATCCTTCAAAAATATAGTATTCTGTGTATGTAATTTCAGTAAAATTATGGTGGTGTCAGTTCTAAAGCATATTCCCAATCTGTAGCTGCTTGATTTTCTAGTAGCCACTACCCACAGAGCTGAGTATTGCCTTATGACCTATACCATTAAGGTTACAAGAACTTATCTCCCCACTATCATCTACCACATTCACAACAGCATTAAAAAAATTTTTTAGAGCATGCTGAGGACCACAACGAAACAAGATACGCACGCATTTCCAATTGAAATTTCGAGGGCATCCAAACTTCGGAAAATCTCACTAAAGCGTTTCTTGTTCTCAGTTCCTTTTACTTGGCTGTTGAGATCTGAAAAACAAATAAGAAATTAAAGAGAAATTTCAGCAAGTTCAAGCAATAGGTTACATACCACATTATATGGATTTCCACTGATGCAATGGAACTTCCTGTTGCTCAGTTCTCCTTCCTGCTGCATTCCTCCATATACCCAAAACCAATTTCAAAAGGTCACCCACAAGCTCCAGAACAGATTTGTGGAGTATGTGGCATGCAGATTTAGGAAGGAGAGGAAATCCAATCTACTGGCAAATGTTATTCCACGGGGGATAGTTATAAGAAGATACCCTGATGAAGTACTGAACTTAATCATACATGAAACATCATGGTCACTGTTCCCATAAAAAATTGCACAATGGCCTCACTTTCAAACAAAAAGTTGTTGAAACTTATTTGAGTCCTTAATGCTGGTTGTCCTCCAAACCCTACTGTAGCTTAATGAAAAGTCCAGTTGGAAATAAAGATGGAAACCATATTTATACACCTACTTTGGAACCTTGCTCAGAATAAATGTATCATATATTGATTAGGAAAAAAACAGTTGCTGAAGTTTGCAGGAAAGGCTGACCATACACAATGCCAATTGACTAGCATACACCTAGAGTCCTTCCCCACTTGTACAACACCATGGCATGAACGTGCACTGGCAATCCCTTTTTTCCATCATATCCTCATAACATTGCTTTCATTTAATCCCCAACCCATACCTAAATTAGCTTAAACTCGGCTTTAGCTCTTGTACTGTTTTCCTATTAAATTGGCAATAACTGATCATAGTTTTTCATGGATGCAATCTAATGTCCTTCACTGACACTGATTCAGTCAGTGTCATAGTCAGGTGACCCTTAGGACATAAGATCAGATCAGATCCTTTTGGCCACTTCTAATGATGCATGGACTTCCCTTCCCCTCCCCTCCTGCCCCTGGGCAATGTCTTCCAGGGCCATTCTGCTTTGGGCAGTGGAAGTCCAGTTTTTTCAAACTATCTTCTCCCCCTATAATTGCCAGGTCTAAGCTAAATCCCACCTCAAAGACTTCAATCAGATTGAATAGCAGCTGACCAATGGGGAGAGGGGGCTGCACAGTGAAGTGGGAGAGAGATGGCTTTCTCTTTACTGCTTCACAGCGCCTCTCTTTCACCCTTACCAGCAGTTCAGGCTGATTTTGAGCATGGTTTAGTGCTTTTTTGGAAGAATACTACAGGTAGTCCTTACTTAACATCCATTCACTCAGTGACTGTTCAAAGTTAAGACAGTGCTGAATGACTTATGACTGGTCCTCAAAGTTCCACCCATTGCATCAATCCCCGTGGTCATATGAACAAAAATCAGACCTACCCTCATTTACAACCACCGCCTCTGCTCCTGCTGCTGCTGCCACCACCCCCCGCCCCCAGCTGACCTTTGTTATCGTCTTCACCTGCCTCCCCTCTGCTGGGCTTACCATCCCAGCTATGCACGGGGGAGGAACCACTGAAATGTCCCGCAGGCTGGTGGGTGAGAACAACGGGCAAGTGGGTGTGTGCCGTGCATGCTCTGTGCACCATTACTGGCTGGGTCCTTCTTTTGTGCACTGGCCAGGGTCTCCTTTTGTGTGCCACACAGGGCCTCCTTTCACACATCGGCCATGTCCTTCTTTCGCAAAAGGAGGCTCTGGTCAGCACGGAAAAGAAGGCTCTGGCCAGTGCACAGGCTGACACAAAAGAAGGTGGTGTGAAAGAAGGCTCCGGTCAGTAGTGGCACATGGAGTGGAGGGTGGTACAGCAGGCAAGGCTGAGCTGCAGGGGCAGCTGGCGGTAGCAGGTAGCTGGGTGACCAAAAGGGCAGAGATGGGAGGGAGATAGGTGGATCGGGGGAGTTGAAGTGGAGGCAGCCCCTTACCTTCTTCCAAGAATGGCTTGGATTCAGGTGGGTCCTTGCCTAATGACTGCATGGGATTTGCTCAATGACAGCAACTGAGATTGCTGGAACTGCTGTTGCTAAGCAGAACAGTCACATGATGTTTTGCTTAATGACTTAGCACTGGAGTTGCCGGTCCCAGTTAGGGTTGTTAAGTGAAGACTACGTGTACTCCAGAGTAACACTATTCCATAGTAGTAATACTGTTCTGGTACCACTAATAGACAGTAATACTACTGTGGATGGGGAGGAACTATCTCTGACTCAATTCTACCAAGAATGAATGGCTGTGGATGTTAGGGCCACCTAGATCTGGGAATATTCCATCTTTGACCTTGGATGGGGTAGCACTGTGTAATCTGGGGTCTTCCTGGATTCACAGCTCCTGCTTGATAGGCAGGTAGCCAGGAAGACCTTTGCATAGCTTCATTTGGTGCACCAGTTGCACCCTTTCCAAGATTGGGAGGCCCTTCAGACAGTCACTCATGCCCTCAATTCAATTACTGCAATGTACTCTACTTGGGACTGCCCTTGAAGACCACCTAGAAGCTCCAACTAGTTCAGAATGCAGGTGCAGGCAGTGATGGGCATAACTTGGAATGCCCATGTGACACCTCTCTTCACAAGTTGCAGTTACCAGTTTGCTTCCGGGTATGATTCAAGGTGCTGGTTGTGACCTATAAAGCCCTACATGGCATAGGGCCTGGTTACTTGAGGGACTGCCTATCTCCTGTGGTGATCACCTAATCAGGTGGATTCAATAGGGTTGGAGTACTCCAGGTTCCTTTGATTAAGCAGTGCCATCCATCCAGACCCTGGGAGCACGCCTTCTCTTTGCAGTGCCTGCCCTATGGAATGAGGTTCCCCCTGAGATCTGGGTTCCCACCCTGATGGTGTTTTGGAGGGCCTTAAAGACCTGGCTCTTCTCCAGGCATTGGGTGGGAGGCTCCCAGACTCCAACCACCCCAGGCTAGGGTAGTTGGAGCCCCTTGTAGATGTTTGACATGTTTGTGTTGTTGACTGGATTTGCTATCTTATTAGTGTTATATGTTCTTTTTGATTTTATAATGTTGTTTTGTTTTTATGCTATGAGCCAGCCAGAATCAATTGGAGTCAGGAGGAGCCTAAGTAGATCATCATCATCATCATCCAAAAAGATGAGCTGATATTCAGGCTCCTTTTCAATGCACTTGTGCTGAACGTTTGTGCCAGACCAGTGTAAGTTTTGACAGATGACTAAACCTGCCAATCTAGCCATCTGTCAAAACTTAGCTTGTCTCCCAGCCCCTCCCACATTAGGGAGAATGATCAATGGATGTTTCTAGCTCTTAATGACATTTGGTGGAAGGGATGAAGTTGGGGGAATCCATCAGTCTCTATCCTTAATGAGCCCTATAATATAAGGACAGAAATATTTGGTGGCATTGTGCATATGGCAAGATAAGGCTCACCAGTGAGGGCAGGACATTTTGTGCTGGTACTGTATAGCATTCTGCTGGCTAAAGGACTGGTTGACAAAATTTTAACTTGATTATGAGGAACAGCCTGTAATGTCACAAAAATTCAGTTCTCTGAACTGAATGCTTATGCAACTCTAAAAATAAATTTCCACAAAAGAAAAAAAATAACCTGAATATGAAGCTATAAAATAGACTTCACCACTTAATACTATTAACTACCTAATTAATAAATAACTACCTAAACAACCAATGGGTATATTGACTAGGAATTCTGGAAGCTGAAGTCCCACATCAAGATGGAGAAGGCTCTACAAATGAGTAAACATGAATGCTGAACTTTAGAAATATAAAATTTAAGAGTATAGCCATACATTTATAACTTGCAAGAGGGCAAAGGCAGGCAGGGTAGGCCTGGTGGGGCTCAGTGTTCAGCTTGGCAAGGCTATACAGTACAACAACTGCTCTGAAAATGTCCTGGGTGTTAGAAAGAAGCCAACAGGTCAAGAGCCCACAGTTGTTTCTCTTTACATAATGTCTGTCATTACTCTCAGTGGCTGCTTCCCCAGGTGACTATAAATAGGTATTTTCCTTAAGGTTGGAACAGCAGAAGACAAACACTATTGCTAGTAACATAATTTCCCCCCACACAGTTGATTTTAGAGGGAAGGAGATATAATATTATGCACAGCACAAGGACCTTCTAATTAGTTAAGCATATGATGTAAAGCCCTACCTCTCCTTATTTTATTATTTATTTATTTAAATTTATTGGCCACCCAACTCCAGTGGACTCTGGATGCGTCCCAAATGCTACCTTTTGGCTGGAAGTGGGCATGATTAAACTGAAGGTCAGACTGTATCTCACCTCCCTGAATCTATGACTGAAATTAGCCTATAATCCTAGATGATTCCAGCCCCCGCCATTCTCCAGGACACCTATCAATCTTCATGGATCAAGGAAAACAGACCGCAACTAAACCTCTTGGACTTCTCCCCTCCTGAAGTCCTAGGGATGGATCATGAAAGGGCTAAGCTAGCCATTAAACAAAGAATCTTTGACTTAGAATATCTGAAGATATTGGGAAGGTATCAGGTTTTTTAACCTTGGAGTGGCTCAAATATTTAGTGGCTCCTGTGGGATACCTCTTGCCATTAGAAACACTGAGCCACAGAAAAGCTTTTACACTGGCAAAGTGCCAAGCACTACCCTCTGCTGTATTGGAGGGCAAATATAAAAATCGCCCAATAGTTGAAAGGCTTTGTCCTTGTGAAATGGGAGAAGTAGAAACTCAGAAACATATCATCCTTCATTGCCCATTCTATAAATATATAAGAGATAGGCTTATTTTTCCCTGATTGATGGGCGCTCTGATAGACCAGGCATGGCTTATGCCCAATTTCTATTCAAGGGGGATAGCCCCTGCATGAGGGCTAACATTGCAATGTTCTGCACAGCTGCTTGCAAAATTCAGCAGGTGTGTGCTGAACACAGGACTAGTTAATTGCATCGATTTTATGCCTGCCTCTTTCTTACGTTACTGTGTCAATTTTAGCCTGATTCCTTTTTAACTTTGATATAGCACACCCAGTTCTGGATGTTTTCTGTTGCTTTTTCTATTTTAGCTTGTGGTTGGATGTAGGGGCCTGGCACTGTTAGTGCATTTTAATTCTGACTTTTAGTGCGTTTTAGTAAGACACATCATATCCTATATGAAAGTGAAGTCTCATTATGTGTAACAGGTTTTTAAGTAAATATGCATTGGGTCTGCATAAAAAGGTGTTGCTGAATCAAAAAAAAAAAAAAAAAAGCCACATGGTGTTCCAAGTGGCATCATCCAATTTATATCTGCATTGTATTTGAATCTTAACACCACACTACGGAATTCATTAAATAATATATTGTAAAAATATCTGGTATTTTAAACAAAAAATTGCCAAGCTTTTAATAATAATAATAATAAAAAATAGGCAAGCTTTGGATACTACTGATTAGTGAAATCGGTTCCTATTCAGCTGTAGGCCTGTTCTGAAGACAGAAATAATCCCTACGGTCATGGCTGAAGACTTACTTGGAAGAAGTGTAGCCACTGTATTGTTATCCTGGACTTCTCAGTGATTTTCAATGCCACTGAAGGTGACATGCTTCTGGATCATCTACTTAGGCAGTTCCATGTAGTTCTATGAAAGTCTCTGTTCCACTTCTGGTTTAAGGTTGTGGAAAAATTCTATTTCAACATTTCTATGAAATCACTGTGGCACTTTATCTGGAGATTTGGCTTTTGGGTCATCTATGTGCAGATGGGGCAAGGAGAATGAGGAGCTCTTAAACCCCTCTGTGAAAAGTATGGATTGGAAGGGCCCCGTTGCTCTTCCAGCTCTTCCTTAACCTTCTCTCATTTCTACTTTTTATGAGATGGCAAGTATGCCACACAATTTTTTTCTGCTGGCATTTTTTTTTTTTTTTTTGGTCTTGGGTCAAGTTCTCAGACAAAACAACAGTTGCTGCAGTGGGGAAATTTCAGTACAGTATGATATGCATGTGTGTGTTTGGGAGAGGGGGCTGAATAAATTAAGATTTGGCTTAAACACAGATTAAAGCAAGATACTGGGGAGCCTGCCTCACAATTACTGTAAGGCTTCTGAGTGATCTCAAAACAACAAATGGCCAGGTTTTGTTTCTTTGCTTTTAGGCCAGTAATCAGAAAAGCAAGGAGAGAAGGCCAGTATTCCCTTCCTTCTCAGATATAATTGTACATCTCTATATTTGGTAAAATCTGTGTGATTGCAGATTTAGAACTGCCAAGAAACAATGAACATCCTGGAGCATAAAGCATTATAAAATGGCTAGATTCACAAACGACATTATTAGTCGATGGCTGGTGTGGGTCTTCCGGGCTGTGTGGCCGTGGTCTTGAAGTCTTGTTTCCTAACGTTTCACCAGCACCTGTGACCGGCATCTTCAGAGTGCAGGAGCAGAGACAGGAGCAGTGCAGGAGCACAGACAGGAGCAGTGGCACAGAGAGAACTGCTCCTGTCTGTGCTCCTGCACTCTGAAGATGCCGGTCACAGGTGCTGGCGAAACGTTAGGAAACAAGACTTCAAGACCACGGCCACACAGCCCGGAAGACCCACACCAGCCATCGTATGCCGGCCGTGAAAGCCTTCGACAAGACATTATTAGTCGCTTCCACATTTCCACCATTCTCATTTTCCAACCCTTCCAAAGCAGGAAGATCCACCATCTCTAAACCTACAGACCACAAAAAATTGAGAACAAGGAGCAAAAATCACTAGTTCACATTTAGGAGAAATAAAAACCTCCTAGAAACTCCATAGAAAAGAGAAAGAAAAACCTCCATCTGCAACTCCATAGAAAAGAGAAAGAAAAGTACATTGTGTATATGCAAACATAAACACACACAAACACACACCATTCACGTCCTTACTTCACATTGCATGCATCTGTGTGGTTGCCTACCAAAAAATATTTGTGATTTCTATGAGGTGGATCTGAAAAGGTGTTAAGCCATCTATCCCTTTGAAGCCCAGGAGGACTGGTAAGATAAGAGTTCCTGAAAATGGGGAAAACAGACTCCACAAAGCATGATGAGGATGAAGAGGGAGACAGCACATAGTTTCAAATACACTGCAGTTGAAAGAAAAATAAATCATCCTGGCTTTGGAATATAGCTAATATTGTGACATCACAAAGACCTGGAGCTGCTTTCAAACTGTCATAGAATCCTTGTATAAAAGTGCCATATGCCAGAGCCTTACAGGCTATATTAGGATTTTAATTTAAGTTCACATGCCAGGGCATGAGTGGTCAGTAATCAAGCAATGCCTTATGGACACTGGTACTCAATCAGATCTGATGTTCCTCCCTAAAGAAGTATTTTTAAGTAACTCTCATACCTGTTCCAGACCTGGTTGAGTCTCTTCCCTTTTCTCCTGTGTTGATAGCAGGTAGGCTTTGAACTGCTTCAGAGTTTGAATGGTAGCAGAAGCAGTGATGGTGTGGGCAGGCCCAGACATTTTCCAGAACGACAAAACTAACAGCTCAATGGAAGTAAGATACACCTCTACCAACATAACATTTGTCATCTCCACTCCTTATCTCTATCTTGCCTCTCTTGCCTTTGATCATGGGGTGGATAAACTGCCTGGTAAAGCAAGAAGAGTTGAAAACAAGAAGGGGCTTATTTTGACAGTAGGTTTAGTGCTGTTTCAAAACTGCAGAACCCTACATCTCTAGTCAAAATAAGTCTGCCAAACACCTGATCATCTGGATGAAATTTCCCAATACAGTAGTGGGAGAATTCAAATCCCCTGCTTTGAGAATGCTGAGTTTCCTGCTTTACCAGCTATCAACAGGCTGTTCAGCAGGTTGCAAGGAACTCAGGCTACAATGGCAGCTAATAGTGTGCCCTGCTGTTTCCCCTGGAGGATAGAAAAAAATAAAAGAATGATGGCAGAAGAGAGTTCCCAGGACCCCAGGGAAGATGGTGTGGCCGTACTAGCTTAAGTTACCAAAAAGCACTTAGTTGTCCCTGCTCCCTACAGGTCACCTAGCTTCACTGCTGCCAGAATAGTTGGTGAAATGTGTCAGATTTTACCCACCTTGACATCTGCCAGCTTAAGGGGGGGCAACACTATAAAACCTGAATGCCTGAGGATAACTTAAGCCAGTCTCCCTCCTAAGCCAAAGACAAGATTGGGCTGCGTTGTTGTTGGGTGTGTCTACAAAGAAATTGTTAGGGTGTGTTTCTACTCTAGTACTGTATGTTGTTGTTGTTCAGTCGTTAAGTCGTGTCTGACTCTTCGTGACCCCATGAACCATATTGCACCAGGCCTTCCTGTCCTTCACTGCCTCCCTGAGTTTGCTCAGTTTCATGCTCATTGCTTCAGTGATGCTATCTAACCATCTCATCCTCTGCCGTCCTCTTCTCCTTTTGCCCTCAATCTTGCCCAGCATCAGGGGCTTTTCCAAAGAGTACTGTATGGTTAGATGCAAATGAGGAAAGGTCCTAAAAGTTCTATAGAAGATAGCTGATTGTAATGATCAGGGAACTAGTGCTGTTGATGTAATTTATAGGACCAATATAGTGGGTAAACGTCATGTGCTTACTCATTTTCAGCGAAATGTACGTGGAGCTAATTTTGCACTCCACCAATGAAAGTGGCAGAAGCTGAAAAAAGTTTCCACAAACTAGCACTCATTAAATTGCAAACATTCTGTATGGCAAGAATGATTGAGCCACTTGGCTATTTTGTCTATGAAATATTTTGCAATGGAAAGGACAGCACAAACAAGCAAAGTAGCAAACATTTAAAACAGATTGTTATATTTTTTACAGGTTTTCTGTCTCATTGGTCGATTAAGATTAAAAAAAATGAAACCTTAACATAGTAATACCACTACTGGGACCCAGGAAAATGTATTAAAACAGCAACTTTGTAAGACTAATGCTCTTCTGGCTGCATGTTCCATTAAACAAAAATAAGGAAAAAGGGGCTAAGAGAAAAGCTCCAGTTAAGGACTGGGGGAAGCAATTTCACAAATACAGAAAGCATAGTTTCAGAATTATTATTTTTTTCATGATTCAATAGATTAGATAAACGAGAAAAGATCCATGTTATCAAAGCCGCTCAGTTATGCTTGGGCCATGCTTCTTTTGCTTCTGTTAATTTCCGCTTGTTCCTCTGATGAATCTTCCTTTTCAGATTAGAACATTTCTACATGGCATCATTTCCAGCCCCCAATTCATCCAAAGCTTGAAGCTGACTCTGCAATCACATAGAATTTATCATATATAGATACCTATCATGCTATTCCCTTTTGGGGTAAGCAACACAGCAAAGGAGTCAGAAATACTTAAATGAATGAAATTAAAGGCCAGAGGAGGAGGAGAATCCTAGTGAAAGCTCGTTTACATGATTAGTATTATAAATCCTTCTGTCATTGCTTCTACAATTTCCATATACGGCTTCCTATACTTTCTTTAACATTTGTAGAGTAAGGAATTAAAATAAAGCCTGAGAGAAAGAGGCAGTCATGCATACGCAGCCAACTGCAATCTCATCTAATAGCCAGGATCTATCTCATAGTCACATGCCTGGACTAAGAGCAGGATGGAATCCAGATAGCAAATCCTGCAAATCCTAAATTGTGTCCCATGGTAGAAGATTAGAATGTAAATTAATAATTTTTTTAGAATCCACTTGGGTAGGGAGAAGATCAAACATTAAACTCATGCTAAGGTGGAGAAAATGTTTCATACCTGTCCTCCTCCAGGATAGGTTACCTTGGAAGAAGGAGACAGTTCTTCCTCCCCTACTGTACAAATAATTTCTAGAAGGTAATGCATTGATTCTATCTCAATACAGAAACGTTGTTGGTTCAGAACATTTAGGACTGAAATAAATCTGGCCTTTCTTGACAATCAGAAATGTTCTCCCTACTGGTAGGTTTCACTCTGCCAAAAGCCCACATCCTCATCTTTCTATCAGTAGATCCAAATGGATGAAGCAAGGAATAAAGCCCTGGCCTGCTTCTCCAGATGCAACCTATCTTATATCCAAAGAAATGGAAAAGCTACAGTGCCAAATAGAGCAGATGGAGGAACTTGAGCTGGAGTACCTACAAGGGATAGAAAGCTAATGAGTGGGGAGGAGGATTAGGAGGACAATGAAGAGATGGGTCCAAAGAATTGATGCCTTTGAACTGTGGTGCTGGAGAAGACTCTTGAGAGTCCCCTGGACTGCTAGGAGGTCAAACCAGTCAATCTTAAAGGAAATCAACCCTGATTGCTCATTGGAAGGACTGATAATGAAGCTCAAGCTCAGATACTTTGGTCACCTAATGCGAAGAGAGGACTCTTTGGAAAAGCCCCTGATGCTGGGAAAGATTGAAGGCAAAAGGAGAAGAGGACGGCAGAGGATGAGATGGTTAGATAGCATCACTGAAGCAATGAGCATGAAACTGAGCAAACTCAGGGGGGCAGTGAAGGACAGGAAGGCCTGGCGCAATATGGTTCATGGGGTCACGAAGAGTCGGACACGACGTAACGACTGGACAACAACAACGAAGAGATGGGTGTGGAAAGGATGGAAAAATCAAGGTGGGATATGTTATCCTACAGGAGAAGTTAGAGACTGAAACTACTAAGTAGGACAGTTAGGAATGAGAAAGTAAATGAGAGGGAGAGAAAGGATAAAGGGTGTGCTGAATGGAGGCTAGGAGGGACTATAAAGCAGGAACAGAAATGGCAAAAGACTAACATCTTTCCCAATCTGGCATCTTTAAAATATCTTGGGACTGCTGTTTACGTGTAAATGGAAGATAGCAAACTTCATTTTTTGTCTCCATCCACTGCTTTTTAGAGTGTGGCTCTGCATGCCACTCAAAGGTCAAGTTCAACCCTTGGTATGGAATATACTAGACATGATATAAAATTTCACAGGCTTACTTATGATATCAATGTCATGAAATCAGTAAGAAGATGACAACATAGCCTAGACTGTTTGATCTGTCATATATTATGGTCTATCTGTTTTATTTCATTTATTTTATGCTACTCTGTTTTATTCTTCTTCATAGTTTTAATATCAACAATAGGTAGAATTCTTAGTGTTGTTTTATGACTTTGTGTTAATAATCCTTATAACTTTGTAATTAATTTGCTGTGCTATACCTCAGATTCTTATTCCTGGAATGGTTGTAAGTTTTTATTTATTTTATATATTTATATATTTTTTATTATTTTTTTTATTTTATATATATATATATATATATATATATATATATATGTATGTATGTATGTATGTATGTATGTATTTTTCCTATGACCAAAATAAAGATTGAGGATGACAAAGATAATTATGCACTATCTTTTGTTGACCAAAGCATACAGCCATGTTTTATTTTAACTGCAGTTTGTTGGTCAACCCATCATCACTTAGTTCACACATCACGCTAAACCATAAACCCAAAATCAAACAAACTAGAATGATGTGTGACTCTGGCTAAACTTTGATTTACTCATGCAGCAGGCAGAAGTGGGAGCCTGTGGTGGTAGAATTAGAAAATGTTACTAGTCATGAGCTTATGATATTAACAGAGCAAAATCTTCATGTTTTCCTTTCCTCTCCCTCAGAAACAGGATGTGGTTGTCTTAAAAGGGTTGCTTCATCAAGCAGCAATGGGAAGCTTATTCATCGGACGGAAGAAAAGCCAGCACTTCTCTAAGACCTTCTGCCCCAGTTGGATGTTATCTCTTCCTTGCCTTCCTATAGAACTATGCAAATTGTCAGAATGAATGTTAATTGGAAGAAAAGGGGGCTTATATTTAATTTTGTCTTCACAAAATTGCTACTTACAATAAAGAAATGCCAAATCTTGGAGGACAGCTTTGAAAGATTGCTTACTTTTTTTGTGACCATGCATAGTTGACCTGATTGATTGATTGATTGATTGATTGATTCCTTCCTTCCTTCCTTCCTTCCTTCCTTCCTTCCTCTCTGTCCCTCCCTTCCTCCCTCCCTCTTTCTTCCTTCCTTCCTTTTTCTGGATATGAATAGTGTTGCAGGTACTGAAATTACTACAAATCTTACTATTAGAAAGTTATTTGATTGCTGTGAGCCACCCAGAGTCATTGAGAATTGGGCAGCATACACACTTATTTATTTATTTATTTATTTATTTATTTAAGATTTCCCCAAATTGCATCCTGAAGCTTCCACATTGCTATTTGTAAATATGAGGACCAGAGACATATTAACTGGAAGAAAAGGAAGCTGAAATGCTAGGATGCAAAATGCTGTTCTTTGTATCACATTCTGTATTTGAAAAGTATAGTTGCAGAAATATAAATTACATGAGCAATGAAGGTAGTTTATAACATGAATAATATTTTATTACCAGACAGATTCTCTTACCAAGAAGAGTTGAGTTCGTACTCTTTAACTCAATGTTTTCATTATGTATTTCAATATATTCCTTGTCTATACCTTGAGAGGAAGGGCTTGCATTCTGAAATTATTCCTTATTCTTGGAAATCTCTGTGTCTTTCTCTCTCACACACAAAGGACTTACTCTCATCTATACCTGCTGTATGCATTTTCAAGCAACTCAAACCATAGTATATCCACAGTCATTCCTTTTACTCTGTCCATACAGTAGTACATATTTTTAACCTGGCTCAGTTTTCATATTTCCATCTTATTCTTCCTTAAACATGATCATGTACCTACTGATTTCCAAGATTTGCTTTTGCCAAATCCCCATATTAAGCACCATTTAAGGGCCGCAAAGGTTCTTGAGAGAATATCATGAAATAGCTTAATTTATTTTTGTTGTTTTTATTTGTTGTTGCTTTCCATCCTATTCTTGGGAAGTTGTCTATTAGTGAATTGTCAGAAATTGTCTTATTTTTAAAGAATACCCCTAATGTCTGCATAGAAATTAACACCTAAACCTAAACTTCTTGATGGTAATGTCTGATGGTTTTCATATGCCATGACCCATATATGGAATATACATTCATTTGTATATGGAAGGATTTTCACCCATATAAGAATTATATAAATAGGGGAAGCAACCTTCTACACTATGCTCTGAGCATTCGTTTGCTAGTGTCAACATTATTCTGAATGTGTCAGGTCTGAACTGGAAGTCATGTTCTAATGAAGGAAAGATGCTGATTTTTTTCTTTTTTTTAGAACTCTGATATTTTCTGTGAAATGAGGTAAGAGGGAGAAGAAGAGGAAGTAGTACTTCTGCCTTCTTGCCGAGCACAAATAAACTGTAAAAACATCCATTCGGAAAAGGCCATGGTCTGTTTTACTCAGGCCTATATCCTTACACAGTCCAATGCTGGTCTGAACTAAGATCAAGAATTATTCAGTATATTGGTTGAACATTGTATGAATGAATCTACAATCTGGTTCACACATTGTGCTAAGTTATGGTTTGTATAACCATTATGTCTATGATTAAATTAGTTGACTAGGATTGTACAACAACCAACCATAATCTGTAATTTACCAATTATAGCGATTCAGTACTAAGCCATAATTTGGTACCTTTGGTCTTGGATTACTGTGTTTTGGAAAACAAGCCAGTGGGAGTTATAAATATGCTTATGTAAGAATTATCTGAAGACCCAACCCATCTAACATAGAAAGTAAAGCACCTCCTTTTCCTTCTTATAATTTTTCCATTCATTTCCACAACATGTTTCTTTCAACATAGCATCCATATTTTACAAATAAACAACAATTGAATCCAAAGCTCAGTTTCCCCGTCTGTCTATTGGAATAGGGGGATGATGGGTCATGAAAACTTACTGTTGTATTTTAAATAAATAAAAAATAAAGTACATTTTGCAGATGGGCCATTTGAGGCTAATATTTTGCCTCAAATGGCTTGATGTCAAGATATTTCAAATTAGTCTTGATTTGCACTACTTATTAGAAAACAGAAATCAACTGTTCCTGATATAGTATTTGGCCATCTTGATACATCAAATACCTTGATATGCCAAACATGAAATGTCTTGAAGTATAAAACAGTAATATCCAAACAGAAGCAAAGTACATTGGCTCACATAGGCCACTTTTCTGCACCTGCTCATATACTGTATCATTCTAATCTTTAAGTACCAAGTACTTACTATATTTATCTGAATTATTTTGAAATTAAAACAATTTCTACCTAAACAGGAAAAAAACATAGAAAAAAAATTGTCTGCCAATATCATATTCTAAATGAATGTAAGATAACCAACCCATTTTAAAAGTAAACCCTTTGGGGCTTTAGTATCAGTCATAGCTTAGAATCATACCTCTGTCCTTTTCTGCCATGATTGCAGAGCATATTTCCTTCTGGTTCAGGTATAGCTCAGGAAGGATGGCAAAGCTTCAGCTACAGAAATGAGAATGCTGGAGCTCTCTAGAGCAGTGTTTCCCAAACTTGGCCACTTTAAGATGTGCGGACTTCAACTCCCAGAATTCCCCAGCCAGCCATGGCTGGCTGGGGAATTCTGGGAGTTGAAGTCCGCACATCTTAAAGTGGCCAAGTTTGAGAAACACTGCTTCTAGAGCTTAGCAATAAGTGGCTTTTCATTGGGGAAACTCCTGCTTAGCCCACTTCCTACTTCCTCAGTTGTCTCACACACACACACACACGTAATTAGTAAGTTGCCATATTGCCACAGAATTCTTACATTGAGCTTCCTAAATAGAACGAAGGAGCAAGTTTACAATTCCTCTCACCAGAACCAACTGCTTTGTTTCTTCTTTTTTTAGTCAATAATACAGAAAAGCAAAGAAAAAGGTAGCTACTAGCTGGATGTCTATATTTACACTCTCCACTTGATTAGCTGGGAATTGCTGCTTGGCTTATTTTAAGTTCTCAATAGCTGTGGTGAAGACAATCACGGCCTGTTGGGAAACTAATTAATAAGGGTTGAGGAATGGCAATGGTGACTATGTGGAAGTATCTCTTGATTTCGTCTTGTGTATATATAGCATCTGCACAAGCATGATCCATTTTTAATTCTTAAAACTTTGTGCTCCATCCAACAATAGACAACCGTTCCTTTCTCATTAATCTTTGAGAGTTGCAGTGTGAGGGCCTTTGCAGAAAATGATGTCATCACAACCGATCTATTTGTAACTTGTTAATTAAGAGTTTAATATTTAAACTCTTAATTAACAAGTTACAAATAGATCGGTTATGATGACGTCATTTTCTTTTGCTTCTAGTATTTTGGTAGTTACTTTCTCATGTACACGACATAGGGCCATCTCTCAGGATCTCAAAAGAGGAACTGAAAATAAATTTCCCCCAAATCAGATGGAGGGTAGCAATCTTTGGAAAGGAACTGAGTATGATTTCTTTCCTCCTAAGTTATTTCTAGTTTCTTACAAGCTCCTTTTCATGAGACACATTTGTTGCTGGCACACAATATTTATTTATTATTATTATTTATTATTAAACTTGTATGCCGCCCATCTCCCCCAACGGGTGACTCTGGGCGGTTCACAATAACAAAAAAGGAAAAAACACCAGCCCCTCCAATATAGCGGCAGGATTAGCATATGGAACAATATTTGTAGTGTAAGCATGCTCTTGGGTACAGAAGATCCTCTCTTATGTCATGCAGTTGTACAACACAATATTTGTTTTCTTTTCAATGATAATGTTCCATTCAGTTTGCAGGCATGTGCACTATATCATGCTGTTGGGCAAAAAAACTGTCAGGAAATGAATATTTCCACAAATTACAATTCTGAACATGGCTGACAGAGACTGATCACCCTATAACACTTCATGGGTTGTTTGAATGCTTTCTTCTAAAACGTCTCATGCTGAACCAAATTTGTAAAGATTTTCTAGATAATTCAAACAAGTGTTCAAAAATCTCAATGTCACATTATAACTCTTGGATTTGTAACAGAAAATGTATAGAATAGAGTTTTAAATGTTAAAGTAGATTCCAACTACTGTACATATCTATCAGTCAATTAAATGTGAGAGAGAACGTAACTGTCAACTTTTTAAAAATAGTTATTGATCCTAAAGATAAAATGCTCCTTTTTTTCAATGTTAAGTGCATTTTGAGCCATCACCTTAACTCAGAACATACTATTAAGATACAACAATGATTTCTGAAGTGATTGATGCATATTTCTAAGTTCAGCTGAAAAGAACACAGAGATAGCTTTGTTCTTTTAGTTAAGGAACATATACTGATGTTGGTTAGAGATGGACTTGGCTCTCTTTAATATGATACAGCTGTTGTCACACAGCCATAAATTTTGGCCCACATCTATCTCTAGTCAAATACATTTTACAGATTCGAGATCCAAAATATGAAAAAGCCTATTCATTCTGAGAATATCTGCACACAGTATACAACAAAAGCTTCTCTTTTGTACCAATGTCAACTCTGGAAAAAAAATTACAGCCTTCTCTAGCCTTGATTAATGTGGTAGTCTCACTGAACCAAGCTTTACTTTCAGAGATCGAATGCCCCAAAGCAATCCTTTGACACCCTAACCGTCAAGAGTAATCCTCTGCAGTGGCTTGATGTATGCTAAAAAGGGGCTTCAAAGTCCTTGCATAAAAAAATGAGAAGGTAGCTTCACCTACCAGAAGGTTGAGGCTCTGCCATGGTGAAGTCCTCAGCAGGACCCCCAGGTATGGATCCCAGCACAAATCTTTGGATACCTCAAGAGCCACCAACTGTGGTAGGCAGCCCCATGGACACTGCATACTTTGCAGAGTCTCTGAGCTCACAGCCACTGAAACTTCACTGCTTCCTGCTGACTACATTTCCGGATAAAGAAACATGCTTGTCCTTTCTAATTTGCATACTTTTCAGTTTACAAGTAACCTCTGGTGGTAAACCTACTACATAAGGTCTGCCTTTAGCCTATGCCAGATTACTGAACCTTACTTTCTACTAAGAAAACAACCACCTGAAAACCATGCTATAAAACACTGTTACAGTGTTCTGTATTTTATCCCTTCTTTGATGATATTAGATCTGGGGCAGAAACAAGATATTCTTTCAGGTGTGATATCAAAACTGTGGATCTGTTTTACATGGGAAGTTCTAATCATACTTTCTTCATCTGCTTTGAAACGGTTTCTGAAGATGATTTTATTCAGGCAGGCACTTTTTTTTTCCTAAAAAAAATCTATAGCTATCCATCTTCTTAGTTACTATGCTGCACCAAGTCTTCAGTAAACCTGCAAACATCTTGGTTAAAGATGGTTCAAAGAGAGAGGCCACATTAACCACACTGAAAAGCAAAGAGAAGAAATAAAAAGCCATCCTCAAAAGCCAGAAAATATAGATCTCTTGGCACTGCCCTTTGCAGGTAATATGACCCAGTCAAATGCAGTTATTGCTATCCCAAAAACGTGATGTCTAGTTCTTAATTGCCACCTCTTCTGCATTCCAGCATGATGGATAGTAGGGTAATACAATACAAGGTAAAAATACAAGTTCAAGGCAAATGTACAAATACAAAGGTGGTGGTGGTGGTGGTGGTGGTGATATGCCTACAAATGACTATTTCAGTTCAAGGTGACCTTATTAAAGGGCATTAAAGAGCAACCAGGGTGCTGTTTGCTTAATTTTGATTTGGTGGATTATGTGGACCCAGCCCCTGTGATTTAAAACTATAGCTTAGTCCATTATGTGAACCCAACCAATTATTGTTCATTCAGCAGACCATGGTTTAAAAATTAGCACAATGTGTGAATCCAGTCATTGAATCTGCAAGGTGAATTTAGATGATTTCAGTTTACAATGTAACAAAAGGAACACAGGATCTTTTACCACTAAAGCTATAATTGATCTAAGTATTGATCTTTCTTAAGAATAGAAAAGAATGAAATAATAGCTTATTTCATCTAGCATTCTTTACAAAAATCATAAGGACTAGCAAGTATAATGAGGTGGAGTGCCTTTTATGCACCATTGTTGTACACTCTTTGTGCCGTAATAACTTCTGCTCAGATAGGTTTTTAAGGGCTTAAATAGAATCAAACCTTCAAGAGATGTTTGCCAGAGTCAAATCCAAATACACAAGCACATCATGTCATCAACCCATCATTTAGTTCTCATTCAAATGCACTTTAAAAAAAAAAATTCTGACTCTGCAACTTATCTCCAGGAGGGGCTTATATCCTGGATTTATTTTAAAAAGGCAGCCAGCCCCCCAGCCTCGTGAAAGCCAAAATAAGAACAGTGATTTACCAGCAAAAGTTTCCCCAAATTAGGGACTGTCCCTGGTAAGTAAGAACAGTTGGAAAATACAAGCATTCACACGCCTGCAGGTAAAACCAGACTTCTTTTTTTAAAAAAGAGCTGAACCTAATTTAATGCCAAGTCTTGTGTCTCTGTGGTACAGCTGCAGCTATTGTAATATGTTATTTTACGAATGTCCCCGAAGTATTCTTGTAATAATAAAACTACCCTCTAGGATAACACTGAAAGAGTTTCTGTTTAGAATCTCCCACTACAAGCTATTATATGTTACACTCTGCTCTGAGTCAAGAAATTATGTGATTCTGTTCTAATTGTTTAAATTATGAACTGTCTTCTGTGCAATGTGTTTTAATTTTCTGTTCTATTTCCTGTTTTTAATTTTTGTTAGCCACCCTGAGTCACATGGTCAAGAGGGCATATATTATATGTATATGTATATATATATCCCCTCTCAGCCCTGTAGGTGATATGTATCTTCCTCTATCTTGGGTCCTCTACCAGAGGCCTGGGAGTTTGAGGGTTCTATGCAGTTTCTTAGCTGTTCCTAGCACTGCACTCTTCTGATATTGTTCCTGGGATCTATTGGAGACACTCTCCCAGCTTAGGAGTCACAGCTACTTTACTTTACTTTACTTTACTTTACTTTACTTTACTTTACTTTACTTTACTTTACTTTACTTTACTTTACTTTACTTTACCTTACCTTACCTTACCTTACCTTACCTTACCTTACCTGTCCACATCCTCTCTAGTTCCTCCTTCAGGCCCTGGTACTTCTCCAGCTTCTCATACTCCTTCCTGATGTTGCTGTTATTTGGGACCTCTACATCTATTACAACTGCTGTCTTCTAGTCCTTGTCTACTGCCACAATGTTTGGTTAATTGGCTAGTACCTGCCTGTCTATCTGGATCTGGAAGTCCCACAGGATCTTAGCCCTGTTATTCTCCACAACCTTCTGTGGAATCTCCTATCTGGACTTAGGAGTTCTAGCCCATACATTGTGCAGATGTTCCTGTACACAATGCCAGCTACATGGTTGTGCTGTTCAGTGTATGCTGTATAATATATATATATATATATATATATATTGGCTGGATACAGAACATTAACTTTCTGAAAGTTATTTGAAGAACTGTTAACTGAATGACAAGTGAGTCAGAAAGAGGAAATAAAGTCTTGAGCTTCTACTTCTGCATTCTTGAAGCCACCAAAGATATCTCAGGAACCATCTTTCCAAGTCTTATTTGCCAATGATATTTCAAACTCTTTTACCCAAAAGTTAGGATGGTGGGCAAACCTCTGCCTAATTTCAAAAGCTCTCTACAAGTAATTGGTTAATAGTGATTTCTTTCCCCCTAACAGGAGCTATCTGACCCTTTCTGGCTACCCTTTCAAATAAAAGGGCCAGCAGTACTGGGAAGAGGAAATGGTGTGGTGAAAGAGAGGGTATCTAAAATATCTAAACAAATCCCACTTCAGGCTTTGGCCCTATGTACTGCCAGCATGCAAATCCCAACAGATTATTCAGAAGGAATCTTGCCCACCATAAAAAAAAAAAGGGGGGGTCACTCCTAAACTAGACCCCAAAATGGATATAGACCTGTCTACTCCCTCTTTTAATAGGCTGTCCAGCTCAATCTGTGTAAACAGCAGAAGTGTACCGCTAGGGAAGGGATTACTCTAGTGGCATTGACTGAATTCTTGTAAAATTCTACCCACAAAAAACTAAAAGCTCTAAAGAAAGCCCATGAGCAAGGCTTCATTTTCTCAGACGAGCTTGCCTGGATTCTAAGTGCTGACTTATATTTTGCTTGAGTTTCATTTGTTGAAAAGGAATGAAAAAAATTAACAAAATCAAGTAACACCAGGAGCAGCAGTAACAATAATATAGTGCCACTACATACATCTGATGTAACAGTAGTATCTTCAGGAAAAAATGATTATTGCCCTGGGGAACTAGTTTGGCACAGAATCCCCCCAGTTGGCAGGCATAGTACAGTATTGCCCAGGAAAAGAAGGGTTATTCATAGCTCCCTATACTAGCCAGAGCCCACCACTGGTGCTTGTAATAGGAGCCCTCTGGAAACAAATTCCCCATTATCTCTCTGCTGCTATTTCTTTCTACAGCCCCGTTCATTCTTTATGTTTCTTTATGTAGGGTCTTCTTTTGGTTGCTTGTTCTGAGATTGTGGTCTCCAGGCTCCTGGCCTTTAGGACCTGGCCCCATGCCTCTGGAATCAACTCCCTTTGACTTGGTGGGAATTTGAGGGGGTTTAAGGACCTTTTTATATGAGTTAGGGTACGGTCTGGTTGTTCCATTTTGCACTTATTTAGCTGGTAGATCTAGGTTAACACCTGTTTTAATTTATAATAGTTGTTTATACACTTCATGCTGTTCCAGAGCATTGTTTTAAATCTGTTGTTGCTGTATGGCTATTTCAGTGTTAATATTTGTTTACTGGGTCCTGAGCGAATTGTACTGGATTGATTTATAATTATTTTGTTTTTGTTCTGTTTTTTTACTGTGCCTTGGTAAATGTCATTCTTTATTTTTTACCATCTCATCTATTCTTCATAAGTAATAGCCCTTTCCCCCCCTCCTGTGCTATCTACTACCAGGGCACATACCCAGATCCAAAATATGGCTCCTTTCCTCTCCTGTTCTACGCCAGTGTAGCATCATTGCCTTCTATTAGTCTTCATCAACAGTTTTACTCCTTCCCGTCCCTTCTCTCAATCTAGTTTATTGGTTGCCACCTATTCGCCCGAACTAAATCTGTGTGCCGTTGTACAGCTTTGTATCTTAATAAGACACAGAAGGGGGAAGAATAACAGGAAAACATTGGGGAAAACCTTGATTTGTTGATTACAACAATTATTATTACTCAGGTCACCAAATAGCCTCATCTTCCATGCAGGAATTTAGTATGACAAAACTCTTACCTATGTTTACAAAGCACGTAACCTGACACAGGCAGGATATGTCTCTGAAGGCCTAATCAAGATCCATTCCTGACTTACTTTCATTAATAACTATGGTCATCAGGATGGTGATGAAAGCTGTCTCCATCACCTTCTCAGGTGCTCCTTATTTACTTATTTTATTACATTTAGAGGCTGCCTGACTCCAGATGATTCTCAGCAACTTACATTATAAAATAAAAAATAAAGAGAAAGAAGCCTTATGAAAAATTGTACCTGTTTTCACATGCTTAGAATGGACAACAATGATTTCCAAGCCATAGATGTTTCTCATACATATCAAGTGGCTATATGCATTAAGTTCAAGAAGAAACTAGCCTGGGTTTTAATCTATGTGATTTTATTGAGATCTGTTTTGTTTTGTTGCTAGTTGCCTTGAATACCTTATGAACAGAAAAGCAGAATATCAGTTATAAAAACAGACAAACAAGAAAATACTCTTTCATAGTAACCACACTATGAAAGCAGTGCTGAAAATTGGTCTGGAATCTGAGGTTGAAGAAGAAACAAGAGCTACACATCTTCCTTAGAAAAGAAAATGTTGCCTACTGTTTCTCAGAAAGCCCCTATGCAGTCAGAAAAGGGACAGCTGCTTCATCAAAAATGTCTAAAAGCAGTTATGGAGTCACCACACTCAACTTCTTTGGAGGCAATCCTCAGAGAACAAAGGGAGAAAAGTTTTGTGCAACACCTGGCCAGAGTTAAAGGATGGCTAAGCAACTTTTCTGACCCCAATTGCTTTTTTAAAAAATGTACATTTCACGTAAATAGTCCTTGGTGACTTAGATCCCATCTATATGACAGAGATTTGGTGGCAGCGGGTCCCACCTCTGTGACGTGGGCTGAATGAATGAAACTCTTTCTTTTGCTCACTTAGCTAAGCCAGCATCTTTTTTTGGCAGACAGAAAGGCCTTGAGATCAGTGATATAAAGAACAATTTATTGGCCAAAGCAAAGGGATGTGTTAGCACCAGATTCTATGAATACCAGTGCTTGGTCCATAATTTCCAGAGCTCTCTACTGAAAATTGATGCTCATTGTGGAGAGAAAAGTCTAGAGCAGTGTTTCTCAACCTCGGCGACTTGAAGATGTGTGGACTTCATCTCCCAGAATTCCCCAGCCAACAGGGCTGGCTGGGGAATTCTGGGAGTTGAAGTCCACACATCTTCAAGTTGCTAACGTTGAGAAACACTGGTCTAGAGTGACATCATAATAACAAGTTTTTCCTCCAGGATTCTAGGTTGGCTGCCTCTGTCCTGGCTGGTTTAAAAGCTCTAAATCTTCTGGGAATCTCTTAGTTGAACTTTGGTTACAGACTGATAATGCGTTGATTGCCTCTGTGTTGCCTCTCATATGTCTCTGGGACTCTATTTACTCAGTGTTTTTTTCCATGAAGTCTCGGCAATTCATTTTCCAAAGAGACAAAGGTATGTGAAATTAATCCTCTCCTGTTTAATGCATATATGTAATAATGCTTTCAATTGTGCTTATTAAATAATAAAGCTGTATGTTTGTGTTTGTTCTGAAAGCCTTTTTTCATGTGCATTGGTTGGCACATATGAAATCCTATTGGTTTACATAATTAATGTTTCACTGGGGGTGTGATCATATGTAAAGCAAGCTAGGTCTCCATTTGTTTAGAAAAAGGACGGGTTGTGAATCCCCACACAGGGTTGTTCATTTAAATGGCTACCAACTCACCCTTGAACCATTAGAAAATTATACTGGCATAAAATGCCTTGCCCCCATTGCCAATTTCTATCTTGCCACAGGCATATTGCTATTAAATACAGAGCATGTTAAGGAAAGAGATGGATGGATACCCTCAAAATTGTTTTCTCCTACCAAACACCATCAGCAAGTGGGAAAATATACAGCAGTCACTTAATGTGAGATAGAGCTGGGGCCCAGGAGAAGGTGAGTTTTGATATCCAGATTTTGTCTAACAAGGAAAAGACTCGGGGGGGGGGGGGGGGAGACGATGTGATGAAGCGGGAGGGAGAAGCGGGAGGGAGCTCTCCTGTTGTGCCATGCAATACCTCATCACCTGTTAACATGGCTAATTTTACTTGTGTAAAAATAGCCAGACAGACATGCAGGAAGGGTGTACAATATAGCAGGATTCCTGCTGCCCCTTGCAACTCCTGTGCTGCTATCAGCTGCTAGTAGGCCCACAAGGGGATGCAAAGTGCAATGGAATACTCCTCCTGGCTCATGCCATCCCTAACATGGACCTCTCAGTTCTTCTTTGGGCTGCTTTTGAATGCAGGAAGAGTGCTAAGCCTATGTTCAAAAGCAGCCAGGACAGCAGTTGCATGGTGTGGGATGAGAGGACTGTGTGTAATGAAGTCCCAAAGAAAATGGCACTCTCTCCCTCCCACTTCACTGCACAGACTTTCTGCAGCTGTGGTTGGTCAGCTACTATTTGGGCTGATCCAGACCTCCAAACCAGAATTAGCTTGGAGAGAGTCCGGTTTGAAAAACCCTGTCTGTCCCATTCCCATACCAAAAGGGCCCTTGAGGCAGTGCCCAGGGAATGGGGAGGTCCACACCAATCTAAAGAGGTCAATAGGTGCTTGACTGCGTCACTTAACAGAGCCACCAGTAGAGTGGTTGGTAAAACATATCAGACTGTATCCACAGCAAAACTACTGTACTTGTTGCCTGCTTATTTTAACTCCTGAACACTTAAGGACCTTAGGAATGGTCTGGGATGAGGTAAATGCAATGTCATGAAGACATGGCAGAAAAAAGAGGCTGCCTAGATACAAATGGGGAAAGGCCCTCAGTCACCAAGCTCACATGAAGTGATCTTGAACCAATCATGCTCTTCTCAGCCAACTTCATCTGAGAGGGAAATGAGGCTGTGAAACTACCTCTGCCACTTCATGCTCCTTGCACAGAGGGATAGATATAAAATATAATAAAATGAAGTATCTGAGCAGGGACCTATGGCAAATATCACCTCTCATAATAGGTTGCACACTAACATTCTCCCTTCTGTATGCTGATTCAAAGTACTGGGCACAATGTTCTAGCACCATTATAGTATCTTCTGATATTTCCTATCATAGTTTCCTAATCTAATGCTGCATGCACTTCCTAGTTGGTGGAATGCAAGCAACAGTATCTTGGCTCACAAGGTGGTCAGTTGATTAGAAATCCTAGCTTGCATAGAATAGTGTAAGCATGTTTGAGGTAAAACTGGCATGTGGTTGGCCAAAATGTATCCAAAGTGACCAGTAATGTGTCCTTACAGTCAGCAGGAATGCTGCATGTAGCACAGGTGTAACTAAATCTGGTAATCTAGTCTATCCTTCTCCATCATACTTTAAAAAAAAAATAGCATTACATGAAAGCAGTGACTGACCAAAGAATGATGGACAGCAGAGTTCAATATCTAAGGACCCATCCAGTGGTATTTCCTTTTTTTCTTATGATGTGTCTTTTGCTTACTTTTCCCAATTCCTTTTCTGCAGTTTGCATACCTTTGCCTATCCCCAAAGGGAAAAGCATGTACTATATATATGCTCCCCAGAATGTTAGCCATCCTGGCACAGACTGATGTGGGTAGTTGTCTAATACATCTGAAGAGAACCTGATTCTAGGAAGGACAAGCTTAACTTCGGTTGTTATTGTTGTTAATGAAGCCTTGAGAGAATTTGAAGTGAGAAACTTACCGTTCACACATGTGATAAGAGAGGCTATGGCTGGTTGGCTGGTACGAGCATTCAAAACTGGATACTTGTTGAGAAAGCAGGAGACAGACTGGAGCAATTCAGCCAGTTTAATTTCAGCAGGGCCTGAAAGCATGCCTCCTGTAATAACAACCATAATAATGATTAAATCATCATTATCATCATAACTTTTATTTTGTGCCTTCAAGTCAGTCTTGATTCCTGATGACTGCCTGGACTAGTCCCTGCAGTTTTCTTGGCAACATTTTTGGAAGTGGTTTGCCCTTGACTTCTTCCTTGGGCTGAGAGAAAAGGACTGGCCCAAGGTCACCCAGCTGGCTTTGTGCCCAAGGCAGAATCAGAACTCATGGTCTCTTGGTTTCTAGCCTGGTGCTTTAACCACTATACCAAACTGGCTGTCAATAATAACAATATAGAACATTAATTTGGCAGAGTGATACTACGTATGCATTATTGCTTGCAATTCCCAAGCTACTGTCTTTTGGGATGAGAGTAGGTGGGATATTGTGTTCTGTGCCTCAGATCCTATGTATGACACATTATCTTAGCAAATGCCCATTTCTAAATGTGAGCTTGCCAAGATAACATGAGGAAGCAATGAAGGAACCTCCACTGATTCAAAACCTACAGATATTTACTTGTGTATCCTCTGGCTAAGGCCATCTTACCTCCTGCCAAGTCAGGCTCAGTTCTGATTTTTGAAGCCTTGTTGGAAGATACACTGAATAAAAATGGTTGCAGGTTATTTCTGAGGGAGAATAATAGGCCCAGTGAAGTGTTCAGCACCCTTCTGCCATCTACCAATTCTGTATTACAATTAAGTACCCAGGTATAGCTTAAAAATGCAGGATTGTGCACCCATTTTTTTTCTAAAATAAATTGCTTTGCCCCCAATGAAATGATATCAAGACATATGAATCTAAACTTTATACCATTTAAGGCAGGGATTGATAACTTGGTGACTTCTGGGTTCTTGGATTTCAGAACCCATCATCTCCTGCCTGTCAAGAGGTTGGTGGTTTTAGTCCAAAGCTTCTGGAGGGAACTAGTTTACCTTTCCCTGATTAAAGATATCTTATTTTGTAGCAAAGGATCAATCATATTCCGTATTGTCTGTATCTGTGCTTTACACATATTGTATTACACATATATATGATACCTGATATTGATGATATTCCATTTCACATAATTTACTTTTCACTAGATCCATTTTTCCATTATCACTGAAAGTTTTTGACAGAACCATTGAAGAAAGACTTATTTTCCCCCCTGATTCTTTAACTTAGCTTTTACTTGACGTTTGCCAGCATTAAAAAAAAGCTGTCAGTGAAACCAACATACTGTGAAAATTCATTTTAGCTCTTGTTTAAAATACTACTAATGCAGTTTACATTACCAACCAAAACAGGATGGATTAGATGCTGGGTCAGTCAGAGAGTAGGAACTAGAACCAGACAGGATGTAAGCGTAGTGCAAAGGGGAGGGACTGAAAAATGGTCAAGAGCGGTTTTTGGTTGCTGGGCGCCATCTGGTGATCCTTTCTCACGTGCTTTACATTTGTGCAAATAACAGGCCTCGTTCATGATTAAGCAAACTCTTCAGTCCCAGAGCTGCCCCCAAAACTCAAAGCACCCCTGGCTGTTAGGCAAGCTGCAGGATGAAGCTGCCTCTCCTTCAGCATTAGCAATCTTTCCATGAAGTGGCCTTCTGCTGGAGCAGAAAAATGTGGGTTCCAAGGTGCAGGCTGGTTTTGAGGGGGGGGCTCATCCCCCAGCTGTATCCTCATTTAGTCTTGGGGAATTACTTGAAATTTAGCTTCCCAGGCTACCGTTCTGTGACTGGCTCTGCCTACCACAGCAGCCATTTTGTGAACAAGCATCCAGCCATGGTGGCCATTTTGAGAAAGCTCCCATGACCCTTTTCTATCATTCCACACGTGGATGCTGGCATGTCTGAAACTCCGAATTTGTAACAGTGCTATCTTAGGCAGGGCTAAAAATTCCCAACAGCATCCTCTTTCAATTAATTAATATGGCGGGAGGGGGAAAGGCAGCTGACTGGGAAATTAGTGGCAGTATCATCATGTAAATAAGTGGGACTTAGGACCTGCATCGTGGCAGTACCTGGCATATCAGGGCAACTGTTGGGGAACAAGGATCCCAGCAGAGCTCACAGAGCCAAATGTCTTGACTAAGGGCTGATCCTCAAGACCAGCTTGCCCCAGCACGAGTATCAGCTACTAATATAGTAGTTTCTCCAGGCCATGAATGCACAATCTCCTGCTTTGCCCAATCCCAACCCACTAGGAAGGCAACATCTGCCCATCTTTTCCTGAAAAGTGACAAAAGTAGCATTTTTCTAATTTGTGCAGCTCAAGCAGTGCTGCTCACTGTGCATCATTTCATTGTAGGCAAACATCTCCATTCCAATTGGCTATTGTGCATTGGGGCAGAAAATGCTGCCTCCCCATCAGTCACTGCTTGGTGCCCTCCATGGCCATTTCCCCCCTTTTTTAATAGGTTGACCAATGGAATGATAGAACTAAAGCTGGGCTTTTTTATTTTTCACAGGTTTGTTGATGAAACAATGAAATAATGGATCCTTCCTTCCTTCCTTCCTTCCTTCCTTCCTTCCTTCCTTCCTTCCTTCCTTCCTTCCTTCCTTCCTTCCTTCCTTCCTTCCTTTTTTGCTTTTTTACAGAGAAAGAGTCTTTTCTTTTTTGTAAAAATACAAAAGTGAAACTGACAAAGCTTCTGCCACTTTTCTTTTATACAGTAATCCAAGGGGGGGGGGGTCAGAGTAACACGGCCATAGAGTGACAGCATTTTTGTGAGCTCTTAACTCTTCTATTTTAGATACCTTTTTATTTAGTTTTAAAATAGTTTACTTAGTGGTTTTATTTAATACCAACTAGTAATTTTATATAGGATTAGTAATTTTAGAACTTTAGAATTAAGACTAGTTAGTATTTTAGAGTTTGGAATCCAACAGCCTCAGACACCTGCCAATGATGCAAGGCAGCAATGGCTACAAAACAAGGACAAAAAAGAATTCAAAGTAGTCCAAGGGACAGGAAAAATGGCAAAACAGGGTTTCTTTTTATTTTTTTATTTTTATCAATCCAAGGAAGTTTCCACTAATTGGGCTCCTGGTAAACATGGTCTGGACAGAATATCAGGTCATCACTGTGGCTAAAACAGAGGGGTTGAAATCCAGAAAGGGATTTCTTAAACTGACTTCCAACCTATTTATCGTGGAAGACAAGCAACTGAAGGTTTCAGTGTGGGAAAACCCTAAGGCCACGTAGGATCGGCTACCCTGATGGATGTTACTACCCTTACTCCCCTCATCTCCACTTTCCACACTTGTGGCTTTATCTGCTAATAGAGAGTTATAATGGTTAGAGCAGTGTTTCTCAACCTTGGCAGCTTTAAGATGTGTGGGCTTTAACTCCCAGAATTCCCCAGCCAGCATGCTGGCTGGGGAATTCTGGGAGTTAAAGTCCACACATCTTAAAGCTGCCAAGGTTGAGAAACATTGGGTTAAAGGCATGTGGCTCCTGGCCTTTATAGTACTAGCCCAACAGACAGGCAAGCCTGTGAATGAGAATGGATAATGAAGGGAAAAAGAAACAGACAGCTGCTCCACACCCTTTTATGTTCATGTTTGCTTGTGAGTGTGCAAGGGGAAAGTCAGCAAGTCAAGAATGCCAGGCTCAGATGTGATAGTCTAGGGAGAGGTCAGTACTCATCCCACATAAATCTGGAACCAGGCCTGCTTGTGCCTTACCAGTCAGATCTGGTGCTTCCTATTCTCCTCTTCTTAATGTTATCTAAACCCACTGCTAGGAAGGAATTCAAATTCTTCTTTCGAAGAAAGAAGAAAAAGGTTCTCTTTCATATGAAGAGAACGTTTCCATGATGAAAAGGCAAGGAAATGCCACCATAGGTTGCAAATAGCAACAGGCTGCAAAGTAGCTCCTCTGTTCCCTCATGGGGTGATAAGATCATATCACAGCCATTTACAACATGGCACCCTATAGGTGTTATTGTACTATATTGCCCATCATCACCTGCCAAACAACATATCTGAAGGCTATCGTGTTGTGGGAACGTTGGCAGATCTGAAAAACTAAGGGCCTGGAGCCACCATGAGACTTGCTAAAACTGCCAGAAGCTGAACCATGCATGGCAGATTAAGGATCAGGTTTAAGATGGCTCTTTTAAAACCTATGAAAGTGTGGGCAATTTGTACTGAGGATCAATTTAGCTTTTTGTGGCTGCCATGTAATTTTGGATACCCCTAGTTGTACTACTTTATTAAAGTGAACAGTTCCATGCAGAATTGCACAACAGGTTACTGATTAATACCACATAACTACTACAGCTGTCCTCCACATCAATTTTACATTTTCAGAGAGGAGATGCAGAATTCTGCATCAATTCACCTTTACCCCACATGTGATCAAAGAATCCCTCTGAAATGCCTCAGAAAAATCAGTCCTATAACTGACACTCCAAAAAGCAATAGGGGGAGGGAAGAAGAAAAAAGCAAGGTCAGAAAAATCTTCTGCACAATCTTTTTGTTTATTACAGAGAGACAAGAATATCTGAAATATGAAAATCTGTAAAAAAATGTGAAAGGGGATTATTGTTGCATTCATAGGCCAGCAATTCAGAGAATAGAGCAATGGGAGCTATAACATTCACTGGCTATATCCAATACATCATTAAGCACATTTAAGCCCACTGGTTTCACTAGGCTTGCGGTCATTAAGTGTTTAGCTCTTAACCTCATTCTGTCTTAATGGGATAACTTAAAGAGTCTTTATTTAACTCAGAAACAAGACGGGGCCAGCTATACATGTAAAACAATTAATTACATGTAGTTACAGACAAGTAATTCCTAAGTCTTACATCTTTCCTGCATTTTGAGAAACACATAAGGCTTCTGAGTTGGTATTATGTTATACAGAAACACAATTTTCATATGAGGGCAGTGACTACAATGCTAGATTTTGGGAATAATAAACTACAAACGTCTTTGCAATTTTATGTAAATAATCTGCTCAGGCAATGAGTTAGGCTATCCGCTACCTCTCCAAAAGTTGCAAGCTGAAAAGTATTTACAATTTGTATTCTAATATATATTTGCGGGGGGGGGGGGGAGACACTATTTAAATATATCTTTGAGGAAAAAATGGACTTCTGGAAACCGAAGAGAACTGTGGTTTAAACAAAATGCAAAATTTGAAATAAGTGATTCAATTGGCATCCTACATCATAGGGCTTTCATGGGATAATAGTCTCCTCTGTGCTCCCAGGGGATGTGCAAGATGAAATCCACAAAACACAGACCAATAAAATGCTTCCAGTACTTACCATCTTGCTGTAAAAGTTCCCGGAAACACTGGAATTTTTCATCTATGTCTCTTAGGTACTTGGTGACTTGAAGCAGCCTGTTAGAGCAGAGTTCACTACCACCCAGGCCTTCCGGGGTGGCAGATATCTGAACAGAAGCCCAGATAGCACTCAGGAGCTCTGGATTATTGGCTAAGGACTGAACGTCCAGTGCTGACTGCAGGCCATTGCAAAGGCAGCTGAAGTCATTCTGATCCATGCTCGTATTCGGTCCTCGGACCCCAGTCAGAGATTATATTCACCACTGCTGTTCCTCAGTGCTAGCAAACACTCTATTCTGTTCTTTACTGGAATATCCTACTAGCTCCAGAACCTGATGTAGCACATGAACCCAATTAATCCCCAAGCCTCCAGGTCTTCAGCGTGCTTTTCCTCAGTGCATGATCCTCAGTTTCCAGACACAGATATTTCTGACGTTTTACAAAAATCTAACAATTCCTCTGATAAGTCAGAGTCCACCAAGGGCAGCTGAAGAATCTTCATAATTCAAGTGAAGTTCAGGAGGGCAGTGATCTAGATGGGTTGAAGAATAGATGTCCTCAATCTCTCACCATTATAAGATGAACAAAATGGCTTCCAATAAAATGTCCAGCTTGACAGTTCTGGGAAATACCATCCCAGCTCCAAAGCGAGCCCTGCATTTTCTGTAGAGAGAAAAATATGGTTCCTCAAAAAGAGAGGAAACTCTTCTTTACAGAGTTCCCAAAAAGGTGATTGAACTAAAGTGTTCTCTAGATTGTGACATTAAGTCTGGAGAAGGATGCCTCATCTTTCCCAAAAAGTGAATCTCCTGCTCACTTTCTCTTTGAAACGCTGTACCTTAAGAGATCAGAACGTGTCCAGCTGCAGCCTGCCATTCTTAGTCTCAGTCTCATCCGAGAACTAGATGCGGAAATGCCAGGACACATCCCCTATCTGTGGGGAATGGATGAGCCATTTGGGTTACACACACAAGAACGACAGGCAGTGCGGATTTTCCACATTCCTTTTGCGGGAGTGATGAAATCAGAGGCTTCTTCCCACAGTATCTCTATCCTATGTAAAAGGAAGTCAATCCTCCTGCTTTACTCTCTCTTATTAACCACTTCCTACCTGAATCCCTATGAAAAGTGTTCAGGGTGTGGTTCAAAGGCCACAGGTGGAAGAAGAACTTTCCCAAATGGGAGTCAAAATTGAACGGGAAAAGGGCTGTCTGCATTTTTGAAAATGTTCTTTTGCCTGAAGGCTAAATTGCAGAAATTTAATGTGAGAGAGGAAAAAGAGGGAAATGGTTAAAAAACTAAAATATGATACCCACAAGGATGGTGAAAATTGAAGCCCCAAGCAGCTAAAAGGTACCATGATCATGAAGGTAATACTAAGCAAATTTATCTTATGACTTTCAGCACTTCTTCAAAATGGAGATAATACTTATTGCAAGGTAGAGATGGATAACCCAGGTGTGTGATTCTACATGCAATGAATGTTTGTGCATGTGTATTATCTGAAAGTGCACACATTCTGTGGCCCCTGATCTGACAGCTGACATAGCCCTCAGAGCTAACAAGATTGCCTGTCCCTGCCTTGCAAGGCTGTTGTAAGACTAAGTCAGTATATACTGAGGTGGAGAAGCTCTTTCAGCTAAGAGCATGACCTTTTTTGGATGTCCAAAGTGTTCCATATTTAATTATGTTGCTATAATCCAAGTACCAGCCCTGTAAAGTAGAACCAGGTTGCCATATGCAGGTTGGGGTTGAGACTCCTCAGAGAATGGGCTAAGACCACATGGTGAATTCATTCTTTGAAGTTAAATACAAATCAGTAGCTTTCTAATATAGTATTCAGCCTCCTAAACACTGTGCCATATGTGTTTAATTTGCAAGATTACGCTGCTATTCAAAATTCAGGAACAGAGGCCTTTTATTTGTAAATAATCTAACCAGGAAAGAAAAGATTTTTATCAAAAAAGAAAACAAAAATGTTATTAACAAGCCTGAAAAAAGATAAAAACAAAATAAAACAGCCCAGCTTGTTCTTGTTCTTGGAACAGAAGTCCAATATGCAAAAATCAGCAGGTAAAGCTTTTTTCCCTTTCGTCCTCTCTTTATTAAATTTAAAAGAAAAGAACCTAGTATCAATTTCAACAGATTTCAGATATCTCAATACCACATGACTTACGTTAGGAAGATAATATCTAAGAACACATGATGTAATATTAGATCTAAAAAAAGAAAACATTTTAACAAGTGCATGAAAATATATCACCATAGAAAGAACTACAAGAAATTAAGCAACATTCTTTTTCTTAATTCTATTTATTTATTTAATCAAACAACGAGATTACTGGGCACCCATGTTGGGGAAAACAACAGGACCCATACTAATTAGAAACAAATAATCCACTGTAGCAAATTAGACAAAATAATACTTGTAGGTTTTCATGATGATGATTATCCATAATTCTTAATACCTCAGTAGATCTCAATTACTAGGAATATAGCTAGAAAAAAAACATAAATTCTTGACTTAGACTTAATTTGACAGTACTATGAATTTCAGATCAAAATATAGCAATAACAAAACAAACCCAGATCACATGAGTTAATGTTTCAGCTCCTGAATTTCATCTCCTAGAACAGGGAGATTGTAACTAATCCTAGTTAAATGTTCTCTAAAGGGTCTGATAAAAATGGGTGGTATGTGTTGCCTCAACTGCCATGCGTTAAACTTCTTTAAAAAAAATAATTCCCACTCATTATTCCATACATCACATAACTAATATTATTATCTAAGTTATTTTTTTAATTTCTGATTATTAACAATCAATACTGTTCTGTCTTTACTTCTCCAGTCCAAATTCTGCCTACCCCTGCTCTGGATGGTTTCCAGTTTCAGATAAAGTAAAATGTACAATTGGTCTCTAAAAACAGCAGTTGGGTTTTCATTGATTGAAAATTTATTAGCACCATTGTATGGGCTGATTGTACTATAGAGTTAAAATTCCCTGCCTTCATCAGGTCTCTAGGAAAAGATGTTGGCAATTAGGAGAAAGAGAGTTATTTGGAAATTGGAGGTGGCTGATGGTGACTGAGAGAAAAAGTAGGAAGGTTCTCCTTTAATCCAGAGTTCCTATGAAAGAAAAGTAAGAGAGATGACTGTAGAAAAAGGATAGTATTAGGTCATCACATTAGGCTTTGCATATTTGGATTTATTCTATTAGAACACCTTTGCATGCTTGCATTGCAGGGCTAGTCCCTTAGGTGGCACTCACTGGCAAGGCAAACTATCAGATTTTAGATAGTCGCTTCAAACCTGAGAGTTAAAACACACAGAGACTTCCTGGTTCGGCCAGGGAGAAAAACCTCCTCTCTACTAAAAGAGTTGGTAGCAGCCTCTCCAAGAACCACTTACTAGGAAGAATCGCTTGAGGAACTCTTGGTTGGCCCCTGGCAAGGAGATAGACTATGTGTGCCAGAAAGCCAAAAGAAATGCTGAGAGATGGAGAGAAAGGGTTTCTTCCCAACCATAATTAAATAAGAGGTCACAGACAATAAAGTGCTGGTGGATTCTACCAGAAGGTAGATCTGCACGGAAGAGTTACAGTAAAATGTTCAAGCAAAGCCATTTTCACTTTTATCTTGCATGGTTTTTGTTGTTATTCCAGGAAAAGAGCTCAGCGTAGCCCTGATGATCTCCTAGAGCCATGCATACTTCTAACATTACTGTATTTTGGAAGAAGTGATTTGGATCTGGCAAGCATGAGCACAGCACCTCTGCTATTTCATTAAGACATCTCCTCTTCTTCAGGCTTCTGCCTAAAGCATGAAAAAAAAGTTGTGGCTTCTTTAAGGGTCACGTTAACTTTAATAATTTCACCCTGTCAAATAGACAAGCTTTTTTTCAGGCTCATGAGAAAGCCTGAAGAAAGAGGGGTTGTTTAATGAGCAGCTGGGAGGTATTGTGTGCATGTGAGGTCTGAAGCACTTCTGAATTATTTTCAAAGTGTGCACAGCCCTATTGTATACCTTGAGTGCATTATGACATACGTTCATCCCATGTTCCAATTACTGTACAATAAACACTACATACATAATAATGTCATAGAATGAGCTCTAGATTTTTTTAGAAAAAAGATTTTAGACTTTCAAAACTGAAAATATACCTGCAATTAACAATTTCTGTGTCTGGGTAGTGTGGTTGTAGATAACTAGTGGACACATATGCCTGTTCATAGGTGATGGTTTGGGAAGACTCAAGTTCACCAACCTGAAGTTCCAAAAGGAAGAAATGTCCCATCAGGAGACTCCATCCTCATCACCATCTTTACTTCTCGTTTTCCTTTTGTTCTTTGCCAGTTTGTACTTGAATCGCCGAATGGGATCAGTGATACTTCTCAGGGTCAAATCCTCAAAGTCCTGAGCCAAGAGGAAGTTCCTGTCCACCAAATCAGCTGCCTCCTGCCAGTTCTTGAAGCAAGCTATGCCCTGCTGCTTGATTTCTTCCACAGCATTGGGGGCAATGACTTCACCATTTGGCTTCAAAACTACCACCACAGGGGGATGTGCCACTGAAAATCTTAATGCCAGCTCCCTAGGAAATGTTTCAGAAAGAAAGAGTAAGGTCCAAAAATTCTGAACTGGAGTGTGATGAGAACAGACCGGGACCTCCATAGGAGGAAAGCTGAAAGAGGTATCACAGATCTAAAACTATTTTGATGTTTCACAGTTATTCATTCATTTTGTGCAGTTATACTCAGATACAATAATTGGATATTATCACCAACATATGGAAGCCCCAAGGCTGTGCTGCCAATTTCTTAAGGGGTTTTCCACTTGCAGTGGGGAGGGGGCAGAAAAGTAGTAAGTAGTTAGTAAGACATCCTGGTTCCTTCACCTTTTTTTTTCTTGCTCTTCTGAAAATGAGTTTAGAGAGATAAAAAAAGATTAATGCACCCAGGCTGCTGTGAGTGGACCCTTCTTTGGGTCTCCTTTTCACATTTCTCTTGCTATCTTCCAAGGTCTCAACATTAATTTGATTAAACTATATTTTTAACAATGCACTCTGATAATCTCCCCAAATTTAGCAAGGATTAGGGTTCAGCTCACCCTTGGATCCTTCCCTAAAGCATTTCTGTGTAAACTTATTTCCCTTTCCCCAATAACAGGTTAGATCTCTTACTTAGTACTGTGACATCATCATATAATTAATTTTCCCGCTTCCAGCAACAATATAGAGCAGAGAGAAGGAAATGCAAATTATGCTATTATTATATTATGGCCCAGAAAACTTAGCACAGAGATGCTGTTTTCAGCATTAGGCTGTCCTGTTCCTACTAACCCTGCCATGTAGATTAAATCCTGCTTTACCAAGAGGGTGAAGGTAAAACATTCAGATTAGCAGTTGGAAAGATCCAGCATGAAGCTCTTGATTCAGCATCCAGCTGAGCAATGTTATATAACAAAGGAGTGTCAGCTAGAGGTGTGTCGTTATAGTCATGATTCAAAATAGGCTTCCTTCTCAAGATTGCCCAGTGTGCTTCTAGACCAACAGCTCGGAGCCTGTCCGTTTGTTTATTAAGTGTATATACCTGTCCACCTACCTAAGGAATTCTGGGTGGCAAACAGAAATAAAAATCAACCATACAGATCCATTAAAAGAAACTGGGTTGAGGGAGGCCCCTAAAAATCACCTGATCAGCTCTTCAGATAAACAACATCCACACCAGAACCCCACAAACATCCTGGCCCCTGTGCCTGGGGGAAGAGCCAGTTCTGCATAATTTCTGGAAGGCTAGCAGGGTCAGGGCTATTTCATGGGGGAGGCTGTTCCACAGATGGCTTGTTTCTTGGGGCCCACCAGGTAACACTGCTTCACTGATGGGATCCAGAGCATGCCCACTCTGCTTGATCTAGTGGGATGGTCAGAAACCATGTGGTCCTGCAAGTAACCTGGCCCCATTCTAAGTAGGGCTTAAAGGCGGCAGCCTTGATTTGCACCCAGAATCCCAATGGCAGTCAGTGCAGCTCATGTAGCAGTAGTGTTACATGTGCCCATCATGGTGTGCCCAATACTGTATGTAGTACTGCATTTTGGACCAGCTGAAGTCTGCAAATACTCGTCAGCATCAGCCCCATGTGGAGCACATTGCAATAGTTGCACTCCTTCCTGGACTGCGAGGCTCTACTCACAGTCACTCACGCCCTGGTCACCTCCAGAATGGATTACTGCAATGCGCTCTGCATGGGGCTGCCCTTGACAAGCGCCCAGAAACTTCAGAATGCAGCTGCACAGACAGTTGTGTGTGTCACTAGACCACCACACGTTACACCTCTGCTCTATGAGCTGCATTGGCTGCCAGTTTGCTTCTGAGTGCAATTCAAGGTGCTGGTTTTGACCTTTAAAGCCCTACAAGGCATGGGGCCAGGTTATCTGAGGAACCGCCTGTTCCTGATCACAGCTACCCATCCCACCAGGTCAAACAGGAGGGTTATGCTGCAGGTTCGGTCTCCAAAGGAGCTGCAGCTGGCGGGATCCAGGCGGTGTGCCTTTTCTGCTGTGGCCCCCACCCTCTGGAACATTATTCCCCCCAAGGTGAGGTTAGCCCCATCTCCATTAACCTTCTGGAAGGCCCTTAAAACATGTTTTTTTCAACAGCCTTGGGGATCCCACAGGGAGCCTGCAAGGTGGTTGTATGAGGTCATGTGACTGTTGTTCTCCTGCAATCTTGGTTTTTTTAAATGTTTATTTATGTTTGACTGTTTTTAGATTGTTATGTAGTTTTTAACTGTTGCTATGTTTGTACACCACTCAGAGTCACGTCTTTGTGAGATAGGCTGCTATATAAATATACTAAATAAATAAACTGTAGTCCAAAAGATCTGGAGAGCACCATGTTATCTACTTCTGTATCCATTTAGCCTTCCTTAATTAATATTTTTAAAAAGCCATTTAATGATACATGTTTGTTTGTTTGTTTATCGGATTTGTCACCCCCCATCTCGTTAAATGTCTCTGGGCAGTTTACAAAACAATTAAAAGCAATTAAAATTACAATATTACAATAATAAATACAAAATTAAAAGATCCAAATGTTGTAGCTCATATATGTTTGATGGTGCTAAATTTTGCTTTCATGGTTTAGTTTTTTACAACAATAGTGAAGAACAAGAATTATTACTTTCCCCCTCCCATTTTGTTAATACAGCCCATTGAATTTAATAATGCAACACCTTTTAAAAACAACATTACTAAATTCTTTCTAGAAATTGGTGGGTAAGGTAGAGACTTGGCCTGCTCTTGTGGGTTCTTTTTGCTGGAGGAACTTCAACAGAGGCTGAGTACTATAGTCCAGTGTTTTCAACCTTGGCAACTTTAAGATATATGGACTTCAACTCCCAGAATTCCCCAGCCAGCATGCTGGCTGGGGAATTTTGGGAGTTGAAGTCCACGTATCTTAAAGTTGCAGAGGTTGAGAAACACTGCTGTAATCATTTGTCTGATACAATATAATTGTGTACTAAGCAAGAGGTTGGGCTAGATCAGTGTTTCTCAACCTTGGCAACTTTAAACTGTGGACTTCAACTGCCAGAATTCCCCAGCCACCATGGCTCACTGGTGAATTCTGGGTGTTGAAATCCATTCATCTTAAAATTGCTAAGGTTGAGAAACACTGGGCTAGATAATCTCCGACGCCCTTTTGACTACAGTTTCTTGGCTGGGTATATATATTGCTAAGCTGAAATGCCATTTTGGCTAAGATTAATGTTTAAACCCAGGCATTATGACATTTGCAAACAATAGTTAAATAAATCCTGAGGAGTCCAACTCTTGGGCCTTTAGCCATAGCTTTTTCTTAACATACACAGAGCAGGATTTTTAAGCATGAAGATAAATATTATTACATGCTAATATTCCCAAAAGCTGCTGGCATATCTACAGTGATTGTGTAGTTATCAACAAACTACGCCCATTAAATATGCTTAATTCTTCTAAAGCTGGGTTCACACTACAGTTTGTTGACTGACAAACAGCTGGCATAATGCTAGTTATAAACTGTAGATTATAGACCACAGTGGCTGAACCAAAGCCAAACAAACCACATCATGGCTTACTATGCTTGCGAGCCCAGCCTGAATACTGGCATTGTCCTAACAAAATTCTCAGATCCTTACTTCTTGAATTCATCCTGGAAAGGTAAAAACAGCCATCTCTTTGGCATGGTCTTCAGAAACCTGTCTTGCTTTTCCTCTGTTTTGTCCAATGACACATAGATGAGAACTAGTTGAGATGCTCGCTCCACATAAAACTCGTCTGTGAGTTTCACAAAAAAATTTTTCAGGACGGGCGCAAACTCTTGGCATCGAGGACATTCACCAGAGCCAAAATAGAGGAGCATGATTTTGTTCTCTAATGTCCGGGTGAGCTCACGTTCCAGTTCCAGCTCATCATTGTCCTTGTTGTTCACAATAAGGCTCCTGTGGATAAAAAGGGCAGCCATGGCCACCAGAGGGCTACCGCGTTTAAAAAACCATTTTTAGGTAATAAATAAGAGGCTCTGTCTCAGATTAGCACCGAAAAGAAAAAAGAGGGACAACATTATTCAACAATTTTCGCCATCGTTATTTAATGACTCTCTCCTATCCTATCTCCCACACTAAAGGCTCAGAAAGTGGAATGACAAATCTAAAAACACATACTGTACGCTCATCAATGACATGCCCTTTTGCTGTCTACAGGCTTTATCCTTGTCTGTGGGGAGGGGAGAGACAAAACAGCAGACTGCACCATTGCACAAGGAGGCGGCCTTGCTTTTTAAATGCTGCCTTGTGTTAAAATATTGTCTGGTCATCAAAAAGAAACAAGGCATCACAGGAGAAAAAAAAAATAGCTCAATCTATTTCCTGCTCTGCTAATCTACCTGCTCAGCAATTAAAAAGAAAAGTGGTAGAGTAGTTTGTTCTGTCCCCTGGGAAATCTGCCATTTCATTCAGCTAAATGGATAGAGCAGGTTCATTTCCCCAAAGTCTAACCCCAAAAGAAAGTATAAGGAAAAGAGCATTGAACAAAAACAATTAAAACCCAGATTCAAAACTCAGCACAACTCTAAGCAGGTCTCTTTTTCTTGCTGTCCTAGCCTACCTCTAACAATAACTAGAATGGTTGGGCCAAGAATAGTAAATTATTATAAATGTCCCTATTGCAAGCCATTATATGGTAGTAGCTACTAGAGGGGATGGCTTAGCTAGTACTATACAGGTAGGCCATTGAAAATCATCAGGTCTGGCCAATAGGAGAAACAAATATCTACATCTTTGAATGGATCTTAAATATTTATTAAACCTGCCAGGTATAATGAAATTCCTAGGCGAGGATGGGGAACTTGCTGTCTCTGCAAAAATTAACAAGACATTCCTGCTTTAATTTAGTTTGATTTTCTCTCACCATAAAGCCACTTTGCTGTTGAGAAGGTAGTATGCTGTTATTGTCAGGTCTTCAGACCACTGGGAAGATTCTTCACAGTCTAAAAGAAGCCACTTTGTTCCTAGACTTTAATTCATGGCTAATGCTAATAACCTTTCTTACTGAATCTACCCCCCTACCTATTAATAGAAGAAATAGCCAGTACTTTAATCTTCTTACAGTAGCCATTTGGAAAGAATATGACCAGTGCATTTTGCTTGCCATAAATCTCTTTATCATGCTAACAGATTATGAGACAATGACCCATACCATTGCACCCTCCTTCAGCACTTTTATTCTTAATACTGGCAACCTGTTGCACAACTGAATCAGTTTATCAGTTTAAAGCATTTCTTCTTTCTTTTATATAAAAAGCAACTAGCATTCATTAAGTGCTATTTTTAAAAATGACAGCAATATAAAAATAGGCTAAGATGAAACAGCATATAAAACTGCACAATCAGGGAATAAAAATACAAGCTGTGTTGGATTGACATATATTTGTAGTCCCTGATAATAATAAGAAAATTAGATTTTACAAAGGTTTGAAAACTGATCCAGAAGAACATCAAAGAGAAAAGGAAATGTTCCTATCCTGCTAGGCGGAATAACCAAAGAGAAGAATCTGGGGTGGGATGGTTTGTGACCTTACTTTTAAAAAATAAATTATGTGTTTTATGGCATGTTTTATGGTCTTCTTGTTCCCCCGAGGTAGATTTTAGCAATTTTATTATTTGGTTGATTTCTTTCCTTGTTTTGTTTGAATTCTAATCATTGATATTATGTAAGCTGCCTAGAGTTGCAGTTGTGACTGAGGCAGCAGACAAGTTCATTATAGTACATAAATAAATATTTCTCTTTCTAATCAATTTCCCTTTAAATGTGAGATACCTAAAATAGCCTTCAATTATTATTTTGATAGGCTCATAAGCAAGAAAATAGGTATCTAGGTTCCAAGCCCACCAGGGATTTGGGCCTTTAAGCTGACCGCTACTGTGAAGTGGCATTTTAACTACATTATTTTGCAGGATTGGCCTTCATGGATGTAATATCAGACACAGAATACAATGTTTGTTTGCTGTTCAGGTGTGTCCACGGGGGCGGGAGGAGAATAAGGGCCATAGCATCAGGTTTAGCCCAAAGAACTCTGAGAGACAATGCAAATTCAGTTCTACTGAGTCTATTAGCAACAACCTCTAGACAGAAATCTCCCCAGACTGAAACCTAGCTCCCAAGCCAGCCAGCCACAACACTGTGAATTCCTCCGGGAGGTGCCAACCTCATCCTCTTGAACTTCCCACGCTCCTCCGGTGAACTAAGAACACGCTTATCTCCCTGAGCCTGGCCTTCATAATTCTATTCCATCACAGGTTCCAATCCATGCCACCTTGCATATGTGTTCAATGATACACGTATAACAGGGGTGGGGCTTGAATTGTGTGCTATGCCTGCCATCTTGCAGATTTTGACTCCTGCTGCAGACACTGTTGTTCATATCTAACATAAAACGAGGCAAAGACAGAGTTTAAATATTGTGCTGTGCCATATTTTGGTTCTGGCTTAGCATGTTATACAAATCTAGCTATTATGATTTGTTCAACATCTTGTTGAAACTTGGTTGTGTTAATTTAATAAATGATGGTTATTTATTTATCAAATTTATATGGCCACCCATCTCTCACAAAGTGACTCTGGGCGGCATACAATAAAACCAGCAATTAAAACATTCTCCCAAAAAGGTACAGGTTGTTACTTATAAAACCCTACATGGCATAGGACCTGTTACTTGAGGGACCACCTGTCTCCCATAGCATCTTCCCGGCTCATTCAATCCTGCAAGGTTAGTGCGCTCTGGGTTCCTTTGATTAAGCAATGTCATGTATCTGGACTCCAGAAGCACACCTTCTCTGTAACAGCGCCTGCCTTCTGAGATCCCCCTGAGGCTCCCACTGAGATCCAGATGGCTCCCACTCTCCTGTTGTTGAGAAGAACTGTGAAAACCTGGCTCTTCTTGGTGAGGGTGAGTGAGACCCCTCGCTTCATCGAGCTTGCCACGATTTATCTTTTATTGGTTTTATTATAATTTCTTTGATTGTTGTGAGCTTCCCAGAGTCACTGAGATTCAGGCAGCATACAAGTTTAATATATTGTTGTTGTTATTATGATTACCCATCTCTGACATGTCCGAATAGGATGACACTGGTCACGTGGTACCTTCTGGAAATCAATGTAACTGAAAACACTACACAGGATAGACTGTGTAAATATAGAAAATTCCACCTGCCCCAAGAGGGTGATGGTGGAAGTCATGTGAAACCCTGTATGTGGGGGCTGACGTAAAAATGAATTTATTTTTAAGCTCCTTGGTTGCATTTAACAGTGGGGGTTATCATAATCAGTAAATTATTGCTAGGAGTTGCTTTTTTTACAGTCCTGAACTACAAAGAGGACAGTGTAGCTCTTTGTTCATTTAATAATGTAAGACTGGGAAAAGTCTCTCCCTAACAAATCATGAATCCTATAACAATAGAGTCTGACAAATACTAATAGGAATCAGGAGTACTTTTGAAATGGAAGTAGAGTAAAGGTCACTGGAATGTCACAAATTCTTTGTATTCTAGCTAGAAAACAAAGATAACCTGAACATTGTATTCTTTCAAGGTTTTGCAGCTGTTCTGGTGAACAAAATATTGCTCTAAAGTAAATACACTCTCACAGAAATGTGCACATTCTCTTGAAAATAAATACCTCTCCAAAATACTTTTTATTTAGAAGACTTGCTCATGTTGCAAATCATCCCAAGTCTTTCAAAATACAATGAACTACAGCCACAGTTGTATGCTTATACATTATGACAACTGAGAAACATCCATTCAACCTGTGGCCTATAGACACAAAACTGTCCTATAGTAATCTGTCCCTAATTCTATGTGTGTGTCCCAGACCCTTCTCAGCTATTGCCAATTTTTGATAAATCTGTTAACGTCAAAGTTATTCATTTTCAAATTAGGTAAACTGAAAAAGGATGACTGGAAGGTCAATCAACTTAGAAAAAAAATCAGTGGGGTTTAAGAAAAGTATTGGGAGTTTACTATTTTTCACCCTGATCTGGCTTTGATTCAAAATGTTTGTGTAGCTATGTCATAACAGAAGGCTAGCCATTTCTTAGTTTTAAACTGTAAGAGAGATTTGACAATCCTCGATATGAATCAAGCATCTTTAGTGCTACACTGATGATAATTATATAATCAAAGCTTTGCTTAATCAGAGAAGAAATCAGTATTACTCAAGCATATCTACCTCATAATGTTTTTTTGAGGATAAAAATGAGCAATCCCTTGAATTCTAGTGTAACAAATGACAAAACAAAGTAGAGAGAGAAAGAGAGAGAAGTAACAATAGCAAAAATTTGCATCAGGCATCTGTCTCATCTGATCACAAAATTATTAGTGTTGAAAAATCAGAAAAAAATCAAGATATTACTTGCAATCCTATGCACTGTTGATTTAAGCTCAGTACAACCCCCAACAGATATGGACGAAGTTGGGCAGGAAGGCTGCAGTTTTAGGTACAGTATTTCCAGTTCTAATTAGAACTTTTAGGAGTAGCAGTGTGTTTGATTCTTATTTATAGCTAGTCAATTTACCTAAAACTACGATTTATGGAGGAAAGCGTTAGTCTATAGTGGTAAAAAATCAGAAGGAGTCTGGTAGCATCTTTTCTGACTATCACAACATTAGTACTATTGCAAGTACAAGTACACACACAAGAATAGAGCCTTCACATGCTTCTCTAATGTAATATATGCCACTATCTGTCAGCAACGCCCCTCTGGATTCTACATAGCACAAACAGGATCACGTTTGCACAAAAGAATTAATGTGACATCAGGACTCAAAACAAAGTCAACCTAGTATCAGAGTGTTTCAACCTCTCAGGTATTCTATAGTTATAGTGACCATATTTTTTTGGAAAAAATAAAGGACAAACCTGAAAAAGGGGCAAATCTGAAAGAGGTTCACAAGGATAAAAATGCTAATTTTTTATGTTTATAACTTTGCTTTACAAAGGAAAATTCAAAGTAAAACGAAGCAAATTTTACAAAAAGGCGTACTAATAAAAATACTTAAACCAGTTTATGTAAATTTTAAAAAGACAATTCAATTTCCATATTTTTCACATGAATGTGAAAGACTGCATTAAGTGGTACCATTTGCATGAACAAAAGGACAAAAGTGAGTTTTTGAAAAATAAATCTAAAGGACAGCTTTCTGAAACAAAGGACTGTCCTTTATAACAAAGAATGTACGGTCACTGTATCTTGTACATTATACAGTGTATATTATACACTGCACAGTGTATAAGGACACTCTACAGGTGGTCCTTGTGTTATGACGACAACTGGAACTAGAATTTCTGTTGTTAATGCGGTTGTAAAGCATGACATCATGTGACCATATCACTTAGCAACAGCAATCCTGACAGTCATGGTTGCCACTGTAATCCCAGGACCATGCAGATTGTTAAGTGAGGACCTCATGTGACCACGATGTGGGAAGAGGTGGGAGTCCCAGGCAAGCAGACCAGCGGGTGAGAGCTGCAGGTGAGAGCTAGCGGTGGGTGGATGGATGCCACAAGCAGGCACTACAGAGCATGGGCGGGCGGGTGCTGCCGGCGGCCGCTCCGGAGTACATGTGGGTGGGTGCTACAGAGTGTGGGTGGGTGGGTACCACGGGTGGGTGGGCAAAAAAGTGGCAGGAGCGGAGGCAACTTGCAGAAGTAATTTGCGACCTCCTGGTGGGTTCCTCATTGACTTTGCTTGTGGGAAGCTAGCAAGGAAGTTCGCAAATAGCGATTGTGTAACTATGGGGCACTGCAACTGTCATAATTGTGAGTCAGTTGCCAAGCGCCTGAATTGTGATCACGTGACTGTGGGGATGCTGTGACAGCCACAACCTCAAGCACCAGTCTTTGAACAGTCACTGAACAAGTGGTCATAATCCGAGGACTATCTGCAGACTTCATAGTGATTGTTTTGGAAAAACGGGACTAACTCCACTATTAAGCAAAAGGTTGCTGAAGTCACATATATCAAAAGATTTCAGACAATCTCAGATCTCAGCAAACCGAATGGGTCTTTAACCCATTACAATTGTTAATACTGTAGATAAGGTACTTATAAACTGCCTCTCATGTAATTTGCATCCACACAATCAACTTGTCTTCCCCTCCTTTCTCTCTCCCCACTCCACCTCACCCCAATTTAAATCATACATCAGCTTAGCCGCTCCGTTGCATCTGATGAAGTGAGCTGCAATAAAATTTGCTAGTGTGAAAAGCTCCTTTTGATGTTTTGAATTCAGCACTGTAACTAAAACAAAAAACAAAAAAATGACAGACAAGGTGATGCGCGAGAGGAAGCGGACGACAATATGGAACGACGTTTCCCTTTCTAACGTCATAAATTAAGCCATAGGTAACAGAATACCAACGCCTGACTCCACTGCGAAGGGGGTGAGTTCTGTTGCCATGGTCACTGGGCCTTGCAAGCGCGTACTTTCCGATAGGGTTTCAGTGCTCTTTCTGCTCTGTCTTCCGCCCTTCGTCCTCTCTATTGTAGACAGTTCTTGCGGCAACCGTGCTGCAACTCTATGATTGGAGGCGGTGTTCTCCTTGTGGCTCCTCCCCCAATGCCTCAAAGGAGGCATTTGTGGCAACAGCGGTAGGAGAAGCGGTCTGGTGAAGGTGAAGGAAGGTGTAGGAATCTGAAAGGTGAAGGCTATAGGTGCGAGGTATGGAACGAGGGGATTACCTTGGCGACGGGGGATGGAGGAAGAGAGACGGGAGTAGGCGGTGCCACCGGAGAATGAGTGGCTGGCCGCGAGATGGAAAAGTAGAAGCGTTAGCGTCGCAATACCTTGGCGACGAGAGGGAGCGGGGAATTGGAACGTTACCCTGGCAACGGAACCGGGGGCATGTGGTGGTGGAGGAAACCCGTGGAGACCTTGGAAACTCGTGCCCAGATTGGCGCCAAAAACGAGGGGGCTGCTGGCAAAGATACCGGAATGATCCCAATTTTGTGTCAGTCAGCTGGCAGTCTTCATTATCAGAAAGAAAGGATCAACACGTAAAATATCATTCTTGTGGTTGCATTTAGTCATAGAAGTAGACTAGGCTGAGGGGTGCTATTCCCCTGATTAATTGGGTAACTTTGGAAACGGTTGATGCTTATTGGCCTTCTCTTTGAGGATCTGGTGGATTGGGGTGGAGGGTTGAAAGTCTTGATTAGGAGCAAGGAGACCAAGATTCTAGTCCTCCCTCAGTTATGGAGGCTCACTGGGGGGTTGGGACCAATTGCTTTCAGTCTACTCGACCTCAAAGGGTTGTTGTGGTGGAAAAATCTTGTCCTGCATTCAGATATAAATGCATAGTAAATAAAAGTACTGAATTGCTTGAAAAGAACAGTGCTTTGCAGCTACTGAATTTAAGATGGGTACAGCCTTGAGAATACTGCCTCAGGGAAAGGTATTGATGAGAGGCAATCACCTTAGTCAATAGGGCAGAAGAAGAATGTCCTGAGATTTTTGATGTAAAATGAGCAAAATAAGGGCAGGAGCTTGCTACGCTGATCATACTGAACCACAAGATGTTAAACTCATATATTACTTTAACAGGCTGAAATGGTGACACATACATAACAAGCTTTTGGAGACTCTAACTGCTCTTTAGGTTGTAATTCAAAGGGGCCAGTTTAAATCTGAGGTAATGTTTTTGTCTGATTTGGATTAGAAATCTAGCTGTTGATGTTTTTTTAGAGCTGTTCACCATCTTGGCAGAACTAGTCTTTTTCAGGTTTATGTACATCTCTTTCCAAAAAATTATATATGTCTGTGCTTGTTTGATTCTGCCCCAAGTAACATAGTACATTACTTGACTATTTCAAAGGTATTTAATAGAAAATTTGTCCTGTTTCAACTTGATTTATTTCCTAGTATAATATATCAGAATTGCAGTATGGTTTGCTGTGAATTTTACTGGCAGAAACTTGCCTATTTGGTAATACAGACATCAACTTGATCCTTGTTTCTCATGGCCAGAACTAGCAAAACCCTAGATGAATGTAGAAGTGACTTTAATGTTTTCTTACAAATATTAGAAAATTATTGAATTGAACTGAAGTCCAGTCTGATCTAGCATTCTGTTTGGACAAATTCTTCTGAGATGTTATAAGTGATGTACTAAGATAACAGCTGTCTTTGGCTCAGTCATCTGTTATTTATAGGAATGCTGCGTCTGGATCTGGAAGCTCCATGTTTCCATCCTCAAATATATCATATCATCTGATGCAGTAGAAGCAATTTGTTACATGTTACTTCTTTAAATTTTCAACAAAGGAATTTACCTCCTGTAATGCAGCTTGTTCCATTGTTTGAAAGCTTGTTTGGGCAAAAAAATTTAAATACTCCACTTTTTCTTGTCATCGGAAACCAGTAATTCTGATCCTACTCTGTGGAGCAAGATAAGTCAACTTGCCAGCCTTGTAGTATTTAGAGATAAATATTATGTCATCTCCTATTTATCTTTTTTCCGAATTAAATGTACTTTCCCCATAGAAAGTCTCCTTTGACCTTTCCTCAAAGAACTTAGACTTAACAATTTTTGTTATTTTGCACTGGAGATGTTCCAATTTGTCAGTATTCTGCTTAAAATTAGAGTCTTCACAACTACGTGCAGTGCCCCAGGTAAGGTTTAACCAAAGCAGAATTGAATGGAACCCTTTATTGCAATCTGAATGCCATACTTACCCTGAGTAATCTAGGCTCAACGTAGCATTTTAGTCACTGTACTTTATAGGTAATGTCTAGTTGTGTTCTACTAAATGGCCCAGATCTTTTTCACAGCTTCTGCTGTCATGGAAAATGTCAGCCATCATGTATCTGCACAACTGACTCTGTCTAAATACAGAACTCCCTACCCATTTTAAGTTCTTTTGCAGAATTAATGAACATCCATTTTCCTCCTTTGTTCAAATCAGCTATAAGGGTCAGTACTGGACCTAGGGCAGGACATTGTGTTATTACATTTGTTACTTCTTTTCAGATTAGTGAGGAGTCATTGATAAACATTCTTCATGGCTGCTTGATCTCCAGCTTTTTTGAGATCAGCCAAGGTGGGCTAAGTTTCTCAAAATATGGCGATATCTCTCAGAAGGAATGGAGGATAAGAAAGCAAGTATAGGTTTATGTAAACTGCACAAGTCTTTTAGACTTCCATTAGGGTTCCACTTGATATTTGCAGAATAAATTTCATAAAATTTACACATTTGTTTGTAGTTTTCTTTGCTTTCAAGATTGATATTTTACATGGTAAGAGTGGCAAAGAAGCTGAATTTAAGAATGGACTTCAGGGGAAGTCATGGAATAATGGTAAGTTATGGGGAGTTGAATAGGTCACTTGTCCCATTTGTTGTCCTTTGATAATTTACTCAACACCTTTTCAAGACCTCATATCTGAACATTTGAAACATTGTTCCATTCTGCTACCATCCTTCTGAAAAGTTGAAGGTTCATATTTAAAATTATAGAAAGAAAGATGAAATTTTGTATGTTTTGTTCTGTGTCAAGATTGTCCGATATCCTTTTTTTAAACACAGCACACATTGGGATGGAGTAAACCAAGCTCAGATTAAGCCCTGTAAGAATTGAATTGCTATATGTCAGTAAACATCTGTGCAATCTGATAACAGCAGTAATTATTCTTGATGGGGTTGTGCTCTCCTAGAGGAGTTAATTATGATCTGGGGGGACTTCTAGACTCACAGCCTCACAAATAGCTGGTGGATGCTATGGCCAGGAGGGCCTTTGCCCAACTTTGTTTGGTGTACCACTTATGGCCCAATGTGGACCAGGATGTTCTAGCAACCTTAACACAGACCTTGATCACAGTTGGATTACCATAGTGTGCTCCACATGGGGCAGCTTTTGAGATGACCCAGAAGCTACAACTAGACCAGAACATGATGGGTAAACTACTGGCAAGTCAACTGCTGGCAACCCTTACCTTTAAATTCCTGCAGTGATTACCAGTAAGCTTCCAGGTCCAGCTTAAAAGTACTGGGTGTCACCTACAAGGTCCTGGATGGCATAGGATCTGGATATGTCATGGACCACCTTACCAGGATTGAATTTGCACAGCTGGTTCAAACATTTTGAGAAGGCCTGCTGAGAGTTCCCACCGATGTGAGAAATAGATGGCAGGAATTTTCCATTGTGGCCCCCATTGTTTTGCTTTCATTTCCCTCGGAGGCCCTTGCAGCATCTTCCTTCTTTGCATTTCATAAATAGTTAAAACAACTTTGTTCCATTATTCTTTTAACCCTAATTACGCATTGATGGACATTCATCTTGGGTTGATTACTTTTATGGTGCTGCTTTTTATGTGGTTGCTTTGTTATACAGGTAGTCCTTGTTTAGCAATTGCCTCAAAAAGCAACCATTCACAGTTATGACTGATAAAAACATAACTTTGCAACCAATCCTCGCATTTACAACCTTTGCAGGTCTGGAAAGTAAAGGAAAGCTGAAATGAGATCATAAGCAAAGTCATGGTTTCACTTAATGACTGCTTTGTTTAATGACCAAGTTGCTGGTACCAATTGTGGTTGCTAAACAAGGACTATCTGTATATTGCCCAGAGTCTTCAGATTGGGATGTTTTACAAAAATTGTAAATAAATAAATATTGATAAACTTTTATTTTTATAAAGTTGATAAACTTTATATGTTTTTATAAAGTTGATAAACTTTATATATATATTTTTCTATAACAAGATCTAATACAGGTAGTTCCCAGTTTAAGAATGAGTTCTGTTCCCAAGGTCTGCCCTTAAGTTGAATTTGTATGTGAGCCAGAACAGTATTATTGTATAAGTAGTATTGTGTAATGAACTCAAACCATTATATAATTAACTCGAATCATTGTGTATTTAACTTGAATTTTGCTACAATAGGCACCTTAACTATGGGTTGTCTTTAAACCAGGTGTTCTTAACCCAGAGATTACCTGTAAAGAACTATATTAAACTATATTTACTTGTTGCTTTTAAAATTCTAGGTTAACAAATTTCTGACTTATTTTGATCTTTACTGTACTTGCCCTCAGATAATTTCTTTGGCTATTGTGACAAAATACGCCAGGCAGTCTCAAAATTCATTCAGATATACAGTGGGGCAAAAAAGTATTTAGTCAGCCACCAATTGTGCAAGTTCTCCCACTTAAAAAGATGAGAGAGGCCTGTAATTTTCATCATAGGTATACCTCAACTATGAGAGACAAAATGAGAAAAAAATCCAGAAAATCACATTGTCTGATTTTTAAAGAATTTATTTGCAAATCATGGTGGAAAATAAGTATTTGGTCACCTACAAACAAGCAAGATGTCTGGCTCTCACAGACCTGTAACTACTTCTTTAAGAGGCTCCTCTGTCCTCCACTCGTTACCTGTAGTAATGGCACCTGTTTGACCATGTTATCAGTATAAAAGACACCTGTCCACAACCTCAAACAGTCACACTCCAAACTCCACTATGGCCAAGATCAAAGAGCTGTTGAAGGACACCAGAAACAAAATTGTAGACCTGCACCAGGCTGGGAAGACTGAATCTGCAATAGGCAAGCAGCTTGGTGTGAAGAAATCAACTGTGGGAGCAATAATTAGAAAATGGAAGACATACAAGACCACTGATAATCTCCCTCGATCTGGAGCTCCACGCAAGATCTCACCCCGTGGGGTCAAAATGATCACAAGAACGGTGAGCAAAAATCCCAGAACCACACGGGGGGACCTAGTGAATGACCTGCAGAGAGCTGGGACCAAAGTAACAAAGGCTACCATCAGTAACACACTACGCCGCCAGGGACTCAAATCCTGCAGTGCCAGACGTGTCCCCCTGCTTAAGCCAGTACATGTCCGGGCCCGTCTGAAGTTTGCTAGAGAGCATTTGGATGATCCAGAAGAGGATTGGGAGAATGTCATATGGTCAGATGAAACCAAAGTAGAACGTTTTTGTCTAAACTCAACTCGTCGTGTTTGGAGGAGAGAGAATGCTGAGTTGCATCCAAAAACACCATACCTACTGTGAAGCATGGGGGTGGAAACATCATGCTTTGGGGCTGTTTTTCTGCAAAGGGACCAGGACGACTGATCCGTGTAAAGGAAAGAATGAATGGGGCCATGTATTGTGAGATTTTGAGTGAACACCTCCTTCCATCAGCAAGGGCATTGAAGATGAAACATGGCTGGGTCTTTCAGCATGACAATGATCCCAAACACACCGCCCGGGCAACAAAGGAGTGGCTTCGTAAGAAGCATTTCAAGGTCCTGGAGTGACCTAGCCAGTCTCCAGATCTCAACCCCATGGAAAACTTTTGGAGGGAGTTGAAAGTCCGTGTTGCCCAGCGACAGCCCCAAAACATCACTGCTCTAGAGGAGATCTGCATGGAGGAATGGGCCAAAATACCAGCAACAGTGTGTGAAAACCTTGTGAAGACTTACAGAAAACGTTTGACCTCTGTCATTGCCAACAAAGGATATATAACAAAGTATTGAGAAGAACTTTTGATATTGATCAAATACTTATTTTCCACCATGATTTGCAAATAAATTCTTTAAAAATCAGACAATGTGATTTTCTGGATTTTTCCCCCCATTTTGTCTCTCATAGTTGAGGTATACCTATGATGAAAATTACAGGCCTCTCTCATCTTTTTAAGTGGGAGAACTTGCACAATTGGTGGCTGACTAAATACTTTTTTGCCCCACTCTACGTGTTAATAAGATTTGTACTCACCTGGTTTATTGGCCCAAATTTTGCCAGCTTCTCTTTTTGCCTAGTTAAATGTTTTGGAAGCAGCAGGAAACATCTCAGCAGAATAATATGCTTCTCATTAGTAGGCCAAATGGGTGCCATCCCAATCCCCACATCCATGCAGATTGGCTATGCTGCATCAGTTTTATTGTACTTGAAACTGGAAGGCACCAGATAATCTACTCTTGCTACTTTTGGTATCATTTCTTAGTATTTACTATGTGATACAACTGTAATTATCTAACTTGTAGTTCTTCTGATTTGGCTTACAGAATGTATTTTCTTTTATTTAAAAATGCATTTCCTCCCTAGCAGTTTAACAAGGGGTTTTGCAGTAAACGACAATAGTCAACTTGTTTAAATAGAAGTTTGTGACTACAATTTTTTACTCAATTACCTGGGAGTAAATATTTATTTCAGTGGAACTTTCTTTTGCATAGAACAGATAGAATCACATGGTAAATTATTTGTCAAAAGAATTGTCTCAAAAGGGATTTCACAGAAAGTCATGGCTGTAAAGATGGTTGTTTATCCAGTTATCTGTCTGATCACAAAATGTGAGCTGTGTGGAGGAATTTGTTGATCTCAGTCTGTGGCATTCCTTTAAATAAAATAGGCTCTAGTTTCTTTTAGGGTTTGAATCTTAAAACCAGCATTTGATTACATTATATTTCCCTATCTGGTTGTGAAATTTTCTATGAGCCAGATCTCAGTTCTATTGCTGCTTATGCAGACTCTTTTGCATATTACTCTGAGGCTGAAACTAGGGAGTATAATCAAAATCAGTCTGTGCGACTTCGGAGACATTGTAAAGATTTAGTTATTAAAATTTAAAGATGGTCAAGCAAGTTATACTGGTTGATTTCTGGATAATTTGCAGTTAAGTGGCTAGTATTTCTGAATTGTTTAATGATGAAAAAAGTAATTACTTTTTTGACTGGAGCTGAACTCTTAGTGACGGTTGCAACTAAAAAGCATTTTCTATCCAGACTAGATTGCTGAAAAACAATGCTTGGAAAAAATAGGAGTGGATTTCTTCATGAAAGCATTTGTGGGTAGATTCATGAATTTCTGTGCTGAGCATGTGCTCAATTGTATCTGTTCCTTAACCTTTAGCATATATATAACAAACTGAGCATTGTTTTGCATATGTCTGCAATTGTTAAAAAATGAAATAGATCTTGCAAGCCTTACACTAGCCAACCCTGCAGAAAAGGAAAGGTGAGTGCTTCCCTGTATGATCAGAAAAATGCTTGAAAATATATTAAACCTTTGGCCTTTGACTTCAATTAAGAAAAGTAGGAAAGAGTAGGAGAATACTGGTTTCAGGCAAAGATTGGACTGCTTCCACCTTGTTCCATCCTGTCACTTGTGTCCTTATATCCTCTTCTCACATTATTCCTATTTCCATACTATATTACTGATTTTTATTTATATCTCCTTAGAATGTATTATTTAAACTCATGTGCTGTTATCACACACCTTGCTTTACACAGTTACATAAACATGGATACGTAACAATACTACACTCAAGGTGGGGAGGAAGAGATATTTCCCAAAGTTGTGGTAGCACATAGAAAATTCTGCCTCAAGACACGAGCATTAAATAACTATAATTCGATTTTTGAAAAAGTACAATGGACAGCATCAGTTAAACTTTCTGGACAATCTTTAATGGGAACTACAATCTTAGTAGTTCAATGCATTGCAGTAGTGCAACTTTCCCTGGAAAAGTCTTTATTTTGGTATTTGTGCAGTTTTTGTTCTCTTTGATAAAGAAACCTTGTGATATATGGTAAGGATGTTAGACTAAGGCCAGGTTCAAGTCTCCACTCAGCCATGGAAGTTCAGTGGGTGACTTTGGGCCAGTTATTATCTCTCAGCCCAACTTCTCTGATAGGATCATTTTTAGGGTAAAATTGGAGGAAAGAGTATTATGGCTGCTACTTTGAGATTCTATAGGAAAGTGGAATATAAACCAAATAAATAAATCAATAGTTTAGCCTGCCACTATCATTTGCTCCTTTCACCTTTGTCCCATCTATATTATATGGCCAGTTTCCCTATCTCCCTGGGATCATCTTCTGTTTATTTTAACTGCTTTTACAATTAAATTACCCTAGCAGCTTACAAGAAGCTTATCTCTTTCTTTAGAATGCGCACAATTGGGGTTTGTACTGCTTCCCTTGGCTCACTTGGCCTCATGCGGTTCTTTGGTGTGTCCTGGACATGGAGTATTGCAGCTGCTTTGGCCATTTATATTGGCAGTGGTGGGTGGATCTTTCTCCGCATCGCCTTTAAGACAGCCTTGAGAGATCTACTGTAAGTACAATTTCTTCTTGCACTGTAATATCAGGATTGTTGTTTTCATCAAAATACTGTATGTTTGTTGCCCCAGATAATAAATCTGTATAAGCCTCAGTCCTTTCATGGGATGAGGATGTGAATTCTCCCCTGACCAAGAGCCCTGATAACTACGCTTTTGAAATACTACTGTAAATCCTTTTGGCCTTCTCCTCCCAACTTCTCTCCCAAATGTGGAATTTCTTAACTCCATACATAGAAATGGATGCTTATGGTAAATAGCCTTTGTTGTCAATGTTAAGTAGAAGAAGGCTGGGAACAATAGTATTCCAAGTCATTTTTTCTGTTTATTAAATCTCATATGTATAAAATGAGTAAGAAAACAGCCTGTGGAAGATTTGCCAGCCTGTTCCAGAAGCCAAATACTGTAATGTTTATACACGTCTTAAAGAGAAATGTTCTTGAGGACTCAGGATGGTGGTGTGAAACACACATTTAAAGAGTATAAATAGTATTAATAAAATGCCAATCCCCAGACCATACCTATCGTAATGAGTTGTCTTGCATTTTTTTAAAGGAAAAGCACCCACTGAAGGTTGAAGGGCAGAAGGCATGTTTAGACTGGATTTGCACATTGTATTAAGCCATGATTTACATTGTCATGATTTATTGAATAAGTTATGTATGCTGGGTTGATGCAATATGCTGAACACGAATCAAGTAAACTGCATTACAGTTTAGTGTGATATATGAGCCAAGTCATGTTTAAATCTGCCATTCTCAAGCTGCTTTCTTTCTGGGAGGGAAAAATAGAAAGAAAAGGTTACGCAGATACCCTACCCACCAACCCCCAGTTGCTTCTTCCTTTGGTTTTTCTGCAGATTTGTGTACAGTGGAAGAATCTTGTAACCATTCATAATGTGAAGTTCATGCTCAGCCAGTAACAGAGAATCCTCATTTATATGTTGCAGAAACTGTATGCCTGTGTCAAGATGGGAGAAGATTTTACTATTTGGCAATAATTTATGAAATCTATGTGTCTAAATTGTGTACTTAAATTGGTTCCACACTATTTCTACACAGATTTTTTTTTTTTTAATTGGGGCTTCACAACATCTTTTGTATCTCTAACACTTCACTTTCCTCTTGCTCTGTAACCGAATTCAGCATCTAGTTTTAGCATGTCCCCTTAGGGTCCCTTTCTTATTAAAATTTAGGACTGCTGCTCTCACAAAGGCTGCTTCGCTTATTATAGTGACTGTCAGTGGCCTCTGGATCTCTACTTCCTCCCAGTTGCATGGCAAATGAGAAATAACAGCAGAGAATAAAGCGCCTCTTAAGAATATGGAAAGGGCAATTCATTCCTGAAAAGGCTCCTCTGTTTCCTTCCTGGCAGAGCTTGGGGTCACTATGATAGGCCAGCCTTGCTGGGCAAAATGCCAAGAGCCTATTACTAAACCAGTCTCTTTTTCCTCATCTGCCCAATTAGGATATTCACAGTCAGGAGTGATGTATGATTTTTTAAGAGGTCATTTATCTCTACTGGTGCTAAATCTTCTGTGGAATCTTTGTTTAGCTAATCTTTGTTTGATTAGTAAACTGAGACATAGGTGCAAGTGGGAGGGAACAGATCCAAATGAGGTCAGCTGGAACAAGTAGAAAGAGTGGGGCCAATAACACCTACCAGTTACTGATTTTTCTACCTGTAGCATTGGCAGCTTGTAATAGCATGCAGAGATCATAATCTACCTGGCAACCTCAATAATTGGCTGGTTACAGGCACGAAGTTGATCCACACAATAGGTTTAAATGGCTACTAACAAACTCATTCTCATATCCTGAATTTATAGGCACGCTGGTGAAAACATTTTCTAAAAATCTTAGTTTATTGTTGCAGATGGATTTTTTTTAAAAAAATAAGAAAACAAGCCCAGATGCCTGCTCTGTGCAACTCATTTTACTTATACCCTTTTTTCACATTTATTCTCACAAACAGCTTAAGACTCTTTTTTAAGTTATTTTTCTTTGAATAACTGAGTGGTCCATTGTTGAAAACAGTCTTGAATGCAATGCTTAAAACAGTGAATTAAGACTGAAGGATGCAAATGAAATGTGCTGGTTCCTTCTTTTTTTCATTTCTTGGTTTTATATGTAAATAGCTCTGAGTTGTTATGAGAAGGAAAGAGATAGACAGGCTGTGGAGTGAGTTCTTAATGTAAGAACTGTTTTATCCCTATCCTTAATTCTGTACAGAGCTATATAAACAGAGATAAATCTGGGAACTCATACATGTTTGTCTGTCTATTTATGTCATGTATATTGAGAGTAGTTCCAGTGGCAATGTTTGGAATTTAAATTCCTTTAGATGAGAGAACATCAGAGACTTTATGTTGTCCTTACGTGTTTTGTTTACAATTATATAAATAGAATATAGTGGAAGCAGATGTGCTCCTCTAAACAAATAGTATAGCTGCTGTCTGTGCTTTGCCCCCTCCCCAAATAACAACTGTTTCAGCTAACTCAGTTTTATCTACTAAAATCAGCAAGATTCTCCCTATATTTTCTTTCTCTGATTAAAAAATTAAAGTGGTTTTGACTTTCAGACCTACATGGCATGGGGCTGGATTATTTGAGGGACTGCCTCTCCCCAGTGACATTTACCCATCCCATCAAGTCCAGCAGAAGACGCTTGTTGTGGATTCAGTCCACTACAGAATGTAATCTGATGGGACCCAGGGTATTTTCTGCCACTGCAGCTGCCTTACGGAACATAGTTCCCCCTGATGTCAGGCTGGCCCTGACCTTGATGACCTTCTAGAAGGGCCTGAAGTTGTGGCTTTGCTATCTGACCTGGGGATCAGAGAGAGTAGTGTGGAGCCCATAAAATGGCTGTACGGTTCTTGAATTACTGTGCTCTCCTTGTGATTATATTGTAAGGTTTTTAATTGTTTTTAAGGTTTTCTACTGTTTGTATGGTTGGGTTTTTTTTGTTTTTTTGGCATTGTTTATGTTTTAATTGGAAGCTGCCCAGAGTCACAGATGTGAGATGGGTGACTATATAAACTGAAATAAACAAACATGTTTCTGCTCCTTCCTATCTATCTATTTGTAGGTGCCACCTTCCTAATTGTGACAGGTATTTTATTTCATCACAGAAAGATTTTCCCAAATGGCAAGCAGTTAGCATTCTTTTGTTTTAAACCCCTGACTTCACCCTCAAATATTTTCAAAACACAGTGATTAATCCATCCATTTAGAAATGAACTTGACTTGATTTGAGGAATGTGAATTTTGCATTACATCCTGAGCATCTTGATTTCCCTTCTTTAAAGCTAGTTTTGAGTCCTTTTGATTACCACAATATTTCAGTATTGCAGAGTTTGAAACTGTGTAGTAATGGATGACTAAATTAGTGTTTGGATAGGCTGTTGAGCTCCTTTCCCCCTTTCAAGGCTGGTGAAGTAAAATAAAACTAGAATAAAATTTTATAGTTTTAGAATAAAACTATAAAAAATTTATAGACAATTCTTTTGGGGGATTGCCTAGATACATCATTGTAATAGCTTTGGCATGAATGTGATTGTAGGCCTGATACAGTATAAGAGGTGTTGACATAATTATATAGAATTGGATTCTTTGTCAGGATGGATGAGGATCTGACCGAGCAGAAGTCTCACGCATTGCATCCATTCCTCAGAGAATTGAAAATACTAAGTTCTGTACTATAATAATTAAGACTTCCTTATTCCTTTTTCAGGGGACTGACAGTGCTTATACAGGTCAAATATGAACTGTATGGTCACAGGAAAGCCAAAAGTAACGTCCCCAAGATATTCCAGAAGGTAGTCTGCAAACATCCAGACAAAGTGGCCTTGATTTATGAAGCTACTGATGACAAATGGACATTCCGGCAACTGGATGAATATTCCAATTCTGTGGCCAACTTCTTTTACCAGCAGGGCTTTCGTGCGGGTGATGTAATCGCTATCTTTATGGAGAACCGACCAGAGTTTGTGGGCTTCTGGTTAGGGATGGCCAAAGTGGGTATTGAGGCAGCTCTCATCAACTTCAACTTGCGTCTTGAGTCACTGACTTACTGTGTGAAAACCTCAGGGGCAAAAGCCATCATCTTTGGTGGAGAGCTATCAGCAGGTATGATATGGGTAGATTTGGGTTTAACCTCCTAATCACCACTACTTTCATCCTTGTGTTGAAACCCTAGTGTGGTGAACAGAACGCAATTAATTTCTTCAGAAGAAATGCCTGTTTGCCAAACTGAACTACTTCTTTGTATTTGACATAAGACTGAATTGGGGAATTAATCATGAAATATTCATTTCAAGCAATGCTGACATGCTCACATATATAGCATAAGAAAGGGGAGAAATTCTACATCATTCTGTGTGAATGATGCCTACAGTGAAGCAAGTGGGAGACAGGTTGCTGCATGCTAAGATCTTGGGCATCAGTTTCCCACTCTGCTCCCCAGAATACAATTCACAGAGGGTGTTGGGGGGGGGGTGTGCACGTATACGCCTTTGTGTCAATCTTGACTCCTGGCAAATGCCTGGACAAGTCCCTGCAGTTCTCTTGGCATTATTTCAGAAGTGGTTTGCCCTTGCCTCCTTCCTAGGGCTGAGAGAGAGGGACTAGCCCAGGCTGGTTTTATGCCTAAGGCAGGACTAGAACTCACAGTCTCCCCAGTTTCTAGTCCGGTGCCTTAACTACTACACCAAACTGCCTCTCCCAGCACAGATAAACACTCTGTATTATTAATATACTGTATTTATTTTCTTGGAAGATTTTCAGTATGATATATCTGATGTCATTGTGATAAATGGGATCCGTATCTCTAATCCTTTAAGATAGGGAAAAGTTGCCAGATGCCCTTTGTTATATATTTATAGTTACCTCTCATTACTTTTTTGATAAGTAGTAATTATTAACATTCCATTTAGGTGGATGATTTTCTGAATCTGTGGCTTGCTTCTAGGAAGTAGAGTAGGCTGTCCTTTTCCAAAGCCTTCCTTTACGCTAATTAAAAAACAGGTAAATATGTAGCCTATAGCGTGGCACATGAATAAGATGACTAAGCAGACTAGGCAAAAGGACTAAATCAGTGCCGCTTTCTTGTTCAGTATAATTATCACAGAAAACCACAGATTTTTTAAATGAAAGATCAGTTGTCTTTAAGAATGAAACATGGTAGCTAACCTAAACCTTTGAGGATACTCCGAGGAGATTCTCTGAGACTCTACAGCAAGGTTGGGTCTTTTCTCTTTGGTAGTAATTTCTCCAAGGAGGGATTTCTACTAAAGTGGGGGACAATTTTAGGAAGGGAAATTCAGACTTTTTGATTTGGCTATATCAGACATACTCTGTTCAAAAATAGCAAAAGATAAGGGAAGACTAGATTTATCATAGCAAGATATAGCAAAGAAATAAAAACAGTAAATATGAAAAAAAAAAAAACCATTGCCATGTTAGTCCCTAGGAGGAAAAAAGATTAGGGAAGAAAAAATAAAACCAAAAAAATGAGGCCATGTGTTTGAGTTTCAACTATTGTAAAAAAAATGGGAACTAATGGGGGAAGGAATACAGCCATTTCATGTGTCCCAGAATTTATTTACTTATTTATCATATTTATATAGCTGCCCATCTCACACAAAGTGACTCTGGGTTGCGTACAGCAATGAATAAATACATAAAAACAATTACAAATAAAAAACTGTAAAAGCACACAAAACAGGAGGGGGATAAAATTAATAAGGGAGCCATTGCAGAATCTCTCCAGTCCCCTGGGAGCCCCAGGCCTGATCACATAGCCAGGGTATATGCAAGGTATATCTTGATTCCAGTAACATCTCCCACAATGCATTCAGTCTCTAAATTCACTTTCAGTTGGATTTGGACTGTAGTCCTCAGGGCTGTAATGTATCTCCTAATTTCTTCTTCCCTACATCATTGTGTGTTTTTTTGGGTAAAGGCATTATGGATTTTAGTAAGAATATAAAACAGCCTCTTTCCACACAAACCTGTATGGGACTTTAGACCCTTATTAGAGTGATATGTGTCCTTGCACTGCTTGAAAAAAGGAGTGGGGTGACAATTGTTTCAGTTTTTATTGCTGATACCGTATTATGTTAAGAAGTTTACACTTAAAAAGTGTTGCTTAATATAAAGAAGTATGCAATAGAAATAGTAGCTAAAACAGAACTATAACATTCAATACTCTTATATAATATTAGCCATATAAAGAACTGCTATCTTAATCTGCATGTGGAAGAATAGAAATAGTTGTAATTTTTGTTTTTCAAAAACAGTTTGCCTCCACCCTGGAAGAGAGTAGCAAGAATACCCCATTTTTAAAAAGACAAAACTCTTCAGGATATGGCAGTGTTTGGTATGTTGGTAAGGTATTGCAGGAGAGGATATAATTTGCAAGCAGTTAGCATAATTTGAATATTGTTACTGATTTTTTTTTTAACATTTCTAGAAGTGGGCACCAGCTATTTAAAAATTTTGATAATAAGGACTGATTTTGTGTTGCAGAAATTTCTGAAGTGAATGGCATCCTGGGAAAAAATATGGCCAGGTTCTGTTCTGGAGATTTTAGACCTGAATCCTGCCCTCCAGATACTAAACACTTGGACCCTCTGCTGGCTCAGACATCAAAATCTCCTCCAACTCATGTTTCAACCAAGGGATTAGATGGTATGTTTCCTTGCAAACACATGCCTTTCTCTGGTGAAGAGAGAAAGGGCCTAGTAGGGTGTTGGCAGTTCCTTTTCCCGCTCCTCATGATGAGGTGTGCTGCAGGGAGAGGTTTTTATGTGACCTTTCCTCTGGATTCATGTTACTAGTTGTCCTGGTCTAGTTCCATAGAGAAGTGGAGGAAAAATAATTGCGCCCTTAAGGCTGTGTACTTGGTTCAGATGAGCAAAACAGGCTCTGAAAACCTGGGCTATGAGCTATTTCAGTGGAGATTTGCTAACCTCTTTGCTTTTGGATCTGTGCTCTGCACTTGAAGCAGCTGTCTCTCTGAGATGGGTAGCTTGCCAAGTAGAAGTAGCAAAGAGAAGCTGAGCTCAAACTCATGCCTCACTGCTGTGCTGTCTTCCTAGATCGGCTGTTCTACATCTACACCTCTGGAACAACTGGAATGCCAAAAGCTGCCATTGTGGTGCACAGTAGGTGAGGAACATCACTGCACCTGGCCTTGGTTGTTACCTGTCAGTATCTAATATTTTTATTTCTGGAGATTTTTATTATGCACACAAATGAAGGAGGCGCTGGGGTGTGTGCACTTGTCCTATAGGAGGAAGACATGCTATTTCCTCTTTTGTTTCTTGCAAGAGAGGGAGAGATTCGCAGCCCAAGCTTATGTTTGGTCTGCTGCAGCAAGGATGCTTAAAAAGATAATTGGAAATATTTGCAGCATCTCCTCCCTTCCTTCTTATATGAGATTGCACACTATGGCTAATCATATAGAGATCTTCAGTAAACTCTCTCCCCCTGCATTTCATCATACATAGGACATAGGAAGTACAGTACCAAGCAAGGGGTTTGTGGGGTGGGGGAGGCAAAAGGTCAAGATGATGGACGGAGCCCTGTGACTGAAGCCTTGCCCCTTGACATTGCACATAAGTACAAAGGGGGAGAGCTTTGATGGCATGGTCTCGCCTGCCATCTTGCCCTTTTGGGTGCAGTCACATACACACACCTGCAGATGCCCCTGGTACTACAATTTTGTTTCTGCAGAGAGTGAAGAAGATGGCCTTGATGGAAATATGCAAGAACTGTTATTTAAGCAAAAAGGTTTGAAGCAAGCTAATATTTGGAAGTGGCCTCCCTGATTCACTGGAATATACAAGGGAGGAGGTACAGCATAATCAGACATGCAAGATTCTGTTATTATAGCCTATCTCAGTAAAGGTAGTTTTAGCCTTCCTGTGGAGTTCATTTCCTGGTCTGGCCTACCTAATGGAGCTAATAGTTCCCCCAAAATAACCTCTTTGCAGTAGATTCTGTTCATCAGGACTCTGACCTCAAATGTGGTCAGACAGTGTAGTGGTTAAAGCATTAGATTACTTCTAGGAGACCCAGATTCAAATCCCCGCTTAGTTATGGCCCATTGGGAGAATTGCTGTTTCTTAGCCTAACCTACTTCACAGGTTGTTAAGAGGATAGAACAAGTGGCAAGGATCATACATTCAGCAGGCCTATGCATACTTCAAAAATGATTTTAAAGGAATATTTTGAACCTCACATAAGCATGAGCACATCACCTCTCTGCTATCCATTCATGCTGCAGTCCCCTCCCTTTTTTTTCCATGAGCTTCTGCACAGACTTTAAAAATGGTGTGGCTGCTTTGAGAGTTATAATAATGAACGGACTCCTTAAATCAACTGCAAAGGCCTAAAAAAAAAGGAGAAACAGCTTTAATGAATAGTAGAGATGCCATGTTCACACAAGATCTAATTTTCCTAATCATTTTTGAAGGATGCATAGCCCTAATATGCAGCCAGGAGCTCCTGAAGGAAAGCAAAATACAAATGTAATAAAAATAATTCTCTCATGGTGGAGGACACTGGAGGATGCAGGGAAGAGCTGCAGTTGTACTGTAGGCATTGGGAAAGAAGCTTGATAGAGACCTTTGTTCTGTTCACAAGATCTGGCTGTGGTCTGTATTTCTTTACCCAGAGAAAAACAGATAAGCTCTACAGAGCTAACTGAACAATAGTAGCAAAGTAAGTAGATGAAGAGTTAAAGTGACAAAGAGCTAGAGGACTTAAGTAACTAAAAATTTGAGAATTTTACTTATTGGAAAAGGGCACTTAAAAAAAATCTTTTCCCTCCACCTCCCCACAATCAGTTTGGACCACTTGGGGGCTAAAATAATCTTCTCATAGTCTCCATGTAAAGTAATTGAGTGTACAGGTAGTCCTCAGTTAGCAACCACTCATTCAGCAGCAATTCAAAATTACAATGGTGCTGAAATGAGTGGTACTTACAGCCAGTCCTTGAAGTTGCAGCCATCCCAGCATCCCCACAGTCACATGATCGTGATTCAGGAACTTGGCAACTGGCTCACACTTATGACCGTTGCAGCATCCCGTGGTCATGTGATCTTCATTTGCAACCTTTCCTGCTGGCTTCCCACAAGCAAAGTTAATGGGGAAGCCAGCAGGGAAGGTCGTAAATCGCTCCCTCTTCTACCGCTTTTTCTCCCATGGAGCCCCTGGGTGGCAGGGCGAGTGTGGGCCCTGGACGGGCAGGCAGCCGCTTGCCTGGCCACACTTGTACTGCACTGCCTGCCCCCAACACTAGGCATTGCCGCATCACAGCACCCCCTCCCCTGCCCAGCAGCACTCTGTAGCACTCACCCACCCACTGGCCTGCTTGCAAGTTGCCTAAGGAAAGGCTTGTTGTGACCGGGACTTGCAACTTCCTGCTCAGTTCCCCATCGACTTTGCTTGTTGGAAGCTGGCAGGAAGTCACAAGTCCCAGTCACGTGAGGTCCTTGCTTAACGACCCATGATCCTCGCTTAATGACGGCAACAGGAACTCCCAGAATTGCCACTGCTAAGCAATGAAGCCACGTGACATTATGCTTTACTACCCATCACCTGGTGACAGAAATTTCAGTCCCAGTTACCGTTGTTATGCCAGGACTGCCTGTAATTTCTCATGTATATCTTGAGATGTATCCATGCGCTGCAATCTAGGTGCCAACTGACCACTCTGTGTACAGTTGTGCTGCATGCCAGCGTTTCTATCATTGGTTTTCTGCAAGCTGAAACTGTCCTGGGAAATTTTTCACACATCTTTGTGTTATCTAGTAGCAGTTAGGTGGAACTCTATGGCTTACATTGATACCTGTTTTTTCTTTCATTGTAGGTATTATCGAATTGCTGCTTTTGGTTATTATGCCTACAGAATGACCCCTCATGACATAATCTATGACTGTCTGCCACTGTACCACTCAGCAGGTAGGCTGGCATTGTGGCCATATGTTTTAGGATAGAAGTTGGCTTGGACATTACCAGGGGCACTCTGCTATTGTTCCCCAGGGTTCCTGGCAAGCCTACCCTGCTGACAGTCTTTTTCTTTCTGTCTCTTAGGGAATATCATGGGTGTTGGCCAGTGTGTGATTCATGGCCTGACGGTAGTGATTAGGAAGAAATTTTCTGCCAGTCGCTTCTGGGATGACTGTGTGAAATACAAGTGTACAGTAAGGAGAGCCCTGAACTCTGCTTGTAGGCACCACAATTAGTAGTAGGTGGGAGCAAATGCAGCTTGGGGAAGGCTACTTGGCAAGACAGCTATGCATTAAAAAGAAAAAGGAAAAACAAGAAGAGGCAGTGGTAATGGATGAGGGCAAATTGAGAAATTACCTTGCTTACGATATACTGGTGCAGGCTTTCATGGCTCGCATCAATGAAGCAGCGATGAGCTTTCAGGCTGAATGGCCGTGGTCTAGTTTTCTTTTGTCCTGACCAGCCACAGCTGCTGGCGAAATGTCAGGGCAAAAGAAAACTAGACCACAGCCATTCAGCCTGAAAGTTCATCGCTGCTTCATATCTTGCTTACAATTCAACACAACACTTTAGTAAGGATACCCCCAAAAGCGACATTTGCCCAGCTTCTTGCCAATTGGTTGTCAGCCAGATTTAGAAAGGCTAGAAGCAATACTGCATGGATGGGCAATCACTATTGAATCATTAAATCACATGGATTGCTACTGTTACTTTTTTGCCTGGATATCTGCATGAAGTGGAATTGAGGCATAACCAGGAATCATTTAAATGCTGTTAAATCTATGTATTAAATGCAGCTGCTGCAAAAACAAATTAATGACCAGTCCAGGACATCTCAGTGGCAGAGTTAGAGGTCCAGAATCTCAGTTGATTATGGCCCAGGATCAGATCAACTGACATCTGAGACACCACCAACATCACAACACTCAGAGATCACCTCTTCACTTTCTACCTGCCTTTCCTGGCTAGATGTCATTAAGCTTTTGTTGTTGTTGTTGTCTTGGTAGTACACTTCAATCTGCAGATCTGCTCAGAGCTTACTTTCTTCTTTGCAAAGGAAGATTCTGATAGGGAATCCCTTGATTTTTCTGAGCCCTCCTTGCACAAGTGTGGCCATTTTGAATAGCATGGGCTTAATAAGTGAGAAAGTCGATTTGCTCCTTCTCAGGTCTTGCATGGCACTCTTCAGGGCAAACTGACTTCTCCTTTCTTGTGCTTTGAGGCCTGAAACAAGAACTAATGGTAACCTCTATTCTAGTACTTTAAAACTGGGCTTTACTTTTTCTGTGTGAATTGCCAAATTTAAGGCTACAATACCATGCTTTTTTTTTTTGGTAATAGTCCAGTAAACGAAGAGAGCTTGTATTAAAGAATGGGCTGTTTTTGAGCAGTTTCCTTTGTCTGATGTGGTGTTAAAGATTGCCTTTAAGTAAGAAGCAGGAAACATTTCTTGCAGTTTGGAAGAGTTAGGAAGTCTTCCATTTGCTGGGGTCCAACACTGTATTGCCAGTTGTAGGAAGACAAGACTAGTAATGCTTTTTATAGTTCAGCTAATGTGTGTTTTATTTATTTATTTGTTTGTTTAAAGTATTTGTATAGCTGCCCATCTTACATAGCATAACCCCAGGCAGCTCACAGACAGCAATAAAACAGTAAAAAGCATTTTAAAAAAAGTCTTCCAGGCACCCCAATCAACTTGTGATTATACTGTTGTGGGTTTCAGATGGAGAATGCAAACCTTGGTAGCAATAGCACAATATTATTAATTTTTTATGAATCTATAGTCAACCATGTTATTTTTCATTAGTTATCTATATATGAACAGAAATTTACTTTGTAAAAGAAAATATTTGTTTAAATGATACATTGATGTATCAACAAATTCTGTCTCAGAAAAAGCATTCTGTCCTGTTTCTAAGACACTGGTTTCAGTGCTTCTGATTAATCACATTTTAAATTTTTCTAAATACTCTAATTATATACTTCAGCTCTATAAACAGAATATGCCTGACAGATTTTGGAAACTCAATTACTTTTTCATTTTAAGTCAGGAAAATGCTACCTTAAGCATACTGGATCAAGATGCAATGTACCTTAAATATGTTGTATTATTATCCAATTTCCTCAGGCCTTTGCCAGGTTACTCTTTCAAATTATGTCTTCCTTGCTTTTCAAAGATCATCCAATACATTGGGGAGATTTGCAGGTACCTGCTGAACCAACCGGTGCGGGAGGCAGAAATGCAGCACCAGGTGCGGCTGGCTATTGGAAATGGCTTGAGGCTTGCCATTTGGGAAGACTTCACACAGCGGTTCCAGATTAAACAGATTGGGGAGTTTTATGGGGCTACCGAGTGTAATTGCAGCATTGCTAATATAGATGGAAAGGTAAATTGAGAGGCTGTCTTTCTACACTTTCGATAATTTATTTTTTGACCAAACTCTTATCTTCATGTAAGGATGGGGCAGTGTTCTGAGAATATGCAGCATATGGACTTCCTCAACTTGACTTTTGCAGCCTGGGAATGTACCATTTTTTGCGTAGCTACCTATCTGCAGTGAGACAGCCTGCCCTTTTAGAGTTCTTGGCTGGATGTCAGATGTTACAGTGCTGTGACTGTATGAAGAGAGACAGCTGGATTTATTAAGTCACTGAAGAAGTGATTGGATTAGTAGGAAAATCCCTTCACAGAGAAGGTCACTGTGACTATAGATATGATAACAATTTGTCTACTCTTGGCAGGTTCACTTATTACCCTAATCCTGTACTGCTTGTTGCCAGTTCAGGGTTAATAGCATTCCCTCTCTCTCTTTTAATGCAGATTAAAGTACTGTAGGCTTTTTATCAGTGCTTATGTTTAATTTGCAGACTGCAAAAACTGGGGTTGCAGTAACATGTTGCAATGTATTCCATCCCTTAAGAGGAATGTTCCTGATTAGGAGCCCAGGAACCATGGAGACCATTTTTTTTCTCCAAGCCTCAAGGCTTTCCTCTGCTGTGCTGTGTAGCACTAGAGAGTTTAATCTGCATGTTTTATTGGTTCATAGAAAATAAGAAACAAAGTAACCTTTTTTGCCTTTCCCAAACATCCCTATATAATACAAGGAAGACAAGATTTGCTGTTTTGAATTCCGTGTTGTTCTGCTCTCTTTCGAATTTGCATCCCATTCCTGGATTCTAAATACAAATTGCCAGAAGCCTGAGCAGGCTAACTTCTTTTCCTTGTTCTTCACTTTCCTTTTTGTTTGCTTGTTCCCCTCAAGTGACACCTCACCATTATGTAGAGCTTGGAAATTTACAGAGTATTTTCCTAACAGTTAATAACCTGCTTAGAGAAATTTATGCAGCATTTGGAGGGACTCCTTTCAAGTTTTGTTTTGACTCTTGGCAGGTGGGGGCCTGTGGCTTCAATAGCCGGATTTTGCCAAATGTGTATCCTGTCCGCTTGGTGAAAGTTAATGAGGATACCATGGAGCTAATGCGTGGCACAAATGGGCTCTGTATCTCCTGCCGACCAGGTAAATAATTCTGAGAATGCTTTATGCCTTAATTGTAATTTGGAGAACAGTTTCCTACACAATGCCAATTGTTCTCATTGTGCTGCAGGAATATATCTGACCTGAATATTGTTAGTTACTGGGTCTGGTGCCCAAATTAATCAAGAGCAGGAGAATTTCCAGGATTGGAAAGGCTACTCTTTGATCTACTTCTTAGGCTAGAATGCAAATATAGGTAGTCCTTGTTTATCAACGGTAATTGGCACCAGAATTTCTGTCACTAAGCAATGTGTTCATAAAGTGTGACATTACATGACTGTGCCATTTAGTGATGGCAGTTCCTGCACTTCTGTTTGCTGTTGTCAAGTATGCTGTCACATGGTCACCATTTGTGACCTCCTGCCGGGTTCCCCATTGACTTTGCTTGTTGGAAGCCAGCAGTGAAGGTCGCAAATGGGGATCACCTGACCACGGGACGCTGTGGCGTTGTAATTGCAAGCCAGTCACCAAGTGCCTAGGTTGCAATCACGCGACTGCAGGGACACTGCAACAGCCACAACTATGAGGACTGGTTGTAAGTACCACTTGTTCAGTTCTGTTGTAACTTTGAATGGTTGCTGAACAAGTGGTTGTTAAGTGAGGACTATCTGTAGATGCCATTATTAAGAGGGGAGATGCTGAAGCATTGTTCTAGAGTACAAGCCTTGCCCATTCACCATGAACAATATTTAAGCATGTTTTAAAACTACCTCCACAACCTGAATAGTAGGAACGTAGCACATAAGTAGATGGACAAATACATAAATGAAGTAAAGCAAGTGACATGGAACCTTGTGGAAGAACAAAATTGATCACTGATGCTTGAAAGAAAAGAAAAACCAAAAAGAAAATGTTTTAAGAGTGGCCTAAAGAAGACAGGCTGCGTAGCTAGAGAAAATTCTGTATCATACGGGAAAGTGATACAAAGCAAGTGAATTAAGAAAAATACTAAAGGAAAGATTATGACACATTGCCAGGTATTCAGCTGTAGCAGACAACTAGCTAATGACAGATTATGTAAATTGTCATTTGTACCTTGGTTTTCATGTTACAGATATTCAAGAATTTTGTCTGGTCTGCATTTTGAAGCAGATGATCCTGATCTGAATCTCCATAATTTTCTTTTTAGTACTTTTTTTTTAGAAATATATATTTAAGGGAAAATGAGTTTGAAAATACAAATGCACAATCCTTTTTGATTTCCCTATTTTACAATGGAATCAAATAACATTTTATATGTTTTTAAAAATTCAGCATTTATTTAAAACGTGCAATTTTTAGCTAGAGTGTTGCTGTAGAAGACTCTTAAAAGATGTGTTGGGATAGTAAGAGACAAATTTAAATGAAATGAATATTCAATAGGAAACTTGACCAGATCAGTTATAGAACTGCTAGATGAAAGGTAGAAAATAGTAATATTTGTGTTTAAATCTTTTGGTGAGAGGTCATGCCAGAGATGATAGCACACATGCAAAATCCATCCAGATATCCACAGCTGCTGTAACACAGAAGATGTTCATTATTTTTCCTTCTGGAATTCTTCTGCCTTCATTTAGGAGAACCTGGACTTCTTGTGGGCAGGATAAACCAAAAAGACCCCTTGCGGAGATTTGATGGCTATGTCAGTGAGAATGCGACTAACAAGAAAATAGCATATAATGTCTTCCAGAAAGGAGACCAGGTTTACCTTTCAGGTATTCTTCGTGTAGTTGTCTTGGTCCATTTTTGTCTTAGAAGGATAATTTTGTAATTTTGACTGTAATAAATGGATAATCCTGCTCTAAATTCCTCAGGAACTAAATATTTGAAATTCTTCCTTGAGCATATCCCTGTGGTAGCATTTAGCAAGAAATAACACCTGAACCTGGATTTCTTGAATAAAAAAGCACTTAGTGCTATGATGATTCTAAAATTGCTGCTGCTTATGCATGATGATTTGGGGGAGCAGTACTTTGTATGTGCTTCCAACATTGTTTGTTCACTTAATTTAACTTAAAATTCGGTTCTTCTATCAGCCAGAGTTGACAATGGCTTAAAAGCACAATGCAGTGCAAATAAAACACACTTTTATTGCCTAAGCTTAATTATCAAAGCTTTTGCTCTGCTTTGGGCTGAATAGAATTTGTTTCCAGCATGGATGGTGGTTGTCCTTCTCCAAGGAACCTCTTGGTTTGGTTCTATCCATTATTCCTGAGAGATAGTTTATGCATAGGGTGGATGATCTTTCTCCCCCATTCGCCAAACCTTTTTTGCATGTTTGTTCTATTGGTACTTGGGAAACAATATGCTTATAGTATTATAGTCCTCATTTGTTGAGCTGCCAACTAGAAGATACAGTTTGGTAGAGACATGGGCTTCTTGATACGTACTGAAATCCTGTCCTCCTGCAGGAGATGTCCTTGTGATGGATGAGCTTGGCTATATGTACTTCAAAGACCGCAGTGGGGATACATTCCGTTGGCGCGGGGAGAACGTCTCCACCACAGAGGTTGAGGGAATCCTCATCCGTGTTCTCAGCAAGTCAGACGTGGCAGTTTATGGGGTAGAGGTACCAGGTAATTTAGAATTTAAAAGCACGGGAGTGCAACCTGAATCAACGAGCAGGTCTGTCAAGTTCAAAGTCAGTTGATGCTGTTTGGATTAGAGATGGGAGGTATAACAAGCTAACACAACAGAAGGGCAGCTCAAAACATACGTATATAATAGCACCTGAAAATCATTAATTTATATTGATGTTAAGACTGAGAAAAAAATCTTTTCTTGAGCAGTAGAATAGTTGCAGTGGAGCAGTAGAGTGACAAGATTTTTATATACATATGAATGGGGTGCAAACTGCCATGATGACAGATGTATTATTTTTCAATGATATTCATTCTGAAACTGGAGCAGAAGCAGCTGTCTGGGCAGATGTAAAACGGGGGGAAATTATCATTAGCAGAATGAGAAGTTGAACCTCTTCCTCTGTTTAATAGCAACGAGCTTTACTTTGCTGTGTAACCAGGACCTATTGTTCCTTTGGGAGTCTTCTCTGTCTTAGCTCACCTTTTTGAACAAATAGTTACTACTTTTGGTTTTAGAGCAAAAAGCAGCCTAGGGGGTTTGTTTTGTTTTGCAATAGCTGCTTCACCCTTCCACATGGGAGGGAACAGTAAGGTGAGTTATTGATGTAGTTGGCTGTGGTTGCTTACTTATGAGCAGGCTATTAATTTTGCTTTCAGTTAGAAAATGTTGATCAGCTGTTGCCTGATCCTCCACATTTTACACACCTACAGTTATTTTTAACAGATTTATCCCACTTTCTAGCCACTGAGTCTCATTCACATTAATTGAATGTCAGTACATAGTGCTAATGGAGAACAAGTACCATGCACAAATGGAAGGAAGACCCAGGATCTTCTGCGGTTTACCACCTAAAAACCTAGGTTAGAGAATACAAAAGGGAAGGGATGTCGGAAAAGTAGGGTGAAGAAACAAGCTGCAATAAATATTTGCAGCCTGTTGAAACCAGCTGATATGTGGTTGCTGCAAAGGAGTCTTCCTGTTGCAGTCATAGGTCCATTGAGAGCTGGAAGAGAGTTGTTTAGAAAAGGAAAAGCAAAGTTCCTCCAGTGCTTATTCTCTGCAGCTAGGCTCCTTTTTGCCCCTCTTTTGCTGTGGAGATGGGAGCACATCTGGATTGGATCTCCAGCTGTGGATTAGCTGGCTACCAATGGCTTCTTTGTTAAAATGTACATATTAGAATGGGCTTTCTTTATAATTTTGCTTTATGCTGCTCTATAATTGTAATAAAGATTTGATTTGATAATTTTGCTTGCTTCCTTTTTAAATTTCAGGAGTGGAAGGCAAGGCTGGAATGGCAGCTATTGCTGACCCAGAAGCAAAACTGAATCCTAACGTTCTGTTTTTGGAGATGCAGAAAGTACTGCCTCCATATGCACGGCCTGTCTTCCTCCGATTTCTGCCACAGGTCGACACCACAGGTAACACAAACTGAAAAAGGTGTCTAAGTTTAGAAGTAAAGGAGTAAGTTTGGATATAAAACACACAATAAAAGGATAATATAGAATATTATTACTACTAGTATTACTTTTTAGCATGTGTTTTATGTCCAACCTTCCTCTTTTACTTCTAAACAGTTTGCTTTCCTCTGTACTGGTCTTTAACTGAAGTAAACTTCAAAGGAAGTCAGAAACATGTGTTCAGAGCTAGATAATTTCCTGCTTTGCTAGCTAGTCTGGTGACGTCAGAGATGGAGTATTTTCCTTGATTTGGACAAAGCAATAGGCTCCACAAAGAAGCTACCTTTTAATTATCTTCCACATTCTTTGAAACTGAGGACGGTACTTTAGAGAGGTGAATAAAAAAAGGAGGGCCAGTCTAACAACATTTAAGCAGGAGGTCCAGATGATCCCTCTGCAACTGTCTGATCTGCAGTGAATACTGAACATGCACTGACATTCAAGAATAGGTTTAGCTATTCTCTCCCTATGTGAATATCATTTTCCTGAGTTCCCCTTTTCCTAGTAAACTCAGAGATCTAATTTTTTTTCCCCAAGGAATTGTAAAATCTTCTCCACACGGAAGATCATGCACTTACATAGCTACCTGTTGTGATTGTGAATTGACATAAGGTTTGTTGTTCTGGGCTTTGGGCAAGAAGATCCAAAGCACTTTCTGTCTTCAGAGAGCTGGGATGAAGGGAGCAGGGCAAAGAATTCCCCAGCTAGACAGACAAGGTTATGAAAGCTCTGAGTGATGGCAGCATGTCATAATTCTCTTTTATTGGGGATCTCTTGGAAGAGGAGGCCCACCAGTGAGTTTTAAGTTATCTTCCCAGTTTCTAACAAATACTTTGTGCAGTCTAAACAAACATGACAGGAGATGTTGCCTTCCTTTCTTTGCTAAGGTAACTATCTATAAGCAGACAGGGTTTTTTTTAAAGAAGCATTAAAAAAACAACATTTGTATGTATGAGATTGAGTTTCCCAATCAAATACACACTAGCTTCTTTGTAAGTCTGGTTATGTGCCTGTTTCATAGTCCAAACCAGTGTTTTTCAGTTGTAATGGCAAAATAACGAGCACTGCATTTTGCATTGGAGATGTTCATTTCATCTCCTCCTTTTCCTGATCCCCCTTTTTTATTTCTCTTCTTAACAGGAAAAAATCCTTTGTCAGGAGATGATCATTCTTATCTCACAGAAATAATTTTCCTCTGAATTTTGCTCAGTTTTGAGTTGTGATTGGAATTTACAGTGATATGTTTTAATGACGTATTGCCCTGTTTTTCAAAATAAAACACCTTTGATCTGATCATTGTCTTTGAATTCCTAAGGGCTACTCCTCGCCTTGCCTTTTGCCTGCAATCGCCCACGGTCTGTTTCCATTTTCTTGCTTTTTCCAATAGGCACTTTCAAAATTCAGAAGACCCGTTTACAAAGAGAAGGCTACAATCCACACCAAATGTCAGATCGGTTATACTTTTTGGATGTAAAACTTGGCAAGTACCTACCAGTAGATGAGTGTGTTTTTGAAAGGATCCAAGCTGGAAAAATGTCTCTTTGATTTCATTGGTGAGACTGCTCATAAAGAGCCTGATGTTGAAAGGTCTTGTTTTGGTAGAGAAATAGACTTGAATAAATAAGCAAAGCAAGGTTTTAATATGCAAAAGGGAAAAATCCCACTATAGTGTGAGAACAAGATGGTTCCCCCCCCTTTTTTTTAAAAAAAGCACATTAACCACTTCCAGAGCAAAGAGAATAGCTCTTTTTGTATTGTTCAGTTTTTAAAAAGGCCTTTTCTTCCTTATAACCATTGTGTTAGGGGATTCCATACGAAAGCAGGAAGGGTTTGAACCTGTTGCAGCAGTGCTGGTCAAATTATTTCTTCTGTATTACTTGGCTATGTTTTACTGTGTTAAAGCAGAGAATATTTTTTTGGGATAAAGCCTTCAATTGCTTTAGACTTTAGACCTTCCAGGTTCCTAACTTACAAATTTAGAGTTCCTCCCATTGTCCCTTTGTAGCTTTATTTGTAGCTTTAAGGAACTGACTGTCAAAATGCAACAAAGTTTATCTGTAGAAACTTGGCCTTGAATGGAAAAACAGAAACAGGACTAATAAGATGAAATAAGTATTATTATTTAAAAAGGTATATATATATTCATTATATATATATATAATGAAATTAAGTTGGTTAGGAAACTCTGCTTGAAATGTTCTTTTAATGCTCTTTTTGAAGGGTATTGTGGTACTTCAAATTCCACTTACCTACAGGATCTCAGTTGGCTGTTACATACTACACCCATCTGGGAAAATAATTGATCAATATTCTGTTAATCTACTTTAAAACATCATGGCACAAATGGCAGTTTTTAGGCCACAAATGGGATATTTAAAAAAAATTTTTTTGGCTGCTCCAGAATCTTGAAAAACGGTTCTGTTAACCCTGAAACAAGTGGACTTGTGATGCTGTTCAGTCTTTGGTCTTGCTGATTTCTTGCGATCAACATAGGAAGCATGTAAGTTCATTGAAGACAGTTTGCAACACATTTCTCATACTGATCACAATATCTGATTTGGACATTCCTAACTTTGCTTCTTTTCATTCGTGCCATTTTGGTAGATGGCACTAAGAATTTATACAAAGACGATACGAATTGACTGCTGTGAATATTGACTGCCTGCCTGTTCAAAGATGCTGTAATTCTTGGGATCACAGTGATATGGATGGAAATATTCTGCTGCCAATGTACATACTTCTAGCCTAAGATATTCTTGTGAATTAAATGTTTCAGGTACCCCGAATCACTTAAGATCAAAATAATTTTTCTTGAGGATTTTTTTTCTCTTTGGCAGAAGTGGAATTTGATCTAAGAGTATTTTACAAAGACATGTACAGAACAATGTTATTTTGTACTGTTGAGTACAAAAAGTACTGTACTACCAAGGCAATTGTTAAATAACAGTTCAGAAACCAGGGGAGTGATTTGTTTCCCTTTTTTAATTATTAGACCCAGAATGTGCCTTTTCTAACTTCTCTTCAGAACCAGCTGAAACAAGTTAACAATTTTCTTATAAACATAAGATGTATTAGTTCTTGGATAAACAAACATGCCTTCAGCTAACTGAATTTCATCTGGAGGAAAAGGTTTGTTTAAAAAACAAAACTAATTTAGCTCCTGGTTTGAAGAAAATCATGCATTGTCTAACTGAATTTTTTTGAAGCAATGTTACATTTTTTATTGCCGTCACTATTGTCAAAATATAACATTGATTTGAGAAAAACATTATAAGAATAAAGAACCTTAAAAGAACATCTTAGTTTCTTTCTGAGTTATATGCATGCTTACTCTCTTAATGAAAATGTTCAGTATGTTTGTCATTTCATTTTCCAGTGTCTGTTATCTGTTCTGGCAACTTTACTAATCTGATAGATAGTACCAGCCAAGCAAAAAAGTCACCACTCAGCATAGTTCTTATGTCTCCCTAGTCTGCACAAAAATATAATTTTGCTAAAAGATTTACCTCAAGCTATACAATAGCTCATCAATACAGGGAAGGGCAAGATACTGCTGCACCCTCAACATCTCCTGTTTTCTAGCCAGCACAGTCCATGGTGAGAGATGCTGGGAGCTGTACTTCCAAGGGCCAGATGTTCATCTCTGAGTTAATCTTTTGCTGTAAGAAATATACAATGGATTGACACAAAGCAAACATCACAGCTTCAGGGTCAGACTTCATATCTACTTCAGAAGCTCTTGGTTGGTAGCTAAATAGCCTCCAGTTCTTGGAAGCGAACTTTCTTGGAATCAGCAAGCCTTGCTTCCAAATAAAAATAGACACGACTGTAATGCAAACCGTACCTTTGCAAAACATGTCACTCTTCTGTCAAACTGGATCTAGTCTTCCCTCAAGAGACTGATTTTATTGAAATGATGTTGCATTTTTCTGAGCTGCTCAAGTCCCACTGATCTCAATTACTTTGTTAGTCTGGTTCTAACATTGTTTGAATGGAGCACAATTAATTTACAATGCCTTAAAGACCATAACCCCCCCCCCCATAGTGTTTATCTTAAGGGCAAAGAGGTAGCAGTATAAACTTAGTTGGGGGAGATGACTGAAATTGGTAACAAGGTAAATCTGTGTGGGTGAAAAAAATGAAAAAGCTTGTGTATACCAAGGTAGGCAGCATTTTGGTAGCCAGAACCACACCTAAGTTTTCATCAATCCTGGCTAGAGGGGGTTCGGAGGGCCACAAGAACAGAGGAGTTGCTAGTTGCCCACCCCAGTGTATATGCTTATGTATAGGATTCTGTATAACTGTAGAGTTTTAAAACTCTTCTCTCCCATCCTTCTCAACATAGTGTTTCTCCAAAATGTATCTGCTTTGCTTTGGGACTTGTTTTCCTTTTTTTCAGGGTATTTACATGTTCCTTATTCAGTCTGAGTAGTACAGCAATATCCAGTCTCTGAAATGTGTTAACTGGAGGGAAAGTATTAAACTAAACAAAAAGTATCATAAAATGGCATAGGCAATCTGCATTTCGCCTCAATATGAGTGGTTTTGCAGTAAGCTGAGCTTGCTTGTTCAGGATGTGAGCTTCTGATCAAAGTCACCCTGAATTTCCTGTGCTGCCTGATGAGGCTGTTATTATGGAACTGCTGTTTCAAACACAGGCTATATACACTGCCCATTTGCCCATGATTAAGTGAACCATAGATTACTGAACCCAATTTTCTGGATTTCACCAATATCCTGAACCATAAACAGATGACAGAAGCTAAGCTTTAACAACACACTAGGCTGAAATATGATAAATTTCAGAAGATATAGAAAGTTCTAATAGAGCCTTAAAATCATACCCTAATATTTCTTGTCATGATAAATTGTTCCTAATGAAGGGACTCTAATACTTAATTCAGGCAGTCTCTGAGTTTAAAGCCATATATCATAAGACAACCCCAAAGAATGTGATCAGCTGGCTCCTTCACAGCACAGCCCTGGTGCAATTTTGATTTTGAATAATCAATGCCAAAAGTAATCTGACAATACTTGGAAAATGCTGATGTTTTATTAGACCCTATTAGCCAAAGATCTGAAAATTATCAAATTAGAATAAAATAAGGAAACCCTCCTAGCAGTTCCAGGACATTCAGTCTGGTGCAGTGGTTAAGATGTTGGCCAGTAAAAGTGGCCCGACCTAGGTTCAAGCCCACTTTTGGGCCACCTCTCAGCATTATCTACCTTACACGGATGTCAGGAAAGCTGAAGCAGGGGACTTCCGGGGTAGAAATGGCGAACCGAACACGGCTCTGCGTCCGCGGTGGACCGGCTGTTCGTAACTCCTCTCCGGACAAGGAGAGGACTTGGGTTTGCCCACAAATGCGCCATGCAGTTGCTCTGGCTGGTTTAGAGCCCTGGGAGAGGCTGGTCGCCCGTTCCATATTAGATCTCTAATGGAGATAAAATCAAAGGAATTCCAGTAGGGCCCCAACTTTAGTCCACTTTTTCATTTCATAATACATCCATAAGAAAGGCTTTTAGTCCACAGTAAGTTCTATCTTCGTGCTCTCTCTGCAGTACTATCAGAATTCCACGTGCCAATAAATACGGGGGAGAGCTGCCTTCACCGCCTTCCGGTAGCTTCTTGCATATGTTTCCGCCGCTTGTGCCCTTTAACTCCTCCTCTCACGACGAGAGCTTCCTTTTCTTCCGCCCGTGTGCCGTTGACGACTGTTGCCACTTCCGCCCGGGCTTGCTCGCCTTCTCACCATGGGTCCCTCTCGGCTTCGCTGCCGGGTTTTTTCGTTCCTCCTCTCAGCTGCTTCCTCACTCCACTCGCCATGCCCGGCTCTTCGGTGCCACGGCGCAGCCCGGCCGCTGCAGCGTCGCCGCCCCCCCAAATCTCCGTCTTCCCTTCCCCGCAGGAGCTGGGCTCGGCGCTGGCCCAGCTGATAGCCCAGCGGGAAGTTCATTCCGGGCCGGGTGGGCGCTTCTCCCTGGGCCTGTCAGGTGGAAGCCTAGTGCGGATCTTGGCCCAGGAGCTGCCCGCGGCCGCTGCCTGCCCTGCCCGGTGGCTCCTGGCCTTCGTGGACGAGCGACGAGTCCCGCTGAACGACCCCGAGAGCAACTACGGCGCCTACAAGGTGTCTCTCGAGGAGGGGCGAGTGGGGCCTAAATGCGGGCCGGGGTGGGTGGTGGGGCTGATCCCTGGGGGCGTGTTTCCTGGGCGCTTTCGCAGGGAAGAGCCGCGGCTCTTCTTCCCGGCAGAAAGGTTGGGCGTGAACTCCCTCGGGTGATGTCGGTAAACCTGAGGCTACAGGGATGGGCTGCTGCTGCTCTAAGCTTTCTCCTTCATTTTTCACCTACAGTCCCCGCGGTCCGCGATTTAAACAAGAATACCCGTCCACGATGCTTCACCAATAAAGAATAACTATTTTTCCTTGGTCCTGCAAACGCCTTGCGGAGCCAGGCTGAGATTTCCTTTGTTCAGCATCCTATATGAGACACTCCCCCCACCTCCCTGCAACCATCTTTAAATGTATTTCCTGCCTTTCGGTATAAAAAGCTCGAGGAGATTGATGCAATAGGAAGCCTTGTGGATACAAACTCTAAAACTCAAGCCATGTATGGAGCTGTAATCTGCTGCCTGTAAATCTGTATTAGAAAACAAGTGACTGCAGCTTCTTGCTTAATCTTTTAGCTGACTTCCGTCTGTCTGCCTGGGCAATGTCTCCTTTTTAACTACTGTAGAATCTCTGTAGTTTGCTCATGGGTATTACCTATTTAAACTATAATAGTTTGGTGTATGGATGCTCACATTAAAAGTGGGCACACCCAGGTCCACTTTAACTAGCCTAGAGTCTTTTGTAAGATAATCAGTGGGGACTCAGTTGACTGTCAAAAATATTGGTCAATGGACTGCTGGTGGGCTAGTTTATTTTCTGCCTACTTTTGTGGCAAAGTATGAAATCGGTTCCATTCTGTATTAATCTGACAGTTGGACTAAATCATTTGCAGACAGAGAAACTCCCAGATTCAGGAAGATTTGCCTTCTTCCATAAAATTTAGTAATCCAGGTGTAAAAGATGGTTCCCTTAGCTCTGTTTAGGAGTAGATGACCATTACAAAGTTACATTTTTTTTTCTTGCTAGAAGTCTTCCATCTTTAATTGCTGCATGGAAGATCACAGTTACACAAGGGAAAGATATGCTAGGATGGAGATACAGGAATGGGGGAAAGGTTCACTTGTGGGATGTTTATTTTCTTATTCATATAACACCAGTGAGAATCATGGCACTTACAAACAGGAGGAAAAAAGAAATCAGACCCAGGTTTCATGGAGCTGACAATTATACTGAGAAAAAGGAAATGAAATAGGAAGAGGTGCATGTAAGATGCTGATTTCATAGGGTTTGATCCTGCTTTTATTCTGCCAGAGGAAACAGTCTCTGAGTGAGACTGCTGAGAATGCTCCCAGCAGTGGATGGAAATGTAACTCCTACCTGTTCCATCTTTCCCCAGCAGCATTCTCCCATTCTTAAAGGGTCCTTCTGTCCACTAGGGAGGTTCTTGAAGGGTATAAGGAGAATGGAATAGCTCACCTTCTCTTCCCCCCATTGGTGCCAGTAAAATTCCTCTCTTGAAACAGCAACCTCTCCTTCTGTGAGAGACTCATATTAGGCCCAACCTATCTTTTTTTGTGTGAAAGTACAGCAAAAATATCATAAATAAATCTGATCAGAGTTATTTTTGCTATTCTGTAATATGATTTGTATTCTGTTTATTTCAGACATACCTCCTTTCTAAAATTGCTATACCTGATGACCAAATAGTTGTTATCAACCCTTCACTACCAGTAGAAGAGGCAGCAGCAGATTATGCTGAAAAACTGAAAAAGGTATGGCTGAGAGTTGGTGTATTTTTATTTGCTAGAGACAGATTTTCTTGTACGGTGTTAGTAACTTGAAAGTAAGGCACAGTGGTTGGAAATGAGATTAAATCCTAACTCAGAATTCTTTGCACGAACTCCCTATTGTTAGTAGCTCTTCTTGATCTGATCTGCTGTTTTGTTATTCAGTACTGATAAAAGTTCCCAGATGTTTGACAAAAAGTTGATGAGCCACTAACTTTGAATGTAGGTTCATGACACAGTGTTGAGTCCAGACCTGTAAAAGGCCTGCTCATTGTAAGTTTCTAGCTGATGCCCTTTCAAAGGCCTTGGGTAGGCTGAACAGTTATAGTGGCAAGTTGAACATTGTAGATTAAAATGAAAGTATGCTGAATAAAGTTATTACAACACTTCTACTATGCTCTGGTTAGCTCTTTAGCTCTGAATTCCTAAAACTGTAATCCTGTAGCATCTTCCATATGATGATGTGATATAGTAAGCCAAGCTCTTTTGTTGTTGTTGTTTTTCAATAAGACTTTATTAAGTTTCAAAAAAAAAGATAAAAGTTAAAGAAACTACGCTCTGTCTTTTTCAGTCAGATAAAGACCACTTGGGACTAGTTAACAGATGCAAATAGGGATACTTCCTCCAAATGCTTGAAATCTCAGATCAGGTTCAGGACAACTACAGTGCCAAAACTGATTGTGGGCAAACATGTTCTACTAAAGGATTAAAATTCATAATAACTAGATCATGGAAACATTTAACACAAAAATACCACCTGATTCACATTTTAGTGCTTTTTTAATACCAGGCAAAGACATTTTTATTTTTCTAGATTATAATTGTGCTTTGGGGGATGGCAGTTATTCCCATGTTTATGTTCTTGCTAATACATTTTTCTTTGAAAACTATTTTAATAAGTGTACACCAAGTGGCAGTATAAAAGTTGAAAAGGTAGGTAAGTGAATGTGATATTTCAACCCTCAGGTGTGTTTCTGTCCCGCAGGCTTTCCAGGGTGAAGATATGCCTGTGTTTGACCTCTTGATCTTAGGAGTAGGACCAGATGGACACACCTGCTCTCTTTTTCCAGATCATCCCCTACTACAGGTGAGCCAAAGAGAGGAACTATAGGTGATTTTTTTTTTGTCTGCTGCTGCTTGGGTAGAAGATATGTATGTGATCCTGTTAGATGGAGTCATGCTGTCAGGGGCTGAAGGAGCAGAAATCCTGCTAGCTATTCTGAGGAAACTCAGTGTAATTGGATTAAGGTCTACTATCATTTACTTGTGACAGATTATTCTTTTAAAAAGTGATGTGTTAACCAGGTATTGAAATAGATTTTCTTTGGGCAGCAGGAAGAAAGAATTGGACAAATGTATGTTGAGAACAAGAGCTAGCCTCAATTCTGAGACTCTTGCATTTTAAAGAAGTCTAGAGCCAGAGCTAATCTTTAGTGACTCCTGTAAAGTATTGGGCTGGCCATCAGTACAATTGACCTGCCTGGGGAAGATAGGGGAGTCAACTTTGTCTCTGCTATTCTTAGTCAAATTTCCATCCCCATAACAGTGGGACAGGAATACCAGAGAATATCCCGGAAGGCCAGGGTAGAAGAAAGCATCTTCCGCAATTTGCTTTCTATTAAACAGGTGTATTGCCACTGGCCACACCTCCCAGAGCAGCTATTTTGTGAATAGGCAAGGCCTCCTGCTATGATGACTATTTTGAGAGAGCTCCTACAACTTAACGTTCAAATTTCAGATGTGCCCACCAGACCCAAACAGTTGCCTACCCATGGCATAGTGAGGCCTATCATTCACTGGGACCACCAAGAAAATAATAAATGGCAAAATGTAAAACCTTGTGAAAATAAGCACAATTGATTTCTTGAGCTTCTTTCACAGATGGTTGAAAGTTGCAAGTAACCCCTTTGGTCTGGTGACAAGTAGAATTTCCAGCCATTGGAGAAGCCTTAAAGATTTTTGAAATAGACATGGATAGGCTTCTCCTGTGGGTATTAATTAAAATTTCCTTTCTTGCTCTTTTTTTGGTCTTGCATCATCTGTTCCTATAACCTTTGAAGCTTTCTCTGTCCCTTTCTTCAGCTGATCTGAGCAAGTCTTTAGACTCTACTGAGTTGGAAACTTGAGAATATTTGGTATTGACCAATTTGGAGATGAACTGCTTAACTTTCAATCCTCTAAGTGATTTATAAATTAGATTAAATGTAAATAACTTATATCAGAGCTTCAGTTAAAGTGCCTTTGAAGAAAGTGGTGATCTGGCAAATTAACAAAGAGAGACGACTATATGGTATGATTTTTAGAAGGGGGAAATACACACACACACACACACACACACACTCATTCATTCATTCCATATTATGGTAACCCAGTAAAACTGAAATAGCTTCCAATATTATATGAGTATGCAGTTAACCAGTATATACCAGCTACAGTTGAGACTGACCCCCAACAGTTAAAGCATTAATTGGTTAAACAACTAATTCAATTCCTTAAACCTTGTTAGTGTTTGTTAATATATACATCTATTGCATGGGAACATCCCCTCAAAAGATGGGGAGACATACTATATGGGGCATACAGAGATCGTTCTTTGTTGAGGACTCCATTTGGAACAGAAACATTCCAAGAGGTGATTAATTTTGAATGCTGTGCACACTTGTAAGATAATTTGCTCTCTTCTTTTTAAGACTCGGGGAATTAAATGCTACACTCTGTTTACATCTGCCCAAACAAAAGGTGTGAACTGACAAGTTTCTTGAAAGCTCACTGTTTGTTACTTTGGGCTAAGCTGTCACTAATCTAATGCTGTTCTCTTGCATTGGCCTGGTAATTCTGGGATGGATAAAGACAGAGTAAACATAGCTCTGGGCCATGTTATTTCCAAGGTCTATCTTTCCCTTCCTTCACTGTGGTCCATATTTTCTTTCCTATGACAGGAGCGGGAGAAGATTGTGGCTGCCATTAGCGATTCCCCAAAGCCCCCCTCAGAGCGGATCACGCTGACTTTGCCTGTGCTGAATGCAGCGAGGAGTGTGGTGTTTGTTGCCACTGGGGACAACAAGGCTGCAGTGATAAAGGTACTTTCCTTTGGAAGGGCTGTGTTTTTCCTTATTTTTTTTCCCAGCTTTTGAATGCTGTGGGGGATGTGGCAATGATGTCATCAGAGAGGTGAGGCAAAATATTCAGCCTTTTGGAAGAGTGTTTTTTATAAGGGAGGAACATTTGTAACCCCTCTGAAACCTTAATGCACCTTTCCTTTATTTTCTCAGACATCCCCCTCCTTAAACAACAACAAAGTCATGCCATCAAATTTCCATATTTTGCCCCCAAATTTTGGTGATATAAAGTAGGGGAATTCTAGGGGTTGCAAAGAAGATGCTGGTAGTGCATATAGCTTGTGGGCTGGGGACTGTCACTCCTGTTTTTCAGCATTGTTCAGAAAAGTTTCTTGCAAAGGTTTTGTTTGTTCTTCCCTGGCTGGCTGAGCTGAAGAGTGCTTAGTTATGATGGGCTAATGCACTGAGGAATCAAAGTGATTTGCTTCAGAATTCAACTGTGGCTTTGTCCAGTGCACATGTTAGCTTTTTAATGATGGCTGTGAATCCCCTTCCTTCTTTTTTAGAATTTTCCAAGAAAGAGGAAGGTTCTTCCTTTGGCAGTAGCTCACCTGTGACTGTTCCCTGTGCCTTCTAGCAAGGAAAGGTGGTGGTGGTGGTGGTGGTGGTGGTGGAGAGTTTTATTTATGCATTTATTTCATTAGATTTAGACACTGCCTGACTCCAAAGTGACCCTGGGCCGCTCACAATTAAAAATCTGATGCCTATATTAGCATTTTGAATACCATGTGCCAAGTGTAGACTTTGAAACTTTGACAGCCTGGCATCCTTGTTTCTCACCACAGCGTATTTTGGAAGGCAACGAGGAAAACCCACTGCCGGCTGCCCTTGTCCAGCCACACACTGGGAGGCTTTACTGGTTCCTGGATGAGCCAGCTGCAAAGGAGTTGACAATTCCCTTTGAGAAGCATTCCATCTTGTAGGAGTTTCACGTCTTGCAACCTTCCAGGTTGGGAGAAGTCCACCAAGTATGGGGTGTGGGTAGAGCCCGACCCACTAACATTCCAGGTCACGGTCTCCACGTCTGGTCGTAGCGCTCAGGAGCAGCACTAAACTAACACTGTCTTTCTTTTCTTTTTCTTTTTTTCTTTTTTTCCTCTTTTCCCTCCCCCCTCCCCCTCCCCCCTCCCCTGATTTTTTTTTTTTTTACATTTTAAGAAGTGTAAGTTTGTGGAGCACGGTGTAACAAATATGATTATTGCTTAACTAGGACAAAGTATGACATGGGAAATGCTTGGGTCCAGCTACTAGGTATCAAGAGAGTTGGTTACAGTCTTTATCATGTGAATGGTCTAATGTGGTGTAAAATGAATGCACAATTAAAGGTGTAAATTAAAGTCACTCAGTGCTGGCACAATGTGTTCCTCTTCTCAGTGTGATTTTTCTTTAACTATTAAGTATTGGGAGTGATGAGGCCTATTCTGTTTTCTGGGTGTATCTGCCATGGCAGATTAAATTTATTATGTTAAATCAGTAGATGTTTAATACTCAGCATATTAGCATATTCTCTCACCCATGTCCTCCAGCATTAGACCACAACTTCCATTTCCATCTAATCTGAATGATGATTAACAATCATGACAATTGTACTCTAACATACAGTCAGGTCCAGAAATATTGGGACATCGACACAATTCTAACATCTTTGGCTCTATACACCACCACAATGGATTTGGAATGAAACAAACACAATGTGCGTTAACTGCAGACTGTCAGCTTTAATTTGAGAGTATGTACATCCAACTCAGGTGAACGGTGTAGGAATTACAACAGTTTGCATATGTGCCTCCCACTTGTTAAGGGACCAAAAGTAATGGGACAGAATAATAATCATACATCAAACTTTCCCTTTTTAATACTTGATTGCAAATCCGTTGCAGTCAATCACAGCCTGAAGTCTGGAACGCATAGACATCACCAGACGCTGGGTTTCATCCCTGGTGATGCTCTGCCAGGCCTCTACTGCAACTGTCTTCAGTTCCTGCTTGTTCTTGGGGCATTTTCCCTTCAGTTTTGTCTTCAGCAAGTGAAATGCATGCTCAATGGGATTCAGGTCAGGTGACTGACTTGGCCATTGCATAACATTCCACTTCTGTCCCTTCAAAAACTCTTTGGTTGCTTTTGCAGTATGCTTTGGGTCATAGTCCATCTGTACTGTGAAGCGCCATCCAATGAGTTCTGCAGCATTTGGCTGAATGTGAGCAGATAATATTGCCCGAAACACTGCAGAATTCATCCTGCTGCTTTTGTCAGCAGTCACATCATCAATAAATACAAGAGAACCAGCTCCATTGGCAGCCATACATGCCCACGCCATGACACTACCACCACCGTGCTTCACTGATGAGGTGGTATGCTTAGGATCATGAGCAGTACCTTTCCTTCTCCATACTCTTCTCTTCCCATCACTCTGGTACAAGTTGATCTTGGTCTCATCTGTCCATAGGATGTTGTTCCAGAACTGTGAAGGCTTTTTTAGATGTCGTTTGACAAACTCTAATCTGGCCTTCCTGTTTTTGAGGCTCACCAATGGTTTACATCTTGTGGTGAACCCTCTGTATTCACTCTGGTGAAGTCTTCTTTTGATTGTTGACTTTGACACACATACACCTACTTCCTGGAGAGTGTTCTTGATCTGGCCAACTGTTGTGAAGGGTGTTTTCTTCACCAGGGAACGAATTCTTCGGTCATCCACCACAGTTGTTTTCCGTTGTCTCCCGGGTCTCTTGATGTTGCTGAGCTCACCGGTGCGTTCCTTCTTTTTGAGAATGTTCCAAACAGTTGTTTTGGCCACGCCTAATGCTCTTGCTATCTCTCTGATGGGTTTGTTTTGTTTCTTCAGCCTAATGATGGCTTGCTTCACTGATAGTGACAGCTCTTTGGATCTCATCTTGAGAGTAGACAGCAACAGATTCCACATGCAAATAGCACACTTGAAATGAACTCTGGGCCTTTTATCTGCACATTGTAATTGGGGTACTGAGGGGATATCACACACCTGGCCATGGAACAGATGAGAAGCCAACTGTCCCATTACTTTTGGTCCCTTCACAAGTGGGAGCCACATATGCAAACTGTTGTAATTCCTACACCGTTCACCTGAGTTGGATGTACATACCCTCAAATTAAAGCTGACAGTCTGCAGTTAACGCACATTGTGTTTGTTTCATTCCAAATCCATTGTGGTGGTGTATAGAGCCAAAGATGTTAGAATTGTGTCGATGTCCCAATATTTCTGGACCTGACTGTATGTGGAGGGTGCCAGCTTTGAGAAAGCCATGCTGGTAGAAATCCCATGGTTCTCAGCCATTGCCTATTTTGTGGGCAAGTGGGATTGATTTTGGCTGGAAAGGGCTAAGAGAAAAAAATGATGATAAGGATACGGGCAGGTGATATGAAGCTGAATTTAACTTTTGTTCTGCATTCTTCTAAGTGACAAAGGTAACAGACCCCCTGCTCTCAAGAATATGTTGGAAAGACCAAAACAATTGATGACTTAGACCTTTGCCAATGTATTCAATTTTGCTTAATTTGCTTAAGCCAATGTGTTTTGGCTTTTTTGCTTCATTTGCTTTGATTGCTTGAAGATACAATGAGGACACGGAAATCCTGCTTCTACATTCCAGAAATCCTTCTCCAATGCTTCTTTAGGTTGCCTGTGTACCTTCAGTTATATTCTACTCCAAAGTATATAAGGAGTAATTTGATTTTTTAAAAAGCTGAGATTTGGAAGAAACTGCCCTGTGTCACACTGTCCTGTAATACCTATAAGCTTGCCTGTTTCCTTCTACTGAACACTGTCAGTCACACCTAAGTCTTCCATAAGCTTCCTAGGTGCTCTTTATATCCGCTGTGTTTCAGACAGGTCCTGTTTAAAGTAAAGGTAAAAATTCCCTCAAATTGAGCTCAGGTCCTGATTTATGGACACATCCAGCTAGCTACTATATCTGGGCTGCAAAAATCTGGACAATAGTTAGCAACAGAAAAAAATTAAGGGCTTTCTACATCTCTTTTGCTACCATCTGGTGGTTGTCCAGATGTTTAAAGCCCATATATGGTGGCCCAATCTTTGAGAGGGTCTTCCTGACACAGAAAGATCCCAGAAATCATGGGCGCAGGGTGGCAGGTAGTGGATAAAGAAGTTGAAGAAAGACCATTAGGACTCATACCCAGCACCCTTAAATTTGTTGGACCAAATCCCACAACTCCCAGGCTGTGAACTAGGAAAGCTCAGGTCTAGCATATCCGGATGGTACTTGAATAGAGAAGGCTGGTCCACTAAAAGGTGTCCTAGGTTTAGCCCATTGTAAGTCCCTGTTGTAGTGCTTCTTGAATGTTCTTGAGGCGCTCGGCTTGGCTGCTCTTCATTGATGGCTGGCTTTAGAGACCATGGAAACCAATTTTTTTTTATTAGCTGCCCAGAAGCTTTCAAGGACTTCTAACAAAAGGAATTAATTAGGCTAGGAAGAATGCATGAAGATGGTAGGCAGCTTCTGGGAATGTTGTTTTAATTGGTCTATGAGATTGAATGCTTTTGTACTTCAGTAGCAGCTGAGTAATGGAAAGTTAATAAGTACCACCTAGTTCAGTGCCTGCATTTTTATACATGCAGGAGTTTTAGACAAAAAGCACAGTCCAATTATTTGTTGCTGATGAATGTCTTTGGTGGTGATGGAAAGCTTGCATATTCTAGGAACCCTGGAAGGCTGCAGAAATGCACTGTCAATCTTTCCCAGACTTGTAGGTTAGAACCTCCGGTTTGTGTAAAACCCACATGGCTGCTTGTTTACATGACACAGTAATGGGGAATGAAATGGTGATGTGTTTGCTTCATGGGATATACACAATCAGACCCAAGCTTCCGTTATTTCAAACACATTTTAGATATGAACACACAGGCCCAACAAATGTCAGGTAAAATGGGGCAAACTGTACTTCATCTGAGCATTAAAAGATACAGTTATATAGTGATTTACAGTGGTACCTCGGGTCACGAACTTAATTCGTTCCGTGACTCTGGTCGCGACCCGAATTGGTCGCAACCTGAATCAAATTTTCCCATAAGGTTCAATGTAAATACGGTTAATCCATTCTGAACCATATGTATTTTTTTTTTAAACCACAAAAATATGAAACAAAGTACAGTACAGTACAGTATGAAGAGAGAGAACACTAACCTTGCTTGAGGCGACTTCTGGCGTGGAGGACAGGAAGGCAGGTGGGGAGGGGTTATTGTTTGGAGGGAGAGTCCCCCTCCCTACAGGAAGCCACGACCACGTGTCACGGCAGGGAAAATGGCCGCGGGTCGTGTTCGTCACCCGATGCGGAGTTCGCGAACGGAAGCAAAATTTTGCGAACGGTGTTGTTCGTGAACCGAATTGTTCGTGAACAGAAGAGTTCGTGAACCAAGGTATTACTGTAAATGTTGTATTATAACTGGAGACCTAGATTCAAAACCCCAGTCAGGCATGAAACTCTGGTTGTCTTGGGCCAATCCCTGTCAAATCTACCTCATTGGGTTGCGGTGAGGAGAAAGGGCAATGAGGCCATAAGTTGCATAAGGGTGTAATATGAGAGTGATGAATATTTCACAGGAGAACATGAAGCAAGGGTGAAAAATTAAGGTTATATAAAATAAATGTTACTGAACAAATTCCCAGTGTGTCTCACCGGTGGTTATGTTAGCAGGGGCTGCTGGGATTTGTAGTTCAAAAACCTCTGAAGGGCCACGGTTATCCTATCCTTGATATAAAGAGTGATATAATTCTGGCAGGAGCTAATTTTCTCCCCCACAAAAGTAAAAGTTGAAGTGCTGCAGAAAAGTGTAATTTATACACAATCAGACCCTAGCTTCCGTTATTTCAAACACATTTTAGATATGAAGTTTTGGTCAAAGGTACATTTTGTCTGTGTAACAAACAGACCAATTTGTCCAAGAGTTTTTTTTGGATGAAGAATGAGATTCAGATGCTTTGAGTAAATTAAATAAACAATGGTTTTCTTTTGGAAAGCAAACATCCTTTATCTGGGTGCTATTTGAGATGCCAGAAGCATGATGAGAATTTTAACTTACACAGAGATGCAACGAACACCTTCCTTTGTAAGTGAGCAATTCTGCTAAGAGTTTGCATTATTTTTGCTCTGTGCTCATTGTGGCTATTCTAGTTTTTGCTATGAAAAAGAGGTTTTTGTATCATTAAAATAACATAATAGGAAATGTTGCATATTAAGGGGAAAAGATACAGAAAAAAAATCAGTACTAGGCAGAAATAAAGCAGTACCCAATTTATATTCTGTGTTCTTCAGCCTTGGATGAAGCTTTTACTTGCTACTCTGAGGCAGGCAGCCTAAATTCTCCTGGGAAAAAACACATCAAATCTTGTTCAGTCTTTCCAAATTGTTAGCACAAGCTTGCCTTAGGTTTGTTTGTTTGTTTTTTTTACTGAAATTGGCTGGTGCTTTCAGTCCAGTTTTCAAGAGCCATTTTCCACTCTGGTACTGAAAAGCTTATTAGATCTCCTAGACAAGTTTGCAGAATAAAAAGTTTAGCTGATGAAGAAGAACAAGGATTTCTTTACAATTGGTCTTTTTTCCTTTTTATACAGATTCATACTTTTTTATGGTGGAGAGTAGTCTAGAATTTCAGATTTAAAACAGCTGTGTTTACTTTTGTGCATAGAGTAAAACACTCAACACTCTGCATGTATAAAGGAAAATGCGTATCGGTAGCTTTCAGATTTTGCTGAACTACTACTCACAGCAATCTCACCAGAAAGGTCAGTTGGTATCTGCATTGTCCAGGAAGACCTAAAAGATAACTGGAGACAGAAAGCAATACAGGAAATGTTTTGTCTGTCTAAAATCAGAACAGAAGAGCCTGACTCAAACCCAGATACAATTTTTTCCAGTGCCACCCAGTGATTAAACTGTATTATGACGTTATCCACTTCCTCCTAGTGGTCAGGTATCTACAGCCCTTCAGATAATATTGGACTCCAACTTCTGCCCGAAGCAGCTGAGCAAATGGCCAAGGACGATGGAGGTGTAGTCCAGCATCTAGAGCAGGGTTTTTCAGACAGTGTTCAACAGAACCCTAGGGTTCCACAAGAACTTGACGGGATTCCATTAGACAGAGATTAAGAGCAAAACAAAACCCTTCATTCAAATGCAGCCAATTTTCTGTCTCTAGAGCTTTGCCTCTTGATCTGGTGTTCTGAGATGAAAAAAAAAATAATTAACAGGTCCTACTGCCTGAAAAAGTTTGATAACCCCTGATCTAGAGGAGCTCAGCTTTCCAGTTCTGTCAGGAAAGTGATTCTGCACCAGTGGATTAACAGAGCTATTTGTTCAAATCTAGGTCTTACAAACTATAAGCGGAACTACAAACATGGTTTACTGAGTTAATCCAACTTCCTGGATTCTCAAGGCAAACTGAAATAAGCCACATAGGGTGCATGTAACAAGTCCAGGCAGTCACGAGCTTACCAAGCATATTTTAGTCTATAATCCCCACCAGATAGAGAGGCTATATAGTCCATGGTGGAACTGCACAACGTATTAGGCTAAAATATAAAGAACATGATAATTATATATTCCACGGCAACATCTAGCATGCCTCCACTGATCTCAAAAAAACAGGAAGGGGTGTACCTGGTTAGTGCTTGGACAGGAGACCCCAGAAAATGCTGGACTGGGAAATGAAAAAAAAATCTTAGATCTTAATTTACAACCCTGTGTAAATATTTACAATAGCCACTCATTGACATACATGTATTTCCAGGGACCTCTCTTTTAAATCATATTGCTTGTGGTAAATTTGCATGGTAGTCTCCTAGGCTTCCTTTGTAATCCCACGAAGGACCAACAGCAGAATGGGAGAGGAAGCTGACAGAAGCCAAGTCTCTTCAGGGCCACCATATCTGGCCTAGGAAAATCCAGTTGACCATTGTATAGTAGCAAAGAGATATAGACAATCTTAATTCATTGCTGCCACCTAGCGGCCACCCACATTTTAGCAGCCCAGATACATAATTTCAAGAGCAATGCAACAGGAAGGGAAGGTCAAAAAACGTGATGGAGCAGGCGGAAAAAAAAAAAAGCTGAAAAACCATGAGAAAAAGAGGGTGAACTGGATGTGCATCTTTGTTTCTGCGAGCTAGAATACTGGGGAGAAGTGTGCAGATGCCAATGTTTAAAGATCTAGCCATCAAGGTCATGTGATGTCACTCACCTGGCTCACTGAGACAGGGGGTGCCCTCTAAGATATTTGTTCCCTCAATTTAATTTAATTTAATTTTTATTTATATATCAAATTTGTCACCGCCCATCTCACTGAAACAGCTCTGGGCGGTTTACAAAACAGTTAAAATCAATTAAAATTGCAACATGCAGTAATCTTAAATAAATAGCAAATAAATAGATACAAGGATAGATATAAAATTGGCAGTCACTCAGGGAGCATCATCAAGGCGCCAGCCACCCCCAGGATTGGGTAAGATTGTGTTGTCATCCCACACAAGCTGGCAGAGCCAGGTCCTTAATCCTTTCCAGAAGGCTGGGAGGGTAGGGACCTGCCACACCTCTGGGGGGAGAATATTCCAAAGTGTGGGGGCAATGGCAGAGAAGGCTCTCTTCCTGGGCCCTGCCAGCTGGCATTCTCTCGCTGATGGGGTCTGCAACATGCCCTCTCTGCCTGACCGGGTGGGACAGCTTGATGTGATGGGGGTGAGATGGTCCCTCAGGACCCATGCCATGTAGGGCTTTAAAGGTAATAACCAACATTTTGAACTGGACCCAGAAGCAGATCGGGACCCAATGCAGCTTGAGCAGTAAAGGTGTTATATGTGCTGTTCTTGGGGCACCCAAGACTGTCCGCACAGCCACATTTTGAACCAGCTGCTTTTGAAAGCAGATTCCAACAATGCAAGGAGTGAGGTCTGTTGATTATCTCCCGCCATCATTTATGGGATTAATCCATCCTGTTTTGGCAGTGCTATAAGCAGGTACTGTATATTGATCAGTCCTAAGGCTTGCTAGGCAAGATAGAGAATTTCAAGGGACGGGTGGGGGGCAGGGAGCACATGCTGCTTGTGAAAGAATCTTTGAAGGTACAAGCCATTCAAAGCAATGGATTTTGTTCCTCCTGTTTTGTGTTTGTAAAATGGTTAGTTTTTATTTCATTTAAACCCATTACCTGAATTCGGATCAGTGCTGTATTTTTACCAAATCTTCCCTAGAGTGCCAAAACACCAGAAAGAAAGAATGTAAATTAATACTCTTTACTCAAAATGCAAAATGACACATTGTGAAGAGTAAAATAGAAGTGGGTCTCCTTAAAATAACAATATATCTAACTTTCCAAAATAGATAAATGTATCAGGCTATGGGACATTCACCATATATCAAAGTACAGTATAGGCAGAGTTTTTCCATACATTGAAATATTATGCTAAATCTAAAATAAAATATAGCAAATAGATGTTGAAGATAGCAGTATATGTTGTCTTCAGTGGTCATGTATCTCTAATAATTAGATGTCAGGCCTTCAAGGTAGTCCTTCAAGAAGCACAAACCTTGAGTACTAACACAACCTTTATTATAACAGAATCTTGCAAGCATGAAAGCATTTCTCCCCTCCTTTACTTTACTTCCCAGAAAACTAGGGAGGGTCCCTTCTGAGATACTTCCCATATCCCTTTTCCTTCTGTGGGCTGAGATACCTTTTGCATGACAGTTGTTTAGTCTGCGGCTCTTCCTCCTGTCTTGCAAGGTCATTCCCACATACCATTACAATACCCAGGTAAAAGCTGACAACATTTTCATCATTTGGACCCAAGGAAATTGATCTCTCATAAGATTAATTTTAATTAATCTTAATAATTAATTAATAATTCCATCATGACTTCAAAAACTTCTACTCTACCATCAGCTTCAGCCTAGACCTATCTACGGAACAAGTCCACTTCCTTGATACCGTAAAACTACACCATGGACACATAACACCACAATATACACACAACCTATAGATTGCCATGCATATTTACATGCTTCTCGCTTCCACCCAAAACACACCACCAAATCTATCATCTATAGCTATCACCTACACTACAACTGAGCCTTCTCTGCTGTTCCTCTCACCCTTTGGAATATTCTCCTGTGAGACTAGGCTGAAGCTGCCATAACCTAAAGATGAAGCAGGCACGTAAGCAGAGAGGACAAAAGCCAGGAATCTTGTCTATGAGATCCCTTCGGGAAGGTAGATCAGAAGGAAGCAAGTCATTAAGGAAACAAAGGACCTGAACCAGACAAAAGTTGGGCCTGAGCACATGGAAACCCTCACCCCAATCCCATCAACAGCTGCCAGACTTGTAAATCAACAAAGCAAGGATTTTGGGGGATAAAAGGGGTCCCAAAGCCCACCCACTCTGAGTCTTCTGAGTCATCTGAGTCAACTTTGGACCCAGACTTGGCAGCTTCTGTCCCTCTAGCTAGTGCCTGGCAGCCTAGCTGGGAAAGACGTGGGTGTGGATGAGCGTGTGTGTGTGTGTGTGTGTGAGAAAGAGCAAATAAATGTACCTTCCAACCAGTAAAGTTTTGCTGTTACTTTAAATTCACTGGGTCTCTTCGTATTACAAAGAACCTCTTGTGCCTCAGAGTTCAGTGGGAAGTGATTTGTGTGTGCCCCTAATTATTTCCCGGCTGTTGACCAGGGCTGTGTGTCTGTCTGCTCCAGCCGCACCTATCTGGAAAACCCAGGTAGAAAGCAAGGGGGGCTGATAAGATCCACGTGCCTCAACAGGCTGAGTGTGTGAATGAGTGACCATAAGGCGAACCTGAGAGCAATGTGTAACACTCCCCCCAAAGGTTCGGGGGTCCCCTACCCTCCCGGTTTTCTGGAAAGGATTTAAGACCTGGCTCTGTCAGCTTGCATGGGGTGACAAGAGTTGTAATCAATCCTGCGGGTGGCTGGCAACCTGATGGCACTCTCCGAGCTGTTCGCCAATTTTATCATCCCTTGGAATGTATTTATTAATTATTTAAGATTGTCTTATATTGTATTTTAATGGGCTTTATCTCTTCTGTAAACCACCCAGAGTCGCTTTTTGGCAAGATGGGTGGTGACAAATTTGATAGATAGATAGATAGATAGATAGATAGATAGATAGATAGATAGATAGATAGATAGATAGATAGTGCATTTGTTCTGATCCACTTCAAAGATGCTTAAGTAATAGAATTAAGCCAGGCATTCTGGAGACTGAACTATTGACCCATCAAGATCAATAGACAAACTTTCACATTGTCAGGCCCAGCCCAAGAACAACAACGAAGCAGTCCAGTCCAGTATAGTTCCTTTATTAGCTTGCACCTAATAGACAGAATCTCGGCAGACTCAACCTATGCCAAAGCAACTAGTGGATATACCCCCTGAGACTCTAGGGAGGGGCCAGCCTCATCCTTTTCATCTTCCCACACTCTTGTTGCAGGCTGAGGACGCGCTTGCTCTGTAACCTCTCCAGGAATGCTCCCCTCCCTACTGATAGCCTTGATCCTCCATTCCAGTATCCTCCTCACATGTGCCTTCCATTACACACATGTACAATTAGAAGAAAGATTTAAGGTGGATGAAAGGATTTTTGGTTTTGAACATGATAAAACTGAATTTGAAATTGAATTATATACTAATGATGAACATCTTATTACTAAAATTTACAAACTTTTGTTGATATTTGAAACAAAAGATGAGCAAGTTAAAGATTGCATGATAAAATGGGCTAAAAATGTTGGACGTAATATACAAATGAAACAATGGGAAAATAAGTGGACGAAAGAGCTGAAATTTACATTATGTTATAATCTTAAAGAGAATTTTTATAAAATGTTGTATCAATGGTATTTGTTGCCAGAAAGATTGTTAAAAATGTATAAATGTATACAAAAATAAATGTAATTGTCAAATATATGTTGGAAATGTGAACAACAGGAGGAGACTTCTTATCATCTTTGGTGGACATGTAAAAAAGCTAAAAACGTTTGGACTCAAATACATATATTAATTCAGAAGATTTTAAAGACCAATATACAATTGAAACCAGAGACATTTCTTTTGGGGCTGATGGATAAACAATTGGAAAAATCTCATGGAACTTTGTTTTTAATATATGATAATCGCAGCGAGACTTTTATATGCTCTAAGGTGGAAAGACTCAACATTACCTAAAATGGAAGAATGGATGGCAAAGTTGATGGAGCTGGCTGAGATGGCAAAATTGACAGCTTTGATTAGAGAAAAAACATTGACTAATTTAAATGCTAATTGGAAGCCCCTTTTGGACTTTTTGCACAAAACAGAAAAATTAAATCATGATATATGGATGATGATTAGGAGTACTAGTGGACAATAGAAAAAATGGATCTTATGTTGTACTCTTAGAGTAAGAGTTTAATGTAAGTTTTACTAATATCTGCTGTAAAAGAAGTTGGAAATCATTCTTTTTTTTATTTCTGTTTCTTTCTTCTTTTTCTTTCTGCCCTCTGTTTTCTTTCTTATTCTCTATTCTTTCTTTTTTCTATTCTTTTTCTTGATTGTTAGATTTTATTCTTGTTAGATGTTATCTTTCTCCTTTAAAATTTAACAAAATTATTATTAAAAAAAGATCAATAGACAAATCAATAGAGCCAAATCAATTCCCTGGGAGGACCTATTAAGAGAGAGACTGCAGAAACACAAGAACAGAATACCATTCATTGTCACCTACAGCTCCCAGCTGAGATCAAACACTGTTAATAAGCTACAATCCCATACAGGACAATGAAGCTGGACTTTCTCAGGCATTAGGTGACAGGCCCCTACTTGCATGTAGACAACCACCCAAGCTGAAGCAGATTCTCACAAGCAACAATAGGACAATAATGGCAACATATAGTGAGATGTGCGGCGTATAAATTTGATTTATAAACAAACAAACAAACATGGGAACTAGCCTCTGCAACAAACCTAGATCTCTGCAACCAAGTCTCTGCAACAAACTTTGCCCCCTCATCTATACCAACAGCACCATCACAGGCCCCAGCAGGTACACACACACAATTAGAAGTGCCTTCAAACCTGCTCTTTCTCTAATATGATATATGCCATCGTCTCCCAGCAATGCTCCTCTGGATTCTGTGTAGGACAAACAAGACAACCTTGGCGCAAAAAGATTAATGAACAAGTCTGACATCAGGACTCAAAACAAGGATAAAATAATATCACAGCATTTCAACCTCCCAGGACACTCTACAACAGACCTCAAAATGGCTGTTTTGGAAAACTGGGACTTAGCAGCATCACTGAATGAGGAATTGTTGACTTCACTAATACATCAAAAGGTTTCAGGCAATCTCTGAAGATCTCAAGAAACACAGCAGGTTTTTAACATGTTATAATTGTTAACTGATATGGTACTTGTAATATATCTCACATGTAACCTACATCCACATAATCAACCTATCTTCCCCTTCCTTCTCCCTCTTTTGTCCCCACTCCACCCCATTTTAAGGCCTCCATCATTCCAGCCACTCTACGCATCTGATGAAGTGAGCTGTAGCTCACAAAAGCTGATGCCTTTTAATAAACCATGTTAAGTCGGAAAATGTGCTACTAGACTCCTTCTGATTTTTTTTTATGGGTGAAAATGTCAGAAAAAAATGTTTTCCACTTTGCACTTCTTTATTAACACCTGGACCATTTGATCAAAAAGCTGTTTTCCTTGAAACATATTACAGGTTGTCCCCTCTAATCTAACCATTTCTAATTGTTTGTTTCCACCACTGGCCACCAGGTGACCCTGTTGGATTACCCTGCTTCATCTTGCTGTACACTTTGCTATGACTTAGCACCAGTATCCTTTGTTGACTTTTATTTGGTTTATTTTTTCCATTAGTAGACTCCATATTTGCTAAACACTTCGGATTATAGATTCCTCTTCATCTTCACCCATCCCCCTTTTAAATCATATCTAATTCATTCAATTCCATTTATATAGCTCTCTCTCTGGTTCTCTTAATTTCAGTACAGTATACTATAGGCTGTTTAAGGGGCTGCATTAAAATGCTATTTGATTTTGAATGATTATGTGCCATCAAGTTGGTGTTGATTCTTAGCGAACACATAGATAGATTTGCTCCGAATCATCTGTCCCCAGTCTGGTTCTTCGGGTCTTCCAATCGTGTCCATGTATCCTCACTGTAACTGAGCCCATCCACCTTGCTGCTGGTCATCTTCTTCTTCTTTCTTGCCACCTTTCCCAGCATTAGGGGCTTCTCAAGAGAGCTGTGTCTTCACATAATATGTCCAAAATGTTATCATTTTCCTGCATAAATTACACTGCTCCCATTGCCAATCCCCATTATGCAACAGCACCATGGAAGATGCTACCCTTACACATTGGTTGCAAGTTAAATTAAGGAAAGGATTTATGGATTCCCCAAGCTTTGTTTCCTCTTCCAAATTCTAGCAGGAGAGCAATGCAACTAAACTTACTGGCAACTAAAAATGACGCTGGTTGGAGACTAGAGGAGCTGTACAACAACCCACCTGAAATCAACAGATTAGGTAAAATTGGATTAGAGATGGTAAAACTGTTTAAAATCTGAAAGGTTTCCCCTGTCCTATAAACAGGGGAAGATACAATGGATATTAAAATGTTTGCCTACGTTGAATTCTACTGCTTCTTTATCACATGGCGAATTTTCTCTGTCTCTAGAATTACAGGGATGGAGACATCTTTATTTCATTGAACTCCTGCCTATCTTACAACTGTGAAAATTAGGTGTGCTAATTTTGTGTGTCAAACTGCATTATAAATAGCTTTTCCTAACAGCTGCTTTGAAATTTCAAAACAGATTTTTAATCATAAATCAAGTTTATATGCTATACAGTCCTTACTTATTTTAATGTAATGTTGATCTGTAGTAGTATTCGTGCCTAAAATATGGAATTTTGTTTTGGGGGAGCCTCACTGAATGTTTTAGTTACTAAAATCTATACATGTGAGTCTTTTAATCACTATATCCTTTCTCCCTATTTACTCTTTTAAAGCAAGACAACACATTCAGACCATAAATTGTTTGTGGTTATTAATTCTGCTTAAAATCTACTCTAGAAAGTATAATGCATTATGGTTTCTACGCTGAAGTTATTTCCAGGTATGAATATTGGAAGAAAAAGGATTCCTACATTAGAAAAGATCCGGCTCGGTCCTGGGTTCCTTTTGTATTAAATTATATTCAAAATTCTACAGATTGATAGACTAAAATTGGTTTCGTAGCCATGAAATGTTACAAATGCTAATTAGGTTTGGTGTAAGTGACAAAAAATAGGTTTAGCGTCTTTCCAAGACCTTAGCAAATATTCCCCTACAGTTTAAGATATTAAGCCAACCCCCACCTTTAAAAAAAAAGAAACCTCTGAAAATATATTCTGTTTTGGAACTTGTCGTTTGAAAATATGCAGCAACAAAACACCACAGAATGTCATTAAACTGGCAAGCTTGTTCATATTCTCAAGCACACTGTATAGTTTGGCACCTGTTTTGGTTTGATGTGGACAATATGTTTCTAGTCCTTATGAAGTGGTAACAATGAATGAAAATTATTATAACGAGTAAGTTATTACTTCTCACCTGTTATTGTTGTTTAGTTGCTGGTAAATTGCTTTTCACTGTTTATTTCTTGTATTGGGCTCTTGGGTTCTGTTTTTAAAAATGGGATATACTTTCTTCATCATCATCGTCATCATCATCATAATATTAAGGAATGTGAAGGTTGAGTTGCTGAAGTTATCCTAGGCATAGAAAAGATACACTAAAAGGAAGTATGAGTGTTAGCTGGCAGATGTTGGACTTTGGCCTCAGGCAGTTGTAGAAAATAATCATCTTCTCTCACCCAGCATACAATTATGAATCATCTGGTACCAACAGCTTTGGCACGTTCATAAAAGCTGAAAAATTACAAAGGTGCATGTTTAGGGTTTACTTCTGTGAAAACCACAAAATTATATCCGTTTAAATGGTTAGTGTATAAAAGCTTTTCTTTTTCAGGAAAGCCAGCCAGGTGTCTTCTTCTGTGATTTTTGACTCGTGGCACACCATTATTAAAATGTATTTGTACATCATGGCATCGTGTGTCAATTTGGAAGGATGACATTTCTAATTGCAAGTCTAGAGCCCGCTTCTTACAAATGGCCAAGAAGGTGCCAAACTTGCATGTGGGTTAACTTGCTTCCGAAACTGTAGCTGGGAGCTCCTGGAATAAAATGCTGTTTGATGATAGTGATGGGGACATTTAAATAAAGAAAATGTTTATGTACAGGAGAGCACTAGATTCCCTTCTAGTGCTGATATCTAGTTAGGGATACTTGTTTTTATAAGGTGCAGGATTCAATTATGTGAGCCTCTGTTGAGTAGGAAAATATGAGGCTATCACTATGTTCCAACTGCTGGACCAACTTGGCGTCTCTCCAAAGTCTCAATCTCACTGGAGACTGAAACTCACCTCAGCAATGTGTCCATGCAAAGCATGTTTTTCCCCTGAGCTGTGAACAGTCCTCTCCATTGTGATGGTACCGATCTCTCTCAATATCCATCAACATTTGACTGCATCAGAAAAAGACAGTAAGCTTCCTTCAGTTGGTTTGGCTGAGGCCAATTGCTCTTTGGTTCTTCTTCCTCAGGAACCACCTGTATCAGCCTTCTCCAACCTGCTCCCCTCTGGATGTGAAAGTCCCAGAGATCCAACCGGTTTCCAAATGAACCCATCTGGAGGGTGCCAAGTTAAATGGTAGCAGTGGGAATGAGGTGACAATGATGCCATTTGCCCAGAGTGAGCAAAACTATTGGAAACAGCATCCTGAAGGATATCAAGGACCTTCTTTGTTCCTTCAGTGGAGGAAGAGCAGCAGTAGGATCCACAGTAGTTGTGCATCGGCAAAAGTTTCTTTGATACCTATTCCCCAAACAGATTACTTAAGAAAGAGATTCATTTATTTTGCTTCAGGACTGTTTTTCCTCCAGCAGGAAGAAGTTAAGGAAACGCCTTCTCCTGTGCCAAGGCATGTTCTTCTCTAATGTAGCTGAAGGGCCTCACGCTGGAGAAGGCTAGTCTATGCCAAAAAACTAAGCCATCCATAATTAGCATGCCAATATTGTCTATCTATAAATCTGATTTGATTACAGTGCAAGAATCATTATGGTTAAAAATCAGCATAAAAATATTGCTAAATGGGCAAGTCAGAATTATCTGAAGTCCAGCTATAGATTTACTAACTTATTCCTTGTATTTGGGAACTGACCTCAACATATTTTTGTTCAACCATAATATGATGCCAAGAATGAATTCAGCTAGGACTTAACTGGTTAGAAAAAGAAAGAAAGCCACTGAGCCAAAATCTTCCTGGAAACAATGTCTTTGGAAGAGGGTTGATTTCTAATTAGAAGTGCAAAGCGCACAAGCTCAGATGGTCCAGCATTTTGCAGAAGGAAACAGGGACCTCCTTGTGTTCTTACCTTTTGTCTCTCACCAAGGATTACTGGCCTTATCTGAACTTACACTGCCTTTCCCGCCCATAAACATTGCTAAAGCTTCTCCTCTGCTTGCTATAATCTTTCATCCTGCAGTAGCCTCATGTCGATTCAAAAATAGAATCGGTTGGTTCTTTTGGTTGAACATAAAATCATAGTTATTTTATAAGGTGGCATCAACTTTTCAAAATATGTTTTTTGTCAAATGCATGGGGTGAATTGTCCAACTATGAACAGAACAGTAACTCAGAACAGATTATACGTTAAATACACGAAGCTCCGCCCCCCACCAAACAATCCTTTTTGATCAAAACAAGAAGTTTTCATAGAGCTAAGCCCAAGACATTTTGCTCTCCAAAGCAGAGGCAGATAATACTCTCCCCATAATTTCACATACATAAATGCATCCGAACCACATGGCCAGTTAAATTTCATTCCAACATTAGTAACAGGACTACATAGTTGATTGGGGGCACAGAGCAGGGAGAATGAGGGGAGATGTCTATCACTTCCAGCATCTGCCAGCTACAGTAAGTCAGTTACTCTGTTCTGCCTAATGGTAGGGCTGGCCTGGAAGTGTGTTCCTTCTTCCATCTCCTTCTGGGGCTGCTTTGCTCTTCTGCCTTTTACTTTACAGCAAATTGCAGGAGAGATGCATCCGTTCTTTACTCTTAGGAAATGCTTTCTGCAACTTAACACCACTGCCTTTGCAATAATTTACAGAAGCTACGTTATACACTCTTTAAGAGTACATTGAAACCATGACTTACTGAACCTCAGTGCCACAGACTTTACATGCAAGGGACAGCATTTTTGCTGCAATTTACATCATTTGCCTAATAGTGTCATTACTCAAATGACAGATATTACATAATTTGCTTCATCACACACAACAGCACAATTCGTATAAGTTTATTCATCTGCATGACATCCATACTCAAATGATGCCAATTCTGCAAGTTGTAATCCAGTGTATCTGGTACAGGAGAAAGCAGCTGATTGTCAGTTCTGTTACATCACATTGGGAGGCTGAAAACTTCCTCAAGGATGGCGAAGGCGATGCCCCATGTTTCTTCAGGATGCCTCTATTATGTCCCTCACAATGTATATGCACTGATGCATTTGCATGACTGACAAGTTCCATTTCCATCTTTCCTGATATTTTCCCAGTGATTGATATTAAAGAGTATGAGTAGTTTTTTTTCTGGTGGGACTGAATGCTGATGAGATGAGCCTACAGGCCATAGGCAACTGTGAGTTCTCCCCCCTATCTTTTATTGTATCTCCATGTTAAAAAGACAGGAATTTTCACCTGCTAAATGCCTGTGTCCTTCCCAATCCCAATTCAATTCCAATTGTGCGTTGTGATGTGTAACTAATTATGCTAAGATGTGGATATGCTTTCAAATAATTATATAGTTGGAAATAAGATTGCAATCCTAAACATATTTATTGAAGATGAAATTTCACTGAACTGTATGGAACACACTTTTGAATACATTTGGGTAGGTTTGCTCTGCATTGGCTGCCCTATGCACAGTTACTTGGGTGTAAGTTACTAAATTCAATAGTTGGCTATATGTCAAAGTATTTTTTAGTTTTTAAACTGTAAAAAAACAGGCACTGGACTAAACATTTGTGTAACTAGGAAATTGTTGTTCTAGGGACTGAGTAAGAAAATTGTTACAAATGTACCAGAAGAAAATGTGTTTGGAGTTCAGATTTGTTCTGACGCAACTCCAGATGTTCAAATGGATTGACTGATTTTGTTTTGCTCATAACATCTTATTTGATGGCTTTGCCACCTACCTGGTTAACCGGGGTGGGGTTTATTATGGGATGTTGGTTGCAGCTGCACTTTCTGTCATCAAATAATTCCAAGAAATGTGTAGCTGAGTTTCTAACAAGACAGATGTTGCAGGAAATTGAAAAATGTTTAATTAAAAGATTTTATAGCCAAGAAGAAATATTTCTTCTTTGGTGCATCCATTGGTGATGGATAATGAAATGAAATGATGGATAATGAAATGGTGATGGATAATAAAATGAAAAAGAAAGAAGGAAAGAAAGAAAGTAAAGAAAACACCAGAGTTTTACCCACAGTTTCTTGGGTTAGAAAGGGAAACTGGCAGAACTCTTGTCAACTTTAACTGGTTAAAAAAAAGGGGGGGTGGGAGGAAAAAAGCTCTACCCTTTCATTGTACCCTGAGTGAACCTTTTTTATTTAAAAGCCTTTTCAGGTTTCAGTTTTCCAGGTTCCGCTACAGACTTGTTAAAAAGAAAAAGTCTATCATTTCACTGGTCAAGAAGCCCAGGATGAAACGTTTGCGGAGCATAGTGGCCAGAGGGGAAGGGGTACGAAGCACACCCTAGCCCTACAAGAAAATGAAATGTAGCAGGCAGGCTGCAGAGCACCATTGCGCCAGCAGACTTTTGAAAAGACAGTTGTTAACGTGGAGCAAGACAAACAGGATGAGGTTGCCATCCTCATCTTCATTGGCCGCCCAACTCCAAGGGACTCTGGGTGGGGTAAAAAAAGATAAAAACAGCTAAAACATTAAATCAGATGGACAGCCCAGACTGAAGTGATCAAATGAACAACATAATGAACACATCATGACGGGCGGGGGTAAGTTGAGGACTACGTTGTGCCTGTCCGTCCTTGAGGCATTGTGAGTGGGCCACCCTCCTTCCAGGGCAAGCAGGACCTGCAGATGAGCCCTGAATGGGCTGGGGGCAACACGCCCTCAAATACCAACCCGCTGCAGGAAAGAAGGGTGGGAGAGGCCTCTCTCCATCTCCTACTTGAGAGCACCCCAGAGGCCATCCTGAGAAACAAAGCGCCGGGTAAGGACAGATGCAACAGGGCTCTTCTTGGGAAGCCTTTATTTAAATAAGTTCAAAAAAGTTTTCACGGCTCGTTTTGCAGAAACGAGCCAAGGGAAGGGCGAGAGACCTGGAACCTGCAGGGTTGCCTCGGGGAGAGCAAAACTCCTCCTTAAAGGAACTGCCCACCGCCCTCGGCAAAGCCTTTTCCTTCCACGTTTCTGTCGGAGGGCAGGATTGGGAGGAGTCTCTCCCCTGCCCTTTAAGGCCGGGCTTCCTGTCGGAGAGCAGACGAGGAAGAGGCGGGAGTGGCGGTGGCAGCGGCTATGAAGCCCCGGTGGCTCTGCCTCTGCCTGCTGGCGCTGGCGGCGTGGAGCGCCCGCCGGTCGGGCGCTTACTTCCCGGAGGAGCGCTGGGTGCCCGAGTCCCCGCTGCGGCCTCCCCGCGTCCTGCTGGCGCTGCTCGCCCGCAACGCGGCGCACTCGCTGCCGGCGGCGCTGGGCTGCCTGGAGAGGCTGCGACACCCCAAGGACCGCATCGCGCTCTGGTGAGGGGCTCGCGGGCGGAGCGCCGCTCGGCCAATACCGCGGCGCCAGGAGGCTGCGCGTGGGTTGCGAATGGGGCGGCCGGGCGGGCGGGGGCGGCCCGGAGCCCGGAGGTGGCTGCCTTCCACGTGTAGCCCTTCCAGCTCTCTCCCCCCTTGGATCACCGAACATCCACTGGGGGCAGAAAGACAGCTGGCTAGTGATACCCTGGCACGTTGAACATGGGGTAGACACCCTAGACTTGTCCCCTCTGAAGTTGGCCTCCCTCATGAGCGCGTGTCTAAGGTGTCCGTCAGGATGGATAGAAATGCAGTTTCGTTCAGGAGCACAGAGCTTGTTGATGTTCTGCTCTTGAGCGGTGGTGCGGCTGGGTTGAAAGAAGGCTTAAAAATAAGCCTGCAAGAAAGGCAGTTCCCTTTGGAGAGACCCATCTAGTCTCAAGAAGTGGCTTTAAAGATTAGCATCTTTCCTGTCTTTCTTTTCAGACCGGGGCTGTCTGTTTTTTTGTGTGCATCTTTTCCTGGGATCGTTGTGGCTGTCCTTTGCAGATGGTACATAATCCCAGGAAAAGTGTTGCAAACAGATGCTAAATACCTGACCAGCCATGTTCCAAAACACTTTGTCCTCTTCAAAGCTGAAGTTCTACACACCCTCCAAAATGCATCCCGTCTTCAGAATTGCATAAAACAAATGTGGCGTTCAATTTAACCCTCATGGAGATTGAAAAAGAAAAAAGTTTCCCCTTGGCAGTGGATATAAGTTGCAAAACTGCTAAATGTAGGATGGTATTTCATCCTGTAGTACTTCTTTCCTTAGGGTGGCAACAGATCACAACATGGACAACACAACTGCAGTGCTTCGGGAATGGCTGATGAACGTTCAGAGCATGTATCACTCAGTGGAGTGGCGGCCCATGGATCAACCCAGGTGAGCAGTGGTGGGGTTGGGGGGACAGCAGTTGACCTCTTCGCATGCAAGGAAGGCAAAAAGAAAGTAGAAGCTAGAGTTGAAAATGGAACTAGTTCTGAAGTAGAAACTGAGATACAGGGAGTCCCCAGTTTAAGAACGAGTTCCGTTCCCAAGATCTGTCCTTAAGTCAAAGTTGTATGTAAGCTGGAACAGTATTATTGTATAATACTGTATAAGTAGTATTGTGTAATGAACTCGAACCGTTGTGTATTTAACTCAAATCACTGTGTATTTAACTCGGATTTTGCTACAGTAGGCTCCGTTCTTAACTATGGGTTGTCCTTCACCTGGTGTTCTTAACCCGGGGACTATTTATAACTGCAAATATGTTAGAGTTTTGTAACCTTGTTGGAATGGATAACCTGCAAAAAGAGAAATGGCAAGACTGCGTAAGCCTATTTGAGATTAGTGCCTTTTCACACTGAGGGACCCACAGATAAGGAATGCAAGATGTAAACCAGAGATTATTGGTAGCCCATCCCATCCGAAAACTATACTCTGTGGCTATGAGCGAACTGAAGAGAATGGCCAAACCTTATGGGAATGGATGACAGGGGCTCCTTGCACTGAAGTGCATAAAGAAATTCGAAGGCCAAGTAATTACATTTTCACTGAGAAAAGTCACTGTAGAAATACATTAAGTGACTTGTATATATCTCGGTCATTTCTTTTTGCACATATTCCTGGAATTTGTGTTTTTTTGCTTAATGTATTTTAACTGTCAGGAGGAAGGGCAAGATCATTTGAACATAGTGGTAACTTTTCCCAAGCCACTGGAAATCTTCCTTAACTTTTCTTTTAACTTCTCAGATTTCAGCAGATATTGTTTAAATTTTTTTCAAGTGAATATGTGGCCAATATGAGCTAAAAGCGTAATTTAAAAAACACACAAAGTTTTAAGAAATTGAACATACCTGTCCCCTCTATGGATTATACATCCTTATTCATCAACTGCTGACTTGCAGGAACTCAGCTTCTTCCATGCCCTTTCACCTGCCAAGTGAGGTTTGGGTAGGAGGAAGGGACTTTTAAATTGCAGCAACTAGACAGGTAGAATAACCCCCCATGAAGTTTTTCGAGACCTCCTTTCTGCTTGATCTATGACTGGCTCTTGAATCTTTTATTTAGGTGAACCTTTGGAGTTAGTTTCCTCTGATGCATTTAGCCTTCTTGTTACTGATTCTGTTACTCTAATACAACTTGTAGTGCTTTTTTGTTGTGGTGGTCTTTATATTCCTTTTTTTAAAGGGACAAAGGTGTCCGTCAGCCTTCCTGAATCTGATACCTTCCAGATACATTATTTATTTATTTTTCAAATTTATATATGACGCCCATCTCACTATACAAGTGACTCTAGGCAGCACATTAGATTACAACTCTCATCATTCAGAACAGCATTGCCATTAAAATACATGAGGTGGAAAAGGTTTACAAAAGGAATAAGTAAAAGACCAAGGAGAAACGAAGGAAAAATGGAAGCTTAGAAAACGAAGGGGGAAAAAGCATATGAATCAGTAAACTGGGAGTGTAGAAGTCCAGAAAGACTGGACTAAGCTGTTGTCCATTTGGTACTGCAAATTGTTTAAGACTGACACTAAAATCTGGGATAGTGCAGGCCACTCCTTTTCAAATTTTTGTTTGAGTGTTTTTCTTCCAGCTTCTTTGCATATTGGAATAATTCTGAGCAGAGGTCCTGTTAATTTCTGTGATCTCCACACCAAATCTAGGAACGATATTTAGTGAGAAATAAGTCCAGTTCAACGTAAGAGCCACTAATGAGCTCTGCCCAGAAAACATGTCAGCACATAACACTGGTTATGGGTCCTACCTTGCATTTGCATATGGGGGTGGAAAGTCAGGCAAGCTATTTATCCTTTCCAAAGCCTCAAACTTCATTGTTCCTTGCAGGTTCTATCCAGATGAGGAAGGCCCCAAGGACTGGTCCAGTTCACGCTATGAACATGTCATGAAGCTCCGACAAGCAGCTTTGCAGTCTGCCCGAGACATTTGGGCTGACTACATCCTGGTAAGGAAAGTTCAGAAAGGAAGCCTGGTGGCAGGAACAAGACTGGATTGTTCAGACTGGACTGTTGTCTTTCTGGGATCTCTTCTTAGAGCATTAGCACCTGCTGCTTTGTAGTCCTGGGGCTTGTACAAGCCTCTGTTTGATCATCTGCTCAGCTAGGTGGTTGCTGAGAAGGTCAGAGACTAGTGCAGACTGAACCTTTTCACACCTGGCACAGGGGCCTGCCCAATTTTAAAATAACGCACATACTTTACCATTTCACTCATTACATTATCCGTAAAACTTCATTGCAGTTAGGATGCTTGGATTCTGCCACTGTTTGTCAAATATTAAGCGGTAAGTACTAGGGTCGTGCATCATGCTAAGCCAAAAGTCATGCTTTGCCAATAATGTTGGGCTTGCACAACTCACTGAGCCACAAAGAAGTCCAGTTTGGGCTTAACGTGTAAACCCAGCCCGTGAATCAAATGTATTTTTGTGGAGCAGCTGTTTCATTTTGCATAGGTTCCAAGATGCAAGGAGCACATTTTAATGCTTTTTGCATGTGGGCTTTGTAGGAGGCATAGATTTTGTCAAGCCCTTTTTCCTAGGTCTGCTTTCCCTGATGATGCTTGTCAATTTGCAGTTCTTAACTACGCATTCACATACCTCTTTGCTTCCTGTTTAAACAGGAGCGCCCTTTTGATGTAACCCTAGTTAAAGAACAGGAGATAAGGAAAATTGTTCTGGCAACCGAGATGGAGATTTGGGTTGATTTTGTAAGGGGCTGGGTAGTCAGTCTGTTGTGTTGTGAATTTCTGCTAAACTTGAGCAGGTGATCTAGTAGCCTCTAGTTTTGGACTTAGCTCTTACTAGTGCAACTGGCATGGCCAGCAGCCTGGACTGTGAGAATTGTTGTCCAAAATAGCTGAAGGGCACCAGCTTGCCTAACCCATTCTAGATCTTGGCGCCAGAGAGGAATAAATATATTTGCCTGAAATGCAGTGGATACTTTTGAAATCAGGCTTCCATTTTACCTGTTTTCTTCAGCTGACCAAATTCACCCAGGTGAGTCTCCCAGGTGTCACCAGGATGTAGGTTCACCAACTGCTTTTTTTTTTTTTTTTGCTATACAGTAGTTCCAGATGCCTTAGAGAGTGAAGGAGATAGAAAGCGCCTGAGGGTAGAAGACTGGAATAAAATTTAAAAACTCCATCATCTCTTTTTCATGTCCTTTAGTCATTGTCCCTCAATGCGCATAGTCCTTTTTACTACTTCATTCCTTTTGCCCATCTGATGTTTCCTGAAATACCATCAAATCCATCCAAAAATAACTATCAGATGTTGAGTCAGACAAGTACATGTATAGTACTGTATTACCTTTCGTAATATATGGAATTTAATACCTCTCAGGGCTGAATAAGTAAGACTGATTGTTTTTCCTTTGGCTTGGATATTATCTTCTGAAGCTGGCTGGGTCTGACACTTCATGGTCTGTGAATGCAACTGAGGTTTCTCAGCCTGTCCATTGTGTGTCCTTCCCCCTCCTCCGCCCCTTGCCTCCTATTCCCTTTCTGTTTGTCTCTCCCAAACGAGCAGCTGCACTGAGATTTCAGAGCAAAGAGGGAGCCAGTACAACAGCTGGTCTTGATGGGGTCGGCCTCTTGGCTGGTCATGCCTGATACTTCCGTTCTGGAATGAAGAGTTGGCCTCCAGCCCAGAAATCTTGGCAACAGATGAGTTGTATAAATGGATCCTTCTTACTGAGGCTAAATGTGGATTATGTTTTCCCTGCCCAATGCATGAAAAGCAGTGATACCTAATTGTATCTGGATCTGCTGGCAGGTTTCTTTGAGTTTCTTTGGGTGGAACTCACATTGGCAGGTTTGTTTGGATAGAACTCACGTTGTGCACATTGCTCCTGAGCTTCTGGAAGCAGAACCAGGCTCTGGTTACGTTGCGTCATCCTTGAATGATTTTTCACTGTCTGAGATTTCTGAACAGGCTATGTAGGGTCTCTCCTACAGCTGAACTGCAACATAATCATGCATTTCTGCTGCTTCACATGTGAAGAGAGAGACGCTTCTGTGTACTTGTAGCCCTTTGTTACTATACTAGCTACTGCCTAAGGAAAACATATGTAGTATTTTATTTATGTATTGATCAGATTTATATCTGATACTTCCTTTATCAACTCAAGGTGACATAATTAACACACCCTTGTCCCATGAGGTAGTTTGGTCTGAGCGAGAGTGACTGGCCCAAAGTCTCCCAGGAGCTTCTAGTAGTAGTAGTAGTAATAGCAGTTTTGTCTTTATTATGGTTCAAGACCAGTCCAACATAAGTTTAATACATGGCGACTGAGGATAGACTTTAACCTGGGTCTCCCTGCTCCTAGTCCAATATCTCAACCACTCTCTTGATCTGTACTTGATCAGTTAAGATGTTATATTTACCAGCTATTACAGAGAGACACAACCTTTCAATAGAAATGGCCGGTTTAGAACTCACTTTGCTTTCTTTTTTAACGCTCTTCTCTGCAGTTTGTGGATGCAGACAATTTATTGACAAACCCTGACACTCTGAGCCTTTTGATAGCTGAGAACAAGACTGTGGTGGCACCAATGCTGGACTCGCGAGCAGCCTATTCGAACTTCTGGTGTGGGATGACCTCACAGGTATGCAGTTTTGGAAGCTATGGCTGAACTTTAGACCTTTTTCTGGCATCTGAGGCCACAGCCAAGACTTAACCAGGTACTGATCATGGCAGGAGGAGTCCTTCTGCTGTCACCTCAACCAGATTATGTTCTCCTTATCTCCAACAAAATATCAGGTCGAGCCAATGCTTGCTGACCAGAGTGCCTCCAGTTACCTATTGGGACTCACCTGTGGCTTTCATGACTGCCAGGGATCCCTCAGGATGACCCTTGGATGGAAACATAAGAATAGCTTTGCTGGGTCAAGCCAGATCCCTCTTAATCCAACATTTTGTTTTTCCCAGTGGCTAGCCAAATACCTCAGGGCTGTTCCCAAGCCAGAGTCGGAGCCATAGCATTCTCTTGCTGTGGTTCCCCTGCAAATTGTGTTTGGATGCATGCTATCCCTAGTCTGGAGATAACAATGAATTTTCAAGATTAATTCTCCTTGGTAGATCTGCCATCCATGAATGTCGAACTCTACCAGTTCCAGTAAGTCCTAAGGACTTCATTGTCACTCAAGAGATTAATAGCACATCTAACAGGGAGCATGTTAGGAAGCAGAATGGGCAGTATGCCCTACAGTCCTAACCTATTCTGAACTCTCCTGTCAGATGCAAGCACTTAAAACCACTAGAAGAGGGTAATCCCATAATAGGGGTCACCAGCAGGGTTGTGTTGCCTCACTGCAAAGTAACCTGGCAGGTAACTTTGCATCAGATAAGCCCCACCATCTTCACTCATCCAAGACTCAGTGATGCCTCAAGGTCAGCTGGCCACTCCAGAATGAAATCATGAACTACAGCAGATTCTCCTTTTCCTGATCTGGTCCTGGGTTATGAGATGCTTACAAATGGTTAACCGGTGGTCTTTGAGCGTTGTCATCTCATATCCTCACTTTGCTTGGTGGTTCTTCCCCTTCTGGCAGATGTGCTAGATTACAGATCCTTAGATTATTTTTTAAAGCATTATGTATTTGAATTTATGATGAGGCTTTGTATCTCTTTTGCAGTTGCTGCTGGAGAGTTGTAAGCTGTCCTGGGTTAGGGTCCCTATTTGCATCTCTTTGTGGCAAAGCTCACCTGGAATTTTCCTTCTTCTCTTAGGGCTATTATAAGCGCACACCTGCTTACATCCCCATCCGGAAGCGGGATCGCCGTGGTTGCTTCGCTGTACCCATGGTGCACTCTACCTTTCTCATCAACCTACAGAAAGAGGCCTCACAAAACCTTATTTTCTACCCTCCCCACCCAGATTATACCTGGGCATTTGATGATATCATCGTCTTTGCCTTTGCCTGCAGACAGGCAGGTAAGCAAAATGCTGCCTTTCCTTGATCAGAAGGACATGATCAGCCTTGTTGGTCAATCTACTGAATAAGCATCTCCTTTTTCAGGAGCTAAGCCAGAGACAATGTTTGTTAAGACCCTTAGGGCAAATCATATCTTTGATTGGGAGGGCTTCCTTACAGAACTTTATGCATATGATTGCCAGTCCATCCGGAGGTGTTGTTGGCTTCTCGGCCTCAATCCTATCCATTTGCAATTGATCAATCTTCCCCGATTCTCTTGGGGTGTCAACTCTCCTTCTTCAGCTTGGGGAAGGCTGTCATAGGAGAAGTGGATCAGCAGTTTTGCGCTACTGTCTCCCACTTGCAAACAGCAGCATTCTGGCAAGAGGTGGCTCTCATTTGTCTTGCCTCGGCCTCTAAGACCTAGCAGGTCTCTTCCAAGGTGGTATGACAAACAGAGAAAGGAAGTGCAGTTGCCAAAACACCTTGATGTTTTCTCACAGAGGAAAGGTACATCCAGTTATCTCTTTGGCTTTAGCTGGATGAAATTATGCATGTAGGAGAGAGCTGTCGTAGAATGAGACTCAAGTGGCAACAGCAGGGGCAAAGAATGGGTAGCAAAAAGCAGCATGGATAAACTTAATTTGCTGCCTGACTCAATTCAGGGCTCTAAAGAAATAAATCTACCAATCCAAGCTGATGGTCTTGGGAATCTGCAAATGCAACTGGGTTTTTTTTTTAACCTTAGAGGCTATTATCCTCACTCTTTGGTGTCAGTGGTGTTCCGTGTACGCCATGCTATAAATCCCCAACAAGCAGGTTTTCAATAGCAGAATCCAACAACCTGTTTTTACGTTGTCCTCAGTTACATTTTCACAGTTTAGTTTGAACTTTTGGTTTTGGTTTTTGTTGTCCTGGGGCAAAGCAAGAATGCTGAAACTCCTTCTCCCTCACTGAAAATTCCTTGCCATCACACCCCTCAATTCTGACAAATAATATTGCCAATCTGTATCTTGCTGGGGTAGCCAAGAGGGAAGCAAATCAATTTGGGAGACTCCAAAAGCTGATTTCTTCCCACGTTCCTGCATGATGACCTCCTGCAGAACGGGCTCTAACAATGCAAATTCCTAGTTCTGGTTCTCTATTCAACTGGCTTCTGTGTTTGGGTTTAATTGGCCACCCACCTAAATCCAAGTGAGCCTTTATCAGGTAGGAATAATTTTAAATAATTTGCCCAAATTTATTAAATAGAGATGGCGCATGATGTTGACCAAATTGTTCAGTCCTGCCAAGGGAATGGGCATAGGGATCTCTTGTTGCCTTGCGTCATCTGTTTTCATGCATTCCCTTCCCTCCCCCCCAATTTGTTTAGAAGTTCAGATGTACGTGTGCAATAAAGAAGTATATGGCTTCCTCCCGGTGCCTCTGCGATCCCACAGCACTCTGCGTGATGAAGTGGAGAGTTTCATGCATGTGCAGTTGGAGGTCATGGGTGAGTGTGTTTACAATGGTAGTTTAACTAAAGGGAAAAACTGCAGTTAAGGAGTTTGGATTCTTTATGAAGCATCAGCTTTCCACAACATGAAGAGAGTTATGAAGCTTCATCTAGAGAAGAGCAAGATAGCCAGCCCTGATGTGATATCAGCACTGGGTTTTTCTAGAAAATGCCGTATGCCCTCAGACCTAAGTTCAAGGAATAAGAATCTGGTGTTGGCTCAGTTCAGGTTTGCTTTCATTAAAGCTGAGTTGTGTATTGATGTCTGTATGGCTGATTTTGTTTTGCAAATTCCACTCTTGCTTATCAGTGGAGGGAGGCAATGGGTTAGACAAGGGGTTGGCAATCTTTTTGTGTAGAGGGCCAGATCCCGCCCCTCCTCCGCCTGCGGTTGGCAGATCTACAGGCCAAGGAGCGGGGCAGCCATTGGACAGTGCTGCCCCACCAGCAAGTAGGCTGCTGCCACCACCCAGGATGCCCTGCCCCTGCCCCTTGGCTCCAGGAACTTTGCTGAGGCTTGGGCCTGGTGAACTGCCATCCGCCCACCTGTCCATTCTTTACTCTCATGCTGTACAAAAACAGGCAATGGGCTGGATTTGGCCCATGGGCTGTAGTTTGCCGACCCCTGGCTTAGACAACCCACCACCAACTCTTATACTGCCACTTCCATGAGATTTCTAAGGGCACACGTTTTCTAGCACACCTTCACAGCCATAAGGACAAGAAACATGTTATTCACTAAAGTATTCTTCAGTGGAGATTAACTTTTTCAGACCGACTTTTGCACTAATTCTTCTAATCCCACAAAACTGTAGCACAACCACTCTTTCCCCCACCCTCTATCCACAGTGTTTATTAAGTTCTCAAATTTAAATACAGATTGTTAGTGAGAGATGATGCTGTGAGCAATAACCAGAATTGTCATGATTGAGGAAGAGGAACCTAATATATGGAGCAACTATTGGGAAGAAGCCGTGTGTTCTGTTTGTAGGATGAAGCAAAACTGTTGTGTGCAGCTGACCCTCCTTCGGCTAATGTAATATGGCAGCAATTTGGTTTCTCCCTTGTCATGAAGCATTTCCTAGAAAGAAGAGGGTTCAGCTGGTGACCTTTTGATACTTTTGAATGCCAGTTACTGGAGGGACAGATAGTAGAGGAGATTTTTTCATGCCTGACTTTTAGGCTTCTAAGTGGCCAGCCATCTGGCTAGTGTTGAAGCAGACGGCTGCAGTCTTGAGCTGGTCCAACAGTCCTCGGCTTCCAGGCTTATCTAGCCAAATCTCTTGCCTGTCAACTTAATTCCCTGCCTCTAAAATGGAAATATAAATGGCCTAGGTTTGCTGTGAAGGCAGCGCATCCAGATATAAAACAAAAGACTGTTGCAATTTTATCCATCTCCCTGGGAATATGCCTCACAGGAACCCACAGGGCTGGCTTTTGGGTAGTTATATATCAAACTGCATTGGAAACGTGATATTGAACAGTCAGCAACCATGTGAAGGTAACTAAAGCCTTTCCCGCATGGCTCAACCATCCTGCTTTCCTGGTTCAAGATCCAGCCTGGATCTGCCTCAGGAATGTCCTCTGTTGCCACAGGGCCTCTGTGGCAGTCCACCATCTTGGCTCCCCAAAGAAGCTGGTTGAATTCTCCTTGTGGGGATGTTTCACAGTCATTCTTTGTATGGCCTTCAGCTCCACAAGGATCCTTTTATGAAATTCAGCTGCCCTTAAAGGGGAATTTGCCACCACTTGAGAAAATATAGTCAACATGGAAGGGGAGCTAGCTTAAAGGACAGTCATTGTTTTGATCACTTGTTTGTTTTGTGAACCGAAAGGGTGTTTCAGTATGCCAAGCATTGGGGCCCCCACCTTTGCTTGTTTATACTGAATTCATGATGTCTAAACACAACAGGCCACCATACTGAGTGAGAAGCTGAAGAAATAGGAGTTTTTTCAAAGGACCTTTTCTAAGGTGGCTTGGCGGGGCTGCATGAAAGCTTCCTGATGTCCAAGCCTTTCTGTACATGAAACCCAATACATCGGGGAGAAAAAAATTAAGCCCTGGGATGTTTGAATTTTTTTCAAACACTTGCTCCTTTTGGAAAACAAAGGTAAAGAATGGGCATGGCCGTTTTTATTTATTTCAAGCATTTCTGTAGTTTAATAGACTTCACTGTAGAATTGATGGAGGTTGCTTTTAATGTTTAATAGTCTCTGTGTGTAACTAAGTAAGGGCTTCTTTTATTATTGGGCTGGTAGACCAGTGTTTCTCAGCCTCGGCAATTTTAAGACGTGTGGACTTCAACTCCCAGAATTCCGCAGCCAGCATGCTAGCTGGGGAATTCTGGGAGTTGAAGTCCACACGTCTTAAAGTTGCCAAGGCTGAGAAACACTGTTATAGACAGGCCCCAGTATTAGCTTTAGGTGAAAGAGTTTAGCATGCAGTGAATGAATGCGACGTCTTCAAACCCTTTTCTTTGACTGGACACAATCAATTTCCTCCATGCATCTGATTGTATGTTTTGTTCATACATCGCTATAAAGGGATGACGTTCAGCTTTATTGTTGGATGGATTTCCATTCATGCAGATTTGAATAAAACTATAATTTCACCTATTAGGAATGCATTGAACTTGAGGGTACAAGAGAAATGTAACGGGTGATAACAGTTTGAATCAAGAGGGTGAGGGAGGGGACAGAAAGTTGTGTGATTTATGTCATAAATGTCTGTGCTAAAGGAGCATGTTTTGAAATGGGAGAACCTGGAGGTCAAGGAAAGTAGTTTATGAAAAAGTATTGGGTAATGTACTTTTAAGAATAAATTCTCCATCCAGTTTGAGGTTTCCTTCTTTTTGGAAGGAGATTGAAGGGCAGCCTTTTTTGGTAATGTGTGTCTTTATCTTCATATGAAAAAGTGAACCTTGCTATTGTCCATGAAAGTTTCTAGTCCACATTAAGAGCCTGCCTAATTTGAAGAGGCCTACATTCAAATTTCTACTCATCATGAATTGCACTGGGAATTTTAGGGCCCACTCTGACTAAGAAATTAAGACAGGATGTGAGAGAAAATGAAATGCTGGCAAAAGGTTGAGTTAAAATAGGAATAAATTCAATTTTAAAATGTTTTGGCTCACACACTCTTTTGTGTCATTTTGGTTAGTCCTAATAAAAGTATTGTCCAATTATGGGATTTTTTTTATGTACCACACTGCTTGTTTCTAGATAATTTAATTTATTGTAGGCAACCAGGGAAGTTCTGCTTACAGCTCTGGTGTAAACGTGGCTGTAGTTGACTTGTGTCCCAAGCTTCAAAAGGTCATTTTTTAAGCAGAAAATCCATTTTTTTTCAATCCATCTGAATTTGCCCCATAGACTGTCTAACTTCATTGCTACTCATGGAGAAGGATTTAATTTGTCTACCTGCTTTGTGCCTAAAATTGGGCCAAGAATCTGGGGAGTAGCTCCTTCTCCTTAAAAACAAAAAAATCCTTGGAAGAAATCATGCATCTCTGTATTGACTTCCTTCACAGTTAAGAATCCTCCAGTGGAACCTTCTCGGCATTTGTCTCTGCTTCCCAAAATCCCAGATAAGATGGGATTTGATGAGGTAAGAAATTGGGATACATTTATAGAAATTAAATCTGTGATCCTGGAGAGGTGGAAACCACAGAATGTGTTCTTCTTCGTTGCTCCTTTTACAAAGACACTCGAATCAGATTTATCCTTCCTCTGCTTAGCAGATATTGTGGTCCCTCAGACTCGGCCTATGCCCAGATGCTGCTTATAGATGAACTGCCTTTTATTACAGCACGAGTGGCCAGGTTTTGCCCCGCAGCATAGAAGATCCGCCAGATCCTGTTGGGCCAATTTCCTGCCAGACAGATATATTCTATGTAATCTTAGATTTTTTTTTCTGTAACTTTACATATTATCACATTTTAATTAAATTTTAGATATTTTCACATCTCTGTAATTTTAGATTTTATCACATTTTATATAATGTTAGAGTCTAGTTTATAACCTAGGCAGATTCTTCCTTTTGGACCTCATTCACAGATTGTAGACAGGTTAATTCATAAATGAATTTTAACTTTGTGTTAAATTTTATTTTATTTTATTTACTATCTATTAAGATAGATGTATACCTGAACGTTCATGAACACATTGCTTGTACCATAATAAACTGACTGACTGACTGAAATTATAAATAAATAATTAGGACAAATCAGTAGAACTTAATTTGTCTAAGCTAGCTCCCCAAACTGTGCCCAAATATTGGGATTATGCCTGTGCACTATATTATATTTTGAGCTGCATTGGCAGATCACAACATTGCTGGGGGGGTGGGGGATCTGATTCATCTCTCTTCTGTACTGCTTTAGATGTAGATGATCTGGGAGGGTATCCAGATCAGTAAAGAGTGGGCTGAAAGTAATGTTTCAGGTTTCCCTTGCTCTTTGCTTTTGGAAGCCTTGTGATTCTGCCTTAGACCCTAATGTGGGGATCATAAGATTATTATTATTATCATTATATTTTTATTTTATCATCTGTCTGTCAGTCTGTCTGTCTATCATCAAGATCTACGTAAGTAGATCTCATGTCGTGGAATATTCCGGTGATTACTCATCTACAACTCATAGCATCCCTTACTATTGGCAGTGCCAGCCAGGGCTGCTGGGAGTTGTAGGAAGCTATAGTTTCCTATTCTTATGGAATTCCAATACCTAATTATTACTGACTTGCTAGTTTTCCTAGTTTAAGGAAGTGGTAGTCTGTTCTGCTGTTGTCTGGACTCCGTCACCTCATCCTGCTACAAGGGTTTGTGAGATTTAACATTGGCAGTTTAGATTTACTTCTTTCTCTGTTTGGCCCATGTGGCCTTTGCTCTGTAGTTCTGTTTACCATGTTGTCTTTTTTCTTTTCCCCAGGTCTTCATGATTAACCTCAAGCGTCGGACAGATCGACGAGAACGGATGCTGCAAACCCTCTATGAGCAGGAGATTGACTGCAAAATTGTTGAAGCCGTAGATGGGAAGTGAGTGTCGTAAGAGGGAGCCTTACTGGAGAATACAAAGCTGCTCGTAGCGGCCTTTGTCCCCAGAATAGAGTAGGGGACCTAAGCCCAATCACACACTGATTGAAGATTCTTGGATCATTGTATTGGACTGGGCAACCCTTTAAGCATGTGCCAGTTAGAACAAGTTGCTCAAGTCTAGGGGAAGAACCCCAGCTTTTGTATCTTGGAAATCCTATGCTGACTTGAGGCTTTCATCTCAATCATTAGGTGGTAAGACCAGCCCCTTTCTATCTATGGTGCAAGTAGACAATTGGTGGCCCTGTAGAAGTTGCTGAACTACACTATTCAGCATTTTCACTATGGAAGATGCTTGTGTGAGATTGCTAGGAACTCTAATTCAGTGATGTCTTCCAGGCTAAAGGTTCCTTTTGGAGAGCCACAGTTTGACAGAGCAGAAAGTGCTGGGCTAATCTAATTTGATGTACAGCAACTTCTTCTCTTTGTCTGAATTGTGAGAATCAGAAGATGAACTGTTTTGGTCCAGGCCATGAGCAGATGGTGGTTGGCAAATTGATCTTTAACCGGGGTAATAGCACACAAGTTTTTATGTTATCCATAACTTTGCACTGAGATTCAGCTACTTGGGTGAAGAATTCTATGCTAGTCGGAAGCTTCTGCTCCACCTGAAGTTGAGGTATGTGGGCTTCTCCAGCCTGGCACCCTCCAGAATTCCCAGGCTGATCAAGATGCAAACAATGGCTTTCCCACAAATCATTATTTTTGTTTCCCCAGCAGGTGTCTGTGGCAGAGGTGGGAATTCAGACTAGGTTGGGTCTGCATCCAGTTCCCAGGTAGTATCTCTCCAGCTGATTACCCTTTCTCTCTTTTTTGCTCTCTTTGGTCCAGGGCAATGAATAACAGCCAAGTGGAAGCCATGGGCATCAAGATGTTGCCAGGTTACAAGGACCCATACCATGGACGTCCCCTCACAAAGGGAGAATTAGGTTGCTTCCTCAGCCACTATAAGATTTGGAAAGAGGTAAATGATGTTCATGCCAGAAGCCATTACCTTCTTTGGCACACACACGCAGTGAGAACTGCAGGTCCTTGGGATGAGCTCTAAACCCAGTTCCCCCAAAATCTCTATTTTTCATTTAAAAAGAAATAATGTTTGTGGCTTGAAGATTAAGCATGCCAGTAGGCAGCAATGCTTGTTGAACATTTAAAAAAACAAAACAAAACCTTAGGGTAAGAGTCTTGTGCAGGATTCCCACCAAAGTCTGGGACTCAGAGCCAGGCATCATTCCTATGCCTAGTGAAGCAAAATAAATTATGTAGAATAAATGATGCAAAAATGATTTGCAGAATTCAGTCCTTTGTATTGCAGAATGAGGATCAGGATTTTAATGGATGGATTTAATCAAATCACATCTTTATTATGGTCATAGACCAGCATAAAATGGATGGATTTATCTGAAGCTATTGAATATCTTTGATCTGTGGTGTTCTGGGTGTCTTCCCCTACATACGTTGACTGTTCCAGTGAGCAGAGGCAGGGAATCTAAGGGAGGAACCAGCTGTACTTGTTTCAGGCTTTGGCTTGCAAGCACTGAAAAGAGCCTTTGCAGATGTGTACTGGTGTACTGTCACAGCTGGGACGTTGGCTTTATTTTGGCAGAAAAGCCAGACTTTTGGTCCGCTGTGTGGTCGGGATTTCTTGCCGTCTGCCAGAAAGCAAGAAGGATAAATGAAGGCTCAGGAGCCAATCCACTGGATGTGAATCTTACTGTGACTCTTGGTTTGGGCTGCCATCTATCGGCCACATCAAGTTGTTCCATCAGTCATAGATAGAAGTCTCTGTTTTTAACTGCAGGACACACAAAGGGAGTGAGGGTACCCTAGTCCCTATTCTGACGCTCCCCAATTTCCTTACCACAGAGCTCAATGTTCTCAACCAGTGTACCAATTTTCAGCTCATCCAGCATTCATTCATTCATTCATTCATTCATTCATTCATTCATTCATTCATTCATTCATTCATTCATTCATTCACTCACTCACTCACTCACTCACTCACTCACTCACTCATTCATTCATTCATTCATTTGCCAATGTGGTCTTGTAACTCTAGGAATTATGGGAAATGCAGTTCTACCTACCTGGAGGATACTTGATTATGGAACCCTGATTAATAAAACTGAAATGGGGGATAAGCCCTGAATGCCTTAAACCACACGGGAAAGCCACGATGAGAATGTTTCTGTTAAATACTTTGCATCCTCAGAAAAGGAGCTGAGCATCATTCTGTTGCTTTGCCAGGTTGTTGAGAGAGGCTTGGAGAAGTCCGTGGTGTTTGAGGATGACCTGCGCTTTGAGATCTTCTTCAAACGGCGCATGATGAACCTCATGTTTGACTTAGAAGAAGAGGGCCTTGACTGGGATTTAATGTGAGTGCAGAACACACTCAGGTTGCTGCTGGCTAAGAAATCTTGGCAGTAGTGCCTCCCTTCTCCCCACAGAAAATTACTTCTTTTTCTCCTCGTTTGTGCAAATATACAACATCATCTGCTATATCATTGGTGGATGAATGAGTGAACTGGTGAACTATGGATGCAGGTAGCCGAACTTGATGAGTATGATTAAAATATGCACCTTAAATATTAAGATCAACAGGAGTGGGAAGAAAACAATGCACTTTTCTTAATAAAGCCCTAGTTGAAAATTGGAATTAAAGCATAAACTCACTGAGTGCAGTTTCAGTCACACATGGGGATAATAAGAATCATAATATGAGTTTGTATAAATTGAACTTCAAAGTCTCTTTATAGACTGGAACCCCAAATGTATGAATTGGAATTGAACCAAAATGGGCTTGTCAGTAACTACTTTTCTGGAAGTTTTGCTTTCACAGTAGCACCGTACATTACATTGTCATTTACAACAGTCAAATAGCAATAAAAGCCATTTAAAAAATAAGTTAATTGAGCAAAATTAACAGAAAGAAAGTATAAGTACATGTAACAGTATTAATGAAAAGTATGAGTGAAACAGTATTACATTTAATAACCACTTTAAGGGAAAAGAGAGGCTGGAAATTAAGTTCTAAACAAATTGCCCCCTTTCCTTGCTCTGTTATCAGAAAATCCTAATTCTAATGTTGCCAGACAGCGCTTATCAACAATCGAGACAATTTTCAAATGGAACTTTTGAGTTGTTGGTAATATCTATCTTTTTAAAGACAACTTCATACGGGCTATGCCTGCCCCTCCTGAGATTTCACTCTCTGTCTCCCTCTAGCTACATTGGCCGGAAGCGCATGCAGGTGGAGCATCCAGAGAAAGCTGTGCCCCACATCCGCAATCTGGTGGAAGCTGACTACTCCTACTGGACGCTGGGCTATGTCATCTCCCTCCAAGGGGCCAAGAAACTGCTGGATGCTGACCCCCTCTCCAAAATGTTGCCAGTGGATGAGTTTCTTCCAGTCATGTTTGACAAACACCCCGTGTAAGCCTTGCCTCTTGTGTGGGGAAAACAAAATGGGGACTTTACAGAAGCTTGCAGAAGTTTTGCATTTCTTACAAGGGAACTGGAATGTTTCCTCCTATGATTTCCATCTGGCAGAGCAGGATGAGCAGTGCAATCAGCATTCCTTGCCCGTTTTTTGCAGCCCCCAGAATCCCCTAGGATTGCACTGCTGAAATTTGGCGGCATAAGAGCCACTTTCAATAGCCTGGTCCAGTTTGACAGCATCACTGCCTGCTCTGAGGAACCTCAGAGGAAGCTCCTAGATGGGCATAGATGCAGATTCTCCTCATTACCACGAGCAGGAATTTATAGCCCAGAAAGCTGAATTGGTTGGATGGGGGACAAGTTCTTTCTGCATCCAAAGATGTTGGGCACTGTGCAGATTACTATATTGTTTGAGAATGGACACAAGTGGAATATCATAGCTATTGATTTATTCGTTTTGTTCCGTCAAGTCAATCTTGACTCCTGGCAACTGCCTGGACTGGTCCCTTGGCAAGATTTCAGAAGTGGTTTGCCACTGTCTCCTTCTTCCTAAGGCTGAGGGAGAGTAACTGGCCCAAGGTCACCCAGCTGTCTTTGTGCCTAAGGCAGGACTAGAGCTCATGGTCTCCCAGTTTCTAGTTCAATGTCTTAACCAAACTGGTTCTCAGCTTTTTATTAGATGGCTCTTAAATATGGAGTTTTGCTCTTACTCCTGACATTTCTGTTTTGGAAAAATCCTGATTTTTCTAGAACATAGATGTCCTAAGAGCTAAGTAATTTCAGAGCAAAGCTGAGTAAAGCTTTCTGTGCACCAAGTAGAATACTTGAATGTTGCTGAGAAACTCCCAAAGGAATAAGCACTATCTTTCTGAATCTGTGGGTGGGGAGGGACCAATGGAATCTTCAAGGTATACATTGACGTTAATCCTCTTCAATGTATGAAATATCTTCCTGATTAATTAGTCAGAGAGGAGCTTGATACATGATAATTCTCCTACACAAAAACTAGCAAAATGAATATTGGCTGGGGGTCCCATCAGCCCCTTCCTCCCTCCAGCCAATTCCCCCCCCCAACCCCAAACACCTTGTTTATTTTGTAGTTTTCTACACTTGCTTCTTAATTCACTTGTGTGCTTTGTAGCAATCACAAATCCAGGGAAGGCACTTTTCTGACATGACTTTCATTTCCTGCTCAACAGTACTGAATACATGGAACATTTTGACAACCGGAATTTGCTGGCCTTCTCAGCGGAGCCCCTGCTGGTTTATCCAACACACTACACAGGGGACAATGGCTACATCAGCGATACAGAGACCTCGGTGGTGTGGAACAATGAGAATATCAAAACAGATTGGGACCGGGCCAAGTCCCAGAAAATGAAGGAGCAGCAGGAGTTGAGGAATGAGGCCAGGAACTCAGATGTGCTCCAGTCCTCATTTGACAGGGCAGCCCGGGATGAGCTATGACCCTGCATGGATGCTGATGAAGGGGACCAGGGGAGAGACAATGCAAGGGAAGGCTTTTCTCTTCTTCTCAGGGTTTATGGGTTGATTCTCTCAGATGTCAACAATGGGGGGTATCACACCTCCTGATTGTGCCTATGGGAAGCCTCAGTCCCCTGCAGCCTGGGGAGCCTGATATGGAAATGGTGGCATCTGCTTAGTTCTACTGTCTCCTGCTCTCCTATTCAATGTATGAATGTGGGGCAGGTGCAGCCTTGCAATTCTCACTTGAGAAGTTTTATTCTCTAATAATTGGCCTTTTACAGGGACCCTCTATGTTTTGGGGGGGGGATGTTTAAGAGATGCAGCACAGATTAGCATGTTTTGATGCCATTATGCTCTATATCAGACAAAACCATTTCTCTTGGTTTAAGACGGTAACGATATTTGGGTTAATTTTATGTAAATGTTCTTCCATATGTCTTTCTGGAAGAATCTTGACTTTTTCTCTCCTGGTACCTTGGTAGTATTGAAGTCTTGTGTGGGCTACCAAAAGTTAGGCCTTATAGGCCAATCACAATATGTTTTATTAATTACTGGGGGGGTGGGGGTGGAGAAAATGTTACTGTACTTAGGAACTTCCAAAGGACATGCGTCAAATGAGTAAGGAAGTGTTTAGAAGAAAATGGCAGCCAATTCAAATATTGAATGTAATTTATATAATAAATTGTCTATGGGGCCTAACTTTTGGTACACCCTGCATACACACCCTCTCCCTGAGCAGTGAGAAAGGGGAAGCTGTCATAAGAAGTAGAGATCTTAAGTGGAATACAAGCATCCATTGGAAAATTTGAGAAGACACCACTCAATGGCAACTTGGCTGTTCCTTTACCATGTGGGAAAAGCAAGGTATCATTTTGATGTTCCCACCACGGACTGAGCTTCTGCTGATGGTACAGATGCCTTAGAATGTGCAGCTGTGCTTGCTTTACTTGGCAAGTAACTTTACTTAGCAAGCCCCACCCAGGTCTTTGTGATACCGGATGTGCCTCTTCATGTAGCTACATTTTTGTCACAAGTTTGGTCACTGCCATGAGATGGATAGCCCATAATGTAGATGATATCACAGCTGGATGGCATCTGAGAGAAACCCTCCTCACCTGCAGGTGTGTGCTGCGGTGTTCATAAAGCTCTTCTGTCTCCAGTTTTCCTCACCTCTGTATTCTGTACCTGGTTTGTCAAACTTCTGGCCCAACATTTCTAAACATCCTACTTACTCATAAGATACACAAGCATGCACTTGCACGCACACACACATTAGATGCCTAACTGCTTCTTGCTGTTTATCTTTGATGGGAATTTCATCACTCAACCTTGCAGTTATCTGTTATGTCTCACTTGGTTCCCTTTCTGACGTGAAAAATTTGATGAGATACCTATCTTTTCCTGCCTCTGTTTTCTAACCAAAGTATTTATTCTTTAGCGCATATGCTGGTACAGCAATGGATGATCCATAGATCTAATATACATATTTGGAGCAGCCTTTGATTACATTTCTTCTGGTACTTGTAGTTTCATTAACAGAACTAGATGGATGCCACAGACTTTACATATCCAAAGACAGGTTTACAACTGGTGGTGCTAATTTTAATAAGTTTTTAACAGTGCTTTGTAATGGGGGAGAGGGAAGGCCTACATTAGTAAAAGAGATGGAGAACTATAATTTCCAGAATCTTATTACTGCGTAAGGACTGCTGGAAGTTATGGTTCAGTGACTTATCCGGCCATAGCACCTGTCAGCCCTCTTTCTTTAGAAGAACATCAGAGAAGCTGTTTGGGAGAAAAGTGAGAGGGAAAAGAAAAAAAGAGAAAGAAAGGGAAAAGAGAGAGACTACAAAACTATCTGATGTTGTATCATACCTTGGCTAATTTGGGGATGGGGCATTGTCCTCTGACCTCACACTTCTTTGTGCAGGCAAGCCAAAAGCTAAAAATAGTCCAGAAGGTGTGTATCTGTGAGGACTGATGTGAAGGAGAACAAGCACGTATCTCAACCCTTGTTTGCTTTTGCATCAGCAGCACTTTCTGTGTCAACTTGCACAGATCACTAATTTGGACAGGAGATAACCTGCAGACACTTGCCCTCACATTTTTCACCGAATTTCAAAGAAATCAGTGAGCTGCCTGTCCTGCAAAAACATATGTACAGCTGACTGAGAATGAGATGACATGACTGGGCAGATACAAAGAGAGAGTTCTCCAGATGCAGGGCCAACATTGGCTTGGTATTCAACACTGGGCCATACCCTTGCATTCCCTCAAATATTCTGTGCAGCTGTTGGGACTTAGATCCACGGCCCTTCTTTTTCAAGGGGAGTGGGTGTTTAGTTTCTACTCTCTGTGGTAGTTGAAGTCGGTTGGCAGTTTGTAATATTTAAAAGATGCTGAAGGCCTAGAAAGCCAAGAAAAGCAAAGAAATCAACACAATGATTTTCTCCAGCTTTTATAATGACATCTGTAGACTAATGCCCACCTGAAGGTTGACTCGTGTTAGAAAGAAAATCAATACATTTCTTTGTGATCATGAAAATAATTTGCAAGTTCTGAAACACCACCATATATTCTTCTGTCATATTTTCTTTTTTAGAGCAATCAATACACTAAAATGATCTGGCATTCCTGTGTCAATCTGTGCCTTTTTTTCCTTTATGTGTATAGGTGATCAGATTTTCCTGGTCTTTATAGTGCTATACAGATTACCTGGTAAAGCTATGTGTGACTGCATGTATATAGTGGCAATTAATGTATTAATAATTATTTCCTCAAACCTTTGATACCTCCCCCTTGTGCTGGATGGCACAATTTTGGCTATGTGAAGAATATCCCTAAGAGTATTTAAATTGTACTTATCAAAAAGCAACCCCCCCCCCCCCAATACTGAACGGATGATATGACTCACTGTAAAGGTATTAACTGGAACCAACTTTTGGCATATCAAAGATGTTGGAAAGGAGTTAAAGATCTTCACCTTGCAGTGGATTGATTTGGGCTAACATGAATGAATGAATGAATGAATGAATGAATGAATGAATGAATGAATGAGTATACATGCATGGATCTAATATGTTTCACAAGCTGGTACCTGCCAGATGTGTCAAGTCTCCAACTCTAGGAGTCCCAGCTCTTATTGGTCATGGTGGCTGAGAATTCAAACTTTGCAATCCCAATAAATCTGACCCAGGGTAAGTTTGGGGAAGACTGATTTAATTGTTACATTCCATTTGTCATTCCAGTGCCTTCCCCTCCAGACATTTTCAAATGGAGCTTGTTCGCTTGTTAGTTATATCGTCCCTTTCTTGCAGGAGGCCAAGAGAGCAAATATGGAACTCTTCTCAGATGTTTTCCCACAGCTACCACCCTGTGAAGTAGGTTGGGCTGAGAGACAGCAATTGACCTAAAGTCACCCAGTGAGTTTCCATGACTTGGGGGGACTTGAGCAGTCTCCACAGTGTCAGTCCAGCACCATAACCACTATACCACACTGGTACATTGCTCATTTTGTAGTTTATCTGAAGTTCTTCTCTAATAAGAAAGTCAGTGATAGTGGACACTCTTCTTTCCGCCAGTCCTCCTTTGTAGGATGGCAGCACGGGGGAATGTAAAGTCAGACCTGTTTTGGAGTTCATTGTCAGTTCACACAGTCTACCACAGAAGCCCAGTAACAATGCCTGGCACAAATTGAGTATCTGCAAGAGAAACAGACTCCTACTCCCATTAGTATTATATCCAAAGGATACAGATTATAGGAATTGTAGTTCATCATCTAAAGAGCCTATTATGTGGAACCTTGAAATTGAAGTCTTGGAAGATGACAACGGCAAGCCACTTTTCTATGATTTAATTTTTTTCTGTTTAGCACTCTTAACCATATACCTAGTTTCCTTAAATCATCTCCAAATAAACAGCACAATCTGTAGTTCAAATGACACAACACAAACGTTCCCATAATCTGTTGACATGATTCCCATTAGATCATTCATGTTCCATAGGTTAGTCAAACTGCAGAAGTCCACTACATAGTTCTCAGATGACTCTACAGTTCCTCTGATAGCTCACTTCATTATGTTTGCATTCCTTGCTACAGTTCCAAAGAATGTTGTCAGCCCAGATTGTTGCCCATCATATATGGAAGGAATCAGGTTGGGGAAAAGCTGCAACAAATTATACCTTATTTAGTTCGTTCATATTATGCAAATCCTGATGGTGAAGTGCAATGGAACATTCCTTCAGGTTTGATGAAATGTCACTGTTTTACCAAAGGGACATTGCCCAAAAAGAGGTATCATAAGCTTTGGGAAAATCCTCAGGTTACAACAACAACAAAGCTTTGCAGAGAGAAAAAAGTGATTTTAAAAAAAAATCCCAAATCAGATAAATTAAAACTGAGTATATGGAGTAGGTATTGGACTCTCGGGAAGAAGTAAGTAAATTACTGGTGGAAGATACCTGAAACTGATCGGTTGGCATTTCAAAGAGAAGCAGGTCATTCTGCAATACTTTATGTTAATTATGAAGCAAACAGGATAAATGTGGTGTAAACAGCTGATTTATGGATAACACTATAAAGAGGTGATATGGTAAGGCTGTCAGCTGGTTCTTTCACATTTTCATCATCTCCCTCTCTCATCTCCTCAGTAATACAACAGGAACTTATGGCCCTCCAGATGTTGCTGAAACCAAATATTCCAGCATCTCTTACCACTGGCCAAGCTGTTGTGTGTTGTAATTGAACAACATATAGAAGACAACATGGATTCCCTTTCCTTGCCATAATGCAGCCTTTCCCAAACTAGCACTTCCAGATGTTGCTGGACTTCATTCTTAACTTTTCTAATGCTAGCTGGAAATAATGAGAATTGTGATCTGGTGGTATCTAAGAAGTCTCAGCAGATGGCAGCACATGGTTGACCTTTTCTGGGCTTGGAAGTTAAGAGAATTCTTACTTAGCTTCTTGCTTAACTTTATCACATCTGATGGTGAGCTGCAGTTCACAAAAGCATATGCCTTTTAATAAAAGTTGTTTGTCAGAAAAGATGCTACCTGACTCCTGATTTTTTGCCACCAAGAGGATCTTTGGGAATCCTAGATCAGAGCTATAGGCTAATCAGGAATTTGAAACATCTCTTGGAAAATGGCAACTGAAAACCATTTCCTTACTGTTGCCAATAAAACTATGTCCTCTGCATCACCAGAAGTCAAGCTTGCTTTCAAGAAGACTTAATCTTGATCTAGTATTTGGGAACCAAAGCTTGGGAAAAGCTACTGTTTTGAAGATATGAACATAGGTTGAGACTTGCGCAAAAAGCAAGCCGCTTCAGAGAGGAGCAATGAGATTAGTTTATATTGCAGAACATCCTAAAAGAGAGAAGGGGTACCCATGGTCCTCCAGCTGATTTGGCCAGCTTGGCCAATGGTAGCACAGCAACATCTGGAGAGCCTTGTTCCTGTTGTATTGCTGCTATATTTTCCTCTGTCCATGATTCAAGATTAGCTGAAGGTTCACAGATTCTTTGTTCCTAATGTAATCCTTGACTAGAAGCAGGGAGACCTGTGATTCACATCTCCACAGGGCTGTGCAAAATATGTTGTGATTGCAGGCCAGTCACACCCTCCTTTTCTACTTCAGTTTATTTCCCACAAGTTGTTTCATTGGTTTTTTGTGAGATTGAAATTTGGTGGGAAGAAAAACAATTATATAGTGCACCCAGGGTACTTTGGAGGAGAGGCCCATAAATGAAAAGAATACATAAACATATAGTAACCAAATGTGGTTTACCATTTTGAAGTATCCCTTCTAATAAAAGTGTGTAATGCTATGTGTAATTGCAACCTCCCTCCCTCTTCCCTCCCCACCTTACAAACTGGAAATAAATTGCAAATGATGTTTATGGATAGTGAAAAGAGCTTTGGTAAAATTAAGTGATTTTAATTTCTTAGATGGTGAGGTACTGCTCTGTATTAAAGCATCACCTAATGTGAACTGCTCTATTCAATCCCTGTGGAATTTATCAGTCCTATTGTGGCTACTTATAACCGATCAAATTTTTAACAGTTCATATAATGTGGTAGAGCCAGTTTGGTGTGGTGGTTAAGGCACCAGGCTAGAAACTGGGAGACCATGAATTCTAGTCTTACCTTAGGCACAAAGCCTGTCATCCATCCATCCATCCATCCATCCATCCATCCATCCATCCATCCATCCATCCATCATCATCTATATTTATATATTAACTGTATATATTTATATTTATATAAATATAAATATAAAATGAGGTAGTTGATCACCATAGAGGCCTAGTTTGAAAGAGTATCCCACAGGGTGTTTTATTGAGCAGATAGATACAATAGACCAAGATTTAATACCCATGCTTTTTTTCAATTCTTAAAAAAAATTCTCATTAAACACGTGATTAAACAACCTTAAATGTAGGGTCAAACGTTGGATCTTGTTTCCCATGGAAAATTTGATTTCCATCATTTTTCAGGAGAGTATTGGAATTAGATGTCTTTCAAAGAAAGGTGCTTTGGGCCTCATCTACTTGGATGTTTTAGACATTTTGTAGCTCTAAATCAGTGAAAACTGCTAAATAAAATCTTGTCAGTGCTTTCAAATAGGATACTAACTGGGAATTTTATTTGTTTTTAAAAGTTTCATCTATGCAAGCATGGGATTTTCTCATTAAAGGGAGAGGCTATTTCCCTAGATTGTAACTCTTTCCTGGTTCATTAAATTAAACCAGTCTTTCTAGCATCCGTGGGGCCTGCCTGTCTATTAAAATGAAGTGGTCTCCCCTGAGACCATATAAATAAGTTTTCTCTCCCCACACCCCAACCTTATGTTAGAAACTTCCTCAAACTTTTAATAAGGCCCTTGGTGCAGTCACATAAAGTATACTTTTTAAGGGAACATCTCACTAATAAGCTTTGTTACATCAATTCTCTGGATAGACAATTATTATTTTTAATGAGAAGAAAGAAAGTTGCATGTTCCACTGTGTGTTTTGGACCAGAGGTGGTTGGATAGTTATGACTGAATCCACCAAAATAGTCTTCACAAATTTTGGGCACTTCAAGTAAGTTGGCCTTCCACTCCAATAATTTCCAACTTATATATTACCAAAAGCCCATAGAGTTGGAGGCAGCTAAGCTGGCAAGGGCTGTGGGGACCTAAAGCTATTGGCAAGTAGCACAGAATAAGTTCTTATAGTAATATCATGATGTGCTCTTGGCATTGATATCAGGATCTGGTAATGCTCACAGCCCAGCAGGAGCCCAGTAGTTACTTTCCAGATCTCACAGGACCTTCATTCTAATGTTATTGCTGATCATTTGCTATCTGGAAGCCATGACCAAGGAAAAAGCAACAACTTTTTATTTTGGACAATGGTGCATCCTAAGGAAAAGGGCAAGGAAATGGTTATTGGTGAAACTTTTGCATTACTTTATAATGGTCCTCAATGAGGGCTTATCAAAAATCAGGTCATAGGGAGTAAAACAGTGTGGTAGTGAAAGAAACAGTATCTGTTATCTAGGGTATAGGACACTTGTAGTGGCTAATATTGATAGCTAAGTATACAGGTACAGTCTTCAGAAACTGTCACTTTAGGGTTAGGGGTAGGGTTAGGGTTAGGGTTGACTGCAGGGTTGATAGCTTGGGAAAAAATGGCATTCAGTATTGGGCTTATAGCTGAGATATTTAGATCCCAGGGTAAATTTTGTGATGTTGGATGTTGACTTCTTAATGAGCCTGTTGCCACTCCTTGCCATTTAGATCAGCTCTTCCTGAATTGGTGCATTTCAGATACTTGGACTACAATTCCCTACTTCCCCTAACTTAGGATGATGCAAAATGAAGCTCACGGCACCTGGAGAGGCAAGAAATTGGGAATGATTGATGTACAGGTTGAGGAGCAGGGCCCACATCACAGATCAGCATTTGCATGCTCCATCAGTCAGTGTGTGTGCAGAGATCCAATGGAAACCCTTTCCCCCGCTCTTCCTCTTCTTCTTCCTTGCTATTGCTGTTTGCTCTCTTGTTTGCAGTTTCATCTGGAAAAGTCGTCTTCTTCCCTTCCTGTCCATGTCTGAAGTAGGATCAGTCAAAGGACAAGAGACAAGGCCTTTTCAGTGGCTGTATTCAGATTGTGCTATATCTTACCCTCCAATTCCTTCCCATGCCCTAATCAGTTACAAAACTTTGCTCTTCTAGAAACTCTTGCCTCCCCCATCTAGATATACTTCTGATGTGGGGGTCTATAACCCCATAATTCATCTGCAGACATCATGAGTGACTGCTGGGGAGTGATGGGAAGAATAACCAACACACCTGATGGGCATTCATCTGGAAAAAGCTATTTTGAATGAATGAGAGAAAGAGAGAGAGAGAGAGGGGTAACATGAGCAAGGAATAGAAATCCAGTTGCTGGCCTTGTCCTCTATCTAGGATGACTGAACATTTTAGGTTCATAAATATATTCTGAGCTAGCTTTTTACCATATGTTCATAAAAGCTGCAGATTGTATAACATCTTTTGCTACCAGATCAAGAATAGTCAACACTTCTCACTTTTACATTTTTGTGAGCTACATGCAGCACCAAAACAGGGCACAGCTTTGTATCTAAGATTCATATGTACTGATGCAGATTTACTAATAATAATAACCTCTAACCATTGAGGGAAAGGTGGGATCAGGTAATCCTGATGTGTGCTCCCTCCGCTGCTCAGATGTTCACTGTAGATGGACAGTTTCAAGTCTTTTTTTTCTCTCTTCTTATGGTTCTCTTTAAAGCTGGTGTGATGCTCTTCCAGTTAGAGGATACATTCACAAGACTGTAAAGAAAGGCATATAGCTGCAGTCAGTGTATTCCTATCTCTAGTCTGAAGACTGGAAATTTAATTTTGCAGTAAAAAAATATCCCATTATAAGACTTAGGTTTCCAAAACGGAATCGATGCCTTATCATTATGGAGCATGTGTGTTTATTACCTATATCATCCAACAGAGAGTGTTAAGATTAAAGTAGGTGATATTGCAAATGGTGTGAAATATTTTGATGTTACAGAGAATGTGAACATATTTTGCCCTCCTTTCCTTATATGTGAAATTGGATGTAATTGTTGTCCTTTGGTGCTGTTGTTAAATAATGAATTGGAGGAACTATACATAAGACTTTCGCCCCCAATTACTCCATTCAATAATAACTCTGTAAGTGGGCATGTCTGAGAAAGAGTAATTGGCCCAAATCCATCCAATGAATTTCCATAGCTAAGCAGAGACTTGTCCAGTGCCTTGAACTGCTAACAATTTGCTAAGTTTGCTCATGGATCAAATACAGTTCCTCTGGGATTCAAGACAGGGTCTGATCCATAGGTTAGTTGTCCTTGTTCTCAACCAACTGAGGCCCCTTGGAGACCTTTACCTTCTAGTTAACATTTCTAGAACTTTGAAATTAATCAGAGTTGCGACTTTTCCTGGAATGTTCTTTTGGTCCGTCCCCCCCAACCAGTTCCTATGAGATCACAAAATAAAAGCTCACAGATGCGTCACAATTAATGGAGTATTCAGGCCAGGTTACACATCACAGATTTGCACATCTGGCACAGCTCTTACCAAAGACCAAAGGGTTCCAGAGAAGTCAAGGTCCAGAGCTAAATTCTCTCTATTGCATTTGCTGCTGATTTGTTGCTTATTGGTAGCTCATTGTAGAGAAGGTAAGTCTCCTAAGGAGGGCATTGCTTTAAGAGACAGTATATGGAGACACTGAGGTCTTTCTTGAATATTCTTTTGTCATTGCCATAGTCACATTATTATGCTAAACTCTCTTTCATACTGTTTTCTATATATGTGGGAATGTTAACATGGGATAGAAGATCTGTAGGAGAGTATCATTATGTATCTGAAGAAATGTCACACAGAAGACTACTGCTATTCACATATCATCCCAGAATGCAAGACACAGAAGACTGGTCTTTATTATAGAAAGCGAAATTCTACTTGAAAAACTTCTTAACAATAAGAACAAATCAATAGTGAAAGCAATTAGCCAGAGAGATGGTGAACAACCTTCTTTGGATGTGTTCAGGGAGAAACTAGACAGTCATCTATTTGAGATGTTTAATTTGGATTCCTGCACTGAGCAGTGCATTGGATCCTTCCAACTCCATGATTTTATGAATATTACATCTGAAAACCAACTATAGTTGAAACAAGATTGATGTTTCAGGTTGCCTTATTCCAGGTCTCCATATCTGGATGGTCTAATTTCACAGTATGCAAATAACCCAAAAAACAGATGATTGGAACATTATATAACTTAATGCATTTTGCATGACTAGTGATTGCAATAGGCTTGTTCCCAGAAGCTACTATAACAAGTTTAAAAGGACTGGAAGAACCATCTCTTTCTTTCTATTTCTACAATAAAAATACATGCCCTACCACAGAGCCAAGGGTGAAACCTGCATCCTCCAGCCATTGTTCAGCTACCTCCTTCACCATATCCAGCTGAAATGACTAATGGCTAGAAATGAGAGGAGAAGGTTATGCCCTGAGCTTCTTTATTCCTCTCTATCTTCAATGCTTTGATTAGGGCTTTCAGAGTTATTTAATCTGAGCAACTTTTACACAGTAAACTGTTGAAGGATTTCAGGACCCAACACTAAACAAAGTCTTATTCTGATGTAAAATATTTGAAGACTAGTTCATGGAAATAAAGCAAACCATCGTCAAGGGAAACTCAAGAATATGCACACTATTTTTGAAGCATTAATATGCTCATCTGAAAGCCTCCAATATTCCAGACAGAGGTGCTGAGTGGCTAAACACTGTATCTTTCCCAAATTAGCATCATTATCTTCTCATATGCTGACATCCTTTCACCTGCCCCTTTGTATCCCTTGCCATCAGTGATTTGGTGATTCTTCTTTGCAGCTTACTGATAAAGTGAGAAATCATGGACAGGTGAGTCACTAAAACAGCTTTATCTTACAGAGCTTAGCTGGAATGTTTTGTTTCATGTTATGCATTATTAAAATTTAAAAATGATTTTAAAAATGTTAAATCTTTCCAGTTTTGCCTTTGAAAGCCAGCCTTGATATTAATAAGAAAAATATTGATTTTAATGCAATCAAATAAGGACAATTAAGAATGCAATCCTGTAGTCTCTGGGAGGACACAGGATCTAGTCAGATCCATTGTAAAAGACCCCTCCTATACCAGGATCAATTCTTACAGCACTACTGTTGATTTGATTAGCTAAAAGTAAAAACAAGGTGTGCCAGGAGCACATCAAAAATTGGGTAGGTTTCAACCTACTAGATCTAAAGCCTCCTTAGACTTTGAATCTGACCCCCAAATAGGGAAGAAACCCTATCAATTCTGAAGCTGGAATAGTTAATTTTTCTTCTTGTTGGAATCAGATCCAGCAATACATTTTTGTTAAAAATAGATTTATTGAATTAAACCTGCCCTCCACCTTGCAAGTTGATGCAAGTCTGATCTGAAATGATCCACCACAGATGCTCTCCCCACTCTGTGAGTTTGTGTGGATTGGCACTGCCAATCCTTCAAATCTAACATGTTCTAGAAACTGATAAATAGAATTCCAAGAAATCAGTGAAATTGGGAGGTAGAAAAGGGTGATAGACTGAATTTGGGAAAATGTTAGAATGGATGTAATTTGGAGAAAACAGAAGAACAAAGGCCAAGTATAAGACCTGCATGAGAAAGTATTACAAGACAGACGAACCTTCCAAGAGAAGGAATGGAAAGAAGGAATGGCTTAGCTCTGGAGCCTGAAGCCCTCTCAACATCTGGAGCCAGAGCGTGGGGTTAGGGTGGAGCTGAAATCAGAGTGGAGCAGTTTTGGAACAGGGAGCAGGAGCCAAAGTTCTGGAGCTGCTTCCCTTTCTGTTACCTTAATATACTGATAAAGTTTACTAAAAGTTACCAAATGCTGTAGGTAATTCATTTCCTAAAATAATCAAACCTCATTCTAACCTGACCCAAGCATTCTGTGGGTAGCAGGGCTCCCTGCCATGCGGCTGCCTGTTCATCTGGCCTTATGGGGCAGGCAAAAATAGAGGGCTCAGCATGGGTGGAAGCATCTGAGTTTGCTCACTGTTGGATTACCCTTGTTATCTATTTAGCCTTCCAGATAAACAATGTGTTAGTCTACAATGTACCAACTTAAAAGACAAATCTTTCTCAGCCCTTCTCACTGTACTATAACTGAACATTTGTTGCACAAACAGATAAAACAGTTCAGGTTTTCTCCTGTCCCTCAAGGTCATTCCTTCGGTCCATTACAATATTGCACATAGAGAAAATTGGTATAAGATGTTCTATTACTCCAGTGTTGATTGTGAAAATAGACAATTCATTAAACAATTTTGGAAATGTAACAATCATGTTGGATCATTTTTCATATTAGCTAATAATGTTGTAAAGCCCAATGATTTGGGGAAATGATTTGTAAGAGAATGAAACAAGTTTTAAAGGTGGGTTTCTTTTTTTCAGCTTGCTCATTTTTTAATTAAATATTATTAGTACTTATATTCCTGAAAAGTATACAGAACTGGCTTTGTACATAAGTAACAACTGCTAGGATTCTTTATACTTCTTATTGGAAATTATGAACAATCCCTTCTGCAGAAGAATGGCAAATTAAGTTATGGAAGTATGTACTGATGTAAAAACAAATTTCATATCTGAAAAATAAATCTGATATAGAATGTAACTCAATTTGGAAACGAGTTTTGGATTACAATCTTATAAACAAGTTATACTATAACCAAAGTTTGGGTTTTTCCTAACAAAATTACAATATTTAATCATATTATGATCTGTTAAATTCCCCAAATTTTCTAGATTAGGCAGAAATTATTGCAATTTTAAAATCATAGTCTATAACTTATAGTTTGAGTCATATTTGTTACAATTGTTAATTACCAGTTGTTAGAGTTGTTAACAATAACCCAGCTTTAACATTTTACTTATTTTAGTATTGACTTAAACCTTCAAACTGATATGACATTCTAATACGCAGATTTATATCATTGTTATTTTGAAATTTTCTAGCTAATTTTATGATGCCTATGAATTCTCTTTCTATTTTTTTCCTTTCTGTTCTTTTTCCTTTTTCAATTCTTCCCCGGTATTTTCTTTGATTGGACTTGTATAATTAATAAATTATAATCTCAAAATGGTAAGGCTGAAGGAATAGAGGGAATAATTGTTAAAGTGTGGAAGTAATTTGCATATGAAATGACAACACGTATATGGAGACTTCATATGTGCTTGATAATTGGAAAAATTCTGTTATTGTTTTCCTGTACAAAAGGTAAGGTAACAAGAGTGAATGCAAAAACTACTTGGGATCACTTTATTAAGCTTGATGGGTAGATGTTTGATAGAATTCTGATTGAAAGGTGGCAGCGAACAAAATTTGGAAAGCACAGTGTAGTTTTATACCCAGTAGGGAATGTGAATACTAGATTTTTGCTCTTCAGTGGATCATTGAGAAATACATGAACATACATGAATGTGAAGGGAAAAAAAGCTTCATTGCACTTCAGCTGATTTAAAGAAGCATATGATAAAGTGCATAGTCCATTGAATTATGGATTGGTTTGCATGAATGTGAAACTGAAGATTGATTGCCAGATGTGGTAAGAGGGGTAAATGATAGAAGTAAAGCAAAGATGAGAGTATATTAAATGGCATGCTTTGTGAATGATTCATCCCTGAGCAAGAAGTAGAATGTGTGAGCAGGATGAAAGATGTACTGTATGTTGAAGACTCTGGTCATACAGAGAGAATGAATGAAGGTTGAACTGCAAAACAGAGTTCTGAAAGAAGAGCAAAATATTCGAGAGAAAGGAGCAGACCTGAGAATGTCATGGCTGGATGGAATTGATGAGCTCCTCAAAAGAGAGGGGTGAGAAGTTAAAAAAAAAGATAATGCATGAATCAGTGTATAGATGTGGTGGAAACGAGGATGGTTGGTGAGGACAGAAAGATGTGTAGAGGCATAGTGAATGGTGTTGGCATAAGAAAGGTTTAGTTAGAGTTCCTTTGATCTCCTATGTTGAATTTATTTTTTTCACTACTTCTCACTCTTTTTCTGTGCTTGGCATAATGTTGGTTGGGATGTAAAATGAATAATGTGATGGGTATGTAAGTATACTTTTTTTAAAAAAAAATCTAGACTGAACTTCAGAACTAGTTTGAAATAACATGGCCAATCTTAGAACATGTAGAGTAGGACTGCATGTCTTGTTCATCTGTGGCTTAGTCTGTTGTGTGAGCCCAGCCAATTGTGATTAATTCAGGAACACACAGCTAAGCAAACGATGGCTCGGTATGATGAGCGAACCGAGTTGCAGTGTTAAAAGCAGGGATGGAAACACTTGCGCATAACATAAGAAAGAGATTTTCTAGAAAGTAGTGTGGGGTGGGAGAAGTGTTAACTGAATGCCCAAATAAAAAGATAACTATTAAATTAAATTGTATTGGTTTCCATTTTTGCTGGATCATACCTTTCAAAGATATGACCTCTTTACTAATTTATTATTATTTCTGATTTAAATAACTTATATGGCTGCCTATTTCATATAATGACCCTAGGAGGCTCAAAACAACAAGTAAAAACCAGAATAAAAATAAAACCACCCTTTCCACCACCTGCTAGACCAATCAAGCTATTACCCTCCTGACTCAACCCTCATCCTAGCCCAATGCTAGGAGGAAGAGCAAGGTCTTCACAGCCTTCCAGTAGGCTAGGGACCCCTGGAATCTCTATGCTTCAGGAAGCTTTCGTATTGATTGAGAAGTTGATTGATTCATTTTCATACTGAAAAGCAGTCTCTAAATTGTGAGTGGACAACCCACAGCCCTTGGCCAAAAAAGGGTGGCCCGTGGAGCTGGGTGGACCTCTACCCATCCCTGATCCATAGGGACCAAGGGAGTCTGTTGCACTTACAGGCTGCCTGATGAGAGATGAACTTCCTTTTACAACATGCAGCTCGGAATTGAAGTTATCTGTCCTTGGAAGAAAAGAAGGATTTCTGTGCTGCATGGACAACTGGATGGCGTGTACGTATGCTCCTGAGAGGGATTGTCTGTGGGTGTCTACACACACACTCAGTACATATATGTGGGTGCATGTTAAACTCTGCAGACACACTGAAACTTGTATTGAGCCTTATGCCAATTCTTGTCAATCAGCAGCTGCATCTACAGATTAGGGATTGCACTGATCATGCGTTTTGCTTGTTTACCTCTAGCTTTCTGGCTTGTGTGTATGTATTGGTGTGTATGTATGTGGCTATAGGCAATGTTATACATGCATAATCTAATCTGCTAATGCTTCTGCTTTCCTTCCACCTTCTTTTCTGGAAGCATCTTGGTTCATATTTTAAGTTTTGCAGCATATGCTTTTAACCTTGTGCCTGTTTACTGTGATGTATCATGCCTATGGTTTCATCTGAAGATCTCATAGGCCCAGCCCCATTTCTTCAGAGGGCGAAAATAGAAGCACTGTAACCACATTCATCCTCCTGGGCTTTACGGAGAAACCTGAATTGAGTCCTCTCTTCTCCAGCATTTTCCTTCTCCTGTATGTGCTTACGGTACTGGGCAATGGCTGGATGGTCACCTTGATCAGAACTGAACAGCGTCTGCACACCCCAATGTACTTCTTCCTCAGCAACCTCTCTCTCTTGGATCTTTGCTATTCCTCAGTCATTGCACCCAAGGCCCTGGAGGCTCAGCTACAACAGGGCAAGGCTTCCATTTCCTTGCCAGCTTGTGCAGCTCAGATGTTTTGTTTTACCACTCTGGTGACAGCAGAGTGCTTCCTCCTGGCAGCCATGGCCTATGATCGTTTCCTGGCCATTTGCCACCCTTTGACTTACACCTTACTCATGACCCACAAGAACTGCATTTGGCTTGTGCTGGGGGCTTACAGTTGTGGCTTAGTGGGCTCCATCATCCAGACTAGTGGAACTTTCCGGTTGTCCTACTGTGGGCCAAACCATATCAACCACTTCTTCTGTGATATCCCTGCTGTCTTGAAGCTCTCTTGCTCCAACACTCGGCTTTCTGAAGTAATCCTTTTTGCTTCCACAAGTGTCATTGCCATAGTAACCACAACCACCATCTCTCTTTCTTATCTCCGGGTCTTGTGGAATGTCCTCTGGAGCCACTCCACTCAAGGGCGACAAAAGGCTCTCTCCACCTGCTCTTCCCACCTCACCACTCTGAGCCTCTTCTACGGCACCGCTATCTTCATGTATGCCCAGCCAAGGAACAAGAATGGATCACAAGATCAAGACAAGGCAGTCTCCATGTTTTATACTCTGGTGATTCCTCTGCTGAACCCAGTCATCTACTGCCTGAGGAACAAAGATGTGAAAGAGGCCATGAAACATCTGTTGAGCAGGAAGATTGGCAGCCTGGCCATGCGGTAGCTTTGAAGATGGAAATGGCTGAACATCAGTGTCGTAGGTTTGCTTTAGGACAGTCTCAAGCACAGGCAGGTGGTTTGAGAAGTCTCATGAACTAGTTAGTTTACTGGTGGATTGCCTAGCCCCTTTATTTTTGTTTATTCATGGTCCCTGTAATCCATCTGAGAATGGCTAAGATCTAGCCTTGTGCTGTCTGAAAGCTTGCTGAGGCGCCGGGGCTTTACAGGGCTTTACAGGAACATGGCCCTGGAGATTTCTCCCACTATGACTTACTGCTACACACTGTCTTCCAGGAAGGCACCACAGCCAATCTTAGCTTGTCTTTGAGCTGGCAGCCTGTCAGCCTTACCAGGTAGACCAGACAGAAAACACAACCAGATGAGCTAATTTTACTTTATTGTAAAGCTACATTAACAGAATCTTGCAAGTACAATTCTCCACCCCCTCCATCTCCTTTAGAGCTCAAGAATTAGGGAGGATCCCTTCTGAGCCCCTTGCCCTGCCTGCTTTCCAGCTTCAGGCCATGCTGTCTCTTATCTGACTGTTCCCTTGGCAGCATCTCTTCATCCTGTCTCCCAAAGTCTTTCCACACATATAATTACGCAGCCTCTCTCTGCTGCTGGACCTCTTCCATGAGTCACTGTCATGGGGTCTCTTTGGTCAGCCTCAGCCTCTAGGACTGAGACATTTTTAGCAGGTCATACAATTCCCGCACTAGTTTATCAATTGGGCCTCTTCACTGGGCTTCAGCTAGTGCACAATGTAGCTAGAGGGCGTCCTCAATACCCTGGCCTCCTAAGCCTCTTCTGGCTTTCCCTGATGGGCCTCTTTAGAGGCTTGCTGCAACCAGGTCACACCACACCTCATTGCTTCCCTGCTGGAGGTCTCTTCCTGGCTGGACTGTTTCCTTCCTTCGCTGCTGCAGTTTGCTTCAGGCATACGCAGCTGAACTTGTTTTCCTCTGGCTCTTCAGCCACCCAGCTTTCCACTCTGTTCAGGCTCAGCGCAGCGCAAACACTTTCAGCTCCAACGGTATCTCACTCATTTCAGCCAGTGTCAGCCCTACAAGGTAGAGGAGACTAAGAAACCAATGCCATACAGGTCAGGACTACTTTCATTGTAATAGCTATAGTAACAAAATCTTGCAAGTCTGAATGTGCTTCTCCCACCCTCATTTTATCTTTGTATGAATCAGGGCGGGGCTTGTCTGAGGCATTTTCTCAAGTTACTTTCTTGGCCCAGGCTCAAGCCCCTCTTATCTGACCGTTGCCTTGGTAGTGGATCTTCTTCCTGCCCTTCAAGGCCACTTCTTATTTCCTCTACAGCCAAATCCAACTGCAGGAAGAACCTCTCCCTCATCTCTCTGTGCTGGTTGAAATTTCTTCTTTGATCTTGCAGTGCCATCATGGTTGGCAGGTAGGGCTGTTTCAAAGGAACGGAGGAAAGTGAGGCTACAGGGCTCTGCCTTTTCCAAGCAGTGCAGGCCTGTCTTTCCAGTCAGTCTATAGAGATAAAAGCTAAAGGGCAGAAATGGTAGAAATGGCCAGTTCTGATGAAAGGTTCCTTTAATACGTTAACAAATCCAAATCTCTACTTTCTATACTTACGTCAGTGCACACTGGGATAGGAATATGATAGGGAAGTAACAGGAGGCAATGCAGATCAAATAGCCTGCATTAGGGTGTTCAGAAGTTAGGAGATAATTCACATAGTCAAAGAAGGCCACGTGGGCAAAGGGGATGGAGTATAGTTAATGATTCGGCAAGAAAGGAGAAATGATCTACTATGTGACAAGAATTGTGGTGTGCAGCCTACTTAATAGACCCTCTCTCTATATATTATATATTTCTATTCAGAATTAAGTCTAAAATAGGTCTGACTTCAAAGTCAGTGGGCACAAAACAGCAACTTCTTTCATTCTAGGTTCTAGTTTCACAGGTTACAAGTGCTAGAGAAGCTGATCACCATCCTTCTCAGCTAGCACTGGGTGCCACAAGCTACACAGATCACTGAAATAGAAGGCTATTTGAAAATGCTAAATATGCTTGTAGATATGCCACCTGAAGTCTTACATGTTGCAAACTACCATAAGTTTACTTAGAAATAAATCCCAGTGAGAGTTAGTTCCAGATAAATAGACAAAGGAATGCAGTCATAGCCTTTTCCCAAAGGAAGAAAAAATATCCTAATCATCAAGAAATATCTTGCAATTACTTTAAATGTGCTTTGTTTCTCCTCTCCCCTCTTCTTTGATAACTATTTTAAACCTATGGTAACATAACGATGAAAATGAAGGAAAAGCTGTTGTTAAAATTATCATTATTCTATAATGCTCTCATATGGTCTTTCAACTTTCATCAGAACTCTTCTCATCAAGAAAATATGAACTAGTTAGAGATATTCTTAGACAAGTTACAGACCCAGAATTGCAAAATGACTTAAATCTAATTTCCAGCAGCCTCAGTTCTGGAAGATTAGTGTGGGTTCAGCCAACTATCTCACTACTTTAGATCTGTCTAGAGCAGCGTTTCTCAACTTTGGCAGCTGTCAGATGTGTGGACTTCAACTCTCAGAATTCTGAGAGGCTGGGGAATTCTGCGAATTGAAGTCCACACATCTGACAGCTGCCAAGATTGAGAACCACTGGTCTAGAGGCCTGGGCTTCCTTTAATGTATTACTGTCTGCTTTGCTGGAGGTACCAGCTTAAAAAGATTCCCTGGGAGGATTGAACATGCCTGTTCAGATCAGGTGGAATTGAAGCAACTAGCCATGTTTTACTTATTGCAAGTATTAGAGGGACATGAAGCTTAAAACCTTTTAAAATCAATCCTTTCTTGGATCTACAGAACATGATTATTTTATCTTTTCACTACCCCCACTTTCTGTTTAGCGACTACCTTGGTTAGCGACCATTCGCAAATACAATAGTAATAAAAAATTCATTTTCCCACCAATGTGCGCATTTACACCTATATTTTTTACACCGGACAATGGATACTGGAGTGAGAGTAATGCTGGTGTAACTGTACGAGAACTTTATCTGAATGAGATGGCAGCAACCAGTGACCTTCATGGTGTCTCTCTCTCTGAGTCACATGTTCACTTAGTGACCATTTGGCTTAGCAACCTGGTTGTTAGATCAGAACTCAGTTACTAAATGAGGAATGGGTGTATTAGATAGGCACCAGGGCAATGTACAAACCTAGGTAAGATACAAGCCAAAGCAGCAGCATGTAAGGCCTGAAATGAGATAACAGTAATATTATAGGAATATCATAATATTCTAGTGAATTTTGTTACAAGGAGCCTCTATATAGCTACTGTGTAAATATTGTTTTTGCATTCTGCTTGATATTCCTGGGTTTTGACCGTAATAAAGTTTGTTTCTTTCATTCATTCCATGATGAATTTTAAGTTGCAGTTTTAGCATTTTAATGTATAATCAATAGACCATAAACAATTCCACATCTAATTAATTAAATTTATTAAGAGGAAGGACATACATTTAAAGCTTCTGAAACAGCACCAATGACATTAAGGCATTTTCTAGTTATTTCAGGATCACATGCTCCTAATACAGCAATCATATCAAATGCAGTTCAGAGATACTTATTATTCAAAGACCCTCTGGAGAAAAGTATAAAAAACTATAAGTAAAACTGGGCTTGGAGATCAGTGAAATCCCTTTATTATAATGCTATCCAAGAAACATCCCTTCCTCTCCCTTGACTACTTTGACTGACCAAGGGCATGAATGGCTGCATTTTCTAGCACCTCCACCTTTTGCCTGTCCTTTGCTGGCATCACTGCAAGATTGGCCATTGCTTGGGCTACTGTCGTGGTAGGAATAGACATAAATGTGGGGAAGAAGTAGGCTACCATTCCAAAGACTTTCCTGGCCATCCATTCACCAGGCCGAATTTCTTGACGATCACATAGCAGCACCCTATGGAAGAGAGGCCGAAGAAGGAACTTTGTTATATGATACCTGGATTTTATTGCTGCTCAGCGTGGCAGCAACAAGAATGTAGCATTTTCTTATTAGCAACAAAGAAGCGTGGAGTAAGATAATTTCATAAAAACAGGATGTAAGGGGATGAGATAGGAATACTGGGTTTTAATACATGAAAGCCATTTTTAAAATGAGTTATTGTTTGATTATTGATACAGTACTTGCCAAAATTTACCTGTATGACAACAGAATATCCTGAAAAAGTTTGATTACAGATGTAACATTATATGGTACTAATGCATACATGTAGTCCTTGAGTAACGACCATTTGTTCAGTGACCGTTTGAAGTTAAGATGGTGCTGAATGAAGGGACTTATGACTGGTCCTTGAAGTTCCAGTCATTGCAGTGCCCCTGCGGTCATGTGAACAAAATTCAGCTGCCTGGTAACCAGCTTGCACTTACAACTAGTAGCAGTGTCCTGCGGTCACGTAATCACCATTTCTGACCTTCCCTGCGGCTTCCCCCAAGCAAAGTCAATGGGAAGCTGGCAAGGAAGGTTGCAAGTCACTGGGGTAAGTCTCCCCTCCCGTCATTTCTTTGCTCGCATGTACTGCCCCCTCCTTCCCTCCTTCACTTGTACACACCCCGCACCCTCTTTCCCTGGCCCCCCTGTGATCACATGCACTCTATTCCCTTTTTCCTCAGCCTCTCTGCGCTTGCACCCATGCACCCCGAGCCCTCTTTCCCCAGCCTCCCTGCGACCGTGTGCACCCTGCACCCTCATTCCCTGGCATTTCTGAGCTCTTGCTGCACTGAGCACCCCCTCCCCTAACTTGTGTGTGGCCTGTGCAGGGCCTTCCCCACACCCCTGCAGCAATCCTGCGCTCCCTCTGCTTCCCGCTTAATGAACTGGGCGTTTCGATGACAACCGGGACTGCCTGGATTGCCGTCACTAAGTGATGTGGTCGCATGACGTCTTGCTTTACAACTGCACCACTTAGCGATGGCAATCCCAGTCCCAATTGCAGTCATAACTCGAGGACTACCTGTAAGACAGTGCTTCTAGCTGAATTGATTTCTGTCCCAGAACAATGTATTGGTTTAGTATGAATGGAAATATTTCAATACATCTCCTTCGTTATATAATAGGAGGAAAAAGCACATTTCAATAAAAAACTAAGAATTTTGATAAAACAACATGTATTGCTTTATCCGGAAACTCACTTAAATCTGCACCCTACTGGTTATCATGGCCCAGGCTCTGGACTCAGATTCAGATTCAGAATCTGAAGCAGCTGCTCCAGCTGAGCCTGTGGAATATCAGCCTCAGGAGAGACAAAGCCAGGCATCACAGGAGGCTGATCAAACACAGGCACCACCTGAGCAGCTGCTGAAGTCAGATGAGGGTGACCTAAGGCCTCCCGGCTGCTGCACCCAAGCAGCGCAGCGCAGCGCAGCGCAGCGGAGCAGAGCAGAGCAGAGCAGAGCAGAGCAGAGCAGGTCTATGAGGCTCCTTGGCAAGCAAGGGAGTCAATCTCTTGACTAGTGACAGCTGGCTGCACCCTGATTTAAGAGGCAGCCCTGACCCATGTTCCCTTTGCTGGGAACAACTGTCCGACCTCCAGCTCTTGTATGTCATTCCTGTAATCCTGCTTGTGAAACTCTTGACCTTGCACTGGCTGACAAGCCTGACTCGGCTCTCTGAACTTTGAACTGGATTTTGACTGCTCTTTGGCGTGCTCCGGTTGAAAGTGAAACCACCCAGGCAAGCTTACTTCCTGAGAGACTTTGCTGATTTACATGTCTTCCCTCATCTGCTGTTTTCTGCTCAGCCTTGAGTAAACTGCTTTCCTCACCTAGCAACTGTGTGTGTGAGTTTGAGGCCTGAAACAGGACACTGGCAAACAGAGAAAATCCTGGGCGCACTCAGCATTCATTGCTTGATTTTACTTCCTTTTCCTCTGGGATGGGAAATGAGGTGTGTCCAGGACTGGTGGGAAGCTGAAGAAATAAAACCTCCTGACATGGCCACATCTGTTGCTGGAGATGCCAAAGCTAACAAACTATAGAAGGGTTTTTTAAAAAGATAATGCTAGATTGTATTTCCAGTAAGGCACAAATATTCGCCCAAGCTACAAAAGCACAGCCACACCATGGCAGCTGCAAGCAATTCAGCTGAGCAAGCAATTCCCCTCTAGAGCCCTGGAAGAGACTATTAGTTCCTTCGGTTATTCTAGGTGGCTCATATAATATGGTGAGTGGCCACAGGCGAAGGAAAACGGTTCCCTGTGACCTGGGTGTGAGTTTTGGGTTTGCCTTGGGAGGGCCAGGGCTTAAATTTCTGCTCATCGATAAAAAACAAAATAGGGCACTCACTCACTCGCTTGCATGTTAGTCTGCCTTACAACCTTGTGGCTTGGACTGTATCCCTGATTACATTCAAAATAAGTTCTTGAATGTGCTTCTGCATAAACAATAATGGCTGTGGATTAGATTCTCACATCTAGTCAAAACTGTCACTGGTATTAGTTCTGACCAATTCTTCTAATCATGTGTATATGGAAGTATACCTATGCTTCCATACTTGGAGATCAAAGCAACATTTAAAAATGGGGTACATTGACACGGAACCTTTCCACATCTACGCTGTTTATTTGGGGTACCCTTGGCTTTAACAGCCCACAAGAGGCGATGTTGTTAAATTTAAAATAGTTGAATTAATTTTGTTACATTGTAAAAAAGAGAAACTTCAAACCATTACTACTCAGCAGCACTCACAACTAATACAGCCTCCTGTGTGATGGAGTGGGCAACCTCCTACATGTCCACCAGCTGAATGTTTGCCCTTCCATTAGATTCATGATTCATGAATATACTTACGCTGGTCTAAATATGGAGAATCGGTCAAATTCAAGTGCCTGAATCCTGTTTTCTACTTCACCCTAGAGAAAAAGAAAAAAACCACCATTGGATGAGATCTCTCTCCTGTACATACAAACCCACAGAGGCTGGAAAGTATACAAAGTAAGAAAGGAAGGACTGCTGAAGATCGATCAATGTCAGATGGCAGAGGAGATATCCCTTCTCAAGCATTATTTGGTTTCATGCTTAAAATTATAAGCTTCAGACAAAAAGCTAACCTGCATGCTCCATAATGGTTAGAAACCATAGATCCTCAACCAAGAATCTTTCTCATGAAAATGCATTGCCATCTACATTATGCTGTAGGTCACAGGGTACCATTTTCCTTTGCCTGTGGCCACTGAGCATATTATTTGAGCAACATGGAATAACAGATATAATTAATAGCAGTATCTTCCGGAGCAATTGCTTCCTGAACTGAAGGAAGCAGTATTGACTGGGGCTGTTGTGGCTTGTTGCTGAATGTATCTGGAGGGCATCAAGTTGCCTATCATGGAATTAGAGTGGCAGCCTATGCTTGGGAAAACCCAAATTCAGCTCTTAACTCTGCCTAACTATCTCACAGGGAGTTTTCCTCAGGCTTAAGAGTAGGAGAAAGAATCAAGTATATCATCATGATCTCCTTAGAGGATACATTAAACAGGAAGCCCCCCTCTCTCTCTCTAATCCCAAATGGCAGTAGAATGGAAGAATGGAGGATCTGGCACTGTATATCAAGATAAAACTTAGAACCTGGGTTTCTAGGGACCCAACCAAGGTGGTTTTCTCATCCGTTGCTTATCTCATCTTGCAGCCCATCAGACGCACCTTGGTCCGTAGATAGAGGAAACTGCTGGAGCTATCTGCACCTTTGCTGGATTCTAGGATAAAGTGGCGGCAGCCCCCAGCTTTGGCTAGCTTTGCTGCATGCTCAACGTAGTCACGGTCAACACGCACAAATCCATCCTGTGTTTATAGAGAGAGAAAGGACCATTTACTTATTTGAAAAAGTCTCCCCTTTCCAATGGCCTGGAATGAGTTAGAGACCATTTGACGTATCAAGAGTCGATATATCAAGAGTTATCCAACCTGAAACCTCAGGGTTGTTTCAACTCCAAAACCTTGTATATTACAACCAGGCACCTCCAAAAACTGCTATGAATTTTAATGTGGCAGAAGGGAAAAAATTAAATATATACCGATCAGAGAATAACATTACAATATATAATTGTATTTAATTAAATGTAAATGCAAACTAACTGAGATGAAATTTATTTTTTGTGGTGTTGGCTCCTCATTCTTTGGGGAGCAGGGCCCTTCTCATGCCACTCAACAATCAAGTGCAACCCTTGGCCCAGAAGAAGTTGTGCCTACCGGGGGTGCAAGGTAAATCCAAAAAAATTAAACTAGTAAACGACAGCCAGTACAGTGGGCGACTTGGGCAAAATCCTCTGTCAACTATGAAATTTGGAAAAGATAGTTTACAAAATACGCCACTGGGTTACAGTGAGCAAAAGGTAAGCTAAGCTGATATACACTTTTAGCACTTTGGAAGAAACACAAACTTCTAAACTCTTCACACCTGTTTCTAATCAGGCCAACCCATTCCCTCAAAATTCCAAGCACCCATTTCAACCTCCTGTCTCTCAAATCCCAAGGGACTCACCTTTCCCAGTTTGATTCCTCCAAGTGTATTTAAATACAACTACCATCAGTCCCCAGAGCCGCTAGAGCTCTAGCCCAATATAGCTGGAAGATGCCAAACTGGGAGAGGCTGAAATCATCCATTTAATCCCACCTCCCAGCAAATTCCACTCTTGGGTGTATTTTATCCCTCTTAACTTCCTCCCAATCTTCCACCTTTCTCAGTTCCTCCCAGACCCAGGTATTGCCCTGGTCTCCCTCCTTACCGCTCCAGCTTTGGCTCTGCTTGTCCCAAGGCAGCAAAACCCTACGTCATGTCCTTGGAAGGCAACAGCAGATTCATCTAGCTTCTCAAAGTCAACAACTTCTTGGACCTGGAAACAGGTAGGACCCAAACAACCAAACAGGAAAGAAATAACTGGAGACTCCAATGGAGAAAATGGAACGTATGTGTCTCCCTGCCTCCCAAAACAAATGAAGATAGAACACCTCCTGACTAACACTGAAGCTTCAGCTGATGTTGAGGAGCCAAGATGAAATGATCAGTCATTTTACACATATTAAAAACAACCGCATCATGTCCCATCTTACCCCTTCTCTGCTGGTCTCGTCACCTCTTCTGAGAGAACACTGACATAAGGAGGAAAAAAGGACCCCGTTTCCTACTTGGACTCTTTATGGAGCGACTCACTAAGGTGGAAAAAGTTCTCAAGTGAATCTCTGCTTTTTGTGCCTGAATCTTGCAAACCATGGAAATGTTCAGTTTTCTATCAGTCTTGAGCAATTCTTCACTATTTTCACTGGAAAATAGGTACATCTGCATCATTTGTAGGGGCATGTGCAGAAACTGCCCACCAAGATGGGCAGACAGACAAGAAATGCTGATGTTCCCACCCAGATGTGTGGTGAGAAGGAACATAGAAACAAACGTTTTCTGCTAGGGCTCCCCTCTTGAGGAATAAGCTACCCACTGAAATAAGAAAAGCACCATCGCTGTTGATGTTTAAGAAGCTAGTTAAGTCATGGTTATTTTGGAGAGCATTTAGGAACAGAAGAATTGAATAGATTAATGTACCTGAGGTAAGTGATGGGTACTGGTAGTAAATTATGGTGTTATATTGTGTTATGGTATTGAGTATGTATTATGTACTTGTTCTTTTTTGATATGAACTTTATGTTTTGTTATATAGTCTTATATATCAATACTTGTCTATATCTAAAAAGGTATGTTAGCCACAGATTTAATTGGATGAAGTAGCATAGAAGCATCTGAAATAAAAATGCCATTAAGCTAACAAAAGAGATACACCACATAAGAAGATGCTTCAGTCTCTTGAAATCCCAGCAACTTTGTATGATGGATATTGTAGTCTAGCACATAAAGGACTGAAGGGGGTTATTACATAAGACAGTTTGGTTCCTCCAATTCTTTTTTACGTGGCCATTTTCTTAATGGCACTATATTCCTTACATGATTTATGTATATATTATGTCCCACATAATTAGATTTCTAAATTTTTAACACTTTGGAGACAGCTGTCAAGCAACTTTTAGTAAACAAATCATTCAAATGTTTATTTGGTAGGCATTTAAAATTGTTGGCCTGTTTTAATTGGTTTAGATTTCTGGCTGCTATTTTAAACTTGGATAGACAACTTAATAACATTTTCAATTACTTACATTTTTGACAAACTTGTAAAGTGTCCTATTTGATATAGAATAGAGAAGTATAAAAATACTGAAATAAAAGATATGTAATACATAATTTATTGCTATAAACATATATCTTCCACTTATTACTTTCAAGAAATGTTGAGAGTACCTAAGACTGAATTTCCAGTTAGTATGGATCTATAATTTTTCTGGGCACTAGGTTGGAAATGACTATAATAGTCCATAACAAAAATCTGTGTGATGTAGCATCTGGAATGCAAATTAGGTCCAGGGAGATCCAGGTTTAAATCTCTATCCAGCTATGAAGTTCATTAGATGAATGTGGGCAGTCAGTCTCTTTCAACTTCATCTATGCTGCAGTGTTGATGTGAGGATAAAAGGCAATGGGAAGGAGGACAAAAACATAGGTTAAAAAAAAAGGGTTTTGTTTCATACCACATTACTGTAAAGTAGCCCTTCCAAATTCAGCTTTCGGCGGCCAATGAGGGTCACTCGAGAGAATTTTTGCTGTTTCAAGATTTCACGTAGCAATTCTTTCCCAGTTTCTCCAGAGGCACCCAAGATGAAACAGCTTTTATTTTTTTCCTGGGAATGCTCCTGGAGGATCTTCTGGTCTTCTGACTTGGGAACAGCCATACTGTTGGCAAGAAGCAACAGTGGTAAAAGAAAAAACAAAAAACAGCATTTATAATTCGGTCCTCTACATCATGCAGAAGTTAATCCCAAGAGGTTCACTGAGGGTTCCTCTCCCAAATCAGGCTGTGCAGGACTGCAGTTTCAACTTTGCAAGAAATCAATAGTTTGAAAGTTGATAATGAATATGGAGACACAGCTAGCGATCGTGGGAGCAAACAAGGGTTTAATTTCTCCAAAACAACTTTTATAATTTCCGCCAGACTATCACAGGATCATTGCCTGCTATGAGCAAGATCTATGACCAGAAATTAAGGATGAGATTGCGCGAACAATCTCATGATTGTGAACTTGGAAATCTTATAGCTATATACTGGCTATACGATTGCAAGAACAGCCTACACCAGAATACAGTTATGAGATTCTTTACTCTGAAGAAAGTTATCAATAAGGTTTACCCCCATAAGTGAAGAAGGGGCGAGTTTCTCCCCCCCCCCCAGATAGTGTACTCTCTGTGCGTGTGTGTGTGCTTTAATTTAAGAGAGACCCAAGGAACCAAGGCGCTCCCAGATCTTGTTCAACTACATCTCCCCGAGCCTTCACCATCGGCTGCGCTACTTGCAGCTGCCGAGAAGTGCAGTTCAGCCACGTCTCTAGAAATCCGGCCCTGGCTGTCATTTACACCGGGGCAGAGCAATTGTAAACGGAAGCAAGGAGCTCCTTTTCCTTTCTGATATACTTTCCCTCGCAATAGAAGCTACTGTCTTTCTTGGAGAACTCGGTTTCTTCCCCCGAGAAACCGCCCCAAGGGAACACCGCTTTAGCAACAGGCAAACGTCTCTTCCCGCCTTTTCCTCGCTGTCCTTCCCGGAGCTCTTCCCATTTTTCTTCTTGCAAAAAATGTCCAGCAACGCTCTCCCCCCGGGACTGCCTTGCAGGACCTCCTACCTAGCCTAAGGAGAGAAGAAACTGCTGCAACCCCTTTACACTCGGAAATACTCCGCCTCGTTACGTTCCAGGCTCTCGTCGTACGTCGGGGCGCCTGGACGGGCCATCCACCGGCGGCTTCGCGGGCTGCGGTCCCAGCCGAGGAAGCGCCGACCGCCCTCCTGCAGCGCCGCTTCGCAGAGAAGCACCAGCAGAGCCGCCTCCCGAGCCGCGACGCATGCGCAGAATCGTTCTGCCGCTGGCTCAGCGGGACTGCCCCGGGGCCTCTGTCCTTATTTTCGGTAAATGATATTTTGAACAGGTGAAGTTATTGCAAAGGGAGAAACTGGAAGCTTCACTTCAAAGTAAAATGTTCCGTAACACTTTAAGCAAGTTATAGCATATTAACACCGCATATAACTGATCCTGTGCATGTAATTGATACTCTAACTCAGTGTTTCTCAACCTTGGCAACTTGGAGTTGAAGTCCGCCCATCTGAAAGTTGCCCCAGTTGGGAAACCCTGCTTGAAATAATTCCGCATTTCAACATCCCTTCAATAAAAAATACTAACAGAAATGATATCTTTTATACTTTTAAAATATCATCAATGGCATTAAATTTTTTTCTATTATTTTAGAAACAAAGAAGAAACAAACCTAATTCAGGAGTTTATACAAACTGTATGAATATGAACATGGGTTTTGGGTTTTTCTGAGCAGTGGCACATGAGGACATCATGAACCAAATGTATGACTCGTGATAGTTCTGATGCCAACATTATGTACCAAAACTGTGGAAACCTGCCGAGCCGTTAACATTCCTTCCTATTTTGGTAGGATTTACTTTTTTTTTTTTACGTTTAATAGTGAATACTGATAAGAACAATAATGGTAGGATATCATAATTTAAGGAGTAATAATTACACTATAGGATAGGCCGTTTGATTTCATGTATAAATGACATTTAGGCGGCCAAATTATAATTATGATATAGATTTAACTTGATATTATTATATCTAAGATTTTTAATTAGACATGTTATGTGCATTTTTAGTTGTACTAGTCTATGACTGTAATAAACTGATTGATGGATAATGGTGAATACTGTGCAGTATATCTCTTGTTTATTCAGCAATGTATAGGAGGCAGTCTGGTACTGAACTATTTTAGATGATACATTGCATAAGCCCTATATGATAGCTGGATCGATGGGGATTTAGTCCAACAATTTTAAGGCACCTCAATATCTACCCAGGGTTACAGAGCAAAACTAGCTGGGGAATTCTGGGAGCTGAAGTTCGCACATCTTAAACGTTGTCAAGGTGGAGAAACACTGCGATAGAGATTCATTTCTAGCAGGGCCATGTCAAGTTTTGAGGAAGCTGCCGCTAAACTCAAGCTAGTGAAGAGGAGACTGTCAAGGAAGGCAAACTCCAAGGAAGATGGGAGGTGGAGAGACTTCTCTGCACCCTGCAGACAGCCATGCTAACTCAAGGAAAACCATGGGCAGCCTACGGGGGCTCCATGATTGCAGTCACACCTCCAAAATGGACCTTCACCCAGAGATTCAAGAAATGGAGGGAACTGTTTGAACCTATTACTAGGATGAAGTAGTGATGGCCATTGTTCCTGGCTAACTTTGCGGAAGGCACACATAGCTGAGGTCAACCCACATTGTGGCGGTGGGAGAGAAAGTGGCAGTCACTAATTAGGGTCTGTATATTCTCTATATTCGTTCTTTATTTAAGGTCAGAAAACAATGCAATGGACATGTCCTACTGAGAAGATCTGAGTGACACCAAGTGGCGCTTCCAGATAATTTTGAGAAGGCTCATTTTAGTGACCTAATCATGATATAATGAAGGCAGGGATGATTACTCTGGTGGTTGAACATTATTTTGTAGCTTTTCATTCTTGGCTGCCGTTTCACTCTCTTTTGGGGTCATGTGTGGTGTGTTTTTTGTTATCATTTATATTCTTGTTTTTATATTTAAACTTTGGTCACCACTAAAGAAACTTTGGTAAGAGAGGTGGCCATATTAATCTAAATAAAATATTATTTAAAATTAAATATTAATCTAAATAAACAAACTACTGCTGGAACTGACTGGCTCAGGAATTTTTTTTTCCCTCTAACTCTTGATAAATTAGGACCTCTGGTAAATTGCCAAAACATGTTGAAGATTACACGTCATTGCTTTCTCCTGTAGATGTGTGGAGATATAAACATCCCCTGGGAAAAAATATACTTATTTTCTCCTTCTTATAAAACATATTTAAGAATAGATATGTACTAGATGATGAATTCATTATTACCTAAATTCCAGGAAGTAGAAATTGCTCTATTTCCTTAGGCAGACCACAATCCAGTAATTGACAGAGAACTATTGAGCAGAAGGTGGAGACTAATTTATTATTAGTATATAATGATATTAAGGAGGTATCAACCTGAATTAAAGAGCTTCTTCCAAACCAGCTTGACACCTGATGTTTCTTTGTTCACAATATGGGAATTTATCAAAAGATTTTTGAGAGGATTATTTATTTCTCTGGCATCAAATAGAAAATAAGCCACGCAAAAACAGAAAGGTATATTGTTGAATGATTTGAAAAAAATTGAGTCAAGATAGAAGCAGAACCCAGTGGTGGACACAGCACAAAAATTAAGGAGATTCATAACCAGATCTTCTGGAAGCATAGCAGAACTGCAAGAAAGTAAATGCTAGTCAATAGAAATATTTCAAGAAAGGTAATAACCAGACAAATTATCAGTTTATCAATTGGAAAAAGAACAAGTGAAGAAATCTACTACCTCGATCTGGGATGACAAGAAGTATGTCTCCACTGCAAATGAGACAAACTGACAACTCAGTTTGTTAAATATCTCACTCAATTATATGGAAGGCAGGGACCAAGTTTGGAAAAGATAATCCAGTACCTTGGACGTGACATGACACAAGTCATAAAATTTATTGATTAGCAAAAGGATGCACCTAATAAGCCATTTACAGAGGAAGAGACATAATAGGCAATAAAAAAGTTAAAGCTGAATAAACTTCTAGGACTGGAGGGATTCTCTGCAGTATACTATAAGACTTTCAAGGAATCCTAACAAAACCATTAACTTACCCAATGAATGAAATAAAACTGTGTTGCATATTACCTCTATTGTGCCAAGAGGTTTTCATAACTCTGAAAGATAAAATAAACATGAAAGATCCTGTAGAAAGATGAAATAATCTCCTAGCAGACGTAATTCACTCTAATTAGATGGGATCTATTCTGAAGAGATACATGAAAGACAATATCAGATAGTTTCAGCGCTACTGATAATATCAATCAGAAAAACAAGAAGGTGGGAAATAGATCACTTAGAATTTCATTAGCTGAACTAAGACTATCTTTTAAGGATGGTGGTTTTGGTTTACCCGATTTTTAAAAATATCATTGGGTTTCTATTTTATTGGCAACATCAGTGTGGAATGAATATCAACCTTTGGGGGCTTTGTTGGAAAGTTTATGTTTATTTCTGTTAGGGTTCTGAAAATTGCTGGGATTGACGTGTAGTAGAAAGGGTATTTTGTTTCCAAGTTTGCAAGCTCCCAGACATGTCTGGGCCCTGTTGGGTCATAGACTGGATTTGGATGTTGAGGCTCATGAATATTTAACTTTATAGAAAAATTCCATTTTTGCGGGTAGGGGGGGACATACAAGATGAATGTGTAGTGGACCGCCCCACTTACAACAGCGGGAACCAAATGCCCTGAGTCCCTTAGACATCACAGTTTCCTCTTCTGAAGCAGCTGTAACATGTTCGGTTGCAGCATTTACTATAAAATGTTGTCAGGAAGAGATTTCTAAAAATGAGACTACAGATCTTGTGTCAAGGCAAAGCTTCCTGACGGTGCAGACTGTTCTATCCATTTTTGATTATTTAACAGAAATAAAAGTGAAAGTGGATTCATTGAAAGAGTCCCTTGATGTATTTACTCGGTCCTTTTACAATAAATGAACTCAGATTGCTAAAGCAGAAAGCTCTGAGTCCAAAAATGATCAAGCTGTTGCAACCCAAAGTAAAGACTCTATCGCTGAATCTACTGAAAAAGGGAACAAACCCCCCAAAAACCTGTCCTTCAACTTCTGAGATACGGAAGGATTGAAAACCAAACACAAAACAACAGTATGTTGCAAACTAATCAGATTTACCTACAAATCACTCTTAATAGACTCAACAGGGGACGGTGGGGTTCAAAGAAAGTGATACGTTATTCTTAACTCAGTAACTTTGATGCCATTACTACACAATTGACTTACATTTGGTAGAATGGTTTCCTAGTAAGATGGGCTGTAAGCGAATCCTACTGACATTCAAGAGTCTATAATTCCAAGTATACTTTTTTAAATGAAGCCTACACGCTGACCACTTTCCTAATATTCCTTTGTTTTAATAATAACTTTATTTTTCTAAAGAACAATAAAAACTAACAAGAGCTAATATTAAGAAAAATAATAATGAAAAATAGAGATTAGAAAAAAAGAATACAGTAGTAAAGATCAAAAATGCGGGGAAAAAAGAAGACACAGAAAAAAAAAAAGAATTGACTTCCGACCCTCCTTGCAACAGATATAAGTAACAGTATACATCAAACTTTTGCTCTAAATTTACAACATAATTTCCATTATTTCTATTAACCCATATTATTTGTAATCATCAAAACCATACCACATAATTTCATTGTTTTCTGTTTCCCACAAAAAGTCCAAAAAAGGTTTCCAATTAGCGTTAAAATTACACAAAGTCTTATCTCAAATCAAAGCCGTCAATTTCGCCATCTCAGCCAACTCCATCAGCTTCACCATCCATTCTTCCATTGTAGATAATGCCTTATCTTTCCATCTCTGTGTATGCTTTCCTAATATTTCCAAGGCATGTATTTTGTGAGACACAGATCTCCCCGCTTTTTGAGTCACTACATCAAGATGCTGCTAGGACTTTAAACGAAAATCAAGGAGTGGATATTGCAAAGATATCAAAGTTCCAAAGATAACAAACCAGCCCTGTCCTTGGGAAAAGTTTATTTAGATATGTAATTTCAGAAAGAGAAGGACAGATTGCAGCTGAACTGCTGGAGGCAGAATTAACTGACACCCTTGGAGCCTTGCCAAGTTGTGAACAGAAAGATTTGTTGAAGACATTAGAGGATCTTATGCAAACTTTAACCAGAGGGCACAAGACAGCTGCCCCACTAATTGACTTGGTCTCTGTGCCCCATACAGAAGGCTGCAAAAGCAGTACTAATATGAGTTCATCTCCAACACCCCTCAAAGACAGGCAACTAGACAGACAACCAGTTTGCGTCACTGAAGATTCGAATGCACCATTCGGGAGATGCAAATTCAGTCCCACAAATGACAGAGAATGTAAATCAGCGCTTATGGGTTTCCATCTTAGCTTCATTAAAGGGCACTTGGATATAACAGGCAGAGGCTGTTCCAGGGCAGCGGTTGGTAGCACAGGAGCCACTGGATATAACGCCCCAATGTTTCCCAGGAAATGTTTACACTAACACCTTTGCCTGCCCAAACTGGACGACTGAATGTTGAACACTAATACGACTTCTCTATCCTTCATTTCCTGAAACATTGCAGGGTGGAAATCCGGAAGTAGAAATCCATCATTACTGGCATAGATCTCCAGCTATGACATAGTTTTTTTTCCAGGAAAAATGGTTGTTTTTACCTTCTTGCCACATTGCAACAGTGGCTGGTGGCCTTTGCCCCATGCGTTCTAAATGGACCTCTCAGCAAGCAGCAATAATCACTAACTTGGTTAGAGGGGAACCAGTCAAGTCTCTTTATTCAGTAATAATGGATGAAAGAGAAGAATAAGGGCATTTGGATGATGAACCACAAGGCTGGGAGCAATGTTATTTGAGAGCTCAGACTGGAAGTGTACTTGGGCCTTGTATTTTTCCACTGAGATTACCCCAATGTCTTTGTTCAAGGTTTAAAAGAATGAATGTTCCCTTTTTACTTCCAGAATATACTACTGATTCTTTTGTTATTATCCATTCTGAGCCATCCTGAAAGCTGTTAATTCTTCTTTTAAAATTGTGTTACCCTTTGTTTTGAGTTTTATAACTGCTTTTAGGCATGGGCATTCGATGTCTCTTTTTAAGGTTGGGGCCTTAGTTCATTTTTGGCTTTTAGTTCAGCTCAAAGACTGAGTCTCCAAGATCATACATCCTGATCTAGCAGTAGGTCAGAATCTCCAGTATACTTTGATGCTTTTCCCAGGACTAAGGTTACCCATTTTCTTTTCTTGAATTATCTTGTTGCCTCGTGAGTAAAATGATCTATTTATCTTGTTCATTCAAAAAGAAGAGTTAACACCCTAAAAAGTGTTTGTTGAATAAAAATCCTGGCCTTATACATGGTACGAAGTAGGCTTCTCTCTTCCACTTTCAGCGTTTCACACCAAATTTAGTCCTAAATATGATGTCTACCAAGTTGGGTTTTGTGACCAATGGCTGTGATGGTTTTATTATCTTTTAGAGAATTTTTATCCCCTGAATTGCATGTGGTTTTGCAGTAATTTAATAATAATTGATCCTCAATTTAATTTCTGCTGTGCCTATTGTATGCAACAGGGTTCTTATGTTCTTGATTAGCTTGAGGCTTTTCATGCATTTTGGATTCATAATCAAAATGATCATTTCCCCAATCTCCATCTTTCAGTATTTCTCTGCTACTATTATTAGAAATAGTATGCTTGTCAACAGGTTAGGGAATAGATATAGCTATGAAGCTGTTTCACTTTGCTGTAATATATTTGCCTATGTGTATATGTGTGTTTAAATAAAGTATTTATTTTAAAAAATGGAAAAATTCCACTTTAAAATTAGGGGGCAAAATGTTATATTGCAAATTGTCGGCAGAATCTGGAATATGTCCTTTAAATCCATTACTTTGTAATGACCATTTTAATTTTTTTTTCTTGACCAAATTCTATTTGGTCTCCCTAATTCACAACAGAGGCAATATAATCACCTCAAGCATGTTTTAACAGCTTGATATGGACCAGTTGCTGTGGCTGCATCTAAGAAACCTGAAGTGCTATTATACTTATGTCTAAAGCTAAATCCATTAAAAAATGTTTATGAAAAATTTAAAAATATTTTTAAAGTTTGTAAATCTAGTATGTCTATTCCAAATTCTCATGGCATGTCTAATAAAGTGATTTCTGAAATCTACATTAACCATAACTTTGTCATATCATAAATAGCCATGCCACCCAAATCTCAGGTTGTGTCCTTCTAACTCCAAAAGCCTTCTATTTCTCAGGGTCACCCACTCTTTCATCCAGACTAAACAGCAAGCTGTAAAGTACAGTTTCAAATCAGGTAAAGCTAAACCTCCTCTTTCTTTAGCATCTTGCAACACCTTATATTTAACTCATGGTTTTCTGCCTTGCCACACAAAGTTAGATATATCCTTCTGCCATTGTTTAAATGGTAAATCTGTGGTCAAAATAGGCATTGCCTGAAACAAAAATAACATCCTAGGTAAAACATTCATTTTTATCCCACAAACTCTTCCCAACAATGACAGCTGTAATTTCTCCATCTTAATGTGTCTTTTAAAACTTCATTCCATGTCTTAACATAATTGTTTTGAAACAACAGACAATTCATATTTATCAGATTAACACCCACATATTTTATTTTTTCCTCAATCTTGAAACCAGTTTTGTTCATCAACCCTGTGATGTTGTATCTTCATACTTAATCTTAATCTTAAAACCAGCTAGTGCACCAAGCAAGTTCTTTTAGTTTTCTCATTAGTAATTCTATCCCTTTCAACTGCTCTTCTAACACCAACATCAGACCATCTGCAAAGGCTCTCAGTTCAGAACTTCCAAAACCAAAATAAACAAAAATGGGGATAATGGACAGCCTTGTCTTGCTCCTTTTTGGATCTCACACGGTTTTGTTAAATCACCAATAGCAATAATTTGTGCTTTCTGTAATGTATATATTGATTTTACCTATTTTATAAAATTCTCTCCAAAGTCCATATCTTCCAAAATTTTGAACAAAAAGGGCCAATGAAGATTATCTAACACTTTCTCTGCATCTAAAAAAAAATAATGCAGCTTGTTTTTCATTATGGGGTTTCAAATATTCAGTAATATCCAATACTGTTCTAACATTGTCTTTAAGTTGTCTTTTAGGTAAAAATCCACATTGGCCTTCAAGATTAAATTCTTGTAAAACTATTTTCAATCTGTTTGCCAAAATCGTAAATAACTTTTAGTCGCTATTCAGTAATGAAGTTGGTCTTTAATTTTTGGTTAAGTTGGTATAATTTTTTATGTTTTATGTATTTATATATATTTATTGTTTTTAATGGTTTGTGTGAGCTGCTCAGAGTCCCCCACTGGGGGGAGATGGGTGGAGATAAATTTAATAATAATAATAAAAAAGTTTAAGCCTTGTCCCTCTTTGGGAATTAATGCAATATTAGCTTCTTTCCAAGACTCTGGCATCCCATCTCCTTGTAGGATATGATTCACTGTATGCTGAGGAGGTTGTAAAATTTCATCCTCAAAACTTTTATAATAAGACCCTGGTAGTCCATCCAGCCCAGGTGCTTTTCCTTGTTTAATCTCTTTTATATCCTCAGAAACTTCCATTATTGCTACAGGCCCATTCATAAACTGTCTTTGTGTCTCTGTAAGCCACGGCAGATTTTGCACTTTTAGGTAATCATCTATTTTTTTCCAGAGAGATACTCTGTCCTTTATATAAATTAGAGCAGTACTGATGAAAAGCATTTTGTATAGCCACATTATCTGTTAAAACTGTGTCTCCATCTTGAAGCTTCAAAATCATCTTTTCTTTTTCCTTCCTTAATTTATAAACTAACCATTTCCCTGGTTTATTTGCAAATTCTAATTTCTTTTGTTTAGCATAGTTTTCAATGGTTTTCACATGTACAATTAATAGAAACATTTAATGTGGATAAAAGGATTTTTGGTTTTGACCATGATAAAACTGAATTTGAAATTGAGTTATGTACTAATGATGAACATCTTATTACTAAAATTTACAAATTTCTGTTTTGAAACAAAAGATGAACAAGTGAAAGATTTTATGATAAAATAGGCTAAAAATGTTGGATGTAATATACAAATGAAACAATGGGAAAATACGTGGACGAAAGGGCTGAAATTTACATTATGTTATAATTTAAAGGGTTAGGGTTATTTTTATAAAATGATATATCAATGGTATTTGTCACTGGAAAGATTGTCAAAAATGTATAAAGGGTCTTCAAATATATGTTGGAAATGTGAACAATGAGACTTTTAATCATCTTTGGTGGGCATGTAAAAAAGCTAAAAACTTTGGACTCAAATACATAAATTAATTCAGAAGATTTTAAAGACAATCGAAACCAGAGACATTTCTTTTGGGGCTGATAAACAATTGGAAAAATCTCGTGGAACTTTGTGTTTAATATATGATAATTGCAGTGAGACTTTTATATTCTGTAAGGTGGAAAGACTTGACATTACCTAAAATGGAAGAATGGATGGCGAAGTTGATGGAGCTGGCTGAGATGGCAAAACTGACAGCTTTGATTAGAGAAAAGACACTGACTAATTTTAATGCTAATTGGAAGCCCCTGTTGAACTTTTTGCATGAAACAGAGAAAAATGAAATCATGCTATATGGATTTGATGATTAGTAATACTAGTAGATAGTAGAAAAATGGATTTTATGTTGTAACCTTAGAGTACGAGTTTAATGTAAGTTTTACTTATATCTGCTGTAAAAGAAGTCAGTAGTCATTTTTTTTTTTGCATTTCTGTTTCTTTCTTCTTTTTCTTTCTGTACTCTGTTTTCTTTCTTATTCTCTATTCCTTCTTTTTTCTTTTCTTTTTCTTGATTGTTAGATTTTATTCTTGTTAGATTTTATCTTTCTCTTTTAAAATTTAATAGTTATTATAAAAATATTTTTAAAGTTGACATTAAGGACATTATGTCTCATGGATTAAAGAATTGGAACACCCATAACGTGACATCAATAGTCACAGGTCTTAAAAATGTTAAATTTGCTTCACTGGATTTAAAATCTTTTGCTGAATCAATTTGAATCTTATTCTGAGTCTACTGGACACTCCAAAGAGTGTATTTGAAAGCAAGTCAGATTTTCTTTGCTGGCAATGAAAAATATTGACTCATGTGATGTGGTCCTGTAAACCATTGACCTTTTTTTGGAATAACATTTTAACGGACATAAGTTGATTTATGGAAGAATCTTTGAATGTTAAAGATGTTAATATTATGACAAATTATGTCCCCAAAATTTACAACTCTCTTTTACATCTGGGAGGACATCTTGCTTAATCATTTATTCCCCAGTATAGTGTTTCCTATACTATTTCTTGTACCTTTTGTTTGATTGCTAACGGCCTACCATTTTCATCTTAATGAAACATAGAACTGCAAATTTAATCTACAAGGACAGCTATTATGCAAGACAATTAATTTAACGAATGTAGCAACAAGTCTTTGTTACCTATCTACTCTTAGGGTGTTTTTTTTTCTTTTTCTTGAGAAAGTCAAAGGGAACACTGCTTTGTTATTAAACTTTTCTATGCAGTTGTACAGCTAAGAATTCTGTTAACCTGGAGACATTTGCTCTGGATATTATCACATTTGCTGTGATCAGACACATGTTAACTTGTCCTATTTTATTTTTTTTACTCTTTTGATTTTTTTTCCCCTAGCCATGAAAAGGAGCTCCAGAATAAAGAACAATGCCCAGTTATATGTTAAGAATTGTAATAAAATTTAATTTTTAATGTTCTTTAAGCTGATATTTTCCTCTCATATTGTACTATTTGGTCATTCATATACCACGTTATTGAGTAGTGCCAAAGATTTTCTTTGATTTCTTGTTGTTAACATTTTAATCTATTTTGTTTAATAAATAGAAATTCTAACCATTATTTATTATTTTTCTAACATGAGTAGGAGGAAACATAGCAGACACTATGGACACTAGAGGGAACTAAAGATTTCAGTTGAAGGAGAAAAACACATACACTTGGCTAACAGGTACAGAATGGCACAAAATATTCTAACACTGGAAATATTGAAGGATATTTTTGAAAAATGGAGTCAGAAATTAATATTAACAATGTCAACAGTGATATCTGCCCCTATGGGTAGACTATCTCTAAAAGATGTTATGAAAGAGGAACAAGTTTTATCTGGCAAGACATATAATCCTAGCCATGTCTATATTTGGTGAGTCTAGAACTTACGGGAACTTTAGCCAATCAGTCCTTTTTTTAAATTCAGTTATTTATTTTCAAAAGAAATGAGAGGAAAAAGATACATAGAAATTACAAAATGCAGACATTACATGGAAAAGTTTGCAAAGTGGTATAAGATAAAATTAGATACAAACATCTAATTGAGACTGAGTTGAAAATGGACTTACAAATGACAGGCTACAAGAATGACATGGAAAAATATGCTACACTGGACATACAAAAGAAACTGGCTGATGTTTTAATAATTAAAAGGGACATACAAACAATAAACCAAGAGAGTGACCTGGATAACTTTTTTATATTGGTCTTACAAAAGAGGCTTATTAAAGCTTTGAAGAATCTTGTGAGAAAGAACAAAGAAGAAATGAAAAGAAATCAAATTCTACCACATTATTTGAATGGACTAAAGATTAAGAGTGCTAGAACTAAAAGGAAAGAATATAAAGTTGGTTCATTTGATCAAGGTTAAAATAGATATGTTGTTATTTCTAGTAACCCTTAATGGACTTTTGCTGGAATGAAATGATGATGCTTTATGGATTTGATTATAGATAAGCGATGAGATCTTTATACTTGTGTTGAAGGTTGGGAATCTCTTCTTCATATATTTTTCTTTTTCTTCACTATATTCTTACTTTTCTTCTTTTCTTTTCTTTTCTTTTCTTTTCTTTTCTTTTCTTTTCTTTTCTTTTCTTTTTCTGTTCTTTATGTCTTTCCTATGTGTTTCTCTTTGCACTTTTACTCTTTCTTTCTATCTTTCTTTTAGTTTGTATTAATTTTTACTATTGTAATTATAATCTTTAATAATATTACTTGAAAAAAAAGAATATGCTAAAAAACTTACAATCCAAAGACTTCATTATTAACAAAATCATTCTAAACTCTCCCCTTAGAATGGTCAGAAGGGCCTTCATGGTTTCAGAAGCTCCAACTAAGCAGTATAATACAGAAGGAAATGCAGAAACAAGGCTGTTTTGAAGCTATATTTACATTTATTATAACCCAAATTGGCATATAACAATAAAAGCGAGTGAGATGTTTGTATCTAATTTTATCTTATACCACTTTGCAAACTTTTCCATGTAATGTCTGCATTTTGTAATTTCTATGTATCTTTTTCCTCTCATTTCTTTTGAAAATAAATAACTGAATTAAAAAAAAGGACTGATTGGCTAAAGTTCCCTGTAAGTTCTAGACTCACCAAATATAGACATGGCTAGGATTATAGCATTGGGAGCATCAAATTAATCTGAAAAAAGTAAAGACAACTTATGAGTACTCTAAGTCCATTTAAGGATGCATTATAAAAAGGCCTGGAAAACAGATGCACTAGTATCTGGGAAGTTGCCTAGTCCTATATCCAAATGATTGTTCAATATTGGTGTTTGGTTGAAATGAGACCGTAAGACCAACATAAGACCAAGCTCACTAAAGACAAGGCCATTTAAAGTTTTTTCCCCTCTGTCCTTCACAAGCTTTTGGTCCTCAGGATCTCCATGACAGAATCTCAAGAGCAACTGAAATGGCATATATGTCATCTGTCAGAACCTGCATCACCCATATGTTGTTGTTTTCCATTATATTGCAGTTGTTGGGAGTTGGAGTGATTTGTTTCTGCCACTTGTAACTAATGGGGGGGGGGGGTTGCTGTTAATGGTTGTAAGGGGAGCTGGGAAGCAGCTTAACCATATATGGGCAATTTAGACTGGCTTGATTGCCAGCAAGGCAGCTGGGGCCCAAAGAGCCAGGAAGGAGCTCGGGTAGGAGGGGGAGGAAGGAAAGAGGTCACCACCAGGTGGAGAAGAATCGAGACGCCAGGCAATAAGGAGAGGGGGGATAAATAGAGGGAAGTTTACCCAAGGCTTTAGTTTTAGCAATGTTCTGTTTACAAGCTACATGTACCACGTAATAAAGAAGTATTTTTCTGAACCAAGCCTGGTTGCGTGAGAATGCTTCAGAACTGGGAGTTGGACAGTGTGGACTTGACAATTTGCTAAAACTCTCTGATACTGGATTTCACCCGAGAGGAAACTCTACGAGGCATTTCCAGCAACTTAGCATGGCCTCTGAGGAGCTGCAGAAAAGTTCACCGGAGGCACCAGCAGAAGAGGACAGAGAAACCCTACAATTGGAGGCAGATAGAGCAAGACAGAAACTTGGAGAAGGGATGGGGACCAGCTGGGCCAGCTCCCAGCCAGCAGAAGGGGAGGAGCAGCAAGTCACCCTCATGGAAGTGCTAGCGGGCGCCAGACCGAAGGACCCAACGAGGTGGCTGGCCCACCGCTGGGACCCACTGAGAGACCTGAGCATCTGGGATGACGCCGGAGGCTTCACCCCAGAGATGCCAGCCAGGCCTCGATGGTCAAGAGCCCTGGGGACAGCGACCGGAGTGACAACGCCATGGGATGAGGGGCAACGGGTGAGGAAGCTGGAAGGCGAAGTGCGCGCCCTGAGGGAGGAATTGGGCAAGCTGGGGATTATGGCGCGGTCTCCCGTGCATCCTCCCACACCCAGACAGGGGTCGGCGCAGCTCGCCCAGCCCTCCCCGATCACTCCGATTGAACTGCCGACCCTTCCCCCACCTCTGCCTCCATTCCAACCCCCCGCAGGCTGCGGCTGGGGAGCGGGCCAGCAGCAACCCGCCCCACGACCGCAGCAGGAGGAAGGGGACCTATTGCAAAGATGGGGGCTAGTAGAGAAGTACGACGGAGACCCTGTCCAACTGCCCGCCTTCCTGAATCAGGTGAGAATCTGCATGGGCACATGTAGGCACCTGTTTGCCAGCAATGCCTGGAGGGTGCTGTATGTATCCCACTTCCTGGTAGGCGTGGCAGCTGAGTGGGTGAACGACTTGAATGAAGCGGAGGCCCCAGAACTGGGGGACTTTGACCGCTTCATCACCGCCCTACGGGACCGATTCGAGGACCAATGTGCCCACTCGCACGCAGCAGAGGCGATCAGGGAGCTGAAACAAGGGGCGCGCCCCGTGTCAGACTATGCACTGGAGTTCAAGCGCTTGGCGGTGAAGCTCCCAGACTGGCCGGAGAGGTTCCTCGTGCGGCTGTTCCAGGAGGGGCTGGACCAAAGGCTCTTTGAGAGGGCCGTGGTACAAGGGTGCCCGGAGACCTTGGCAGTGTTGAGCAGAGTACAGCAGTGCGCCCAGAAACCCTTTGCCCAGGGAAAAAATACACACCAGCATGATAGGTTTGCAAACTGCAATGCCCATATCTTGTTATCCAAAGAAACTCAGCCAGAAAATATATACCATTGGTTCTCAACGGGGGCGGTACCGCCCCCGGGGGGCAGTGGGAGGATCCTGAGGGGCGGTGAACTTGTTTTGGGTGGTAGGGGGGTGGTGGGCATGTTTTGGGCGGTAGAGGGGCGATAAGCATGTTTTGGCATTCAAACTTAATTTTAAAACATATGAGGTAGTGATCTGTGCTCCGCGATCGACTTGTCGGGCCCGGCTCACAGCATTGCTCGATTCAGGTTGCTCCCGGAGTTTGATCAGCCCCGTGCTCGTCAGTGGATTAAATTTAAAAGTGCACCGGCTGAAAACTCCCATAATCTTCAGGCAAGTGGATGGAACAGCGGTGGGGGGAGGTGCGGTCCACTACTATCCCGAGGCTTTTGAGTTAAAAGTCGGAACGCACCGGGAGACTTTAAAATGCCTGGTTGTGCTGCTGGCTAGTTACCCCCTCATTCTGGGAATGTCCTGGCTGGAACGGTGGGACCCCCCCCATCAGCTGGCAGGAAAAGACTCTGACCTTTCCGGATGGCGGGCGTGGGATTGCGAAGGCGGAGCCCAACCAATGAGGGGAGCTGGGGGCCGCAGCCCTAAAGGAGCAGTGCCAAGGGAGGAAGACCCACGTGGGGGGAGGGGAGGAAATCCCCTGGCAATATAGAGACTTGGCGAAAGTCTTTAGCGAAAAGGAATCTGAACAACTACCGCCACACCGCCCCACAGACTGCGAGATTGAGATGGTGCCAGGAGCGAAGTACCCAACCCCAAAAATGTACTCAATGACCCAAAAGGAAATGGGGGCATTGAGGGAATTCATTGACAAAAACTTGAGCTGGGGTTTCATAGTGCCCGCCAAATCCCCCCTGGCGGCGCCAGCATTATTCAGAGAAAAGAAAGATGGGACTTTACGCTTATGCATGGACTATAGGGGGTTAAATGCAATATGCACAGAGAACAAGTACCCTCTGCCATTAATGAAAGACTTGTTAGCTCATTTGGTGAAAGGGAAGATTTTTACCAAACTAGATTTGAGAGAGGCATATTTCCGCGTGCGCATAAAAGCTGGGCACGAATGGCGCACTGCCTTTAGATGCCCGCTGGGACACTACATGTATCGGGTTCTCCCATTCGGATTAAAAGACGCACCCGGGGTATTCATGCAACTGATTAACGAGGTCTTGCATGAGTTTCTCTACCAAGGAGTGTTGGTGTACTTGGATGACATTTTAATCTACACCGAAACAATGGAGGAACACATGAAATTAGTCAGGAAAGTGCTGGAGAAACTGCTAAATGCGCAGTTGTATGCAAAACTATCCAAATGTGAATTCCATAAGGATTGCATTGACTATCTGGGCTACAGAATATCTAATAAAGGGGTGGAAATGGACCCCAACAAGGTGCAGGATGTCCTAGCCTGGGAGGCCCCGAAAACAAGAAGACAACTGCAAACTTTCCTTGGCTTTGCCAACTTTTACAGACAGTTTATTCCTAATTTTGCACAAGTAGCCCTCCCTTTGACTGATCTTTTAAAAATGAAGGACAAACCCAAAGCCTTTTGTTATTCAGGCCGATGCCTCAGATGTAGCAACTGGTGCAGTCCTCTTACAAAAGGATGGGGAAGGAGTGTTAAAACCATGTGCTTACTTATCTAGAAAGTTCACTGAAACTGAGAGGAGGTGGCTGGTGTGGGAAAAGGAGGCTTTCGCAGTGAAATGGGCTTTAACGAATTGTAGACATTTCCTGGAAGGAGCGGAAGAAGCTTTTGAGGTTTGGACAGACCATAAGAACTTAGAAGCATTGACATCACCCTGAAAGTTGTCTCCTAAACAAATAAGATGGGCGCAATTCTTCAGCAGATTTAATTTCACTTTAAAATATATCCCGGGAGGCCGGAATTTCTTGGCAGATGCTCTTTCCAGGCTGCCCCAGCACAATAGCCAATGGGAGAAGGTGGTATCAGCTGTAATCCCCAACCGGCGGGAGCCAGAACTGGCAGCTGCAGTCACCAGATCACAAAGTAATGCCACCAAACCCTTCCTCAAGTCAGAGTTATTAATGGACTGAAATCGATTGCTGGAACAGGATGAATGGTTCCAGGAGAATAAGGAAGAACTGACCCCAGAGGGAGGGGGCATGGTGGAAAGCAGATAGACTGTACGTGCCCCAGGAGGCTCGCAAAATGGTACTACAAAGGTGCCATGATGATAAAACAGCAGGACACTTTGGCTTTGTCAAAACTTTACATCTACTATGCAGGCAATTTTGGTGGGGGCAGAAGGGTTCAGAAGGGATGTGGCGGAATATGTAACTACCTGTCCTGTATGTGCTATGGCAAAAGGGCAAGGGGGGAAACCACGTGGGTTGTTGCAACCTGTGGCAAGCCCTGAAAAACCATGGAAAGAAATAGCCATGGATTTTATTGTAGGCCTGCCAGAGAGCAGGAAAATGACTGTGATTTGGACTGTTACTGATCTCTTCTCTAAACAAACTCACTTCATCCCGTGCAAAGCCATCCCTTCACAACCTGAACTAGCTGCATTGTTTATCCAACACATATACAGATTACACGGTTGTCCTGAAAGAGTGATCAGCGACAGGGGGGTCCAGTTCTCATCTAAATTCTGGAAGGCATTTTTAACCCTTTTGGGGTCCAAGCAAGCAATGAGCTCTTCCTTCCATCCTCAGACGGACGGAGTGACAGAGAGGAGGCATGCGGGGTTGGAACAATATTTGCGATGTTTCATAAACCATCAACAGGACAATTGGGTGGACTTATTACCTTATGCTGCAGTGGCTTACAATAATGCTGTCCACGATAGTACTGGGCTATCACCTTTCCAAATTGTATCAGGGCAAGACTTTGTACCTATACCGGAACTTCCTCATGCTCAGACAGGGATTAAAACAGTGGATGAATGGGGTAACAGGATAAGGCAATTGTGGCCAATCGCTGAAAAAGCTATTGCAAAAGCTAGAGAAAGTTACAAAGCCCAGGCAGATAAGAAGAGAGCACCACATGAACCGTGGAAAGTGGGGGACAAAGTGCGGTTATCTACCAAGAATCTGAAATCTTCCAGAGCATGTAGAAAGCTTGATAATAAATTCATAGGACCTTTCACAGTGGATAGAGTAATTAACCCTGTTTCTGTATGCTTGAAACTCCCCAAAACCCTCAGGAAGATTAACCCTGTCTTCCACAGTGAACTATTGAAACCCTACAAAGAATCTGATAAATGGAGGCCATCAGTGGCCCCTCCTGAACCTATTATGATCGAGGGGGAACAACACTTTGAGATCAGGGAAATATTGGACTCTAGAAAATTCAAAGGAGATATTCAGTATTTGGTACATTGGAAACATTTCCTTAAATCCTGAATGGGTCTCCAAAAGACATGTTAAATGGGTCTGAATGGGTCTCCAAAAGACATGTTAAAGCTCCTGACTTACTTTTGGACTTTTATAAAAATTATCCTAACAAACCCAGGTAACCTTGTTGGATTCTATGGAATGTATGTCTTCATAATTCCAGTTCCTCTTTTTCTTATTTCTAGGGTTCCAGGCCATCGTGGTGAAGAGGGGTTCTTTTTTGGGGGGGGGCAGCATGTCAGAACCTGCATCACCCAACTGTTGTTGTTTTCCATTGTATTGCATTCGTTGGGAGTTGGAGTGATTTGTTTCTGCCACTTGTAACTAATGGGGGGGGGGTTGCTGTTAATGGTTGTAAGGGGAGCTGGGAAGCAGCTTAACCATATATGGGCAATTTAGACTGGCTTGATTGCTGGCAAGGCAGCTGGGGTCCAAAGAGCCAGGAAGGAGCTTGGGTAGGAGGGGGAGGAAGGAAAGAGGTCACCACCAGGTGGAGAAGAAGACCCCAGGCAATAAGGGGAGGGGGGATAAATAGAGGGAAGTTTACCCAAGGCTTTAGTTTTAGCAATGTTCTGTTTACAAGCTACAGTACATGTACCACGTAATAAAGAAGTATTTTTCTGAACCAAGCCTGGTTGCGTGAGAATGCTTCAAAACTGGGAGTTGGACCATGTGGACTTGACACCATCTCGCTGAAATAAGAAATTGCATTCTAACTGAAGCATCTCCCAGCTGTTGACAGTCTAGCCCATTTGGAAATGATGGATCTTGGCCAATTAAAATAGAAGGGAGTTGACTTGATATTCCAAAGTGATTAAAAAGCTCTGACAGGTTTTGGCATAAACTGTCAAACAAACCAGTTATTCCTGCCCAAATGTGCAAGTTGACACCCATTTAATGATGGTTTGTCGATTAATTACTTTGGGACAGCCTAGCAAGTATATCCAGTTTTGAATGTTGGAAGCTGAAGAGAGACAGATAAAAGAGGAACGTGATTTCAGGTAGGTCAGTGGGCTTCAGATAGGAGCTGGGATTCAATATAAAACATTGAAAGCCTCTTGGCTGGACATAGATTGCAGTCTGCAGATCTGTTGAAGATACTAGATAGTGCAGAGCAGACCTGAAATAGGGCAATCAGATCGAAAAGAGGCTGCGTTGTGGAAGGACATGGCACTGAATTTGAACTTTGCATAGCTAGGTGGTGCTTATATAGATGTCACATATGCCTAAGTTGAAGCATCTCCCAGCTGTTGACAATCCAGCCCAGCTGCCATCTGGCCTGGGGTGAGGAGGGGGATCATCAAGTGTGGGGTTGGCTAGTCCCGTAGTGGCCTGGGGTTGCTGCCCTGAGCCATTGGTCTCCTGGATTTTTCCCCTTTTGTGGTTTGTGAATGTGTATTGTTATAGGTTTTAATTGTATATTTATTTATTGTTTTAACGTGATGTGAGCCGCCCAGAGTCCCCCATAGGGGGGAGATGGGTGGGGGACAAATTTAATAAATAAGTAAGTAAGTAAGTTGTTGGGGCATGCTGAATGGTCCCTGTATATGTAAGATGGCCTTGAGTCAACTCCTGGTGGATGAATACATACAAGTATGCAATGTGTTGGGCAATACTACAGGAAAGTTTTTCCTTTGCCTTCATCTGGGATTTTTTGCAATGTCCCAGCCTGGCATATAGCCTTGTAATTTCCTGGTGGTCTTCCCGATAAGTGCTTACCAGTCTGATGCACCTTAGCTTTTGAGCCCAGGCAAGATCAGCGAAACTGTTGCCAACTGCTGAGACTCCAGACCATTTTGTTGGTTCTACGCAAGCTAGAACCACTTTTCCAAAATTCAAAACCAGCAAATCTTCCTAAAGTATTATGCTTTTAGTGTTCTCAATACTGATATTTAAGTGTTTTAAAATATTTTATTTAGATCTTTTATAACCAAAACGTGATACTTCCTCTCTCCCCCCATGTTGTATTGTGTACACGTGGTAATTATAGCAGCGTGGATTAATTGACAGGAGGAACAATATACTAATCCTGCTAATATCCACCATCTATGCACCTCATACATGCATACGCACATTCAAATGGTTGCTAAACAATGGATATTCTGCAGAGGTGTGATTCTTGCAATAGTAGATTAATTCATCGAATTTCATAAAAAGAGGCATGGTTGCTTCTGAATTCTAAATGGGGAATTGTTCAAAAAGAATAGGAACAATTACCTTAGCCATCCAATTTTTTTAAAAAAAGTTTATGTTCAAAACATACACACTGTTGTTAGATATATTTATTTGGTAGGATATATACCTCTTTATATAATCTTCTCCAGCCTAGTGTTCTCTTGAGTGTATTGGAAGAAAATGTCCCATGATGTTGATTCCAGAGTTGGGATCTGGAATCTGGAGGACACCAGATTGGGAATACTACAGCTACCTGAGCCCATGGACTGGTATACTAATCAAGTAATCTCTACTTGAAGATGTTTTTGGGGAAATCAGCTTTTCCTAAATGAATGGAAAGAGATGTTGTGGAAAAGGCAGGGCATTGGCTATCAAATGTCAAGGAGTCATAGAACACAGGTAAAATTCTTGATGACTGGAATGGATAAATTCTAAAAGAAAAAGAAGAAATAAATGCAGTATATTATGACAGATGCTGTAGGATCATGAAAATTGTTTGGAGACCAAATTCCAACTCAATGTTAGGGTCAAACAAAGTCATGAATATGTTGGGTGTCTCAAAAGACTTGAACAAGACATTGGTACCCAGACTGAAAGACAATTTTATGATGAAGACAGAGTAAGCAAAATAAATAAATAAATAAATCAACAGCTCCCTGGAAGACAGCCTTGAAATCCAATCAGTGGATGAAAATAAACCTTCATAACTAATCTGACGCCTACGGTAAATAATGCATAACTTGCTCTTCTGCTTTCCTCCATGGTGTCATCCTTGCTGTTCTCCATATGCTTTTGGATGAAGAGGGCAGTGGAAAGCCACGGAGGGTAGCAGAGATTGACAGAATTTGCTATGGCCTCTGGTACTCATCTTGATGCTGGTGGAGAGAAGATGATGGTATAATACATATTATCTCATCAATGAACTCACTATCCATCATGTATAGTAGATACCCCATGCCAGGCACTGATTCCTCTGAACCCTTGAAGAGGGTGCAAGTATCTGAGGTCACTTCCAGATATCCTTCAAGCCTCTGAGTTGGGTGCTTTTTCCAAATTGGAAAAAATGGAAACTCAGAACCAAATTGGTCCTATTCAGAGAAATTCAAAGTTCAAATTCATCAGAATCAATAGCCTGAACACTGTAAGAACAGGTGAGAATATTAATCCATCTATCTCTTTATGGTTTATTCTAAGTGGTAGCAGCTCTCCAGTACCTGAAAAGTGTACAAAGGAGAAGTGTTTGTGTGCTCTTGAGAGTTGGTTGCATGTCTGAATAATGGATTCCATTACTCGTGTGGCATCTGTATATATATAGCCGTGGCTTCCTTGGCTGCTTCCCTCCCTGGTTTTGCCACCCAACCTCCTTCCTCTTCTCTGACAAGCTTCTTAATAATCAAAGTAGAAGGATGGTAAAAATGGTGGCTCTTCTCACACTGACTTAAGCCATTTAACAATGTATTATTAACATTGTCCAGGTAGAAGCCCAGCACTTCTGCTTAGCAAATAAAGCCATCAGAGGAGGGTTAACTCCACCATAAGGCAGAATGAGGACTATGCCTTAGGCAGCAGATATTGAGAGAAGTTGGAATTCTTCTCTGATCAAGCAGACTGCTGCCCTCAGGTGTGGTGGGAGGTGCTGACCAGTTGCCAGGGCAGAAGTTCATTCAGCTGGAAATCTTTCTTAACCTAACTTAGTTGACATTACAGCAGGATGCCTTCTGCTCTATGGAAAATCATGATATTTTTTTTCCTTTGCAGGTGGACACCATGGAGTGTGGAAATAGGGACCAAATGGAGGCATTTGACAATACCTTCTGGCCTGCCTCTTCCCTCCCTGACTGGATGTCTGGCTTACCTGACCACCTTTCTCTTTCCAAAATCTCCATCCCTGGCACCCATGACTCCATGAGCCTGCTTGGAGGCCCAAACATCCGTTGCCAGACCTGGCCACTGGAGGCTCAACTAGCGGCTGGGGTGCGTTTCCTGGATATCCGTTGCAAGTTGGAAAGTGGCAGTTTCCTTATCTACCATGTCAACACTTTCCAGGAGGCTGACTTTTCTGATGTCCTGGAAGGCACCTTGAGCTTCCTCAACCAACATCCAGGGGAAACAGTACTTATGCGGGTTAAAGAAGAATTCCCACTTATCCCTAATATAGATTATGCTTCTCGCTTCCAACGTTATTTATTTGAAGAAGGCCAGAATAAAGTTTGGACAAAGGAGACCATACCCACTTTAGGTCAGGCCCGGGGGAAGATTGTTATTTTGGAGGAACTTGAGAAAGAGGTGTTAGGTGTTCCATATGAAGAACTGAGTGTTAGTGATGTATGGCATGTTTTCTCCCCTGAGTACAAATGGGAGCAAGTGAAGGAGCATCTTGGGTTGGTAAACACTGGTGACCCAGCTGTCCTGCACCTTACTTTTTGCTCTGGTAATGGGCTCTTCACCAATCCTGAGAAATTGGCCAGAGACATCAACCCACGTTGCTATGAACATCTCAAGTCTCAGGGTGGACCAGCTGCATGTTGGGGTGTGGTAATCATGGATTTTCCTGGCACAGGATTGATTCGAACCATTGTGGAAAGTAATTTTGGAACAGGGCACGATGTTGTAACTGCTTCACGTTTGTGATGAAATAAAGGAGGAGGAGGATTCTAGAATAATGTGCATACTAGCTTCAGAAGCTTGGTAACAATATATTTTTGTTCAAACACACACTGAAAATCAAGCTTGTCTGGAATCCATGTCCTCTGATAAAGAGTCCTGATCTGTAAGCAAAAGAATTATCCTGTTTCACAGAATTATGAATTTGGAAGAAGCCTCAAGTGTGACCTTGGCCACTGCTTGTATTGCAACATAACCACAGTATCATCCCTAATAGGTGGCCGTCCATTGAAACCTGAAATAAAGGAGAGTCCATCATTTTCAAAACCTTCTATTCCATTTCCAAATAGCTCAGATCATTAGGAAGTCTTTTTAGTAAGAAAATAAAAGTAACTGTCTTTTTAGTAACTGTCTTGTAATGTAATTCTCTGAAACAAAACAAAGAATGCATTTGCTCCATTATCAACAATAGCAGTTTCAAATATTACATCATTTGGTCTCTTAATGATGTTTTTTTCAAATTGTATGTACCTAACTCTTTCAGTATTTCCTAAAAGGATTTGAACTTCTAATCTTTTCCCAGTTTCAATGTTTTCTTTTCAGCACTATTATTGTTTTTCTATCATAAAAACACCTGGTCGAGACATTTATTGAACCATTCACTTGCTCTTCTTTTCTGCACTTGGCATAATGTTGCTTAGCTCAAAAGAGAATGTAAATGTTCATGGACATTGTCTTCTTCTTGGACTTTTAGAGTGGCCCAGATACCTAGTCTTTTATTTGCAGCCTTTATTCTTGATCTTTCTTTCTGAAGCAAATGCATTCTGGAGCAACTCTATACATGCAATATGGATGATGATTAAAAGCATTAGAAGTGTCTGCCTTGAAACAGGATTTTCTTTTTAAATTTTATTTAAAGATTTACATGGCTGCCCAACTCACAGAAAAGCAGCTCTGGGTAGTGTACAACAATAAAAACAAAAGCACAATATCCCAACAACAACGACTAAAACCAACAAAAAAACAAAGCATGCAGTTGTACTCCACCACCCAGAATGAGTTCTCCTAACATCCTGACCCCAACACCAAGTCTTCAAAACCTTCTGGAAGGCTAACAAGGGCCAGTCAAATCTTGGAGGGGAAATCACAGTAAAAAAGGCACACCTCCTAAGTTCTATCACATGATATTGTTTCAAGGAAGGGAGTGTTACCTGCTCTGTTGGAGTGTATAGGATGGGCAGAAACAACTGGAGACAAGTGGTTCTGTAACTAACTTTCTTCTGTACCACGAAGGGCTTTACAGATGATAAACAGCACCTTGAATTGCACCCTGAAGCCTACTGGGAGCCAATGCAGCATGCACAGTAGAGGTGTTACATAGGTACACCCATAACTGCCCGTACTGCTGCATTTGGGATCAGTTGCAGCATCAGGATGGTCTTCAAGGGCAGCCCCATATAGAGGACACTGTAATAGTACAACCAAGAGGTGACTAAAGTGTGAGTGACTGTGACCAAGGCCTTCTGGTTCAGAAATGTACATAATTGATACATTAGGTTATGCAAAAGACTCTTGGCCACAGCTGCCACCCGCTCTTCAAGAATGACTGGCAGGACTGAGTAATGATGCATATAGCTCAACATTCCACTTCCTGACACTGGTCTTTGGCCTGAAGATGGGCACAGTGCTCCCATCTCTGTATTTTCAGGGTTTAGATGGAGGGAGGACTTGATGGTTCTTCAGATATTGCTAAACTAAAATTCCCATGTAGCTGCTTGGAGTGGTTGTTCAACAGTATCCAAACTACTACAACTGCTCATACAATTCCTGATAACTTAGGCATCAGTGAATGCACTTTAGCATTTTGGGCAACCCTATAGTATTTTAGGTTTGGGGCCATAGCTCTGAAAATGTGGTTGAAAGACAACAGAGATTCCAATGTTTACATGGAGATCTGGGTGAGTAGTGAAGAGACTGTGATGCTGTTCTGCTTTTCCAAAATCAGCATATATATAACGTGTAAATACCAATGATTGGAGATATAGAACCATCCAGAAGGTTATGTTTCTTGGGAATTCAGTCCTGATTGATATTTTTTTTCCTGATAGGAATCATCTCACCCCATCTCTTGTGGTGCCAAGCCCTGGAAACCAATCAGCCTAGAATACTATTATCTTTATTTTTTTAAACAAACATTATGCCCTCTTTCTCACTTAGTTCTTATCATTCCAGCTTAGACATAATGCTAAACCAACATGTAATTTGTCATTTGTTTTTGTAGGTCATTTGGGTTCCAATTCAAAATATATGAACACAGCCTTCCTTATCTAACTGGAATATAAAGAATTTTCTATACTTTCTACACAGTATTTAATTTCCATCTCATGTCACAATTATTCCTTCACTCCTTCCTTCTCCCCCAGCTCCATCCCATCTGAAGATAACATTCAGTGCATCTGATGAAGTAGCTTGTAGTTGATGCTGGAAGACTCTTTCTTAGTTCTGCACATCTTCTCTGAATATAAACCCTGGTGAGTCAATTCTAGATTTTCCCTAATTTTTGTTTGTTAGCATGCCTTTGTGAGATGTCCTCTCAAACTGTTAAGTCTAGCTGTCCAGCCAGCAGGAGCACCCAAAGTTGCTTTCCTTTAATGTGTATGCAAAGAACCATTATGATACAGAATCCAGTATGCAAGAAATGAAGAGCACACTTTCCCAGATCGCTGTCTTCTTAGTGGGTCCTCATCATAGCTAATATTAGACATGCCAGCTGAGGATTGTGAAGGATGTAGTGCAACAGAGTAGAGAGAGGTCTGGGTTGTTGTGACAATAGGTAAAATTGTAAAATATGTGAAATGTTGAAGAATATGAAATTTGGAACCATTTCCACATATGAGTGAGACATACTTGTTGCCACTTTTTATTTCTCACATAATCAGTGTCGGTATCTACAGATTCTGATCACATCTGTAAAATTCTAATAAGGTGTCAATTTTGATCTATTTTGTTTTCAGAAACCACTGCAGCCTGTTCCTAGATTTAGTGATCAGGTGCCTTAGCTGAACCAGAATGATTTTGGGGTGATTGACAGGAAGAAAAATATTTGATTTGATTGTGGGAAAAAGGCAGAGATTCTCCTTGAGCATGACTGAATTTCCCATCACTAAAAGGTATCAAGAAGAGCCCTTGAATATCCTTGGAGAATAATTCTAAGATAGCTTTAGATTCTTGCTTTTTATATATACTTTTAGTTTTTAATTTATATATCTTTTATATCTTCTAGCTTTTTATAATTTTTTAGATTCTTGATGTATCTTTTATGCTTTTTAATGATTGTACCTCACCCTCCTTATGCTGGTCTAGGACAGTAATAAAGATTTGATTTGAAGATGGGCAATGGGATGGCTGAAAGGTGTTGGGAAGAAAGAGAGATGCTGTTGGTCTAAGGAAAGGAAAATCATGCATATTTTTCAGCCAAAATGCACTGAGCTATCAAGTTTCTACCATGGATCTCCTCCATTCAAGTTTATAAAAATTGGTGTAGAATTCCCTTTAGATTTCTAGTGAATGTTGGGGATAGTAATCATTGTCACTTCCTTTTTTGCCTTTGCCCTTTAGTCATGAAGAACATTGCTTTCTTAAAGATAATTTTCAATTTCAAATCAGTTTGGTATCAACTGTATCAAATAAAAGCTTGAGTATTGTCTTATGAGAAACACTAGAACAAAACCTGATGGTGACCAGTGTGGATAACAAACTCCTGTGTTCCAAAATAGACCTCTGTCTAGAATGCTTATGGTTTTAGGAGCCTTTCAGAGGCCTCTGGATTATCAGATAACCTTGGGTTTATCCACTTTCTCAGATTAATCTTCCCTCCTACCCACCCCTTTTAATAACTCAACTGATAATGGAAATTCAAAGCCATTATGCTGGTCTATGATCGTAATAAAGATTTGATTTGATTTGACAAAGCCATTTAGAAGGAGAAACCAGCCTCTAAATAAATTTCTGAGGTCAGAGATGGAGCTTCCTTCATCATTCTTTTCACCTTCCATACCATGTAAAACAGGTTTTGAGAGAGGTGTCCTTCTCAGAAGGGCTTGGCCCCTAACAAAAAACTAGGTGGCCTATGTTTGACATAGATGATCACAGACCTCCCATTCTTTGAGGAGCAAAACCTATCTTTTAAAAATATATTATCTCCACAATTCTATCAGTTAGGCTAATAGGGAGAAACTAGTCCAGGATAATTAATGAACATTATGGCTTTGTGGGATTTGAAGGTATTATGCAACACATTTCTTCCAACTCTTTAGAGAGTAATACTTCTTTGGGGAAAAAAAATCAGCCTTACTCATTCTTATTCAGCTACATGATGAAGCTGTCTGGGACTTCTGGAAAATTAGTACTTGGAGATCATCTCCATCTGGACCAACAGTCCTTTAAATAGCTGACATGTATTTCCAACTTTGCAGGAAACATCAACATCTTCTTCTGTTTATGGATGTTCTGAGTTTAGAATGAGGACAAGCCTTCCTCTTATATCACCCCCAGACTTACAACTTCTACTGCAAGTAGTTTGGTCATGAGAAATGAACTTTTTAGCTGCTGAAGTCTGATCAGTGGAATGATGAATCTTCTTGGAGAAAAAAAGAAGTAAAACTAATCTGGCTTCTGACAGGTAAGAAATGACAAGGTTTCACTTTTTATATTATTTCCACAGTAGAGGAGAATATCTCTTTTCTCCTGAAAGAGCTGAGATAGTGGACTTTCCAGGCAGACACTTCTCTTGTTTTTGTTATACAGAATAGGGTTCAGATAAGTTGAAGTTTCTCTCACTGTAACCAATTTCCAATCAGTGTGTGGAAGATAAAACAGAGGAATGGTGCTTGTAGTGCAAATGATCTTGATAGTGAAGCTTTGCCCTTGTGCCCACCCTAACAACAATCGTGAGAAGGGAATAACCATTGAAGATGTGACTGAGAGACAGTACCTCATAATATGCTGATCACAAGGGGCAGTGAGGTAGAGGAAGAGCTAGACCATTGGAAATTCCCTCTGTATCCCCTCTTTATCTCTTCCTCTGCCAATTCTTGTTTATGAGATTCATGCACAAGATCGTTTTCTTCATAAGTCTCCTCTTTCCTCTTGAATCTTCCCCTGGTAAGGGATAAGTAGCTAAGTGCTGGGTTTTCCACCTACCTCATATCTTTCCTGTAAATTAAGTCTCTTTCTCTTACAGGTGACAAAACCTGATTCAATAGTCTCTGCACAGGTTGGACCCCACTCTCCAAGACCACCAAGTGCTTCCTCCAACAATAACATCTGTGACCACTCCCTTGCCTCTACTTACTTTCAGAGGGGGAAAAATGGAAGGATTCCAATTTTTTCTTAGTGCCTGCTGTAATAAAACAGTTAATGTTTGCACACCTGCAGTAGCCAACCCCCAGTTTCAGTGCTCTTTGTGTGTAGTAGAATGGTTAAGGTGTAGTGTAATAGTTAGGGGCTTGGGACATGGACTAGGAAGGTTCAGGGTCAAGTTCCCTTTGTCCATGCAGGTGATAAGGTATCTTTGGACTAATCACTGTTGGTTAGCATAATTTATCTCACGGAGTTGTTATTGCTGTGATAGAATTAGAAAAGGCCTTCCATATCAGCTGCTGGAGAAAAGATATAAATGCAATAAATACATGAATGCAATAAATACATGAATTAACAAAAAATGAAAAGTAGGCATATTTAATTGCAAATGATTAGAAGAATATGCATAGGATTTTCACATGAATCACACCATTTTCCTCAACATTCTCTGTAAGTCTTTTTCTCAAACTGGCACCCTCTAGGTGTGTTGGACTATAGTTTCTTCTTCTCCAGCCAGCATGAATTATAACAGCTGTGGAAGATGGCAGCTAGGATCTGATATATTGGGAGGGTGCTCGGTTGGGAATAACTACTATGAAATCTAGTACTCCAGAGTTTCCAGGAGAATATATTTTAGATCCCTACTCACTCTTTAGGAAATATTTCCCCTACTCTCCCTCTAAGAAATTGGAGAAGGGTGGGCTGGAGGCACTAGATACTACTTTAGATCCAGCAATTTTATTTTTCTCTCTGTGTGTATGTGGTGTTCGTTTGTAAATGGATCTCCAAGCATTTCTGATTCCCATTTCTTTTAATCATAGCAACAATGCTTTTCCACAACTCCCTTCCAAAACGTAGTCTGTAAACATTTAACTGAGTTCTAATAAGGATGATATTTTTATGGGTTTGGGGAGTGTTGATATGCAGAGTGGCTTGTGAAAAGAGGGAACAAAGCAAGCAGCATGGAGGTTTGAGACAGCTGGAGATGAAACTGAAAACATATCGGAGGAGCTGGCAGCCTTGCTAAGAATTTGATGTATGTATGTATGTATGTATGTATGTATGTATGTATGTATGTATGTATCTACCTACCTACCTACCCACCCACCCACCCACCACTAGGAGCAATCTATCCTATATCTTTCAACAAAGTTCATAATTCCAGGACCTTCAGCTTACAATCAATTTACTAACCTGTTTTGGACAGCACATCAATACCTATTACATGGGACTGTGTTCATAAAACCTTAATTGTTCTTCCTGTGTGGGAGATGCAATTTGGAGTGGAGGCTCTTCTGACATTTGGGCTTAGCCTGCTCTTTTTTCATGCCAACTCCTCCCCCACTTGTTTTTCTACCTGAGCATTTCCTTTGTGATTGCTGCTATTAACATATCTCTAGAGTGGGGCTGGGAGGAAAGAGCTGACATTTATCTTCCCAAGAAACTTTGCCCTAGTAGAAGCAGTCATCAGGGTTTTGTCACAGGTGATTGCACAAAATGTACCATGCTAAGGATCTTTTTGAAAGCTGAACCTCCCAACCTTGAGAGGTGTTTGGAATTCTGGGGAAAAGGGTGTTTGAGAAAGGAAAAGTAATTTCCCTAAAGTTTTTTTTTCTGGGATGCATGGAAACATACATCAATCACTTCAGCAGATTGCCTCGTCCTCTAGAAATGTTTCTTGCATCATCCTTCATTAGCCTCCTATGAACTCTATAAGAAAGAGGTGTATCTGTTTGCCTCTGTTAGTCATTAAAAGGTGTGGTGCTAATGGACTGAGTAAGCAACCCCCCCAAAGTCTTAAAGTGAAAGAAGAAAGGGGGAAACTAAACAATACTCCCTATGGCAGAGAGTCTCATTATCTATCTTAGGCTATAGTTTAAACTAGGATTGAGAAAAACTGTGCATCTTAAACATCTCTGAAATCATAGTCTATGCACATCTGCTTAAAAAGGTTTCCCCACTAAGAGACTACAGCAACAATTTGAAAACACCAAGAAAGATGACTGTTTAACCCTGCCCAAAAAATCTTTCTGAATAATCAGTATAATTCCTTCATCCTTGCCTTGTGCCTTTTACTAATATCCAGCTTGTTGCTATTTTATGTACATTATCCTTCTTATACAGATTGATGAACACATTGACAATAATAACTAATTGCAGGATGCAGAATGGAGAGAGAACAAGGCCAGAACAAAAGCATGGAGATTGGATTTATTTTCCTAGGATTCAACATCAATGGAACTTTGCAGATTGTTTCTTTTACCTTATTTTTTCTCATGTTCCTCACCACATTGTCAGGACATGTGACTATTTTGATCATATCTTTAGTTGATCCTGCCCTTTACACACCCATGTATTTCTTCCTGCGCAACCTCTCTTTTATTGAGATCTGTTACACTCTGGTCATTGTGCCCCAAATGCTGGTCAACTTCTTGGTCAAGAGTAGAAGAGTCTCCTTGATAGCATGTGCTGCACAGATGTATTTCTTCATTGCTTTTGGGGGTGTGGAGTGCTTTCTGTTGGTTGTGATGGCCTATGACAGATATGTGGCCATATGTAACCCATTGCGCTATACCCTCATCATGAGCAGGAATGTCTGCGTGCAGTTTTTGGCAACAGCTTATGCCAGTGCATTCACAATCTCATTGGGACTCACTATGCTCATTTTCAGTCTTCCATTTTGTGGCTCACATAACATCAACCACTTCTTCTGTGATATTCCACCATTGCTTTTTCTGGTACGTAGCCACACAAATACCAATGAAGTGGCTGTATTTGTTGTCTGCCTGACAAACTTGCTCATTCCATTCCTGCTTATCCTGGTTTCCTACATTTTTATTGCCAATTCTATCCTCAAGATCAAGGGCTCTGAAGGCCGGAAAAAGGCCTTCTCTACCTGTGTTGCTCACCTGGTTGTGGCCATCCTCCATTATGGTTGCGCCATCTTCATCTACATCCGTCCAAAGACCAACTACTCTCTAGAACATAGCAAGGTGGTCTCTTTGATCTATACAAATCTCACACCTATGTTGTACCCTATAATTTACAGCCTCCGAAACAAAGAAGTCAAGGGAGCACTTAAGAGAATATGGGGAAGGCAATTAATTGTCATGGAAAGACAGTAATTATACAGCTTAGATCTAGTTTTTCAAGCAGTGACTGAGAAGGCTGGTGGACCAGAAACAAATGGCTTTGTATTTGTGATGGTGGCCTTTACTGTAGTTACCTGAATGAAAGACAGTTCTGAATCATCCCAGTAGGATGACTAGATACAAAATACTGTAACTAATCTGTCATATTATTTATTCTCTGCAAATACAGTACTAAAAAAAAGTCTGCAGCCAATCTTTTCTGACTGGAGTGGGTAACATGGTACCCTCCAGATTCTTTGATGTATAACTACCACATTATATTGCTGGCTGGGATTGAGTTTTCCAGAGGACACGATGACCCCTCAGCTTTTGCACTAGACTTTTTTTTTTTTTATAAACCTCAATTTGCCCTCAAATCCTGGATCTAAATTTTGTGGCTCTGCCTCAATTACATTTCTATATCCCACTGGTTCCATTTCCAGGCCACGTTCTGATATCAATATTTTTTTTTGAAATTCCAAAAGACAACTATCTTTTTTATAGTCATTAGATTGAGTCATCATTATTGCACAAGATAATCTCTTCTGAGTTTCATCTATGTTGCGAAAGACCTGATTTTTTATTTTTATTTATTTATTTACACATCACATTTATATAGCTGCCCATTTCACAAAGTGCCTTTGGGCGGCGTACAACAATTAAAATAAAATAACGAGTGAATAAACACAGGTATTATAAAAAGATAAAAAGTTATTATTAGAATAAAAACATTGTCACAAATTTTAAAAAAGATTAAAAAAAAGATTTTAAAATATACAAACCTCACAGAGACAGCAGAATATCAATTACAATGGAGCCATTTAAGAATGACTCCAGTTCCCAAAGACCCCCAAGGCCTGATGACACAATGAGGGGCTTCCTAAATGACAGCAGGGAAGGGGTGAGCCTCACTTCAGGGGGGAAAATGTTCCACAAGGAGGGAGCCACAACAGAGAAGGCCCATCTCCTGGGTCCCACCAAATGCAAGTCCCTGGCCCATGGAATATGTAGCATACCTTCCCCGCCGGATCTAATGGGGTGGGCTGATGTGATCGGGGAGAGGCGGTCCCTCAGATAACCCGGCCCCATGCCATGAAGGCTTTAAAGGTCAAAACCAGCACCTTGAATTGGACCTGGAAGCAAACTGGCAGCCGATGCAACTCACAAAGCAGAAGTGTAACATGTGCTCTTCTAGGAGCACACATAACTGCCTGCGCTGCCACATTCTGCGCCAGTTAAAGCTTCCGGATATTCTTCAAGGGCAGCCCCATGTATGGCACATTACAGTAGTCTGGAGGTGACTAGGGCATAAGTGACTGTTGGCAGAGCCTCCTGATCCAGGAAAGGGGGCAATAGGTGCACAACATGAAGTTGTGCGAAGGTCCTCCTAGCCACGACTGCCACCTGCTCTTTGAGCAGGACTCGTGAATTTAGGAGGACTCCCAAATTGCACACTGGGGTCTGTCCAGGGCAGTACCACCCCGTCCAGCGCCAAAGGTGGTATAATCCCAGAACCGGCAGGACCCCGAACCCAAAGCCACTCAGTCTTGCCAGGGTTCGTTTGAAGTCTGTTGTTTCCCATCCAGACCCTCACAACCTCTAGGCACTGGGATAAGGCATTCACAGCATCTCTTAATTTGCCAGGGGCAGAGATGTATACTTGGGTATCATCAGCGTACTGATTTTTGGTAAACTTTGGGGGAGAGGATGAGAAATATATTTTTGAGAAGCAGATTTTGTTAATATTGCAGTAAATGGATTTCTGTTTTCCAATATTTAATGGCTTTATGTTGCTTTTTGATTTTTAAAAATTGATTTTATCACTTATGATTTGTGGTTTTGGTGATTAGAAAAAAATCGGATAATAGGAAAAAAATGAACTTTTTTGTAATCATACAGTAAGATTGTAATTGTACTTGTATTTGCTGCAGAAGAAATGGGAAGCTTCCTTTTTCTTTTTGTTCTCTCTTTTTACACTCTCTTCTTTTCTTTCTTTGCTCTTTTTATTCTTTATTAGTTTTAGTGTTCATGTTCTTTGTAAAATCTTTAATAAAATTTATATAAAAAAAAAGATTTATCTTATTTAACCAAAGCTATGATGAAGCCAAAAGGATTATTTCAATTTAAGAACTAAGAAAGGAAGAGCAGGCAGAAATATCTATATCTATCCATATCCAAAACTGCAAAAACTTTCCTCAATGCCCACCTCTCTCAACTCCTATTAAAAATAATCCTGGATGTTTCCCCCTTCTAAATAAATCTGTGTACGTATTACAAAGTTTGTTCACATGTTTATCTATTTATATATACCTGCCAGAAGCTACTTATCAGAAAGAAGAAGAGGAAGGACAACCTCACCCCAGTACTGATAAAAATTGCCTATAAAATAAGACACACCATTTATTAAATTCATTTCCCCTCCCATCTGCATGAATTAACCTGTCGCTCTCACAGGTGTGTATCGTTCACACAAGAAACACACAGCTACATACAGATGCAATCACAGCCACATTCCTCTCTGTTTCTAGAAGAAATAGCAAAAAAGGAGAAAGAAAATAGGATGAGGTGAAGAGATTACTACATTGGGAAGAGGCAAGAAGAGAAGAGAAATGGCTGGAAGGAACAAACTGGGGAAGAAAGGTGAAGGTAACTGGGCAAGGAAAGAAAGAGAAGCCTTGCTTAGTCATTACAATAAGGAGTAAAATTACTAAGCATGCAGCCTTCCCAAACAAGAATTAATCTTACAGCTGATCTTCAAAGGTATCCATACTTTTCAGCAGGGTTGTCTTCAGCCATTTGAATCTTCTGCTCATTCCTGTATTCCACAGCTCCTATCAGCAAATATAAGACAACCCCTTCAATGTCCCACATTACATTACTGGGAAAAAACTTTGGTACATATGCTACTGGAAATACATATTTCTATGGATTTAATTTTATTGGGAGCTACTTGGACATTTTAAAAATAATGGTTTCTCAATTCAGTTGAACAGGGTCAGTACAATTACAAATCTAGTACAAACCAGGATTTTAACTCAACTGCAAAGTGTGCCTTATGCTCCAAACCTTGCAATGATAGTTCCTTGCTAAGAAAAGGAGAAGGAAAAAATTATCCTTCCTGTGACAAAAGCTTGTCAATATTTTGGTTTAGTAAGCTAATACATCAGTGTTTCTCAACCCCAGCCACTTTAAGAAGTGTGGACTTCAACTCCCAGAATTCCCCAGCCAGCTATGTTGGCTGGGGAATTCTGGGAGTTGAGGTCCGCACTTCTTAAAGTGGCTGGGGTTGAGAAACACTGCAATATATGGTTGTGAATATACAGAGCAGTGGGTTCATTCAAGTTTGGCAGTTTTTTGAGTTCTATCAAATTCAAACAACTTCTAAAAGTAATACTCATTTATTACATTCTATGATAGATCTGTTTTTGTTCTCCCCAATTGTAGAAGGATTGAAATCTCTTATAAATCAGTCAATAACTGAAAATGCCTTAGAACACCCAGTATCTAACTGGTGCCCTTCAGAAATGTTGGATTACAGTATCCAGATTCCCAGTCAGCAATTATAGATTTGTAATCCAGCACGTCAGGAGGCAGAAGATTGGGGAGGCCTGTTTTAAAAAATGAACAGTGTCAACTTGTTAAAGACCAATTCAGTTGTAAATTAGATGCTAACTATTAAAATAAGAATGAATGGCAGTCGTAATGATGACTGAAGATGTCTTATATGCTGCATAGAAAACTGAAGAGTTCAGAATGTAATAAGTAATAAATCAATTTAGACTAAATGATAAAGTCTGCCTTAGTCAAGCTCAACTCCTTGAGACTTTGCAGACATATCCAGGCAATTTCCTTGGCAGCAATTGCCAATTTGTTACTGTCTGCAATAGGATATTTTTGACTTCCAGTCTAGCCTACCACCGTGGTGTTTTCTGGTGGGATCCCATTCAAGTTCAACGAGGCTCAACCCTGTTTAATTTTCATGGTCAGACAAGCCCAGCCAGAAGCTGCCACCTGCTGAGCCCAACCTGAACTACTGATGATGATACTATTAGTGGTATAACTTTATTGATTATCAATTGACCATTATCAAGAAGACCATAACCTTAGTTGTGTGAGTCTGCCATTGAAGAAGCACTATAAAACTTTACATGACCAAGAAGCATGGTTCTGGAACGTATTATCCCTTTAACCATTCCACACCACTCTATCAGGTTCTCTCCTATGTTAGTCAACTCATCATATGCTTCTTGAAATGCCTAAATTCTATGATACTAACAACAACAACAAAAAAAGCCTGTAAATAAAGTGAACACAAGATGCAGCTATAAACAGAAATAGAAATGTGGGGTCCATGTAATAGTGAAAGAGTTACACAGTGAATCAGTGTTTGGCTATCATTTGCATAAATTCTAAACAAGTAGAACAACAGAAGACATAGCAACTACATGTAGTTATATTTTTCCCATCAGTCTTGAAGCAGATGGAGCTTGCTGTGCGTTTTAGTATGCATTATTTATAGAGGGACAGAGAATTCAGAAGATAGCCCTTGTCCATATTGTTATTAAGGCCCACATTTCCTTCTTCTGAACAAGGGTTTGCTCAGGAGTAGTTGTGCCTACAAGCAATTGTTCTGCTTGCAGTTGTATCTTTTCCTGGTGATGAACACGTAGAAGCCTTTTGCTCAGAAGCCTTTTTCTTGGAGATAATATCCGCAGATTCCACTTAGCTTTTGTAATTTGTGGTAGTCTTGCACAATCAACTGTTTTGGAGTACCTTACAAATGACAGTTTGCCTCTTAGCATCTGAATGGTGATGCCTATTTCATTCAACTCTACAGCTGGTTGCTGCTTTGGAATCAAAGACCCAAAAATGCATCCAAGGATATGAGGTGCTCTGTTTGACAATGCTTGCCTGCAGCTTCTTAAAGCAGCTACGTCTTTCCCTGAAATCACATAACTGCCCCCATTCAGTACCTCTGTCAAGGTGATAAGGATGCTGAAAAAACATAGTCTCAACTAATTCTTTTTCATGGCTATTGAAAGATGCTGTTCAGGCATGGAACATTCTTTTTTACAGGTCTTAAAAGCTTCAGGACATGGGCATATAATGAACACCACCTTTCAGTAGGTTTTTTTGGCTGAGAAATATCGCAGCAGAAGCATAGTATTTCTATCTGTGGAGATAATTGTAGTTATTTTCATAAACTTTTCAAGTAATTTTGAGATTATGTAAGATAAAAGATTATTTTAAGGTAAGATGATTTTAGATAAAAGATCTAGATCAGTGTTTCTCAACCTTGGGAACTTGAAGATCTGTGGACTCAACTCCCAGAATTCCCCAGCCAGGGAGTTGAAGTCCACACATCTTCAAGTTCCCAAGGTTGAGAAACACTGATCTAGAGGATGTAGGTTGCCTACTTCTATCCCGATCACTTTCTTAGTCAAGGGGCTGTCATACCTCTACCTTAGTTTATTATGATTATGGTCACAGATTACACAAATCACAAACATACAATAAATTCAACACGTATATAGAGGTGAGGTAGACTGGTTTTTTTCAAACTGGGTTCTGCAAGACTAAAGGAGGGGAAAAGCCCTCTTTATGAAGGACTAAGGGAGAAAAAAAGGCAAATGTTTGGTTCCATGATTATAAATCTTCTATGAATACAGCAAAAAAAAAAGTTGAGCAAGTTTATTTCACCACTAGTACTCAGCTTGGGACAGGGCATCTCTATACATAGATCCAGAATCTGCCATGAAGCAACGTTATCAATAGTTCTTTGCCCTCCAGCTTTTACACATTCTGAACTTTTCATTCTTGCTTGCCCTTTGAAGCTCAGGGGTTACTTTAAATGCCTCTTGATCCCAATGGTTTTCAGCCCTAATTGTACAGCTGTTTCATGCGTTAGTTTTGATTGACTCAAACAAGGAGGAAGAAGGACAATATAGAGATTGCAAAGGAGTTAATATTAGCAGGAGACAGTTATTATAAATAGTTCTGGTCTCATGAGTCATCTCCACTTGGATTGGAGCAGAACCCTTATTTTTCACCTTATCTACTAACTGTAGAAATCAGGAATGATATGCTCACCAGCTTCAATGCCATAGTCTGGTTTCACATCTACGTTCTGCTACTGAATTAAGATGTAATCTATACCCTGATAACCCAGAAGTAAGTTATGATTTGTTTCATTTTATTCCAAAGCTGTAGCTGTGAAAAAGAACAAGTAAGATAGCAAGTAAGGGTAGCCCAGGGATGACATGTTGCATTGTTGGAATTGAAATCATCAACCATTGCCCAATTAAATAACGTAATCATCAACTTCTACTCTGTAATGAAATGTATGCAACCCAGAAACCAACCTCAGAGAACTTCAACAATGGGAAAAAAATTTTTTTGCCTTTTGTACAATATAGTTTAATTCGTTCCTTGGGTTGAAGGCATCTTTTTCATTGGAAACATGTTCCATTGACAAGCTGTTCTTATTTATGTTTTGCAGAGGTGGGTGATCTGAAGCTCCATCATAGCCCCCTTCAACCTGAAATCCCTTTTTTTGAAATCTTGATGCCATCTCTGAGCACAGTTGCTCATACCCCAGAGAGCTATGGTAGACTGCAGACTTTGGTGAGGCATTTTCCGCTTGAAAGCTTTAGCAGAATTTAGTGGAAGAGACAATCCTGCAGGTTAGTCTCAAGGATCCACGTTGTTCTCCTACTATGCACTGCTGTGGCTGCCAGGTAAAAGGGAAGTCATTTGTATTATCTTCCCATTTGTACTACCGTGCACAGATTTCATTTTTGATAAAATCGTACTGTTTGTTGTATATGCCGTATTTGTTATGTATGTTTCAGTAGCTACTTATGGCTTGACCTGCAGGGCTTTTGCAACCTCCAAAAACTTTGTATGTGGATGTTACAGATGCATTCTTTGATGTCATAAGGGTAAGGGATTCATTGTAAGGTAATCATATTAGTTGGAAATATAATTTTTCCTGAAATGTCTACTAAAGCATTATAGCATCTCATATATGAAAGTGCTGTGGCAACCCTGAAAAAAGGTTGAATCAAGTATTTCTGAAAAAGATCTATCATAGGATATCATGTTGCATATAGCTTGTAAGGAAGACCTTCAGTGCCCATCCAATTTAAGACGTGAATCACAACTAAATGCCTTATCTAAAATGGGTACGGTATCAGGTTCGAGCATGGTTGAAAGCAGAATGTCTGGTCTGGTTCTAGGTATGTAGAGCATTTATATAATCATGGATGATGACAGCAGTAGCCAATAACTTTTGGAAGACCATGCATGCTCTGCTCCTTGTTTGTGGTGTGCACTGATGAGAAGAATCAAAGCAGATAGCAATGAAAAAAATCACATTAAAATTAAAAGAAGGCCGAATCCCTAAGCATGTTTACCAAGGACACTTCCCACTGGATTCGGCAGGATTCATTTCAGAGTGATCATGTATGGGAATCTGTGCCCAAATTTCCAATCACCTAAACATTTAATTTGTGGCGAGACTTACAAAGGATGCTTAGATTTGCCTTCACCCTTCGCAAGTGGTCATGCCATACAGATGTTTGCTGATGTGGCTATGAGCCCAATGCTTTAGAAAAGGAGGATGTTCAAATGTTTAAGCTATAGACTGACTGATGTGATAACTGTCTGTCCAGCCATCCTTCCATCAGTCCATCCATCTATCATCTAGTCCTTCCTTGCTATAGTCATAGAAAGGTCTACCTGTCCTGTAGTATTAACAGTAGAAATCTGTTATGTTCTAGTGTTAGAGAGACACAGACACAGAAATAGATAGAATTGAGAGCATGATAGAGAAGGGGGAATTCTACCTAAGTACTGTAAACTAAAAGGAGTCCAAGTGCTAAAAGCAGCTAAACATCCACAATGTTCTTCCATGGTGGCCAAGCCCATCCTTAATTAAGAAGTTTTCTGTCTGGCTGTGGTGCCATTGGCTCCATGAAGGAAAACTCTGTCTGGGTAAAAGTTATTTTTGTTGCAGAATATGTTAGAAGGATATTTTTAGTCTTAGAGATGATTTCTATGTTTCTTCAGGTGGGATAGTAACTGCCAGTTTAGGCAGTTGATTAATATGCTTATTTGTGGGTTGATTTACATGCAGTTCATACAAGGGTAACTTTTTGGTGCCTTCGAGTCAGTTTTTGACTCCTGGTGACTGCCTGGACCAGTCCCTGCAGTTTTCTTGGCAAGGTTATTCAGAAGGGGTTTGCCCTTGTCTCCTTCCCAGGGCTGAGAGAGGGACTGGCCCAAGGCCATCCAGCTGGCTTCGTGCCTAAGGTGGGACTAGAACTCCCGGTCTCCCGGTTTCTAGCCTGATGCCTCAACCACTACACCAAACTGGCTCTTTAATGATAACTTAGACATCCTTATTTTGTCCAGATGTCTATTTCCAAGACTATATAATTGCACATCTTTTCATTGGGGAATGGAAAGAATGGGTCCTACAACTGATTATATGCCACTCTATATACTATCTCAGTTCCTTTTGGCATAAAAGGGATGCAGATTAAGATTTCTGAGGGGATGTCAATGAATGGAGACATATCTGTAAGGTTTTTGCTGGTGCTGCCTGTAATTCTGCACTGGAAGATATGTTGAATATTTCCAATTTCACACCAAGAAAATCTGAATTCCATTTCCAGAATGAAATTCAAAAGAGAATTTCATTCTGGAAGTGGAAAGGAGAAGCCAGAAAACAAGGAGACATATGGCTTTCCCCCACTTTTGAGCTATAGTACACCTTTTTTCCAACTGTATCTCTCTCAACCAAATGATTTTTTGGGGTGAGGCAAGGTCTGACCAAAGACAGACAGACACTAGGGCACTCAATTCAGTGCTGAATAAAATATGTCTGAGCCCATCTTATATCTGGTCCCCTAAAATTTAGTGGTGAAGATCCTGATCCCCTGAGAAGGATACATTTGGTCTTTCATCAGCACTCATCCCTGAATATTTGCATCCTTCTATGGAACCTCTATTAATAATCCTTCAAAACCTACCAAACAATTAAAATTTTAAAATTATAACTTGAAACCCACAAGCTCAGTGCCTACTGGAATAAAAGGTTCTTAAAAGAACAATACAAGAGAAGATTGTGTTTCTCAGGCAGCTGAATTTCTATAATTTCTGGACAATCACAGCATAGGCCTGTTTAAAAAAACACAAGCAAAACACCTTTTAACAATTTTTAAAAGCCCTACAGACACTATGTAAAGGCAGTTGAAAAGGTAAATGACAAACAGGTTTTAAATCCCTCTGATCCTGGGCAACAAATATAATATAATGTTTACATAATGTTTACTTCCTTTTTTGTTTTTGCTAATATCAGTTATGTGTTCTTCTTATGACCCACTAGGTGGCAGTATGTAGCCAATCATGACTGATCACCAAAAGCTCAGCCTTTTGGCTAGGAGATGGCCAGGAGATCCTAGGGCTGCAAAGTAGATAGGAAAGTGGGGGGAAAAAAAAAATTCCCAGAAGAATGCAGTGGCACACCACATCTGTATTGCTGCCAAGAAAACATGCCCATGAAATTAGTAGGAATTTTGTACAACGTGAAGGAAACTTTGCATCCTAATAAAACTAGCTTCTGACTACAAAATGTAGAATGGAGATGCACAGACAGAACAAAAGCATGGAAGATAATTTTGTGATCCTTGGATTCAACACCAATGGAACTGTACGGTTTGCCCTTTTTGCTTTGTTCCTTCTAATGCACCTCATCACACTCTCAGGACACCTGGCCATTGTGGTCCTAACTTTAGTCGATCCCGCCCTCCATATACCCATGTATTTCTTCCTGCGCAACCTGTCTTTCATTGAGGTCTGCTACACTCTGGTCATTGTGCCTCAAATGCTTGCCAACTTCTTGGACAAGAGCAGAAGTATATCCTTGACTGCCTGCGCAGCACAGATGTACTTCTTCATTGCCTTTGGGGGCTCTGAATGCTTTCTGTTGGCTTTGATGGCCTATGACAGATATGTGGCCATATGCAACCCATTGCGCTACACTCTGATCATGAACAAGAATCTCTGCAAACAACTTTTGGCGATAGCCTGTATCAGTGGATTCACAATCTCACTGGGACTCACTGCTTTGATTTTCAGTCTTCCTTTTTGTAGCTCACATAATATTAATCACTTTTTCTGTGACATCCCACCAGTACTGTTCCTGGCATGTAATGATACACATGCCAATGAAGTGGCTGTGTTCCTTGTCTGCACAATGATTTTACTCATTCCATTCCTGCTCATTCTGATCTCTTACATCTTTATTGCCAACTCTATCTTCAAGATCAAGTGCTCTGAAGGCCGGAAAAAGGCCTTTTCCACCTGTGCTGCTCACCTGATTGTGGCCATCCTCCACTACGGCTGTGCCATCTTCATCTACATCCGTCCAAAGGCCAGCTACTCCCTGAATCAAGACAAGTTGGTCTCTTTGATCTACACCAATGTGACACCCATGATGTACCCCATGATTTACAGTCTACGGAACAAGGAAGTCAAAGGTGCATTCAGGAGACTGTGGGAAAGGAAATGTATTCTCATGGGAAAATAAACAGGTAAAGCATTGACTTGCCAGTTGCCAGAAGAAAATGATCTGACCATTTTTTTTTCCTTAGCCAAAAAGAAAAGTTAAATCAATAATTGTTGCGGGGGGGGGGGGCGTTGATTCTACAGTGTCATACATTTTATTTTTGAACCAATCCCAAACTTCTTGACTTTACTCATAAGCTTCATGCCCTGATCCCAGGGAATCTATTTGAATCCTGACTGTCAAGCTCTGTAGCCTGTTTCTTGATATCTGTCTCTCTGGATATGTGTGAGAGAAATTACTTTAATTGTCTCAAGTAATAAACCTTCTAGGGATCCATTTGTGCTAAATACTCAAATGATCATTTATTGTGCAGAAGCAACTAAGGTTGGAAAAGTAACATGGAAAGTTTTTGAAAAATGAAGCTGAATCAATATCTTGCAATAAATTGATTTCACACATTACAGTCTTGCATATCATTTAGGTGAGAGAATTTCTAAATCAGATGCTTCATAATCAAATTTTGAATAGTAGCATTTTTAAAATCTAGAATGGTTAGAATTAAACTTTAGGAAATGACTATAAAATCATCAAGATTGTACTGGTCTAAATCTGTAATAAACTGAAACTTCAAGAATTTTTGTTTGCCTGAATATTTATTTCAGACTCCCCCCACCGTGGTACCTTCCAGTTGTATTAGGACTACACCTCCCAAAATCCTCAGCCAATATAGCCATAGTCAGGCTGGTTGCTGAGAGTTCTAATTCCAGCTTGTATGGAAGACATCACACTGAGAAGGCTGATAAAATGGGGTAATGTTACTATGTACCTTTTTCTAAAAAAATCCTTTTTAGTCCATCAATAAAACACATTACTTATATACTAGTTTTCATGATTCAGTAGCCATTCCATCTTTCATGAGATGGATATGCTTCCTTCCCTTGTTATTTTCTCTAACAAAAGACAGACTTCCCCCTCTATGTATCATGCAACATTTAAAAATAATGCTGTGGTGGTGTTTGGGGCAGTGAAAAAGAAAAACTAAGTGGGAAGGCTGAGTCAGGAGAGAACCAAGCAAGAGAAAGAAGATAGAGATTAGACAGGCAATGCATCTTGGGGGGAAGTGGGATGAAGGGACAGAAGAGTGATTATCCACATATACACAAAGGCAGGTGGTTTCAAACTTTTTCAGGCTATGAAACCTGTTAATTAAAAAAAGCTCTAGGGATTGACTTCTTGTTCCTGCCCTTAGTCTATCACCGAACTTTGTCAAGGTCTCAGAAGATTCTGCAGGACCCAGTTTGAAAAATTCTGGGCTAGAGTTAGGTGAGAGAGCCAGTGTGGTATAATGGCTAAGGTGGTGGACTGTGAGTTGGGAGACCCAGGTTCCAGTCCTCCTTTGGGCACAGAAGCCAGCTGGGTGGCTTAGGGCCAGTCACTCTCCCAGCCCTAGATTGGGGAGTAGAAAACTTCCCAGAAGAAGGCAGGGATAAACGGTTTCTGCAATGTTGCCAGAAAGACGGCATGGACCTGTTCATGAGGGCACAAAAAACCAACCACCACAACTCACTAACCACCCCTTCGATGAAGATGGACACAGCCATTATAGATTCAGATGATTGCTGCTTAGCATAATAAACCAAGATATGGACAACGCTTGTATCTTTGTATATAACCCTTTCTCATCTTTGATCTTAGCATGCCAGTATAGATCATGGAAAACTTAAAAAAAGAAAAAGAAAAAAGCTATAGGTTTTTCTTAAATACATTTGAATTGGTAAAATATGCTTACCAGGCTTAGAAAAGGCCAAAATCTTAAACCACAATTTAAGTGGTTTAAATCAATTTAACAAAAGTTGATTTCGGACCCCGACTCGTTTGAACACTGGTTATCATCGTTTCCTAGGGTGGTTGGAATAGGAAACAGTGGCTAAAAGCTTTCTGTTTATTCTTGTCTTTCAAGAGAAGGGAGATAGAATTCGTATCATGAATTCGTATCATGAATTCTATGATTATTCAAGCTGGTCCTCTAATACCAAGCTTACTCTAAGCAGACATGGTTTTGTTCTCCCTAAATTTGCTTAAATGGACAAAAGAAGCCAAGACTTTTGAATCATTATGTGCCAATCATATTCCCCTTACTCTTAATAAACAACTCTCAATAAATCCCCTTTCCAGACTTAGGGTAGAGCTCCTTGACTTACTTTAAAAAAAATTCTTTGTCCATTTAAACACTCAATCATTACCTTATTTTTCAAAGGAAAAAAAAAGAGTAATTCTGGGAATCACTGTACGTACTGGTGATGCTAACCTTTTGCTGCCAACATATCAAATCAAAATTTCAGAATTCATACCTGAAGAGAGAACATATATTGCATTTAATGTGTAAAAGGGGCTCCAAAACTCTGGCATCCACAGGAGCAGGTCAAAAAAGTGAAGATGGTGGACTTGACCATACTATCAAAGTCCTCCTCCTGATATGTGCTGTCAATAGTTCATACCTGTACAAAGGGCAGGGCTCTGATCATGCAGTCATGTCCACCATCTCAACTTTTTCACCTACAAAGGCTATACCAGTGTTCACCTTTGCTTGCCACTAGCAACTGGAGAGGTCCTACCCGGTAAATGGCCATGACATTTATGCAACCTTAAGTCACATTGCAATGGAAGGGCAGCACTAGCATGTGTCTCTATGGGTGGGAAGCACCGAAACATGAAATTATTTTCCTGGAATCAAAGCACAACTGAAGAAAAGAAGATCCAGACTCTTCTATTTGAAGAAAAAGTAAGCTAATAACTGCCCATAGTTATTGCAGATAGATAGATAGATAGATAGATAGATAGATAGATAGATAGATAGATAGATAAACTGGATTGTCTCTGATACCATGGACTATTGTGCAAAACCCTTCCCTTTTTGTCCAAAATAGTATGAGTTCTTTTGGAGCGGAATAATCATCACCGAAGCTGCTTTTGTACTGATTCCATGCCATGACAATCCCTGCAAGCAGATCAGAGGTGTGGTCTGGTACATTTGTCCTGTGTCTTTTGTACCAGATGTAGATGTAGATGGAGGCAACATTAGGCAGCCATTAGAAAAGTTTTAGAGATCATTAAGCAAGAATTCTTGAGGGAATAGTCTTAAAGTCAGGAATACAGGTAGTCCTCAGTTAGTGACCACAACTGGGACCGGCAACTTGGTTGTTAAGTGAAGTGGTCACTAAGTGAAATCACAACTGTGCTTATGATCTTACTACAGCTTTCCTTTGTTTTACAGACCTGCAATGGTAGTAAATGCAAGGACTGGTCGCTAAGTTACTTTTTAATCATCATTGTAACTGTGAATGGTCATTAAACAAGTCAGTTGCTAAACGAGGGCTACCTGTACATTTTTTATTATTGTTGCCTTTGGTGCAGTCAAGACCTTTTAGGCCTTGAACTTAAAGAGTCTTGTTGGGCCTTCTTGAGACAGAGATCTTTCTCTCCATATAGTACAAATTTTATCTTCCCTCCCCTTAACTGAAAAATAAGAGTTACTCTGAAAAGATTCCCTTTGGTGACTTTGTTCGGTGAATGAAGCTTTTGCTATTCATTCATCAGAAAATGTTTCTCTAAGTTAACGATTGATATGCAAATCTGTCACCCTGGAAAGCTGTAATTATTTTCTTAACTCTAACAAATTTCAAACTTTTCATTCTCTCTTTCCTCTTGAGGCTCAAGTGATGTTTCAATGCCTCTTGGTGCCAAAGGCGGATCCAGACACTTCACAATTCTGTTTCTGATTGTTAGTTCTGATCGAATCGAAGAAGAGGGAAGGGAGAAAAAAAGAGAAAGGGATCATTAGACAGAGAGAAAGCGTAGAAGCATAATCTTTCTGATTCCATTGAGTTGTCTCTGCTTGCCCGGAAAAGAGGTTCTTGTCCTTGTGAACTAGTTATGTGAAGATATATGCAATGAACTGTGGATGGCAGAGTTTGGTTAGGGTGCCTTAATGAAGCATTCTCCAGTTTACACAGGAGCTAAGAGCCACCCCAACAACCCAAAAGTAAGTTCTGGCTTTTCGTTTCATTTACTTGAGGTCGAATTGTGATGTTTTTATCTGGATTAAGAAGTATTTTGCCAAATGCATTTTTGGAGAGCAAAATATCAGTCTTGAACACAGTGGCTGCTTTTCCTCCAAAATAATGTCTCAGGATTTACTGGGGTCAGCGGGTGCCATTAGTCTCTACCTGCATTATGAAAATGTGCCTCAGAAAAGGGTTAGAGCAGACTCCCATGTGTGCAAAAATGGAAGGATATATAAATACCCACTGCTGAAGAAGTGATACTGAAACTAATGGAATTGGCTGAGATGGCGAAACTTTGCTCAAAGACAGGGCACTGTCTGACTTTGTCTCTAATTGGGACCACTCTTAGACTTTTTGCTTGATACTCAAAAAAATGCAACTTTGATTTTGGGATTTGCTGATTGATGTTATACTTACAGAAATATCTTGTACAAATCATATGCATTGTCCAAACAGATAAATTTTTAGGAATCTTTCTGAATATTAGATTAAAAACTATTTTTTCACTACGTATATTTCTAGATATTAGAGTAAGAGGCGAATATATTCTCTATCTATACCTGTACCAAGGAAAGTTGGAAGCTACTCTTTTTTTCTTATGCTCCCTTTTCTCCCCCCTCCCTTTTTCCCTTCCTCTCTTCTTGATTTTTCTGTATTTTAACTTTTTTGGAAAATATAACAAAATTTATATTAAATTAAAAAAGAAAAGTGTTGGAGCACACTGTCCAAGAAGTTTTCATGAATTCTCTGTTTCAAATCTCATCTCCACCACAAAGTTGATTATTTAAAATAACAAATGAAGTAAGAAACCATCAGTGAACTCATATGCAGGTTTCCTAAAGACTCTTATTATGTTCAGTGAAGCTTGTCTGATTCTCAGTATTCTCACAGCGTAAGGGTCTATAAAAATGAAGCAAGCTGAAATGGAAAGTAATGGAGGGGATCAAATAAGGGTATCCCATAGAACAGATCTACCCCCAATTTACTGCTTTTCAGACTATCACTTTCAGATGATCACTATCACTCCTGATTACTGCCCTATAATTGGGAGTTATCCAAAACTTCTTGAGTGGGGATACAGGATTGGTAAAGTCTGTGTTAGATGTATAACAGCAAACTGAAACAAGCCCCAAAATAATCTGAAGGTTCCTGATGACCTTTTGTTCTTACTTGTACTCTTATAAATTAGGTCTCCTTAGAGAACGGATGGGCAACTAGTAGCCCTCCCATTGTTCCTGAATGATAATCCCAGCTTTCCTTGGGATTATGGGGCTGGTGGATGTATGGGGCTGTATGGGGCTGGTGGAAGTTGAAGTACGGCAATGTCTGGAAAGCTGCGGGTTTCCACCTCTGAGCAAAATTAAGGTCTACAAGAAGAATCTCCATAGACACTAACAGTGTCTTCTATAGTCATTGAATCATTGTTGCATTGATAAGATAGTAATGAGTCATGCTTTATAGTTCAGTGAAAGCTGACTGATGCTAAAAGATGTTATAAATGACCTTTCTGTGAATCATAATTAATCAGTTCAGCACTATCCTGATTGAAGGTAGATTTGGGGGCTTCAGAAGGGCCCTATTTTGTTTTATATTTACTGTCTATAAGATTATTTTAGTCTCAGCCATCCATTGGGTTTGATGTTTTATCTGTTTTTAGGGATTTTCCTGTTTTGTATGCCACCCAGAGTCCATTGGAGATGGATGGCTAATAAATTCAAATAAATTAAAAAAAAAAGATTTTATCATACTGCTGATAGATGGGTTCAAACTAAATAATACATAAAATACATACATTGACCTATTTCCTATTTTAAATTATATAGAAATAATGGTTGATCTGGATTGGGACCACCATGAGTGTGTGTGTGTGTGTGTATGTGTGTGCGTGTGAATCCTTCTCCTAGTTCCTTTTTAAAAAAAATCACCCCAGCCTCTGATTAAATCCCTTATCTTTAAAACCATTTTTTTCCAAGTATGGTGTTAAGTATGAAAGTAGCATTTTATAATTGCATTTTAAATGAATAAATGTTCTGAGGGAGAATGGAAAAGAGAGTAGATTTTGGAATATATGTCTATAGAGATATTCTGTGGAGCTATGAAGAAACAAAAAAAAAAGTCTGATTTTGAACAACTGAAAGCTACACTTAGAAAAGTCAGACATTAATCCTTAGCTCAGAATATTCTATAGAGCGCAGCTCAGAATGTTCTATAGAGGTTAGCAGTGGTCTGGCTATGGTTTCTACTGTCTTTAAGCCACAATTTTGCTATTCCGAAGTGCTCGCTAACTTGATCCCTCATTAGCAGGAATCTCATGGTCTGGCTCCTGATATTTCATCAGGGAAAAAGAAATATTTATGTATCTCTTCCTGACCAAGAGTGCAGGATCTCTGAGATTGTTTTGCACGCTAAAGGTTTGGGGACTGTAATTTTGAAGGAGACAAGCTTCCTTACTATAGCTCTCTCTCCCCCAGGTGCAGCATTCTGATGGCTTTGATGGAGTGGAATCATAGCAATGGCACTGGAGACTTCGTCATGCTTGGCTTTTCAAATCTACCAGAGTATGAGATCCTTCTTTTCTGGATATTTCTGGCCATGCATTTGGTCACTCTGTCTGGGCACTTGATAATTGTGGTGGTAACTTTGGTTGATCCCACCTTATACACTCCTATGTATTTCTTCCTGCGCAATCTCTCCTCCATCGAGATCTGCTACACGTTGGTCATTGTGCCCAAAATGCTGACTTACTTCCTAGCCAATAGCCGCAAAGTCTCATTGCCTGAATGTGCAGTGCAGATGTATTTCTTCATTGCACTGGGCACTTCAGAGTGTTTCTTACTGGCTGTAATGGCTTATGACAGGTATGTGGCCATCTGCAACCCACTGTGTTACACCATTATCATGAACCGGACCTTGTGCCTGCAGCTGCTGGTTGTAGTCTGTGCTACCGGCTTTGTGCTCTCTCTTGCGCTCACTGCACTGATCTTTCGGCTGCCCTTCTGTGGTTCCCATGAAATCAACCACTTTTTCTGTGACATCCCTCCAGTTCTGTTCCTAGCATGTAGTGATACCCACACTGATGAAATCTTGGTCTTTGTGGCATGCTTGTTAGCTCTTCTGGTCCCCTTCCTCTTGATCCTAGCTTCCTATGTGTTCATCGCCAATGCCATTCTGAGGATCCAGTGTTCCCAAGGAAGGAAAAAGGCCTTCTCCACTTGTGCAGCTCATTTAGTGGTGGCCGTCCTCCATTATGGCTGTGCCATCTTCATCTACATCCGGCCAAAGGCCAGCTACTCTCTAGAGCAAGACAAAGTGGTCTCCTTGATCTACACCAACGTCACACCCATGTTGTATCCTATGATCTACAGCCTGAGGAACAAGGAAGTCAAGGTCGCTTTTAAGAGGGTCAGGGGAAGAAAGATCTCTTTTCAGAAAAGTGTGAATTTTTGACTGGGGAATTTGATAACTCATGCTGGTTAAATGGGAGATGATGTTAAAGTGGCAGAAATAAGCAGCTGAATCCCACCTAAAGGAAATATTGGTTGGCTCTTTCCCCAAAGTTTCATGAGTAATTAGGATCTTCTGAGGGCTGCTGAAAGATATTGTGCAAAACAAAACAAAAATCCTACAGATCTACTTTCTTATTTGAAAGAATGCTTTGCAAGGTCCCCAATCACAGTGCTCTACTGAGACTGATATAATAGGGCTGTAGAGTCTTTTGGATTTAAAGGATCTTATGTGATTTGGCAGGTACAGTATCTAAGCGTGCTTGTAGAATTGGTCCAAAAGAGCTTAGGGCAGCTGTGTCTTTTCCTGAGTTCCTGTGGTGACCTTTTGCAGCTGCCAGGCCATTCTGGCATTTGGTTTCAGATGTTCCTGACGTGAGAGATGTGTGCACCCTTGCATGTTGCAAATTGCATTTTGCCCTTTAAGTCCCTTGTTATATAATGCTTCTCCTGCCTTCTCCTCTCTGGTCTTTATTAGTTGGGTCTCATCTGAGCAGATATCATAACGAAGTTTGGTGGAGTGAAGAGGAGTCATGGTCTGTCCATCTCTTATTCTCCCCATCACTCCTTATTCCACCTTTCTAGACTTTTCCCTAAATCCATTATTTTATTTTGTCTCATTCATACCCCAGATCTTCCTCTAACTCTTATGTTTCCTTTATTGCTGCTGTTTGTCTGCCTTGTGTATTGTTAGAAATTAGAAATCACCTCCCTTTCCCCTTCCTTCCCCTTTTGGAAAGCAAGAAGTCAGTGGGAGGGCTGCTTTGGAGATCCAACAGCCTGATATAAAATAAATAATAAAATGATGTTAAATATTTGTTTGCCTCTTCCATTTCTAAAACATGCTCAGAACAGCTTACCAAACTGATTTGGTGAGGGACTGATGATGAATTAATCAATGCATAGAGTATGTCATAAAGGAGAATTTGGGAGCACATTTGAACCAGAGAATAGGACAAATTACATTGAAGGGCAAATTTGCTGGGGAAGACAGACCTAAAGAGGGGAGGGGTTACAGTCTCTCTTTATAGATTTATGCACATTAGAGTATATGTTGATTGATACAGCAGCAAGTATTTATTTGGGTATAGACAAGAACAAGTATCTGATTGGAAACAGCACATAACATGCTCATGAGGTCAGTGAGGCCATGAGGATGTAACTATGAAGGAATGGGGCAGGACTACAATGACAATGGGGTTTGGAAAAAAACAGAGGTAGCATCCCATGGACACAGTTTCTTTCTAAGGAGTTACTTACTTTTGCTTTGGTAATCTCCCAGTATCTTTTCCTAGTTTACCAGCATTCATTTGCCTTCTAATATTTTATGGCCAAGTCTAATTTGACAACATATTGCTGAACTAGTGCTTTGCTTTCTCTCAGAAGATTATTTGGGTTAGGGTCTTTAATTCCAAATTCTCCTTCAGCAACCTTTCTCTAGCCACTTTCAAATGTGCTAATGGCCAAGACCTAAGGACCTGGCTCTAGGTCCTAAGGCAGTGTTTCTCAGCCTTGGCAGCCTGAAGATGTGTGGACTTCAATTCCCAATTCACAGAGAGGAATTCAAGTTGGGTGAGTTCAAAGAGCTTTTGCTTGTCTTGTAACCTGAACAGCCCACAAGCTGCTAGCAGGAGGTATTCAGAGGCAGAGATATGAGAACAATCTGAAGCAATCCAAAGGTCTAGATTTTCAAATTTTCTAAGGTTGTGGAACCTGGTGCTTGAAAAATTCCCAGAACCTCTGATCGAGAAGCAAAGCTCTAATGATAGAAAATTGGCTGTATTTTGGTGTGTTTTTTTTTTTTTTTTTTACCCTTAGTCTCTCATGGAATCCCATCAAGTACTTGTGGAACCCTAGGGTCCTACAGAACACAGTTAAAAAAATCCTCATCTAAACTAAGGAGTTTATTTTATTTTATTTTATTTATTTATCATATTTATACAGCTGCCCATCTCACATAAAGGGACTCTGGGTGGGGTACAACAATTAAAATAAAATAGCAAGTGAATAAAAGCAGGCATTATAAAAAGATAAAAGTTTATTATTAAAATAAAAACATTACCACATTTTTTTTAAACATTTAGGCTTTAAATTTAAGAGTCAAGCCAAGGGTCTGAATGCAAGGCAAGGAACAAGAGGGAGGAAGATACCATAGAAACACAGGTCCAAACAAGAAAATTGTTTCCAACAAGGCAGAGAGAACATGGAGGTTGCTCTTATATACTATGTCTTGCTGGTGTGGCTTAAGTAGAGAAGTTGTTGCTCTCAAGGAGCTGGGCTGACTGTCTTTGATCTGCCCTCCTTAACAGCTGAAGTGTTCTTAGGCTTGGCATCCTGTCAGGATTTGACCTCCTCATGATCTCCTTTGATTCATTGATCCTGGGAGCTGCTTTTGCAGAGGTTACCTGCCAGCTTTCCAGGCTGAGAGTCCATCGAATCAGCCTCTTCAGCTTCCAGATCAGTCAGAGGAGACTATAATACACAATCTCTGCAGAATGTCTTAGTTCCACTCCCAGAACTGGTCCCAAACCATCCAAGATATCCCCTGAACAAATGGGATGACATGGCTGGTCTGCTACTGCTGCCTGGCTCAGCATACAATCAGTACTGCCTAATGGTTATCAGGGGAAGTTAGTTCTTAGCCATATGACTGATTGGCAATAAAAAAATTGGGAGGCTTCTCCAGTCTTAACAAACATTGGTATGTATTCAATAAGCACGTTTTCATTACTGTGGGTGTATGTGGATTTAACTGCTACTGGACAGCGACGTTTGAGCTGGAGATAGTAGCCTGATTAATTGAAGAATTCACAGCTAGAAACTAGAATTCAGTAAGAACCAGTTTGTTACCTTAATGCTGATACTAGTACATGCTCTTTGAAGGACCAATTAGTTTGATGAAAGTAAAGAGAATCAATGAGGAATGGTAAATGTTGGAAAATGGCTGTTCTTTTTGCATTAGAGATACATCACTCCCAGTGAAAGTGCATGGATATCTAGAAAACCATATCTGATATGTAGTCTATACTGTTGGCGAAGTGTGAGAGTTGGTCAAAACATCTAACACTCCTAGTGGAGTAGGTTATAAATATAACAACAACAGCAATACAAAGAAAAATGCAAGACCAAACATAGTTGAACTGCATGCCTATAAAAGCAAATTCACCGCTTAATGTAGAAAACAAAACTGATAATATAGGCAGAATAATTCTTCTTCAGCATAGCCTTTAGTTATCAATACCAAGTTGATCAACAGAGCTGTGTTCTCTTCAGTTCTGGTGAACCTCCAGGGAAACTGTTTTGCTTGAGATAGCCCAAGAGAACACTCTGCTACGTGCCCTTGTTTCTCAGCTCCACTTCAAAGCAAATGTTTGTTATGAGTGTATGTTTATTCAGAAGTAGGCTCAAGTGAATTGAACACTTACTCCCCAGCAAGAATGCTTGTGATAGCATTCTCTATTTCCAAAAGCCTTCTGCTGTCTTTGATGGTTGATGAACCAGTGTTGTGGTAAATAAAGAATGATGATATACAGGAGGAGGACCCACTTGCCTGCTTGAGGCAGTAGCAGATGTTGTTACTCTTGAGATGGCTGCTTTTGGAAGACACACTGGGTGTAATTTGTGTTTTTATACTAAAACAATTGAATTATTCTTCTAAGATGTTCCCATTCTTACTGGAAAGGAGAGACTATCCTAACAAGGTCTATCACAATGGTGTTTTAATATTTCTATTCCTTGTTGTCTGCTGTTCTTTAAGTTTAGAAAACACATCCTGAATATTACTCTGGAATTCAGCAGGATCTTAGTATAGGTAGTCCTCGACTTACGACCACAATTGGGACCAGAATTTCTGTTGCTAAGCAATGCGGTCGTAAAGCGAGACATCACGTGACCACATCGCTTAGCCACCGCAATCTTGGCTATTCTCCTTGCCGTCGTTAAGTGAATTCCACTGGTCATTAGCTGAGGATCCACCCCAATCCAAGCCATTCCAGGCTTGGTTCTTACCAGCCCCAAGCCTCAGTAAGGTAAGGGACTACCTCCAACTCCCCTCACCCACCATCTCCCCCCACATCTCTCCCCTTTTGGCTGAACTGCACCCTGCCTTGTGGCACAGCAATCAGCCCCAGAACCGCACGGTTGCAAGAAGCCTTGAGCCATAGCACAGCATGAAGCTGCAGCTGCCCCAGTCCAGCCATACGAAGCTGTGCAAAGCCATCCCAACCCAGAAAGCTGCAGCCACCCCAGCCCACCTGCCATTTGCAAGCAGTTTCTCTGGCAAACAATTCCTGCACGTGGCTCCCTGGGCCAACCCCTAGGCCTTTTTCATTGGTTGAAACAGCTTCCTGCCTTCCTCATTGGCTGGCAATGGGGAAAGAGAGTCCTGAATAGAAATAAAACACTCTTGATACTTCTGCCTCTAACTTTCCTGCTGACTCTACTGTTCTTCCAGGACTTTTGGTCTGAGGGCCTGAATTTCTGTAAGGTATGTGGGAATGACCTTGGGAGACTGGAGGAAGAGCTGCAGTCTAGAAAATGGTCTGATAAATGAAATCTGAGTCCAAAGGAGGGTGGGGGTGGAGAAAGCATTCCAGAAGAAGCCCTCCTTATTTTTGGGACAGTAAAAGTAAGGGAGGGGAGAAATGCTTTCAGACCTGCAAGATTCTGTTACTGTAACCTTAGAATAAAGGTAGCGTTAGTACTCATGGTTGGTGCTTCTTGTCTGGAGTACCTCTAAGGGCTGACAATTTCAGATCCAGTCAGGAAATCTGCAGTTATAGTTTTCATTACTCTGAGGGCCTGGAGCCAACAACTGGCTAGGGAAAAAGCCATTTCTTGCTGCTTCTCTCAGCATGAAGCCCAACACAAACTCTGCCTCTCACTGGAAGAGGACAGTGGCTTTATATCTACAGTCGCCTGCTGTCCTGCAGCTCTCTTACTCGCTATGCTGAACTAGGGATAAGCTGCATTCCTGAGCTAAAAAAAAATGGTAAGGAAGATAAGGCCCAGTTATTACTGGGATGAAAGGCTACCAGAAAATCACAATGACATAAGCTGGATTTTGAACTTGACAAAAGCATCCCACAGAAAGGTATTTCTGTATTGTTGCCAAGTAAGCAATATGGCTGAGTCCACAGAGTCGCCAAGAGGTCAATTAGTCTCAAGGGGGCCTTTACATTTAACTAAGGCTGAAGAGGAGATAACTGCCTGTTAGGGACAAAAGATTCACCCCTGGGAACTGAGACTCCTTATCTTAAAGTCTACATAGCATCTTAAGGGCGATGGCAGTCCTTGATCTTGTGGGGGACCAATTACTTTTATAAAATGTAATTCTACTTCAGAGAAATACTGCATGGGGAAAATGGCTCCTTCCTTTCTATCAAAAGTAAATGGGTATCAACAGCAGTGAAAAAATATTTGTGATCAGAGAACTTTATAGATTACATAACTTACTTATGACAACTGGGATTGGAACTTCCTTCACTAAGCGATGCGATCATTAAGTGAGTTGCATCCCCATTGACTTTGCTTGTCAGAAGCCCCAAGGAAAGTCACAAATGGTGATCATGTGACTCAGGGATGCTGCAACTATAGTAAATATATGCCAGTTGTCAAGCGCCTGAATTTTGATCATGTGACCGCGGGGATGCTGCAACGGTCGTAAGTGTGAGGACCAGTCACAAGTCACTTTTTTCAGCATCGTCGTAACTTTGAATGGTCATTAAATGAATGGTCGTAAGTTGAGGACTACCTGTAGTCATTAATGGGCTGAGCTAGCTCACTGACTTTCAAAAGCAAGCAAACTGACATGGACGTAACTTCTTTTCTTTTATGAAGCAAGATATTTGGACTGACATTGCAAAAAATTGCTCCAGTTTTATTTTGGAATAAAATATCCTACTTTACATACTGAAGTTTCATTGTATGTTGATATGATTGCCTCTCTTATGTGATCTTTTCCTGATCTTTAGAGAGAGAGAGAGATAGAGATATAGGATATATTGGAAATTTTCTCCATTCAATCAGAGGACAAGTTAAACATCATCAATCAAAACTTTATTTAAAAATGAGATAGCATGAACAGATAGTATTGGCCAGGGCTGGCTTTAAGCTAAGGCTGAGTAGACATTGGCTGAGGATGCCAAAATTTAGGGAGTGCCAACACTGCCCCCCTTCTGAAAACAAGGGCTATAAGAAAAATGGTTCACATTTCATCTATCTTTAAAGAATCAACCTTTCATATTGCCAAAATAGGATTTTAGGTATTTTTGCATTGAGGCTTAGCAATTTTCAGCTGACTATAGTTGGCAATTCTGCTCTGACACAGCGGAGGACCAAGCTGTAGTAGCCAAGGCCATGTCACGCTGAGCAGATATCACACACTGAGCAGCTGTCAGGATACAGCGTCAAAAATGGATGCAGCAACAATAGCCTGTTAAGTGTTATTATGGTTCTTTTTAACATATTGAACACCAGATGAAAATTGCATTCATTGAGATAGAAGTCTGCTAAGCTAAGGTATATAAGTACTTTTACATATTGTCAATAAGCCTATTATGCTAATTCTGATTTTTACAAAATGGAAATACATCCAAAGAGATGTGTCTCTTAGAAAGAGACCCGATGAATAAAAATATAATTATGAAAATTCTTCAGTTACTGTATAGATTGATTTTATTCTGCCAATGTTATTTAATTACCCTAAAATATTAAGAAAAAGGAAACCCTCTGGAGCAGAACATAGGAAGAGATAAGTTTTATGAAGATAATAATAGGACATTTTGAATTAAAAGTTTTTACAAAGAGCTGTATTTTTAAAATTTAAATTTAGTGCAGTAATACTTAAAATATACATTTTTGTAAGTACATAAAATGTTAAATTAATCATTCTAAAAGTGCGAATCTTTGCATCAGCAGTAGGTGAATCTTTGCATCAGAGGTAGGCAGCACCATCAGTCAATGTGGCCTCGTAGCACCATATACCCTTGAACTGGCACTAGTATAGGATATGCACTTCACCAACACAATTATTCCACTGTGTTGAATCTCCCTGGCTTTCTTCTATCCCAGCAACAAACTGAACCTTCTGCCAGTTTTTTTAAAGTTCATCTTCCTTCAAGAGCAAATAAACCTAGAATTCTCAGTATAGAAACCAGAGCTAGCTGGACCTGACAGAAAGAAGAAAAATTTTGGAAGGCCATATTCCTGCAATGCCAAGAGCACTGAGAACTTTTGATGATCATATAGCTCTAAAAGTGAGTCTACAGGGTTTGTCTTCAGACTGCCACTACCACAACTTTCATCAGCATTAGCCAGCATAGAAAAGAAAGAAAGAGGACGGGAGGTGACATGTGATACCTAGAGAATGACACTTCACAAAATCCTTGCATACAGAATGGCAAAACCATATGAAAAAGACTTGCTTGTGGAAGATCTATCAACATGGTTCCTGGGGTGGTTTATTCCTCTATTTTCTTCCCAGCCAGCCTGCAGAGTGCTCCCTTCACATCCCTGTTCCTCAGGCTATAAATGATGGGATTTAACATGGGGATCACAACTCCATAAAAGACCGCCACTACTTTTTCCCTGTCAGAGAATGTCTTGGCCTGAGGTCTCAAGTACATAGCCAAGATAGTGCCGTAATAAATGCTCACTACAGTGAGATGAGAGCCACAGGTGGACATGGCTTTGCTCCGACCTTGTGTGGAGTGGATTTGCAAAACAGCAAGTCCAATACGGCCATAGGTCACCAAGATAAAGAAGAAGGGGAATGCTAATGTCAAGACGCTGGTTATTATCATGCTAAGCCCACTGGCATGGGTGTCGGAGCAAGCCAATTTCAACACTGCCTGCAGTTCACACTTGAAATGATTCACCACATTTTGCCCACACAAAGTTGCCTGCATGCTGAAAAAGGGCACAATAGTCAAAAGGAAGGCACTGACCCACAGGCTCATAGCCAGCTGGATGCATAAATTGCGACTCATGATCACGTGGTAGCGCAGAGGGTAGCATATTGCCACAAAACGGTCATAAGCCATCACAGCTAACAAAACAGACTCAGTCACAGCTAACAACATGCTGATGCTCATCTGAGCAAAACATCTGCCCAGCGGGATAGTCGGCCTGTCCGTGAAGCAGTGGACCAACATCTGCGGGACAGAAGTAGTGATATAGCTGATGTCAATGAAGGAGAGGTTGCTAAGGAAAAAATACATGGGGGTGTGGAGGTGAGAATCTACCACAATCAGCACCAACATGAGGGCATTGCCAGCTACAGCAATGAGGTAGATAACCAAGAAGAGGACAAACAAACCAGCACGGACTTTGAGGTTCTTCGAGAGCCCGACGAGCACGAATTCGGTCACTGGGGTTGCATTTCCCCATTTTTCCATGTTACCTGTAAGAGTGAAACCAGGTTTCAAAACCTGATAAAGTTAGTGTAAGTTGTTTTGGGCTTCTGATTAAATGATGAACACAAACACGGGGGGATAAGGATGGGAGAGCTGCTTTGAAGAGAGGAAGCTAGCTTTGGGAAAATCTGATTCAGAGAAAAATAGAAGGGAGGGAAAGAGCTAACTATTGAGTCCTTTGGTATAATTTCTCTGCTCCACTATATGTCTCCTTGTGAGCCACAGAGACCACAGTTTTCTAGACTGCCAGTTCCCACCGAGATATCTGCCTTCAGTTGATCACTTCTGCCTAAAGTTATAGGATACTCTGATAAGCTTTATTTGCATTGATTATTAGTTGACAAAAACAATTTCTTAAACAGCACAAACAATTGTTACATCGTGTGCAAACTCCTCCCACCGGTGGGCAGCAATTGCCAGTCACTGTTTATTTTGGTGCTCATTTTGTTCTGCTGTGGTCTATAACCATAATAACACCTTCCTTCGTGAGTGTTAGAGAGATTACACAAAGGCCATGCCCATAAATTTGCATGACTGTTGATTTATCTCTAGGCCTTTAGCCTTTCAGTTTTTACTACTATGATGTTTTATATAGTTGCATGCCACAGTATTTTACACTGCACTGTATTATAGATGACACATTTTTAATAGCAATATTAATTAATTTTAGTGAAATCATGATTCTATAGTTTTGCACTAGTAATTCTGATCTTCAGTTATTTTTAAAGGCTGTTTATATATTAACATCTATCTCACATTGTCATCATCATCATCATCATCATCTATTTTGTCATTGACCAACAAAATTTATATTCAGTACCAAAATTAAAGCCACCCCATTGTTCCAATTGTCTAATTTACGTAGTATAAGAATAACTAAAATTTAAGCACTTGGTATAATATTATATACATTTATATATAATGCTAAAAATAATTAAACAACCACAAATATGCATGGCTAACAGAGAATATAAGATCGCCAAATCACTAAAATCTACAGGTATTTCAGAACTGAATATTAATGGTGCAATTGTAAAACCATGGTGCAAAAATTTAGATAGGACATAGAAAGGGATAGTAGGGTGTTTGCTTGTTGAGGTAGTCCAGACAAGAAGCACGACTATGAGTACTAGCTCTTTCCTTATTGTAAGGTTACATTAACAGGATCTTGCAAGACTGAAAATATTTCTCCCCTCCTTTCCTTTTACTCTTTGGAAAATGAGGGAGGGTCCTAGTTCCCATGCCCTCTCTCCTTGTGTGGGCTGAGATATCCTTTGCAGGCTGGTTGTCCAATCTGAGACTCTTCCTCCTGTCTCCCAAGGTCGTTCCCACAAACGATTACACAAGGAAGCTAAAATCTAAAACCTAAAATAACCAAACCCCGCTCCCAAATATATGGGTGCTGCGTTAATTGTTCTAATGGCTCCAATGCCTTAGAGCGTGAATTATAGTGAATAGGTGTAACGAACTGTATAAAATAAAATAAATTAGCACCAAGCTACTGTACATCAATGATTACATTGATCATTGCCAGGTGAATTTGCACATAACATAACAAAAAAAAAAAGTACAGTAGCTACTTTTAAAGAGATAAAATTACCTTGATCATCTAACAAATAATGTAAATAAAAGTTATCAGAATGCCCTGAATAACGAGGTATAAGAGGGCTAATCAACCAGTGACAAATATCCCTATAAAACTGACAATAAAGAAGAACATGGGCCATGGTTTCCATAACACTCATGCTACAGAGACATTATTGTTCTTCAAAAGGTATTTTCCTGTATTCCCTTCCTAAACAGCTGTGGGGACCACATGAAAATGAGCTAGAGTTCTCCTGCATTTAGAGACTGAAATTTGATATTAATGTGAAGCTGATTTGTGAACTAAAACCCAATTATTTACAAATATATCCTGTGGAAATGCAGCAAATTCCGTTTGACCTTCTATGTCTAAAATCCTTTGCCCTTAGGTTAACTTAGCTTGAACTGGCCCTAGCGGTAGAATAGCGTCCCTGAAAAAGCCATGTTACTCAATTTCCTTTGAATCGCTTTTTCCTAGGAGTATTTGAAATTCTCTGCCAATGTTAGGTGGACCAATCCAACAGGGTTGTGGAGTAGTTTCAACCAGTAAGTAAAAATATTTACCCAAAGACTTTTGGGTAAGGCAAGATTACTGAGTCTTGCTTCCCGCCAAAGTACCACACTTAGACGCAGCAGGTAATCTGGAAAACGCTTCTCAGAAATTTAGTTTGGAGTCTCTCTAGGGTGGCCATGTTGTTCTATGGTCCTGGCTGAGCCCCATGTAGCAACTGTACTTGACCTTTAGCTGCAAACAACTTAATTGCAGCAGGTAGAAACAGTGCTCCTTGGGCAAAATAATAAGCTTGGATGACTAATGCTGATCTTTGTTCATTTGGGGATACAGTACATAATCCAGGTCAGGATTTCAGCTTCCGGAAGCTTGAAAAACTAGACCTAAATATTTAAAGGTCTTGACCTGCTCAACAGTGTGTCCACCTCACTTCCAGATTTACTGTTTCAGGCATCTGGAGAAAGTAAGGCTCTTGATCTTGGCAAAGTGCATTATTCGTCCTCATTGCAGTAGTTGATGAGCAATAGCAAGGCTCTTTTTACGACCAATAGAGGTCAAGGATAAAATTACTGCATCATCAGCATACCTTAATACACTAGTATGCTTATGGGCTAATTCAGGAAGATGGAAGGCAGAATTATTTATGTAGAGCACCAGTGGATTTATACAATAATGAAATAAAACGGGCCAATACACATCCCTGTTTAACTCCCTTCCTTAGCTATATTTCCTTTGTGAAGTGTCCTTGGTTACTACACTTGACCTTCAATCTCTAATCCTCATGAATTTTAACATGCAAAGCCAGCAGTTTATCTGTTATAGACTGTTTATAGCACAGTTTAGATCTAGATACTGTGTGAAAAGCAAATCTAAGGTCAAGAAAAGCTATACAAAGGGATGAACCAGGTCTCTCTCTATACTTTTCTACTAAATGTTGTAACACCATGGCTGGTTGAGCATTGATCAACCTACCTTGAACCCAGCATGTTCATCCATGAAAACGTCTTCAGATTCCAGCCAGCCAAGAAATTTGGCTCGTAAGCATTTAGCGTATATTTTGCTAATTTGACTTAACAGGCTAACTGGGCAGAAGTCAGCAGGATCATCTTGTTTGCCTTTCTTGTATATTTGTATTATAATAGCCAAGTCTCAATCCTTAGAAATCTTGGCAGGGTGATCTATGGCTGTTACAAGTGAAGCCGACACTGGGCCCACCAAGCCAAATTATGTTTTATTTGTACACTCCTTTGCCTTTTATATCTAGGAAAAGCCTCATTTAGGGGGATCATTGCAGATTGGCCACTCTGGCTCTATTTCTTTCTGCATGGGAGATTAACCCAAAGTGGACAAGCTGATGGTCCAGGGTGGTACTTGACACCTAGATTTTAATGTTATCCCCAGATCCCTTTAAACTTTGTCTCCAACTCTAAAGTCTTCAATAGGACAATAAATACAATAATTTAATACATGGGCAGCAATCATTTTAACTATTAAATTAACACAATTTAAATGAAGTGAAATATAATTTTATCCTAGCACCAGTAACAGTAATCCCACTGTTTCTGCTTCCCGACCAGATCTATCAGTGACGGCATATTCTGGGTCCCTCACATCAAATGATGTCATCTTGTGGGATTCAGGAGTCATGCCTTCTCTGTGGCAGTGCTTGCCCTATGGAACAGCATCTCTCTAGAAACTCAAATGGCCCTGACCCTATTAGCCTTTTGTAAGGCATTGAGGACCTGGTGGTTTCCTCTGGTGTTTGGCCAGGAAGTTAGTCAAGTTCTGCTGGTTAATGCTGTTTTTTACAAGTTGAGATTATGTTTTGACCTCGGACGTTATGGTTTGGAATGTTACATTTTTTTGTATGCCACCAAGAGTGGGCAGCCATATAAATAATATAAGCTAACTAACTAAGTAACTTCCCTGTTCTAGTCTTGCCTATGTTTTGGACCATGGCCTCTAGCATGCCACCCAACCTTCACACACCCCGACCCCGAAATGTTGCACATACCTGTCTTCCAGCTCTCAATGGTTTCTAAATTTCTAAGCAAAGAAATGTGATCTGTCCAAAAAGTCCAAAGCCAAAGAAGCAAATCACTGTCTTCATTGGTAGCTATGGTATCAATTAGGTCATCTGCTGCTGCTTCAACAGGACCATAATTTGTGATGTGTGATCAGCTGAAGGAAAGTGCCTTCTTGGCACTTATACCAGTTCCCTTGAATCCGTCCAGCTAAATTCAGCTAACCCATATGTTCTCCTCTGTTAGTTACATATGGACGGTATCTGAAAAAATATTTGATAAAATGACACTTTCAATAATGATAGCAACAACCCTCTTAGCCTCTAGTTTAGCCATTTGCCATGAATATATTTGACTTATTTAGGTCCCTTCTCTATCTGCATCCATCTCTCTCTCTCTCTCTCTCTCTCTCTCTCTCTCTCTCTCACACTCTCTCTCTCCCTCCCTCCCGCCCTCCCTCCCTCCCTCCCTCCCTCAAAGGGAGTCTCCATATGAAGCATTACTTGATTGATTCGATAGATTACAAATTGTTCAAGTCTCTTTTTCCCATTCCTTCCTTCCAAAATGTAATGGATCCGAAAAAGCTCTCACCAAGTCCCCTAATGAAACTTGCTAAACAATAGTTATTTTAAGATTTTTCTGTGTTATCCTGATGGTTTACTTAAACAGACCTGAAGGTGGTCTTACAAAACAAATATTAACCAGGTAAATGCAAATACAGTTAAAAAAACACAACAGGTAATAAACTCAGGGAAATCATGTTTCAGTATCAAGTTTATATTAGAAAATCCTGGGATGATGTTGCATGGAGAACTCCTTTAGGGGTGATTTTTCTATCTTTAATGTTACATGTATTTAGAAGTATTATTTTTTATGGTTTAAACATCTTGAAGTTCTCTTAATGAAGAGATATAACAACAACAACAACAATGACACAATGACCACCAGTCAATTGCAAAAGGCAGCTTTACCTGGAACGGCTTATCTCCTGCGATGATACCTTTAGCATCATTGCACAATGAGATCTGCCTATCCCGGGTCCTAGGGAAGGACTTGACAGGTGGATAAAAATGACAAATCCAGTCTAAACATCTGACTGACTGTGCAACCAACCATAATAATAATTTATTAATCTTGTATGCTGCTCAATTCTCAATAGCTCTGGGCGTCTCACAAGAAATTACAGTAAAATCAATAAAGCATAAAATTAGAAGATAAAAGATGGCAAGTGTGACAGACAGATAGCATGAAGCAAGGGGCCTCCCTTTCCATCACCCATGGCCTGGGTAAACAGCCAGGCCTTCAGGGTCCTTCGAAACACCAGCAGGATGGTGGCCATCCAGATCTTGGGGGGGGGGAACCATGTTACAGAGGGGAGGCAGTGCTAAGGAGAAGGTGCACTTGTGGGGATCTGATAGATATCATTGTTGAACTGAAGGAATCCGGAGAATAAAAATAAATACAACATAGAAAATTTTAAAACAGAAAAAGGGGTGACACTTAACATCCATTTTCCTATTCCTACATAATGTCAACATTTTAGTAGAAGAAAAATAGAATTATCTTTGGAACGTTTCATCATAAATTATTACCTTTTAGAAAGTCCCTCCAATGTGAGTTTGCTTGATTGTTTGAAGTATATTCTGAATATGTGTGTGTGTTTGTATGTACGTATGTATATACGTACATGTGGAGTGATATTAACTGGTGTCATCTGGGAAAGGATAATTTCACTGCAGTAAATCAATGCTTAAATGAAAGTTGTCATGTTATTCCTCAAATATTCATATTGCCTCTGTATATTTTTAGATTCGTGATATCATATCTGAAGATGTGAGCTGCCTTAAGGGACTTGGATGGTTACCTCCTGAGATTATTCACCAAAGAGACCACAGAACAAACATTTTAAGGATATTCATTATCTGGATGCCAACCACAGATATTAAATATACTGTAAGATTTTGTAAGTTTATTCAAAGCACAAGATGTGCTGGCTGGGAATGATGGAACGTCTGGTCAAATCCATCTTGAGGGCATCAGGATGAAGAATGCTGTGCTAAAATAGTTCATGCAAAATGCTTGAATTTTGTTGCCAAATGGGTTTGAATATTGTTGTATTACAGGAAAGCATGTCTTTGCCTCTGTACTCACCTAGAATTAGGACTATGACTAAGAAATTGCAGCCGCATGGAAATTTGAAATAAATGTTGAAAGAAAAGTCAGATTTCAAGCAACTTTTGAGGGAACTTTAATCAGATCACTGTAGTTTAAAACAAATGTTCATCTAAATTTTAAATTGTGGCTTGATTTTGCATAACACAGAGTCCAGTGTTAATCAACAAAAGACATTCCTTCATTCATTCATTTGTCTGTTAGTTGCCACTTAAGCCCTGCCTTTCCTCCAAGGGCTCAAGGCAAAATAGATAATGCTACTCCTCAATTTTAGCCTCACAACAGTTGTGTGCACTGTATCACAAATGTTAATAATAGCATTTGTTGTTTAGTCGTTAAGTCGTGTCCGACTCTTCGTGACCCCATGAACCATATTGCGCCAGGCCTTCCTGTCCTTCACTGCCTCCCTGAGTTTGCTCAGTTTCATGCTCATTGCTTCAGTGATGCTATCTAACCATCTCATCCTCTGCCGTCCTCTTCTCCTTTTGCCTTCAATCTTTCCCAGCATCAGGGTCTTCTCCAAAGAGATCTCTCTTCGCATTAGGTGACCAAAGTATCTGAGCTTGAGCTTCATTATCGATCCTTCCAATGAGCAATCAGGGTTGATTTCCTTTAAGATTGACTGGTTTGACCTCCTAGCAGTCCAGGGGACTCTCAAGAGTCTTCTCCAGCACCACAGTTCAAAGGCATCAATTCTTTGGCGCTCAGCCTTCTTTATGGTCCAGCTCTCACAGCCATACATTACTACTGGAAAAACCATAGCTTTGACTATGCGGATCTTTGTCGGCAAGGTGACGTCTCTGCTTTTTAATATGCTATCTAGGCTTGCCATAGCTTTCCTCCCAAGGAGCAAGCGTCTTTTAATTTCATGGCTGCAGTCTCCGTCTGCGGTGATCTTGGAGCCCAAATAAATGAAGTCTGTTACTGCTTCCATTTCTACCCCTTCTATTTGCCAGGAATTGATGGGTCCAGATGCCATGATCTTAGTTTTTTTAATGTTGAGTTTCAAGCCAGCTTTTGCACTCTCCTCTTTCACCCTCATCAAGAGGCTCTTTAGTTCTTCTTCACTTTCTGCCATTAGGGTGGTATCGTCCGCATATCTGAGGTTGTTGATGATTCTCCCTGCAATCTTAATTCCGGCTTGTGATTCTTCCAGCCTGGCATTTCTCATGATGTACTCTGCATATAGGTTAAATAAGCAGGGTGACAGTATACAGCCTTGTCGTACACCTTTCCCTATTTTGAACCAACTGGTTGTTCCATGACCGGTTCTAACTGTTGCTTCTTGTCCCGCATACAGATTTCTCAGGAGACAGGTAAGGTGGTCTGGTACTCCCATCTCTTTAAGAATTTGCCACAGTTTGTTGTGATCCACACAATCAAAGGCTTTTGCATAGTCAATGAAGCAGAAGTAGATATTTTTCTGGAACTCTCGTGCTTTCTCCATGATCCAGCGAATGTTGGCGATTTGATCTCTAGTTCCTCTGCCTCTTCGAAACCCAGCTTGTACATCCGGTAGTTCTCGGTTCATGTATTGCTGAAGCCTAGCTTGTAGGATTTTGAGCATAACCTTGCTAGCATGTGAAATGAGTGCAATTGTGCGATAGTTTGAGCATTCTTTGGCGTTGCCCTTCTTTGGAATTGGAACATAAACTGACCTTTTCCAATCCCGTGGCCACTGTTGCGTTTTCCAAACTTGCTGGCATATTGAGTGCAGCACTTTAACACCATCATCTTTTAGTATTTTAAATAACTCAGCTGGAATACTGTCATCTCCACTAGCTTTGTTGTTAGCAATGCTTCCTAAGGCCCACTTGACTTCACTCTCTAGGATGTCTGGCTCAAGGTCAGTGACCACACCAGTATGGACATCGGGGACATTAAGATCTTTCTTGTATAGTTCTTCTGTGTATTCTTGCCACCTCTTCTTAATCTCTTCTGCTTCTGTTAGGTCCCTGCCTTTTTTGTCCTTTATCATGCCCATCTTTGCACTAAACGTTCCTTTCATATCTCCAATTTTCTTGTAGAGATCTCTAGTCTTCCCCATTCTATTGTTTTCCTCAATTTCTTTGCATTGTTCATTTAAGAAGACCTTCTTATCTCTCCTTGCTATTCTCTGGAAATCTGCATTCAGTTGCTTATATCTTTCCCTTTCACCCTTGCTTTTCGCATTCCTTCTTTCCACAGCTATTTGTAAAGCCTCATCAGACAGCCATTTTGCTTTCTTGCATTTCTTTTTCTTTGGGATGGTTTTAGTTGCTGCCTCCTGTACAATGTTACGGACCTCCGTCCATAGTTCTTCAGGCACTCTGTCTACCAAATCTAATCCTCTAAATCTATTCATCACCTTCACTGTGTACTCACAAGGAATATGATCTAAGTCATACCTGAGTGGTCTAGTGGTTTTCCCTACATTCTTCAATTTAAGCCTAAATTTTGCAGTAAGAAGCTCATGATCTGAGCCACAGTCAGCTCCTGGTCTTGTTTTTGCTGTCTGTACAGAGCTTCTCCATCTTTGGCTGCAAAGTATATAATCAATCTGGTTTCGGTATTGACCATCTGGTGATGTCCATGTGTAGAGTCGTCTCTTGTGTTGTTGGAAAAGAGTGTTTGCTATGACTAGCTTGTTCTCTTGACAGAACTCTATTAGCCTTTGCCCTGTTTCATTTTGTACTCCAAGGCCAAACTTGCCTGTTATTCCGATTACTCCTTGACCTCCTACTTTAGCATTCCAATCCCCTATGATGAAAAGGACATCTTTTTTTGGTGCTAGTTCTAGAAGATGTTGTAGGTCTTCATAGAAGCAGTCAACCTCAGCTTCTTCAGCATCAGTGGTTGGGGCATAGACTTGGATGACTGTGATATTGAATGGTTTGCCTTGGATACGCACTGAGATCATTCTGTCGTTTTTGAGGTTGTACCCCATTACTGCCTTTCCGACTCTCTTATTGACTATGAGTACAACTCCATTTCTTCTAAGGGTTTCTTGCCCACAGTAGTAGATATAATGGTCACCCGAATTAAATTCACCCATTCCCGTCCATTTCAGTTCGCTGATTCCCAAGATGTCGATGATCAGTCTTGTCATCTCATGTTTGACCACATCCAGCTTGCCTTGGTTCATAGATCTTACATTCCAGGTACCTATACAATATTGTTCTTTACAGCATCGGACCTTCTTTTCGCTTCCGGATACATCCACAGCTGAACGTCCTTTCGGCTTTGGCCCAGCCGCTTCACTCTTTCTGGAGCTACTTGGAATTGCCCTCCACTCTTCCCCAGTAGCATATTGGACACCTTCCGACCTGAGGGGCTCATCTTCCGGCATCATATCTTTTAGCCTTTTAACATTGTCCATGGGGTTTTCTTGGCAAGGATACTGGAATGGGTTGCCATTTCCTTCTCCAGTGGACCACATTTTGTCAGAACTCTCTGTCATGACCTGTCCGTCTTGGGTGGCCCTGCACGGTATAGCTCATGGCTTCACTGAGTTACGCAAGCCCCTTCGCCACGACAAGGCAGTGATCCATGAAGGGGAATAATAGCATAGTCATTTTGAAAAAAAAAAGATTTAAAAGGTAAATATGAACACTGAAACACCATTAATCATAACAGTATAAATAGCACAGCATTAAAAATGGAGGAAAAAATCAGGAAATGTTTATCCTAGTAAAGTAATTCAAGGACATTTGACCACATTGCACAAAAGTCTTCTTCCTTGGCCTTCTGTCCAAAAAAGACCATGTCAGATTTTGACAAGCAAGACATATGAGTAATCAGCTGCTACAAATTAGTTCATGTTTACAACTGGTAACAATCATTGTTTGGATACTCCCTATGTATTCAGTCACTTTGTGCCTCAATAAATTGTAGATATAGCTAAGGATGAAACCTGTATTTCACAAGCAGTGATTTTTCAAAGATCATATTGATAGTTCTATTGATTTAAAGCTGAACAATATCAATAGTAGGATAAACCTAAACCATGAGAGTTACTGCTTCAGTTCCTACATCGCATCTCCAAAGGAAAGTTATCTTAACCAGATTTTATTCGACATTCTCTTACATGCCAACCTTATACAAAACTGTATTTTCTGTTGTATTTAACACACAGCGAGGTCAAAAAAGAGTAGTGCGCACTCTGGAAAATAACCTGCTATGCAAGAACAGGATGTCCAAGGGCACTGTTTCAGAAGTCACATGAATAATTTTCATAATTTGTACCTATTTCATCTGCTTTCTTCAACTTATTTTAAAATTTAAGTCATTGGTTTAGAAATGTATAGGATCTTGAACAAATATGAATTTCGAAATAACAAAACTATCAGGTCCCAAAAGTCTGGGCTGAAGGCAATGACAATGTTTGAAAGTCTTTGAGTGAGATTCATGACAAAAGAAGGGTCTGAACTAAATGTTTCCGGAAGAGTCTGAGATTGAAAGCACTGTCGGCTCTGAAGAATTTTATGAGAAGTCAAAGGACTTTTGATAATACAATTACAATGTTTCATCAGAAAAATAATAAAGTCGCTCTATCCTAGCAGACTGTACAGTGCAGAAGGCTTTTCTCTTCCTACACTGAGGAACATATTGCATACAGTAGGAGATGGGCCTTCCTCCCATCCCGTATAAGACTCCTCCGTCATCTCTTTTTTACAGACATTCCCTGCTGCGCTACATTGCCGGTGGCCTGTGTCTTCTCTAGAGCAAAGATCTGACTGCTTGTTCCTAGTATTTCTCCAACTTTGGAATAGCGGTCTGGAAGGAAGAACTCTCTGTTTCATTCAAAAGCCCCTGATATCACTGTTTGAATAATTCAGTTCCTCCCTACCAGTTCTTGTGGGTTCCATTTTAGCCGTGGTACTGTGCAATTTCTTCATTACTGTGAAATGATATCTTAGAAAATATATCAAAACTTAGCTTTGTTATGGTGCATTCCTTATTCCTTGGTTGTTTGGGGTAGACTAGTGAAAAGCTAGGCATTATTATCATTATCTGAGAAATACATTTGTGTATTGTATTAGGGATTGCCTCTTCCTGATTACATCTACCCGTCCCATCAGGTTTGGCAGGAGAGGCATGCTGCGGGTCCTGTCTGTGAAAAGGTAGGCCACTTCGTGGGAGATGGGTGGCCATATAAATTTGATAGATAAATAGGTAGGCAGGTAGGCAGGTAGGCGGGTAGGTGGGTAGGCGGGTAGGCAGGTAGGCAGGTAGGCAGGTAGGCAGGTAGATAGATAGATAGATAGATAGATAGATAGATAGATAGATAGATAGATAGATAGATAGATATTGGTCTAATGATAAATGCATATCATGTTATGTGAAGTCACCACATTTGCCAACTATCCTGGATTAGCCAGGACAGTCCTGGGTTTGGACAGATCATCTCCCCACCCCCGAGCAGAAATCATAGTTACCCAAAGGTAAACTGGTCTCAAGCGAGTCTTTCCATTTAACTAAGGCTGTAGAGGAGATATCTGCCTGTCAGGGACAAAAGACGGGAAGCGAGACTCCTAAAATCTGGCTCATCTTAAATGGCACTTCTTGCTTTTTGAGGAGACCAATTTTTTTTTTATAAAATTTAACTCTATGCTAAAATGCTGTCTAGGGGAACATGGTTCTTCCTTTCCATGTTACTTTGACAGTGTCTATAGCAGATGAGTAGAAACAGTAGGGAAAATGTTTGGGGGAGCTTGGTTTGTCCCAAAGGCTGCATGAATAAAGCTCTAATAAATCAGAACAGTATATCCACATTAAAAAGCAGACACATAGATATACGTGCACAAGTAATTAAATTTTTATTTTACAGTATGATGGTATGAACACATAGTATAAGATACAATCAGTTGTTGCTCTTTACAGCAGTACATCAACCAAACTATTCCTCTGTATTTAATTACATAATGGGTGTTCAGCTGTTCCAATGGATCGCCTGTGCATGTATGCCGGGCATATGGGCATCTAACATATACTTGTTCTTGCCCTTCCCATTTCTTTTTACTCAAACTTTGATTACTTCCCTCAGTGATAATATGAATGTTGCGGGGTAAAGATGAATGATCATTTCAAAGTGGTGGATTTCATGAGGGAGTTGCAAATAGGGCATGGATTTGGCTCTAACATTTATTTGACATATTTTGCCTTAGTTAATTACAGGTATCTGACATTTTTGAGAATCTTCATGCCAGTTTACTAACTATTCATGATCTAATTTTAAGGTTTGCATTACCTATAAAGATATAAATAAATAAACCAACCTCTATTTTAGTATTTTACTAGCTCAATATTTTATTTATCTTATATTCCAGCATCTGACCTACTTAGTTGTCTAGCAATTTAAGCATTTTAGTACCTGCATTTATACTCTATTTTAGTTCAACCCTACTTTAGAACCTTACTTTAGAATCTAACTTTCTTTAGAAATTTTCCTTTTATTGTCTTACGACCTCTGCAACTTTTTAGGAAATGATGTTCTATCTAATAACAATTCTTTGAAACAGTTTACTTCATTTCTTCCTACCTTTTTCTTTAAGTTCTCTTACTTTTACAGTCCCTTCTAAGAAAGGGAGTGCCCAGTTCCCTCTTTCCTTGCATCGGAGCAGAATCACAGAACGTTCTTTCCTTGGCCAGACAACAGCTGAGGTCGCTGGGGAGGACCGATTAAGCCCCTGCCTGCTCCCTGCTTCAGTGAGTCCCCCACCCCCACACTATACTAGCATTGCTGCTGCACCCAGTTTTTGAAGTTTGATCTTGTACTAATCTTATCGGTTCTTTTCCTGGATATAGTGTATCCTACCTATAGGAGGATGTTTTATAATTCTTTTCTCTTGACTCAGAAGCCAAGTTGAAACATGAGCAACAGAAACTTTATTTAGCTGCAAGAAGGCATAAATACGTAGGATAGGATATGACCAGTGGGTTCTCCTGAAAGCTGTACATCAACCAAATTATTTCTCTGTGTTTAAACTGCCTGCCTCCTGCCAACCTGGGTACTTCTCCCCATTTACCAAAACTGTGGGTGCTGCCCAGTTTTGGGGGAAGGTGATGATTGTTCAAGGGTAGGGAACAGGGGACCCTCATTCCTTGCAAGGCCGAATCAGAGTTCCTGAGAGGGCTGGAGGATTGATCCCTAAGCCTTCCAAGAAAAGCAAACAATGCCAAAGTGGCAGGGCAGGACAGATCCTTGCCAGCTGCAAAGTAGAACCCCTTTCTCGAAAGTGTCCCATCTTGCTAGAACACTCTATGAACCAGAATGTAAAAGAAATCTAAGATGAGTTTCTGTTGGGGCTCAATGGTTCAATCAGCCTAAATGGACTTACGGTACAAGCTGAAAGCATGGAATGGAATTCAGTAGAGACCATCAAGGCAAGTAGTATATATTTGGGAAAGGTAAGTTGAAGAGGAGAGGAGAGGAGAGGAGAGGAGAGGAGAGGAGAGGAGAGGAGAGGAGAGGAGAGGAGAGGAGAGGAGAGGAGAGGAAGGGAAGGGAAGGGAAGGGTAGGGATGGGAAGGGAAGGGAAGGGAAGGGAAGGGAAGGGAAGAGAAGAGAAGAGAAGAGAAGAGAAGAGAAGAGAAGAGAAGAGAAGAGAAGAGAAGAGAAGAGAAGAGAAGAGAAGAGAAGAGAAGAGAAGAGAAGAGTGTAATTGAAGGAAAAAGTGAGATTAAGGAAAGTTGTAAAGGACAGCACATTTAAGTTGCTTAACATTTTTTTTAATTCTCAAGAATTTGATGGAAGAGACAACATGTGTATACCTATAATGATTGATTATGTTGAGCTGCAATCAGTTCAATACTTCAGAGTTTTCATACTTGTCAGCAGTAGCCAGCATAGACAATAAGGAAAGAGGACTGGAGGTGATATGTGACAATATCTAGACAGCCAGACTTTACACAGTCCTGGCATGCAGAATGACAAAACTGTATAAAACACTTGCTTGTGGAAGATCTATCAACATGGTTCCTGGGGTGGTTTATTCCTCTATTTTCTTCCCAGCCAGCCTGCAGAGTGCTCGCTTCACATCCCTGTTCCTCAGGCTATAAATGATGGGGTTTAACGTGGGGATCACAACTCCATAAAAGACTGCCACTACTTTTTCCCTGTCAGAGAATGTCTTGGCCTGAGGTCTCAAGTACATGGCCAAGATAGTGCCGTAATAAATGCTCACTACAGTGAGATGAGAGCCACAGGTGGACACGGCTTTGCTCCGACCTTGTGCTGAGCGGATTCGCAAAACGGCGAGTCCAATACGTCCATAGGTCACCAAGATAAAGAGGAAGGGGAATGCTAGTGTAAAGACACTGGTTATTAGCACGCTAAGCCCACTGGCATGGGTGTCAGAGCAAGCCAATTTCAGCACTGCCTGCAATTCACACTTGAAATGATTTACCACATTTCGCCCACTAAAAGTTATTTGCATGCTGAAAAAGGGCACAACAGTCAAAAGGAAGGCACTGACCCACAGGCTCACAGCCAGCTGGATGCATACATTGCGACTCATAATCAGGTTGTAGTGCAGAGGGTAGCATATTGCCACAAAACGGTCATAAGCCATGAAAGCTAACAAAAGGCACTCTACCACAACTAAAAAGAGAGCAATGTTCATCTGAGCAAAACATCTGCCCAGCGGGATAGTCGGCCTGTCCGTGAAGCAGTGGACCAACATCTGCGGGACAGAAGTAGTGATATAGCTGATGTCAATGAAGGAGAGGTTACTAAGGAAAAAATACATGGGGGTGTGGAGGTGAGAATCTACCACAATCAGCACCAACATGAGGGCATTGCCGGCTACAGCAATGAGGTAGATAACCAAGAAGAGGACAAACAAACCAGCACGGACTTTGAGGTTCTTTGAGAGCCCGACGAGCACGAATTCGGTCACTGGGGTTGCATTTCCCCATTTTTCCATGTTACCTGTAAGAGTGAAACCAGGTGTGAAAATCTGATAAAGTTAGTGTAAGTTGTTTTGGGCTTCTGATTAAATGATGAACACAAACACGGGGGGATAAGGATGGGAGAGCTGCTTTGAAGAGAGGAAGCTAGCTTTGGGAAAATCTGATTCAGAGAAAAATATAAGAGGGAGGGAAAGAATTAAGTATGCAAACCTTCTACATACTTACCTCACTCCATTATAAGTCTTCCTAAAGTAATTTTCGTACTCTCTCTTTATAGAAGCTCACACTTTTTTATTTTATACCGATTTGTGTTTTGTATTTAAAGACCCCCAGCTAATTGGAGGAAGGCAAAATGGTACCAAGCAACTATCATCCATGGTGGACAAGCTGAGATTTTCCAAAAGTTTAGCATTGCTACCAGAGCTCTTTAAATTTTGCTACCAAATTCATATTTTTCAATGTAATAAAATTTTTAAATTATTTAAAACCTGGCCGGTAACCATACTATTCAATGCAATTTAAATAAAATAGATCAATTCTCTTTCTTGTCCTTAGTTTACTCATTTGCCTTAGTTATAGTAACTCATTTATATACCATTTCATTGTAGGATATATAGACTTCTAAGAAAACCTGCATAAGCAGTATTTTTTTTTCTCTTGGTTGAATTTCATTTAATCACAAATAATATAAATCTCTTTTTTGCCTTCCTTCCACAATTTAATGGATTTTAAAAAGGTCTCACCAGCTCCCTAAAATTAATCTTGTTGAACAATAGGTAGATTCTTATATCAATATTTTATTTTTTATCCTTAAAAAGCCCTGAAGGCAAACTTAAAAACAAATATTAATAAAGCAAATACAATGGAATTATGAATATAGTACTAAGACAATAATATTTTTTGGATCAAGTGTGTATTACAAAATCGTGAGGAGATGGAACATACAACAATCTTTTAAGGATTTTGTTATCCTTAATATTAACAGTGTACCAGCTATACTTTTTTCTTTAAAAAAATTTCAAATATCCCAAGGGTTGTCTAAGCCAATTGCAACTCTGAAAGTTGTCTTAATGAAGAGCTGTTAAATTATCACAACTGTAGAAAAATGAAAACATCAAAAAAGGGAGGTACTTAATATCTACTTCATTAGTACTATCTGATTCATATAATTATCTCTGAAATTTTTCAGCACACATTATTACCTTTCAGAAAGTCCTTCCAGCATGAACTTGATGGATCATTGAAACATATTCTGAACGTGGTTGTTTCTGTACGAATTCTATCCACCAAGTGCTATCTATCGGCATCATCTGGGAAAGGATCATTTCACTGTAGTACGTCAACACTTCAAATAAAAGTTATCATGTTGTTTCTCAAACGTTTATACTGTCTCTGGGGATTTTTAAGTTCATGATATATTTGAAGATGTGAGCTGCCTCTGGGGACTTGGATGGTTCACCTCCAGAGATTCTTCACCAAAGAGAGCAAAGAACAAACTTTACAAATATGCACATTATCTGGATGCCAACTATAGATACAAAACATTTTGTATCTGCAGGCTTATTCATTGTGCGAGTTATCCTGGCCAGGACAATGGATCAAAGGTCATGGTGTTAAAGTCAAAGCCATCTTGTGGGCAACCCTCAGTCGAGGGCAAGCACCAAACCATAGAAAGCAGTCTAAACTACTGAGAGGATGGGACCTGGGAGATACGGCTTGTTTTATTCAGTTTTTCATTTTCCGCAAAAGGCAGGAAGTTATTAACATCAAGAAAAGGATGCATTTATTCCTTTTGTGAAATGTCTATTTATGACTTCTCAGGACAGTATTCCATGGTTGCCATTCATATACCTGCTATCAAGAGTAGCACAAACGCGGAAAGTCAAGAATTTAAAATCCTGCCAAGGGCTGATAATCCACAGAACCAGTGACAGAAAAGGAAGGAATACCTCAGTATTTTTCAGAGCTTTTTTAACTGCAGCAATATTTGTCATTTATCGTAAATGACAATTTAAGTAAACTGCAAGACAGATATCTCTCATCCTTTATTTGGACATATTTCGTGCTTTGGGCTTAGGAAAGACTGTTGTCATGGAGGCAAATGCAGTTTCAGTACCAGTTATTAATGTTTTGTTCTGCAGAATCGACCCTTTTAGGGTTTGGGAGGTAGAATGCATAATGTGGCGTGAAGAAAATCAGTAAGTCAGTAAAGGAATAAGGGGGTAACTATTGCATAGAACACAGCTACTGCTTTCTCCTGCTCACTAAAAATCTTGGTTTCAGGCAGGAAATAGGTAGCCACAGCTAAGCAATAGAGGTATCCAACTATAGTGAGGTGGGAGCCACAGGCTGACATTGCCTTTTCCCATTTTTCTCATGACTGAATGTGCAGTACAGCCATATCAATGTGGCCGTATAGTATCAGGATGAAAGTATGAAACCTGGCTCACCAAAAGCAACCAAATCACTCTGAAGATACAACATACTGTAATTTTATCAACATGCATACAGTATATACTGTATATACTGCGCTCCCAGCAAAGGAAAAGCCGAACCAGAGCTTATACACCCTTGGCCCACTACATTGTAAAGACAGGACAAAAATAAAAAATAAAAAAGGCAGACACAGTGTAAATTACAGCGTGATGTTGGAATATTTTAGATAAATGCATCTGTGTGACCTTATTATTATTCATCCCTTCCTACTAGGTCAGCACGCTAGCCGGACTATCTCTGAGAGATGGTCGGTGAATAAAAACAATTTGGTTTATGGGGCTACAAGTTCCTGACTGATTCTTCTCCCTGTTGCCACCCAGGGTCAATTCAGCTTGCTGTAAACGTTTTCTTACGAGGGCACTTATGGTAGGAGGGGCACCTTTTATTATCACAGATGGCTTGAAGTTCACACCTCTGGTGGCTCAGCACATTTCTCACACACAAAATGTCAAGTCCACAATGTCCAACTCTCAGTTCTGAAGCATTCTCACGCAACCAGTCTTGGTTCAGACAAATACTTCTTTATTAAGGTGTACATGTAGCTTGTAAACAGAACATTGCTAAAACTAATGCCTTGGGTAAACCTCCCTCTGTTTATCCCCCCTCCCCTTATTGCCTGGCATCGTGACTCCTCTTCACCTGTTGTTGACCTCTCTCCTTCCTCCCCAAGCTTCTTCCTGGTTCTTTGGGCCCCAGCTGCCTGGCCGGCCATCAAGCCAGTCTAAATTGCCCATATATGGTTAAGCTGCTTCCCAACTCCCCTTACAACCATTAACAGCCACCCCCCCTCCTTAGTTACAAGTGGCAGAAACAAATCAATCCAACTCCCAACGAATGTAATACAATGGAAAACAACAACAGTTGGGTGATGCAGGTTCTGACATACTGCCCCCCCAAAAAAACCCTCTTCACCACGCTGGCCAGGAGCCCTAGAAATAAGAAAAAGAGGAACTGGAATTATGAAAACATACATTCTATAGAGTTCAACATGTTCACCTGGGTTCGTTAGGATAATTCTTATAAAAGTCCAAAATTAAGTCAGGAACTCTAACATGTCTTTTGGAGACCCATTCAGCCAGAGATTTAGGGAAATGTTTCCAATGTACCAAATACTGAATGTCTCCTTTGAATTTTCTAGAGTCCAATATTTCCCTGATCTCAAAGTGTTGTTCCCCCTCGATCATAATAGGTTCAGGAGGGACCACTGCCGGCCTCCATTTATCAGATTCCTTGTAGGGTTTCAATAGTTCACTGTGGAAGACAGGATTAATCTTCCTGAGGGTTTTGGGGAGTTTCAAGCGTACAGACACAGGGTTAATTACTCTATCCACCGTGAAAGTTCCTATGTATTTATTACCAAGCTTTCTACATGGCCTGGAAGATTTCAGATTCTTGGTAGATAACCGCACTTTGTCCCCCACTTTCCACGGTTCATGTGGTGCTCTCTTCTTATCTGCTTGTGCTTTATAACTTTCTCTAGCTTTTGCAATTGCTTTTTCTGTGATAGGCCACAATCTGCTTATTCTGTCACCCCATTCATCTACTGTTTTAACCCCTGTTTGAGCGTGGGGAAGTTCAGGTATGGGTACAAATTCTTGCCCTGATACAATTTGGAAAGGGGACAGCCCAGTACTATCGTGTACAGCATTATTGTAAGCCACTTCAGCATAAGGTAATAAGTCCACCCAATTGTCCTGTTGATGGTTTATGAAAACATCATATGGACAATATTGTTCCAACCCTGCATGCCTCCTCTCTGTCGCTCCGTCTGTCTGAGGATGAAAGGAAGAGCTCATTGCTTGCTTAGACCCCAAAAGGGTTAAAAATGCCTTCCAGAATTTAGATGAGAACTGGACCCCCCTATTGCTGATCACTTTTTCAGGACAACTGTGTAATCTGTATATGTGTTGGATAAACAATGCAGCTAGTTCAGGCGCTGAGGGGATGGCTTTGCACGGGATGAAGTGAGTTTGTTTAGAGAAGAGATCAGTAACAGTCCAAATCACAGTCATTTTCCTGCTCTCTGGCAGGCCTACAATAAAATCCATGCTTATTTCTTTCAATGGTTTTTCCGGGCAGGCCACAGTTTGTAATAACCCACGTTGTTTCCCCCCTTGCCTTTTGGCCATAGCACATACAGGACAGGTAGTTACATATTCTGCCACATCTCTCCCGAGCGAAGGCCACCAAAATTGCCTGCGTAGTAGATGTAAAGTTTTGACAAAGCCAAAGTGTCCTGCTGTTTTATCATCATGGCCCCTTTGTAGTACCATTTTTCGAGCCTCCTGGGGCACGTACAGTCTATCTGCTTTCCACCATGCCCCCTCCCTCTGGGTTAGTTCCTCCTTATTCTCCTGGAACCACTCATCCTGTTCCAGGAATCGATTTAAGTCCATTAATAACTCTGACTTGAGGAGGGATTTGGTGGCATTACTTTGTGATCTGGTGACTGCAGCTGCCAGTTCTGGCCCCTGCCGGTTAGGGATTACAGCCGACACCACCTTCTCCCATTGGCTATTGTGCTGGGGCAGCCTGGAAAGAGCATCTGCCAAGAAATTCCACCCTCCCGGGAAGTATTTTAAAGTAAAATTAAATCTGCTGAAGAATTGCGCCCATCTTATTTGTTTAGGAGACAACTTTTGGGGTGATGTCAAAGCCTCCAAGTTTTTATGGTCTGTCCAAACCTCAAAAGCCTCCTCTGCTCCTTCCAGCAAATATTTCCAATTTGTTAAAGCCCATTTCACTGCGAAAGCCTCCTTTTCCCACACTAGCCACCTCCGCTCAGGTTCAGTGAACTTTCTAGATAAGTAAGCACATGGTTTTAACACACCTTCCTCATCCCTTTGTAAGAGGACTGCTCCAGTTGCTACGTCTGAGGCATCTGCCTGAATAACAAAAGGCTTTGTTGGGTCTGGGTGTTTTAGGATGGGTTCAGCAGTGAATAATTTCTTGAGGTTTTCAAAAGCTTCCTGACATTCTGCTGTCCATTTTAAAGAGGTGCTGGGGGCTTTTGCAGCTGCTGAGGGTTTGTCCTTTGTTTTTAAAAGATCAGTCAGAGGGAGGGCTACTTGTGCAAAATTAGGAATAAACTGTCTGTAAGAGTTGGCAAAGCCAAGGAAACTTTGCAATTGTCTCCTGGTTTTTGGGGCCTCCCAAGCTAGGACATCCCGCACCTTATTGGGATCCATTTCCACTCCTTTATTAGATATTCTGTAGCCCAGATAGTCAATGCAATCCTTATGGAATTCATACTTGGATAATTTTGCATACAACTGCGCATTTAGCAGTTTCTCCAGCACTTTCCTAACTAATTTCACGTGTTCTTCCATTGTTTCAGTGTAGATTAAAATGTCATCCAAGTATACCAACACTCCTCGGTAGAGGAACTCGTGCAAGACCTCATTAATCAGTTGCATGAATACCCCGGGTGCGCCTTTTAATCCGAATGGGAGGACTCGATACATGTAGTGTCCCAGTGCACAGCGGAATGCGGTGCGCCATTCGTGCCCAGCTTTGATACACACACGAAAATATGCCTCTCTCAAATCTAGTTTGGTAAAAATCTTTCCTTTTGCCAAATGGGCTAACAAGCCTTTTATTAATGGGAGAGGGTATTTGTTCTCTGTGCATATTGCATTTAACCCCCTATAGTCTGTGCATAAGTGTAAAGTCCCATCTTTCTTCTTTCTGAAAAGTACTGGCGCTGCCAGGGGGGATTTGGCGGGCACTATGAAGCCCCGGTTCAGGTTTTTGTCAATAAATTCCCTCAACTTCCTTTTGGGTCATTGAGTACATTTTTGGTGTTGGGTACTTCGCTCCTGGCACCATCTCAATCTCGCAGTCTGTGGGGCGGTGTGGCAGTAGTTGGTCAGACTTCTTTTTGCTAAAGACTTTCACCAAGTCCCTATATCGCCAGGGGATTTCCTCCCCTCCCCCCACGTGGGTCTTCCTCCCTTGGCATTGCTCCTTCAGGGCTGCGGCCCCCAGCTCCCCTCGTTGGTTGGGCTCCGCCTTTGCAATCCCACGCCCGCCCTCCAGAAAGGTCAGAGTCTTTTCCCGCCAGCTGATGTGGGGGTCCCACTGTTCCAGCCAGGACATTCCCAGAATGAGGAGGTAACTAGCCAGCAGTGCGACCAGGCACTTTAAAGCCTCCCGGTGCGTTCTGACTTTTAACTCAAAAGCCTCTGTGTAGTAGCAGACAGCACCTCCCCCCACCGCTGTTCCATCCACTTGCCTGAAGATTATGGGTGTTTTCAGCTGGTGCACTTTCAAATTTAATCCGTTGATGAGCACGGGGCTGATCAAACTCCGGGAGCAACCTGAATCGAGCAATGCTGTGAGCTGGGCCCAACGAGTCGATTGAGGAGCACCGATCACTACCTCATAGATCATCGGACTCACCCGGATGTCCTCGATCAATTTGCTCGGGATCGGCTGGTTGCGCCTTGGGCTCTCCTCCCTCTCGCCGGCACTCTCCGGTGTCTGAGAGGTAGGCCATCTTCAGCTTCTCTTCTTCGCTTCTTGCCGCCGTGCTTTTCCATGGGGCTTTCATTGGCTTTGCAGGTTTTTCAGCTTTTTTCCCTTTCTCCACGGGTTGTAGCCTGGGGTTCTGGGGGCAGGCCGCCACGAAGTGTCCTTCCTCACCGCACATGAAGCAGGCTTTCCCTGCAGCCTGCGGCCTTACCGAGGGGGTTAACTCCTTCCTTGCCGGTTTCCGTCCTGTTTGCCGTGCGGCGCTAGGGGGCCGCCATCTCGCCTCCACGCCGTGCGGTTTGACTCTGGCCAGTTGCACCTCCAACATGGAGACGTGGGTGATCCATCCCACCAAGGTCTCCAGGCACCCCCGCACCATGGCCCTCTCAAAGAGCCGTGGGTCCAGCCCCTTCTGGAACAGCTGCACGAGGAACACTTCTGGCCAGTCGGGCAGCTTCACCACAAGCGCTTGAACTCCAGCGCGTACTTGGTCACTGAGTGCGGCCTCTGCTTCAGCTCCCGGATTGCCTCCGCTGCGTGCCGAGCGGGCACATTGGTCCTTGAATCAGTCCTGTAGTGCGGTGATGAAGCGGTCAAAGTCCCCCAGTTCTGGAGCCTCCGCTTCATTCAAGTCGTTCACCCACTCAGCTGCCATGCCTACCAGGAAGCGGGACAAATACAGCACCCTCCACGCATCGCTGGCAAACAGGCGCCCGCACGTGCCCATGCAGACTCTCACCTGGCTCAGGAAGGCGGGCAGTTGGGAAGGGTCTCCGTCATACTTTTCTACCAGCCCCCATCTTCGCAACAGGTCCCCTTCTGCCTGTTGAGGTCGTTGGGCGGCTTGCTCCTGTTCCGCTCCCCCGCCGCGTCCTGTGGGGGTTTGGGCCGGGGCCTGATGAGGGGGAAGGGTTGGTGGTTACAGCGGAGTCATTGGGGAGGGCTGGTTGAGCGGCGCCGGCCCCTGTAGGGGGTTGGGAGGTTGCACGGAAGGTTGCGCCAGAATCCTCAGTTTATCCAATTCCTTCCTCAGTGTGCACACTTCGCCTTCCAGCTTCCTCACCCACTGTTCCTCATCCCATGGTGTTGCCACTTTGGTCGCGGTCCCCATGGCCCTCAACCATCGAGGGCGGGCTGGCACTTCAGGGGTGAACCTCCAGCGTCTTCCCAGATGCTCAGGTCTCTCGGTGGGTCCCAGCGGTGGGCCAGTCATCTCGTTGGGGTCTTCGGTCTGGTGCCTGCTAGAGCTTCAGTGAGGGGGATTTGCCGTTCCTCCTTTTCTGCTGGTTCCTCAGAGGCCATGCTAATTTGCTGGAAATTCCTCACAGAATTTCCTCTCGGGTGAAATCCAATATCAGGGAGTTTTAGCAAAATATCAAGTCCACGATGTCCAACTCTCAGTTCTGAAGCATTCTCACACAACCAGTCTTGGTTCAGACAAATACTTCTTTATTAAGGCGTACATGTAGCTTGTAAACAGAACATTGCTAAAACTAATGCCTTGGGTAAACCTCCCTCTGTTTATTGCCTGGCGTCCTGACTCCTCTTTACCTGTTGTTGACCTCTCTCCTTCCTCCCCAAGCTTCTTCCTGGTTCTTTGGGCCCCAGCTGCCTGGCTGGCCATCAAGCCAGTCTAAATTGCCCATATATGGTTAAGCTGCTTCCCAACTCCCCTTACAACCATTAACAGCCACCCCCCCGCCCCTAGTTACAAGTGGCAGAAACAAATCAATCCAACTCCCAATGAATGCAATACAATGGAAAACAACAACAGTTGGGTGATGCAGGTTCTGACACAAATGTGGCTGCAAGAAGAGTGCAATCATGGTCATGATGAAATCCATGGCCCAGAAGCTGAAGGCCAATTTTATGTAGACTGTCCACCTTATAACTGAACTACATTAGAGGGGGCTACAGAGGGTCATAAGTCATGACAGCTAGCCAAAGAAACTCAGACCCCTCACCAAAAAAAGATTGTAATATTAATTTGTCCATAACACTGGCCCAGTGGAATGGAGGTCTGTTTATGAAGCAGTGTGCCAACATCTGGGTGACCATGGTGGTGATACAACAGGCATTGATAGAAAGGTTGCCGAGGAGCCACGGTGAGTAAAGGAAGGGAACCAGTACAATCAACATGTGAGAAAAAGACAAATAATGCAGCCTGCGCCTGAAGTCAGCTGAACAGATCCGCAAGCACAACTTAGTTGTGTTGGTTGTGTTATCTGACACTTCTATCTTATTTGTATTTTGAATAATAGAAAATTGCATTAATGTTACATTCTATCTTAGTTATAGTTCTCATTTGTTCAAAGTTGCCCTAGGAACTTCATTAAGAATTTAAGGTTAGGGGGAACACATAAAAGATAAAACAAGTAATTCATATTAATGTTGCCTCTATTAAGAAGGCAGTCATAAATCAAAATTTTTGTACTTTTCTAAAATGTTGGTACAATTTGCAGCTAAAAAGAACAAGATGTACAAAAATGCCTACATCGGCAGGGTACATGATTAGTTCTCTGATTGCATTATAGTTCACATGTAGGAGAAGTGGCTCAAAATACACAATAAGACTTATTAGTTGTTTAGAAATATTTTTTTCACAGTGTGAAGAATAGATTTTATTGAAACATTTAAATTAATAAGCATATAGAAGGTAATGACTTCATGCAAGAAAGCCATGTTGTTGCTGGATTCCACTGAGACCATATCGCATGATTACAATTAACTGGAGCAAAACAACATTCCTCATGTTAACTTCTATAGAATTTGAAATAAAATAAAATAAAATGAAATAAAATAAATGTGACTACAAATTCATTAAAGGCCAGATAATTTAGTGGCCTAGCTCACACATAATATTGAGACAAGATATGATTTATTATCTTTTTATCTTGGACAAATCATGGCTTAGTGCAAAGTGCAAATCATACACAATCCTGTTGTTTCCCAAATACTGATGTGTGAATCAATTACAGGTCGTTTAGTGACCACAACTGGGATGGGCAAGTCAGTTGTTAAGCAAAGCAGTGACTAAGTGAAATCATGACTGTGCTTATGATCTTACTTCAACTTTCCTTTGCTTTACAGACCTGTGAAGGTCGTAAATGTGAGGACTGGTCCTAAAGTTACCTTTTCATCACCATTGTAACTGTGAGCAATCGCTAAATGAGATAGTTGCTAAACAAGGACTACCTGTACTAAAAGCTACATCAGCTACTACTAAAGCCGTATATGCATATGTGAGAAGCAGAATGGCCATAATAAAGTCATACTTGTGTGTTGAGATTATTGCTAAGAGGCCAGTGAACTGTGGGTACCACAGTAACAAGCTCACCTAGCCACATCCAGGTTGGCTGATGGTCAAAAGCAACCTCTTGCATGACCCGCCTTACCCCAAAACATAAGGGAGGACAAGGAAGAAAGAAGCAGAAAACATTTCATTGGAACTGAAGTTATCACTAAGAAAGGGGTAAGGGCGGGGTTTATTTTCCTTGGCTATATGTGCTTGGTTCCTATATTTTTTATATCTCTGTTCAATAATAATGTGTTTACAACAGCCCTGATTCACACATCAGGCATATTCTACAAGGTCTAGTATTTTCATATTTAAAATCTTCTTCCAATAATAATAATTGGAACAGAGAAATCCTATTTTTAGTAGATAACCATCTTGGGGTCTATGTGGAGCATTACAGTGCAAGTAGAATGTTCTCCCCTTTCCTTTCTTTTTTTAACCAAGCAGTCTCTATATCCTTCAGTATCTCAGGTTTGCATCTTGGTTATTTAAAGTTAAAAAGGATATTTTAGTTTACTGTTTGTTAAGTTCAAATTTTGCTTTTGTTTATCTCTTTTGAGATTGATTTAGCAGAGAAGGTGAGGAAGATGAAGTGAGTGAAGAGACACCTAGAGCACCACTGGAGAGTTGCTATTAAGGCCTATCTTGTGGTAGTAAAGGTGGTGAAATACCAATATTTCTCTGCCCTTGTTGCTTCTGCTGAGAGCTACCTGACGGCCTTGTTTTGAGTGACCAGGTAGGAGGTGGTTCAGAGGTTTCCCTTTAAGGTCTCTCTGAGGAATTTGCAAAGCATCTGTTGGATAGTGTCGATTGGATTCATGCTAAGTTGGACTCTAGCCTTGTAGCAGGTCCTGTGGAGGTGACTGGGGCAAGGTTGGTTATCTGGCTTGGTTACATGGGAGAATTTTGATCCTGTTGGGTCTGGTGAAGTTGACAGGGTTCTTGCAGCTGTTAGCTCAGCCACCTCTGTTATAGATCCATGCACCTCTTGGTTGGTGAAGGCTGGCTGGGAGGTGATGTGTGGTTGCATTTTGGCTGTGGCTAATTCCTCTTTGAGAGAGGGGTTGGTTCCACTGCCTCTTAAGAAGGTGATGGTGTGCCCCCTCCACAAGAGACCATCACTGGACCCAATGGTGCTAGACAATTTTCATCCTGTTTCTAATCCTCCCTTTTTGGGGAAGCTTGTAGAAAAGGTGGTTTGGCAACAGTTTCAGAAAACTTTGGAAGAAGCGGATTATCTGGACCTCTTCAGGATTCAGGGCTGAGTATGGGACCAAGAAAGCATTAGTTGCACTCTTGTATGGTATCTGACAGGAGTGGGATGGGGGTGGTGCATCCCTCCTTGCTGTTCTTGACCTCTCAGCAGCTTTTAATACTATTGATCATGGTATCCTTCTTGACTGGTTTCAGGGGTTGAGGATGGACAGCACCATGTTGTGCTGATTCTCTTCCTTCCTCCAGGGCTGGCTGCAGTCAGTGTTGATAAGGGAGGCGAGGTCCAGCCTGTGGCACCAAGATATGGGCTGGCACAGAGCTCGAGGATCTTACCTCTCCTGTTTAACATCTACATGAAGCCTCTGGGTGAGGTCATCTGTCAGTTCCAGGTAAGGTATCATCAATATGACCTTATTGGGGAGGAGCAAGCTGACCTGGCATGCATTACCGAGACCTGGCTGACACCAGAAGGGGGTGTTGCCCTTTTGGAAATGTGTCCAGGTGGGTTTAGGTTTTGCACCAGCCGAGTCCCCAGAGTAGGGGAGGGTGTGTGGCAGTGGTCATCCAAGAATCTCTTGGCCTTCAGGGGCTCTGCTCCACAAGTTGCTGGATGTGAGACCCTGTTCCTGAGGATGGACTTGTGGGATCAGTTGGGAGTTTTGCTTCTGTATCAGCCTCCCTGCTGCATAGCAATGTCCCTGCCTGAGCTGCTGGAGGCCATCCTGGGGTTGTCAGTGGAGTTCCCCAGGCTTATGGTCTGCCAGCCCTGGAGTTGGCCTCAGAGGCAGCTTGGACATTCATGGCTACCATGGCAGCCATGGGCCTATCCCAGGTCATGCATGGCCCCACTCGGGACAGTGGTTTTCTTGTCGGAGCAGTGGCAATGTGATCTGGTGGGGGAGTTGGTATTGTCCCCTTTGTCATGGTCAGACTACTTTCTGGTGGCCTTGAGATTCTCCTATGCTGCCCCCTCCGCAGGGAGGTGGGACCTATTCGAATGCTGTCCCCGGCAACTGATGAACCCGCAAGGGTTCCAAAGGGAGCTGGGGGGTTTTCCTGAGGCCTTGCTGCATGGTCCAGTGGAGGCCCTGGCTGCAGCCTGAAATAAGGAGGTGGCTGGGGCCTTGGACAGGATTGTGCTTGTGCGTCCTCTCTTGGCCTATTGCCCTCAGCACTCCCTGTGGTTTACAGAGGAGTTAAGGGTGCTAAAAAGGGCCAAGAGATGTCTAGAGTGCCGCTGGTGAAAAACTAAGGATGGGTCTGACCGAACATGGGTTAGAGCCGCTGTTAAGGCCTATCTTGTTGCAGTAAGGGTGATGAAAGGTCATTATTTCTCCGCTCTTATTGCATCTGCAGAGCGTCACCTGGTGGCCTTGTTTAGAGCCATCCAGTCCCTCCTGGGTAGGGAGGGCTTGGAGGACCATCTACAGGGCCATGCAGAGGATTTTGCTGAACACCTGATGGATAAAATCACTTGGATCCATTCCCAGTTGGAGGCCAAGCATGATGCAGGTCCAGTAGAGATGCCCGGGAAGCGGACTTACCCATTTATCTGGGAATGGTTTGATTGTGTTGGACCTGAAGAAGTGGACAGGGTCCTTGGGTTGTTACCTGTATTTTAGATCCTTGTCTCTCCTGGTTGGTTAAAGCCACCATGGAGGTGACATTGGGGTGGGTACTGGTGGTGGACAATTCATCCTTGCAGGAGGGGGTGTTCCCGAAGCCTTTTAAGGAGGCCCTGGTCTGCTGCCTCCTCAAGAAACCATCGCTAGATTCCACCCTTCTGGACAATTTTCGTTTTAGGAAAGGTGGTAGAAAAGGTGGTTGTGCGACAGCTTCAGAGGATCCTGGAGGAAATAGATTATCTGGACCCCTCTCAGTCAGATTTCAGGCCTGGTTATAGGACAGAAACAGCATTGGTCACACTTTTACATAATCTCTGGGGAGAGTGGGATGGGGGTAATGCGTCCATCCTTGCTCTTCTTGACCTCTTGGCGGCTTTCAATCCCATCGACCATGGTATCCTTTTGGGTTGGCTGCAGGAGTTGGGGCTGGGAGGCACAGTTCTACGCTGGCTCAGCTCTTTTCTCTAAGGCTGATCCCAACTGGTGTTGATAGGGGGTGAGAGATCCAACCCGTGGCCTCTACTTTGTGGGGTGCCTCAGGGTTTGGTGCTCTCGCCACTCCTATTTAACATTTACATGAAACTGTTGGGTGAGATCATCTGGCACCATGGGATGAGGTATCATCAGTATGCTGATGATACGTAACTATATATCTCCATCCCAGGTGACCTAAGTGATGCCGTGGCTACCCTTTCGCAGTACCTGGTGGCTGTAGGGGCCTGGATAGGAGACAACAGGCTTCAGCTGAACCCTGGTAATATGGAGTGGCTGTGGGTATGGGGAGCCTCAAGATCTAGGAGTTTATTATCTTTGGTTCTTGACAGGGTTGCACTATCCCAGATAGACCTGGTGTGTAATCTGGGGATCCTCCTAGACTCACGACTCCTGTTGGAAGAGCAGGTAGCAGTCGTGGCTAGGAGGGGCTTTGGGCAACTATGTGTTGTGCTCCAGTTACGCCCCTTCCTGGATCAGGAGGCTCTCCACACGGTCACTCATGCCCTGGTCACCTCCTGGTTGGATTACTGCAATGCGCTCTACATGGGGCTACCCTTGAAGAGTATCTGGAAGCTACAGCTGGCACAAAATGCAGCAGCACAGACAGTTTTGAATGCCCCCAGGGGGGCAGATATAACACCTCTGTTACACAAGTTGCATTGGTTACTGGTTTACTTCTGGGTCCAATTCAAGATGTTGGTTATTATCTTTAAAGCCCTTCATGGCACAGGACCAAGTTATCCGAGGAGCCATCTAGCCCCTTTATATCAGCCTGCCCCACTCAGTCCAGCAGAAGGGGCAGGTTGCGGACCCTACCAGTCAAGGAATTCCATCTGGTGGGATCTAGGAAGAGGGCCTTTTCTATTGTTGCCCCCACTCTGTGGAACAACTTACCACCTGAGGTGCGGTGCTCCCCCACTTTCATGATCTTCAGGAAGAATGTGAAATCTTGGCTATGCCAGGTGGCCTGGGAGCCTGATGGGGGCTCGCATTGTTGGAATTGGCTTGTGGGGTCATTGATTCTGCCCCCCCACCTGGAATTTTATACTTTTCTTATGTATATAGTTTTTTTATCTAGTATGAATTTTTTATCTAATTTAATGAGGATATTTATATTTTTTACTGTTTTTGATGTTGGATTTTAATTGTGAGCCATCCAGAGTCACCCTTTGGGGGAGATGGGTGGCATATAAATGTAATAATAAATAAATAAATAAATAAATAATAAATAAATAAATAAATGGATGGTATCCAGTTATTATATCTCCACCCTGGGCCATCTGTGGAGTTCCTGTCTCAGGGTCTGGAGACAGGAAGATACCGCTTTTCTAATGGTGCCCTCCTCTTGGAACATCTTCCCCCTGGAGATGATACTCGCCCCGACCCTGCTAGCTTTTCTCAAGGCTTTGAACACCTGATTTTACCATTTAGCCTGGGGCTAAATCACCATCTTTTTCACAGCTTGGACCCAACTCACCTCCTGGGAGGCCTTGACCAAGCAGGAAGGACAAGCACCTAATTTGTAAACACAGCACTAACACTGCCAAAGAACCTCTCTGTTTCCTCAAGACTCATAATCTCAGACTCCTCTCAATAGGGCAACATCCTTCCTCAATCAACTCAGCAAGACCCATCCAGCCAGAGTCCAGCTCTGAACAGATTCTGAGTGACTCCATCCCCAGTGCTACACCACTTGTTGACCAGTACAGTCCACTCCTGCTGCCTGTCTTGCCTTAAACAGGTCTACTGCAACACCCCCACCCCCCACCTCCCACCACGGCATTCAGAACTTCAAACCTGCCGCTGCCGCTGCCAACCAGCGGCTTTGCCAGCCATCTCTCTCAGGAGGTTACCAAGGCTGCTGTTCAGTGCCTCTGGTGCCCTGAGCCACACCATCTCTTGATGTCCCAACTCACTACCAGCAAGGGACTGCCTAACTGATGCCAGCTCTTTATTATCTGTTGCTTTCTCTCTGTCACTGCTGCATTTACTGGCTCCTGACATAGCTCTGAATCTCTCATCTCCTCTGCTCAAACTTTGCAGCTACAACAACCACCTACAACTGTTGCTCATTATATACAGCATTCTTTTTCTTTTTTATTGCCTTTGATTTTTCCAACCATCAGTGTCTCCAAAGGCCATCAACAAGCATGGCCAACATGGTCTCCATGGTGTCTCTTCCTTGCCAATATTGGCTCTGCTTAAAATTCTTTTCAGCAGAATTTTCTTAATGTGATATATATATATATATAGAGAGAGAGAGAGAGAGACAGAGAGAGACTGAGAGAGACAGAGAGAGAGAGACAGAGAGACAGAGAGAGACAGAGAGACAGAGAGACAGAGAGAGACAGAGACAGAGAGAGACAGAGAGAGAGAGAGACAGAGAGAGAGAGAGACAGAGAGAAAGACAGAGAGAGAGACAGAGAGAGAGAGATTTGTAAGGCACTGATTTGCAAAAAAGGAGGAAGAATGGAAAAAATTGGGAATCTTTAATCTTATCTAAGTTTAACTCTATGAATTATTCCTGCCCCATCACTCCTAGTGAATGTGGGAGAGAGTTGGCAGTTTTGCCCAGTTTTAGGAAAATGTAAAGATAATAAATACGGTAAGGCTTTTAGCTTAAAAGCAAAAGCTATGTGATTTCCCGTGGAGTTCAATAAGAGGCAAGTCCTTGACTCAGTTCTGGGCCAGCCAGTCTTACTCCAGGTGGACCATCAGCAGTGACAGAGCTTGTAAGCCACCAGGGAGTAGCTGGGAGCAAAATCATTACCTTCTCTTATGAGAAATGCAAAGAGCTTTTTTTGGGCAGGGATGAAGAACGGATCATGTAAGTTTTTTTTTCCCCATGAATCTATTTCTAAAACATCAGCTATAATGAACATTAACACCGCTCCCTACTTTCCCCATTCATAGTGTATTTCTTTTGCAACTGACACTTCTGCTCAAGTGTCAATCCTCTTGTTCCTTGCCAGTATTTTGGACTAAAGGGAGGTTTCTGATCCACATCTTTTTCTACTGACTTTTTAATTCAACATCCTTGGAGAAATGGTAAGGTAAGAGCTGATGATGGCGTGGGGACTTACTTTCTGAAACGGTACAGCTGGCTGAGGTCTCTCTCCCTCTCTCTCTCTCTCTCTCATCCTCTCTCTCTCTGTGACCCTCTCTGAAGCCCAGCACGTTTAAGCACTGGGCGCTCTCTGTAGAGTAGACAGCTTTGAGTCTCCCCACAGACCACCTCGTACATGGTAGAAAGTGCAAAGAACCCCCTTCTGTTTCTATTATAGATGTTTTCCATCTACAAGGGATGGATGGGGGTATCTGTCACTGGGTTTGTCTGAAGGCTGTATAATAACACAGAAGGATCCTCTTGACATGCCCTTTTCCTGACTCAGTGGAGCTGTGTTATATTATCTATTTCAACTAGCATTCAGGTAGGATATCACCCATTTAAGACTTAAAGTTATTTTTTTCTGGAATTGCTAAATATTGAATTAATATTTTGAAACCTTATATGCAGAATTATCCTGATGAATTGTAATTCATAGCTCAAATGTGCTATTTAAAAAAGGAGGGGGGGGGAGAGATAAGCCATCTCAGTAAAGCAAAAACTGTTCTCTAATTTGTAAATTTGGCTTTTCCCACTAAATGCATCACTGTATTATTCTTCAGATTTGTCCTGATAGGCAAAGTTGTCTATCTTCAATTACTGTTTGAATATAGGACCAAATGCTGAATTTTACGGAGGTTTATTAATCAACACAGCACCAATTTCTATTGAGTAAACTAGGATTTCTTTCACAGGTCTAAATAGCGTCTTATATTTAGGATCTTATTAGACATATCCACCGCAGGCGTCAACTTGTTTTACTCCCTCTCACCTATCAACAGAAGTATCTAATATCTTCTTGAACCTGCCACTTCTAAAAAAAGTATTCCTTCTTCCATGCAGGAAGGAAAAAGTGTGTAACATTGTGATGGCATCTGCAAATGAAACAATGGCAATAGAATTCATCTTAATTGGATTATCTGACCAACCCAGAGCCCAGGTGATCTTCTTTTGGCTTCTGTTGATAGTGTACCTCATTAGTCTTCTTGGCAATGGCCTCATCATTGCATTAATTATTGTGGACCCCCAGCTTCATACTCCGATGTATTTTTTTATTTGTGTCCTCTCCTTGATAGACTTCATTCTCATTAACAATGTCGTTCCTGAGGTTCTTATCAACTGCTTCATTTACAAGCCCACTATTACGTTCTCCAGATGTTTGTCTCAAATGTATTTGGGACTGCTGCTTGTCTCAACAGAGTGTGTTGTCCTTGCTGTCATGGCATATGATCGTTTTGCAGCTATATGTAAGCCCTTACACTACATGCAGATCATGAGTTGGAGATTATGTATTTGTCTGATGGCTGTGTCTGTAGGTTTTCCTTCCCTGACAACCCTTATCAATGCGCTATTACGACCCACTGACTTTTGTGGTCAGTATATCATCAATCATTTTGTATGCGAATTGCAATCTTTCCTCAAACTAGCTTGCTCTGACACACAGGTTAGTGAGATCTTCATGCAAGCTGCCACCTTCTCGCTTTTAATCCCACCATTTGGCTTCATAGTTGTGACTTATGGGAAAATAGGTCATGCTATATTACGCATCAGTTCAGCCCAGGGTCGTAGGAAGGCCTTCTCCACGTGTAGCTCTCATCTTGCTGTAGTCAGTGTCTTTTATGGGACAATTATGATCATGTACTTGATGCCCCAAGGAAAAACTACTTCTGACAAGGAAAAGATCCTATCTGTAATCTATGGAGCTGTGACTCCTATGCTGAATCCGATAATTTACAGCCTGAAAAACAGGGATGTGAAGGGAGCTTTTTCGAAACTGATTAGACGAAAGATGTCAGGATAGATTAATGGCCCTTGTTCTGTGTAGTGCAGAGACAATAGTACTTACCAATTGTTAGTTTACAATAGGAAGCATAGATAGTAAAGATCATTTCCTTATACCATCACTGAATGGTCATTTTGAGCAAGATACATTTCCTAATAGCAATCAAGACTGGCTGAAAATGGTGAAGCCCCTCAAGTGTGTTAGATGGGTGTTACATCTTTGTGTGATAATCAGACATCAACCATTTTCTTAGGCAAAAAGCATTCCCTGCATCTAAGGCAAATTAGACACCAGATGACAGGGGTAATTTTTTCCTACCCAAGGGCACTGTCAAAATGATTGTGTACTTGAATTAGACTTTTCTCCATGATTTTGGATCTGTTTCAGTATTTGGTTGGAGATGGGGGACATTTGCTCCTAGCTACCAATGGTCCTGGCTACCACAAATGCTGTAATGGTGGAGATGATTAAACTGACTGATGTAACTGGTGAACAATGCAGATAGGAAACTGATTACTCAGAGATGTCTTCAAAGACCTGCAGTCTAGAGTATTTATTATTCCAATTAATTATTTTTAAACACATGCTTCCTGAAGTCAAAGTGGAAAGAAGGAGCATACAAACTGGTCTTGGGCGTACTATGAGATGAACGGGACAGGAAATGGTTAACTCCACCTCTTCCAGCCAGAAGCAGGACTTAGACATTGATCTCCCTCCTTAATCAACCCATTGACTTCAGCTGAATACATGATCTGTTCACACCCTTACTAATCCTAAAAATTAATAAGTAGATATGAACTCCCATGGTAACTGACTTGAGCAATAAAGAACCAAGTGACAAAACAGGAGAGGCCTATAATAATAACCACCATCCCCAATACCTGCTTGGGATTGTCAGGCCTCTTCTTTGACCAGAATGATACCTTACAATAAGTTCAAGAACTGCCCTTAGTCACTGGAGTTGATAGGAAAGGGGTTTACCATGGCTGATATCCCAGGAGGCTATGATGGAGGACTTGGATGAGGAGAGTCAAGGTCATGCGGAGAAGAATTTCAAGCATCTCCTCAGCCCGCAGCCTGAGCATGTTAAAGCAAAGAGGACCTCCCTAAGGAATCCGTAGTGTTTTAGTTGCAGACTTTGGGAGTTAGAGTTAGTCTGGTGAGATTCTGTCTAGCAGGTGTAAGCTAATAAAGTAACTGAACAATTCCAAAACCATCCCGTGGAGTTTCTTGGGCTGAATCTGACAGGGGCCCAGAATAATTGCTATATTCTCTGTAGGACCGAGTGCCTACAGGCAGCCTCTGCTGAAGGAAATTTATCAACCTTGTAATATCTAATAAAACTAGTGGCCTCATCCTGAGTTGCTGCCCTATAATTGTCTTCTAGCAACATGCCCAACTGCTGCTAAAGCCAGTGATCATTTTAACAAACGACGTGATATATGCCATCATCTTCCAGAAATGCTCCAGTGGATTCTATCATAGGATGCAAAAGACTTAATGGACACAAGTTTGACATCAAGACTCAAGGGCAAAGTAGTATCACAGCATTTCAACCTATCAGGATACTCTTGCAGATCTCAAAGTAATTATTCTGGATAAATGAGATTTCAACAGCACCACTGAGTGAGAGATTGTTGAATTCACATACGTGAAAAGGTTTCAGGCTACCTTAAAGAGTTCAAACAAACACAATGGGGTTTTAACACACTACAACTGTTAATTGAGAAATCCCTGTAATCAGTCTCACATGTAACCTGCACCTTCATAACCAACTTGTCATCCCCTCCCTTCCCCCCTCCCTTCCCCCCTGCCTCACCCCGGTTTAAACCCTATGTCAATCTAGCTAATTTGTTAGTTGGAAGAGGTGATACCAGACTCCTTCACAGTATCTTGTATTAACCATATTATAATTGTTTAAGCTGCAACATGATTAATTAAATGAAACTTCTTAATTTAGGAGTTGGGCCTACTAGTGAAGGCCTGTTGCTTACGAGTATGTTATGAAGATTGGGGAGTGGGGGGACCACAATATGGAGCTGGTTGAATACAGAACAGCTTAATAAAGAGATGAAGAACTGGACATAAACAACGTATGATGAGGTGAGGTGGCACAACACCTTCTGGGAGACCGACCTAAAGTTGCTGAAAAGCAGATCTCTAAAACCTCCATTGAGAATTGCTCATACAACTTGGTGGTGCCTGGACCAATTAACAATGGAAGGAAAAGGAGTTGGCTGGTAACGGATGAGATCCAGTGAGAAAATCTAAACTGAATGTCTAGAGGTGCAGCTGGATGTATGCAGACTGGTGTTCGGAGACTGAGCCAGAGGGCTTCATCATCCTCTTGCCTTCCTGTTGCCTTGCCCTCAGCTCTCACCTGGCGATGGGCAAAGTATTGTACTGGCCATCTAATAGAGACTTGCAACTTGTTAACGCTAACTTGGATGTTACTGCTTAAATAGATAAAATGTAAATCTTAAATCTTGGTTTCTCCTTCTTGCTCTACTATTGTTTGAAATGTGCTTCATCATATGTAAAGCTTCTGAAAGATCATTTGGATTCCCTAGTTCTTGTTGTTGATCATGATGATGATCATCTTCCTCACTACTACTATTATTGATACTTTGCCTCAAATGAAGAACTTAGCTGGGGAAATTTCTGCCTTTTGACAGGTGCTTGAAAGATTGAAAGTGTGTTTGCAACTGGTAACAATTTCTTAGTTGTCACTCTGAGTCCAGTTTGCTAAAAACTAAGCTCAGGTGAGGTTGCTGTTCCTATTGTTGCTTCCAAGCTCCAGAGTGTTCTTATGACTGCTCAAAGCCAGGAGTGAGCACAAGTACTTTGGAAACATCATGTCAGCTGGGTTGCCCTTTCCAGTCATAATACTGTAGCTACAAACATAGCACAATAAACAGACTCAAACATGTCTGCTAGGCTTACCTGCACGAGGCTGATTGAGTGAGCAATAAGGTGGACATTGGGAAAATAATCCTGAACTTAACAAATGGAACTGTTATTGAAAAAGAACCACAGTCCAATCAACTTCTTTATATGGGCAGAGGGCAAACTTTCTTCCAACTCTGGCACTACAGAGTTTTGGATCTGTCCTGCTTGCTGCTTACTTTTAATGGATGATTCCAGCCTGTCTCAAAATCTTGCCCTTGGCTTGGACTGTGCTCAGGGGAGGATTATAAAGCATTCCCAGCTGCAAGTGGGAGCCAGGAGAAAAACGTGATTTAATTTATTCCTGGTATAAAATGAATTAAATGAATCACCTCCTTGGCAACTTTATGGAAATAATTTGTCATTCTCTTCTTTCACAATGCTTTTCGGCTTCCCCATTTAGCTTTGTTGTTGTTGTTGAAGGACCATAACAAGTCAGTCGTGTCTCCCAGTGACTACCCAGACAGGTCCATGCGGTTTGTGTGGCCTAAAGGCCTGCAATTTCCTGGGGCCCTCCTTCCCGGTATGAACCAGGTTTTTTGAGATCAGAAAGGGCAGCAGGTACTGCTATCTGCTGTCAAATTTCCTTTATAGAACATAGTTCAGATCAGTACAATCTACTTACTTCCCAGAGATATAAGGCTTATAATACTTAATGCAATTTGGCTACAGTTTTGGGAAGGGCCTGGAGACGCTGTGTGTGAGAGGAAGCAGATGGAATAATGGCCAGCCTTGACTTAAAGCTGTGTTTCATAGACACACATATCGGTTCCCTGGCAATGGAAAACCAGCTAGTTAGATGTGAAAGGGTGGTGAGACTAGAGATGAGATGTCCGGCATGTGTCCCTTGACCTACTTCAAAAATGTGGAAGACACAATGGAGTGATATTCTTCAGAATCCTACTCCTTTTTATCACTGGAAGAGGACAGGGACTCCAAAGTTATACTGTAGTGAGAGTTGCCAGTCAGCTGGCAGACCCCTTACTAAGAGGCCTCAGTTAGTCTGCCAGCTTCTAGATGCAGCACAGGTCCACGGTAGTGGGTCACCATACTGGATTATCTGTTTGTATGCTCAGAGCTTTAAGTTCTCTACACCTTGTAGAAACAGTCATATGAATATGCAATATTTCATCATTACAAGGCCAGTCCAGGATGTTTTGAATCTCTCCCCAGACCACTTCATACATTTTGCAAAGTGAGAGGACCCCTCTGTCTGACTCCACTGCAGCAACTTTTCATGGAAGAATGAACAGTAGATTGACTTGATTCCAGATAGTATTTGTCCTTCCATGGTTCTCCTGGCCATGAGCCACCCACATTTGCACCCACTAAAGTCCATGACAAAATGACGTTTAGCCTCAATCCGACTCACAGATTGTGTGACTGATCACTTCAAAACCTTTAAAATGATGAAACCAGCGTTCCATTGAAGTGCGTGATAGATGTGGATGAAAGGTCACGTGGTCTATTAAGGCATCCACCTGATATCCAATTCCATGCACATCATGAGTTGGAGATTACGCACTTTTGTCAAACTGGGTTATTCCAACTCACATACCAGTGAGGTCTTGTTGCACGTTTCCAGCCTCTTTCTCTTAATTCCTCCCTTTGACTTCACAGTTGTGACATGCAGTCGTGTGGGCCTGCTGTAACGTGCATTCGCTCAAGTCAGGGTTGCAGAAAGGCCTCCTCCACCTTGCTGTGGTCAGGGTCTTTTACACGACAATCATGATAATGTACATGGTGCCCGAAAGAGAATTAGTTTCTGACAAGAAAAAGATCCTAACTGTGGTCTATGGAGCTCTGACTCCTATGCTGAATCCTGTAATTTACAGCCTGAGAAACAGCACTGTGAAAGAAGCTTTTAGGAAACTGGTTGGAAAAAAGACACCAGAATAAATCAGTATTCACCTCTGCGTACTATCCGGAGGCACCTGCAGGTGGCAATTGTTCATAGCAATTTATTATAGTAGTAAAAATTAGCTTCTTCCCATTATCACTGCATGGTGTTTCAACCATGGTACAACATACTACAGAGAACTCATGTCTGGCTGAACACAGTGAAATCTCCCCAGTGTGACAATCAGGCATCTACCACATTTAGCTGTGGTTTTGCTTTTCTTCAGGGCTGCTCAGCAAGATGCTGATGCTTTGCTGGGAGCTCAGTGTACACTGTAGCTGTTTGCACACTTAATAAATTCATGTTGCCTCTTCCAAGTGATTTGGTTGCTTTAGAAGACCCAGATTTTGGCCACAACACCTCATGTATCACAGTTGCTGTTTACATTTCCCCTGCATCTGAGAGGGATTCTAGAACTTGAAGAGCAGGAGAACATGCTTCATTTCCTCTTTCAGTGGTTCAAAAAATGACCAATAAAATACGTCCACACTGAATCGCTTAACTAGTTAAGCAAAGCAAGCGCTTCACTACAGAGCCAGCCCTCTAAAATTGGTCAGAACATTGCTCACAAAAAATCAAGTTCCAAAAGCGTGAAGCAACTGTTCAGGTCTAGAATATCAAAGATCATCAGTACAGGTTGTTCAAGGCTTCAAGGCCGTGGATTGAAAAGGGAATGAGAAATGAAATGCATCTGCAGAAAAAGCCTTGCCAAAAGCCAGTGGGACAGCCATTCTAATACCAAATCACTCGGCAAAGCAATTATTACGTAGGAGTAAAAAGTTAGAATGGCCATCTGAATTTGTGCAGCTGCTGGGTAAAGAATGGGGAAGAACTGGAGTTTGAGAAAGGGGCTTAGATCACCTTGGAATCCGTAAACTACCATATGAAGATTCCATGAGGGGAGGAGCAACTTAGTGATTGATAGCTGGAACAGTTGATTGGTTGACCTGGAGCTTTAAGGAATTACAACAAATTAAATTGGTTGATGGTACAATGGAAAGAAAAAAAAAGGGGGGGGGAACCTGCCCCCTTCTATCTGGTCCCTAACTATTCCCCCACACTTGGATTCTCTTTTAGTTGTGAAGGACACCAGAACATTGGCTTCCACAGCCATTTTATGCTATCAATGGTGTTCATCTCTGAGAAGGTAAAAACAATTAACTGGTTCTGCTGTAAGGCTGCCTTTCTGGAAAACGATGGCACTCTTCAACTTAAATAACGAATTAATTTATGTTTTTGAGTTTCAACTGTTAAGGGGCAGGAAATTCCCTTGAAAATCAATTAAAGACCTATCCTTGGAATTTCATCTGGGCCTTCCTCCAGTAGTAATGCCATTCCCCAACCACTGGGGAACAGAAGAGAATGAAAAAGCCTCCTTTACCTCAAGGAAACTGCAGTGCTATTTTCTATGCCACAGCAAGGGACAGGCTGAACATACTATCCATCTCCTGTTTTCTTCCCTTCGAGCAGTGGTTTTTCTTTTCAACCTGTTACTCAGAGGTGACAATACCCACAGTGAGTACATGATACGAAGATTACCGAATGAGTGGATGAGGTTTTTAGGATGCTAGAACTGAATTTCATCAAATTCTCAGTTTCTTTGAGGGCAGATATGCCCTAGCACCATCTTTCCCCATTTTGCTTTTGTTCTTCACAATTAGTTTGGAATACATTTTTTTTAAAAATCTGTTGACAATTCATCACTGGAAGAGCACTGGGTAAGCAAAACTTTAGAGATAAAAAGAGAAATATGGAGGGTAATTTAAGTGGGTAGGCAATTCTCTGTTTGTACCTATAAAAAATGATAGTTGGCTGAGACCTTGATCCAGAGAAGAGATTTTGAAGCCATGTCTTTAGATGCAGCTCTGCCTGGTGACAATCATATGCAGTTGCTGTGAGGTGAGCTCAACTTGCAGATGACAGACTCTATCATATGTGCTCTGTGTGTGGGGTGTGTGTATGTGTGTGTGCGCGCATCTACAGACACAGGAGGACTGTGTCACTTGAAATAATGGGGATTTGCTTCTTTTCTGCCATGAAGTGAGAATAAAGAACCTGAGACAGAAATCAGGGGAATGACTTTTAACTTATCCACCTGAACAAAGGAGACTACTTGAGGCTAATTCAAAAAGAAAAGAAGAGGACAGAAAAGGGAAGTTGAGATGTAAATTTTAATTAAAAGGAAGGCAAAAAATGGAATGAGAACTTGTAGTGAACTTGTTAGTAAAATTTGAGGGTTTCTGACTCTCCCCAATTAGGATTCAGTCCGGCAGAAGATCAAACACGAAAGTAACAGCTGAGATTTTAAAGTTTTATTGAAAGTAAGCCAATTGAGTCAGCTGGGGTCTCCCCTTAAGGCAGAGGAGCACCCCTCCCATGCCCAAAGAAGACAATTTTATACATGTTCCTTACAAAGAGATACAGCAATTAACAAATGATTGGTTGAAATTGGCATAAGTTTTGGATCCTCCTTATTATTGGGGGAAATTTATCTTCCTGATGACCTATTGGATACTAGTCAGAGTTCAGGGCACCCCCCTTTGTCTTTATGGCCTCGACCCTCATGGAGACAGGATGTCTGAATGAGAGAAATGTGTGAACATTCATGGATGTCTGTGTCTGTGCTATCCCTTTGGTTTTCAGATGTAAAGAAGGAAAGATGATGTGTGAGAGAAATGTGTGAACATTCATGAATGTCTGTGTCTGTGCTATCCCTTTGGTTTTCAGATGTAAGGAAGTGAATATGATGGAGACTAAGAGCCCTTTTTCATAAGGTTTCAAACTGTATTGTCTCTTGGGTCTTCCAATGCCTCTCTTTCTGACAAGGCCGGGCTCTTTGCTAGAATCACTTCTCTCTTTATCTTTCGTTCCAAGGATGTTTTTCTTTTCATGAGATTTAGTCTCAAATAAACCTCCACTCTCAGTCTCCAACTTTTGTGGGAAATGACAGCCCAAGAATTTGCTTTATAACTTCCCTTTTGGATTCTAGTATTGCACAAATAAATGTTCTGGACAGTTCGAGAATGGACTACCTAGTATGTGTGACCTTTCCAATAAAAGCATCGCCCTGTTTTCTATTCTGAATACTGTAGCAACATAATTTCCTGCAATCTGCTCCACTCTCCCAAAGAATTAACTGGTCCATAGAGTGAAATGATGATCATCATTTAACTAACAATGATCCCCAAGTATTATTATAAGAAAAAAAATCAATGCACTGTTTGTAATATACAAAGCCCAGTGAATGATAGCTAAGGCTGATACCTTAAGAGAGGGACCTCAGGTTCAGTAACAACACTGTGTCCTGCAACAAACTTACGATTTACCCTGTGTGCTGTGAGACTAGGCTGAAGCTGCCATAACCTAAAGATGAAGCAGGCATGTAAGCAGAGAGGACAAAAGCCAGGAATCTTGTCTATGAGATCCCTTCGGGAAGGTAGATAAGAAGGAAGCAAGTCGTTAAGGAAAAAACAAAGGACCTGAACCAGAAAGAGGAAGTTGGGCCTGAGCACATGGAAACCCCAATCCCATCCACAACTGCCAGACTTGTGAATCAACAAAGCAAGGACTTTTGGGGATACAAGGGGTCCCAAAGCCCGCTCACTCTGAGTCGTCTGAGTCGTCTGAGTTGTCTGAGCTGAGTCGTCTGAGCCACCTTTGGATCCAGACTTGGTGGCTTCCATCCCTCTAGCTAGTGCCTGGCAGCCTAGTTGGGAAGGACATGGGTAAGTGTGGAAGAGCGTGTGTGTGTGTGTGTGTGTATGAGAAAGAGCAAATGTACCTTGCAACCAGTAAAGTTTTGCTGTTACTTTAAATTCACTGGGTCTCCGTGTATTACAGAGAACCTCTTGTGCCTCAGTGTTCAGTTGGAAGTGATTTGTGTGTATCCCCAATTATTTCCCGGCTGTTGACCAGGGCTGTGTGTCTGCTCCATCTGCACCTATCTGGAAAACCCAGGTAGAAAGCAAGGGGGGCTGACAAGATCCGCGTGCCTCAACAGGCTGTGAGTGTGTGAGCAAGTGACCATAAGCTGAACCTGGGAGCAGCGCGTGTAACATTCTTATTGGTGTCAAAAGTGGGATACACGGTTTGGACCCTTTGAATTTATTATTTGAGTGATTAGTTGTGCCTTTGTGGAAATTTGGAGATGCCCAACAAAAGGGTGCTTTGTCACTGCCTGCCTCCCAGGCGACAGCTCCACTGGAGAATCCTGAGGAGGGGGAAATGGGTTTGGTATATTGTGAAGTGATGGAGAAACTTGTTAAGAAGTTGGGATTGCCTCTTGGTGACTTGCGGGAGAAAACGAACTCAGTGTATTCAGGGAGGGATGTTAGGATAGAATTTGGAAAGCTGTACAAATTAAGAGGAGGGAGAAACTGAAAGATTTACCTGGAGTGTTGGCAGTAATATTGGGAGTTGGCTTGTCCCAGATGGATCAGCTCCTCACACAGTTGTGGTCAAAGAACTGCTCTTTAAAAGGAGACTTGGAACAACTCAAAAATACCCACCATGTTTTGCAGGCTGATTACCAGCTGCAAAAAAAGCCAAATGGTGGAACTGAGAGAGACCTTGGCTCAACAAGGATAGTGTAGAAAAGGAAGAGGAATGGCAACAAAAGCATGCTGCGCAAAAACTAAAAATTGAAGCTTTAAAGGACCTTGTGCAGACCTCTGCTAAGAATAAGGGCAGAGCATGTGGAGAATGTGGTAAGGTAGAGGAACTACGCAGACAAATAAGGCAACAGTTTTACCAAATTGCCTGCTTAACAGGCTCAGACCTAGATGACTTTCCCTTTGATGGGAAGGAGCTTTTTGAGGAATTAAGCCACAACCTCCCTGAGGCTTCAATAGCAGTAGTGGAAACCCGAGCACAAACAAGGCGCAGAAATGCCCAAAACCAGCAATGGGAAGAGTGGGAACAAGTAGTCACTCATACCCCTTTATCGGGAGGAGAGCTGAAACAGATTGTTATAGATCTGGGGGCCTTGAGCCCTGACCCCTCAAATGGACCTGGAGGCTGCATCAACTCAGCCTCCAGTACAATTTGTCTGACCAAGAGATTGAGCGGGTCATATTAACATACCCTGAGGTTCGCACGAAGTGGCACACATACCGGCGACATCCTAATCCCCCCAATCCCGGTGACCGCCTTAGTGTCTTACAGGGGCTCCAAAACATGGTGCAGGACTTAATGACTGGTACCCAATTACGGCTTAAAGCCATTGGGGATCGGCAGGGGAAAGAGGACCCTTTAGAATTTTGCCATCGCTATTTATGGTATCAATTCATAGCCAGAACAGAGCCACCTAATAACAGGGATGAAGGGCGGACAATGGGTGACATCATGCAGTGCCCTTGGAGCAATCAGTCTTTAAAAGGAGTGCTGGGTGGGCTGCAGTGCCCTGAGCGAGCTTGGATCGGGCAAGTGGATGCAGCTTACCCATTAGACTTAGCCACGTTGGAAACAGATCTGTGAGAAGCAAGGAAAGCTGTTGGAAATGTTGGAGAGGAAAGTAAAGTAAAGACTGTGGGGGAGGTGCGAATAATAAAAGATAGGTGGGAAAGAAGTGGGGGAGTCAGCAGGAATAGGAATTTGTGGAGTAATAGGGACAGAGAGTAGGGAATGGAGAGGAGCGTGTGCAAGTGTGGCGAAAGCTGAAAGACTTAGGAGAAAACATGGAGAGATGGGATGGGGCTCCTACTAGAAGCTTGAAGGAGCTGGTGGAACAGTTACAGAGAAATCAGGGAGGAAAGCATGGAGCAGAAGGGGAAAATGAAGGGAAAGTGAAGGAGTAAGAGCAGCCTTTTTTGCTGCTCCAGCAAGAACTGAAACAATTAACAGAAGCTTTAAGGAAAGTTTCAGTCCTAGCTGGAAGGGAAGGGGATGTGAATTGGAATCCCGAATGGCTTAAAAACCTAGCAGAACTAAGAACAGACATAGCTAAAGCCTTAGAACAAGCTGATGCTGCTTCCAGAGAATCCAAAATTACATTAAACCAGGGGATCAAGTTATGGTGAAAAAAAGAAAAACCAGGAGGAGCCCTGGGACCACGATGGAAGGGACCACATATAGTCCTTGATGTAATTTCACCCCATCTAGTGTACGTGGACACAAACAGATGATGGCACCGCTCCCAAGTCAAGCCTGTGTAACCTGTGTAAATAGGCTAGGTTACTTTTGTCTTCCACTCCCTCTTTTGTCCCCCCCTTTCTTTGTTTTCCTTTTTTTTTTTTTTTTGTCCCCCCATCCTTTTGATTTTATCCACAGGATCCAAGCATGAAGATCTAACAGCTCAGCTTTTTGTGTAGGGCGACTTTTGACAGTGGGAGGGGTCACATCCACCTGTTTCTTTGGAATACCCTCCAGCCTAGAGACATTAAGAGATGTTACTGCTTTAAAGAATTTCACTAATGACTTGTGGGAGGGAGTGTTCTTTCACTTTGGATCTTCTCCAGAACCTGAACCATGGACAAACCAGAGGAGAATGACCCTGAATCTTTTAGGGGTAACCAGTGCAACTCAATGTGTATATTTCACTAACCTTGGGAATCATAAACATCCACTACCCTCCAATTCTCCTGTTTTTACTTGTGAAAAAGTCTATAATATCTCCTATGCCTCCACCCCTTTATTTTTACCTAAAGGTTTCTTTTTGTTATGTGGGCATGAGGCCTATACTCATGTCCCAGCCTACAGTTCAGGGGGGCCTTATGCCATTGGGCACTTGACCTCTCTATATGCCCTGCCTCCCATGCATGTACTATCTACTGTTAAGGGCAGGACAGGGCTGCGAATCCTTTCAAGGTCTTTGTTGTTTTAACCTAACCAACAGTGAGAACTACATTGAGGTAAAACTAGCCAAGCTTAAAATTCTAGCCTCTCACATCTCCCAAGATCCAGAAGGATGGAACTGGTCATGGCTCACATCTTGGTTACCAGACTTTGGATCCTGGGGAAGGAAAATTGTTCAAACCTTGCTGTTTGTATTATTTGCCTTTATATTAATTTCCTCAATCTTTCAGAGTGTTAAAACTGTTTTCTGGAAATATTGTATCTCCATGTCAATTGGACAGCAAACCTACTGGCAAGAATGCCTAAAAAAACCTGTAATGCTCTGAGTGGGTGATGAGTGAGCCCCATTTTGTGGCATCTCCTGTTTAACTCGATGCCAAGGAGAGGAATATGTGACACTAGGCTGAAGCTGCCATAACCTAAAGATGAAGCAGGCATGTAAGCAGAGAGGACAAAAGCCAGGAAACTTATCTATGAGATCCCTCGGGGAGGTAGATAAGAAGGAAGCAAGTTGTTAAGGAAAAAACAAAGGACCTGAACCAGAAAAAAAAAGTTGGGCCTGAGCACATGGAAACCCCAATCCCATCCACAACTGCCAGACTTGTGAATCAACAAAGCAAGGACTTTTGGGGATACAAGGGGTCCCAAAGCCCGCCCACTCTGAGTCGTCTGAGTTGTCTGAGTTGTCTGAGCTGAGTCGTCTGAGCCACCTTTGGATCCAGACTTGGTGGCTTCCGTCCCTCTAGCTAGTGCCTGGCAGCCTAGTTGGGAAGGACATGGGTAAGTGTGGAAGAGTGTGTGTGTGTGTGTGTTTATGAGAAAGAGCAAATATACCTTGCAACCATTAAAGTTTTGCTGTTACTTTAAATTCACTGGGTCTCCGTGTATTACAAAGAACCTCTTGTGCCTCAGTGTTCAGTTGGAAGTGATTTGTGTATATCCCTAATTATTTCCCGGCTGTTGACCAGGGCCGTATGTGTAACAGTGCCCTCTCCCTAATGTAGTCAATAATCATACTATTCTTTCTTTCCTGCAGGAGGGAATGGGAGAGAACATGATAGAAGCTTCAAATGAATCACTGGTGACTGAGTTCATCTTAATTGGATTATCAGAATATCCCAGAGCTCAGATTATTCTGTTTTGCTTCCTCTTGGTGGTGTATCTCGTTAGCTTTCTTGGCAATGGACTCATCATCATATTGAGCATTGCAGACCAACAGCTTCATACCCCCATGTACTTCTTCATCTGTGTCCTTTCCGCAATAGACTTCATTGTTACCAACAATGTACTTCCTGAGATCTTGATCAACTGCTTCATCTACAGGCCCACAATTTCTTTCTCCAGATGTTTGTCCCAAATGTACCTTGGTTTATTTCTGGTTATAACAGAGTGCATTGTCTTGGCTATCATGGCATATGATCGCTTGGCAGCTATATGCCAGCCTTTATATTACACACAGATCATGAGATGGAGATTATGCATTTATCTGGTAGCCACATCAGTGGCCCTTGCCTTGATGATGACCCTGATCAATGTGGTCTTGGAACCGACTGACTTCTGTGGCCATCGCATCATCAACCATTTTGGATGTGAGCTGCAATCTGTACTCAAACTGGCTTGCTCCAACACAGTCAGTGAGCTCTACATGCATGTTGGCAGCCTCTTTGTGCTAATCCCTCCCTTTGGCTTCATAGTTGTGACATATGTTCGTGTAGGCCTGGCTATACTGCGAATAAGCTCTACTCTTGGGCGCAGAAAAGCCTTCTCCACCTGTAGTTCTCACCTTGCTGTGGTCAGTGTCTTTTATGGAACACTCATGATCATGTACATGAGACCAGAAGGGCAATCCGTTTCTGAAAAGGACAAGGTCATCTCCTTAACATATGGCGCTGTGACTCCCATGCTCAATCCTCTGATCTACAGCCTGAGGAACAAGGATGTCAAGGGGGCTTTTTGGAAAATGTTTCAAAGAAAAATGTCAATGTAATATACAGACATGCTCACCATGTACCACGTAGGTGCTTATTGCTGAAAATAACTGGTAAGCTTTTTAAAAAGAATTTAATAGCAAGCATTCCTATTCCTATTAAACCCAAGAGGGACTATGCAGTACTGAATCTTAAGGAGGAATGTGGTAGGGACTTCAAGAACCAGAACTCCCAACACCTTTGAAGGACATCAGGTTGGGGAATGCCATTATAAAATACCATATGTACCTGCCAGGGACCTGAGAATTTTAGTTGCCAAAATATACCCCCCAAATCAGGTTCCACTTATCCATGGATGGTCTTATTCACAAGTATATATGGTAATCCTTTTTAAAATACTCTTATATCCCATGAAAAAATGGATAATCCATGGATTACCCACACACAAGCCAAATGTCAAGATTAAAACATATGACAATTTTGAGGGTTGGCTTATCGATATTTTTCATGGTGTTTTGATTAAAAATTCAAAGGTTGCCTTGTCTGAGGAAGGGATTATGCACAAGTATATACGGGAACAGAATTTAAATTGGAATTGTTTTCTACCCCACCCCCGACTCCTAGGAGCATGGAATGAGCAGAAGGGACACCAGCCATGGCCAACGCATGGAGGCTCTTAAGCTGGGCCTGGCTGGTCTCAGGAGGCACCACCTTTCTTTGGCATAGCCGCCCTTTGGCTCTGGGGACGGGGATGGGGCGGGCTGTCCTTGGTGGGCAGTGGGCCCGAGTGTGGGGCTTCAATCCAGAGGCAGCTCCTTGCCAGGGAAGCAGCAAGCCCAGCCCTTGAGGTTTGCATTGTTGGGCAGCAACACCAGCAGCAGCTCTCTGTGAGATGCGCAGAGCTTGTGGCAAACAAGCCATTGGGCATCTGGATCTTTGGCTTGTCGAAGCAAAGCAGAGAGGAAAGGCGGTCTGTGGTCTGGCTTGTGTGCTCACCCCAGCCCCTTGGATGTAACTTTGGGAGTCCTGACCCAGAGTTTGAAACTGCACTGCATATCTTTACTCTTCTGTTTTTGTTTTTCAGCAGAAAACGTTGAAGGGAATGCAGACCCTCAGTTGGAACTCCTTTCATAATTACAGGAGAGTTTCAGCTCCTGCTGCAGTTAACAGAACACATCAAGCCAACTGCCTGGGTTCACATAATATGCAAAGGCCAACCCAAGTTAACAAAACACAATAACTCGGTTCACGTCATATACTATGTCAGAGAAATAACCCCAGTATGGCTTGTAGTAATGTCCTGGTCAAAGTAACGTTCTAAGGCAATGGTTGGGTTTTCCAAAACATGCTGAAGCATGAGGTACATTACCCCAATTCAGCTTAGTACAAGATGTTGTATGAAGCAGCCACACTTTCATTGCGGAGAATATGCTTCTTTGCCAATCTCTATATTCACCCTGTGAGAATAATATCCAGATTTGCAAATGTGCCCATTGAAATTGGGATAGTTTGGACAAGAGTGAGAAGCAGATTTCCAACTGATTAAGATTAGAGATTAATTCATATTATTTATTTGATTACAAGGTTCTTAAGCCACTCCATTCAAAACCGATTCTGAGCAGCATGCAATTCCCTATCTTTGTAAATTCAGATTAAAAACAAAATTAAAGACAGCAATATAAATAATAACATACTGTAGGCCATCAATATTATAAATGACCTGGAATACCATTTACCATTTGGTGTCTGTGGAAAGGCAGACACCAAATTACATCCATTAATTGCTTTAAGGCAGTGAGAAGCAGGAAGGGATCTACTGTAGGTGAGTAGGCATTTGGAAATTATGCCACGTTCCATTGGAAAAGAGAGTATGCACTGAAAGACAAACTGTTTCAATTCCACCAGAGTAGGAGGATTTACTCAGAGGCAAAGTCTGTGAGTTTGCGCACGCTATCAATGGCACACGGAATCACGAAGTTCGCTAAAAGGGTGGAAGATGCGGATAGCATTTTCTCTCCAAAACATCTAAGCAGGGCCCAATCAGTGTAATGTCAGAATGAGTGAACGAGGCAATGAATGGGAACTGATTGTAGAAACTGTTCAAATAAACCAATTTCACTTAGGCTTTGTGCCTGTGGTCTCATATTAATCGTTGCAGAAGATCTCACAGCTGTTGATTTTGGTGCCTGTATTCACTTTCCAAAGGAGAAAGCAAGGGTGCTCAGGTGCCATTGGCCATCCTCTCCACCACTGACATTTGCATACTCCACAGATTGTGCCTGCCATTTGCTGCTGAGGACATGAATGTAGCTTCGGGGATACAGAAATAGGGTGGGGAGGAAGAGTGAGGGGGAAGCCAGGGAAGAATGGCATGCAGTAGGGCTCCTTTGTACCCCCAAAACCTCACGGGACAGTAGCAGTCAATGTATACATGTGCACATGGGAAGCCAAAGTGCTGTGACTTCAAGCCCTGCCCTTAATGATTCTTTAGGAGGCAGGATTTGTGCTGCGATTTCACTTGACCCCTCTGAAATGTTGTCTGTGGACACCCATACATCTGTCCACAACTTTCCAATAGTCAGTAGCAAGCAACGTGCAACGAGAGGCAGAGGGGTAGAAAGTGATGGGTTCACACTCTCAGAAGAGCCCTGATCACAGATTTGTGACAGTCCCAATCTTCTTGCCCTTCAACAGTATTATATTCATTCATTTACCCAATCCTGGGGGGGGGGGCTGGTGCCTTGATGACCCTCCCCGAGGTACTGCCAATTTTAACATCTATCCTTGGATTATATTTATTTTCTATTTATTTAGGATTATTTTACATTGTAATTTTAATTGATCTTAACTGCTTTGTAAACTGCCAAGAGTTCTTTTTTAACGAGGTGGTTGGTGACAAATTTGATAAACAAACAAACAAACAAACAAATAAATAAAGTATTTATTAAAAATGGCAAGACATTTCATATTTAATTTATTTATATTTAATAAATATATATTATTTATATATACATATATAATTATATACATTTATTATTTATTGTTATATACATTTATTAAAAATTTTAAGAAAGAAAAAATTAAAACTAACAGCAACTAATATAGAGCAAGAAAAAGAAATAAGAAAAAAGAAATCAAAGAAAGAGCTAAAAGTGCAAGAGAGAGAAAAAAGTAAACACGAAATAGGAGAGTCACAAAGAAGTAGCTTCCGATCTTCTTTACCTCAATTATAAGTACAATTATACATTTACCTCTTACTGTATGGTTAGCTCTCCTTTTTCTATAATCTATCCTGTCTAATCATCAAAACCATAAATCATAAGTTCATTTTTTCTCTTTCATGCAAAAACTCTATAAGGGGTTTCCAGTCAGCAATAAACATAGTTTCTGTCTTTTCTCTGGTGTAAAAAGTCAATTTGGCCACCTCAGCAAGTTCCATCATCTTCACCGACCATTCCCCCGTGTGGGTAGTACCAAATCTTTCCACCTTTGTGTTTATAATAATATTGCTGCAATTATTATGTATAAAACCTAAGTTCCATGACTGTTTTTGTCCATCAGTCCCAGAAGAAAAGCCTCCGGTTTCAACTGTATATTAATCTTTAAAATCCTCTGTATTCGTGTGTGTATTTGAATCCAAAACTTTGTGGCTTTTATACACATCCACCAAACATGATAAAAAGTCCCTTCTCGTTGTTCACATTTCCAGCATAAATTTGAAGGGCCTTTGTACATTCTAGACAATTTCTCTGGTGACATATACCAATGATACATCATTTTATAAAAATTCTCTTTTAGATTATAGCATAATGCAAATTTCAATCGTTTCAGCCACTTATTTTCCCATTCTTCGATCTGTATACAGTATATTATCACCAAAATTTTTAGCCTACTTTATCATACATTCTTTCACTTCTTCTTCTGTTTCAAATTTCACGAAAAGTTAATAGATTCCAGCCATTACATGTTCGTCACTTGTACAAAGTTCTATTTCAAACTCATTCTTACAGTATTCAAACCATGAATTCTTTTGTCTATGTTAAATATTTCTAATAATTGTAACTAAGAAACTATTGACAAGTATATCCCTCTGCCACCAGATCTTCTCCTGATTTTCTTTTACATTCTTCTTGACAAAATTCTAGTATCTCACGATAAGTTAGCCCTTTGGGTTTGCTTATTATTTCTCGCCTATAAAGTGCTTCTTGAGCTGAGAGCCCCAAAGGTGTTTCCAGTCACAACCTGGGTTTGTGCCTATCCCATATTCTCAGTATGGCACATCTAACAGAATGATTTTTAACACCTATATTAACCTTAACTTTGTCATCCCACAAATATCCATGCCACCCAAATCTCAGGTCATGTCCTCCTAACTCCAAGAGCCTTCTATTTCTTAGCAACACCCACTCTTATTTTAAAATCACATACAATTCAGATTTGTCATAGTGGTACCCAAATATCTTACCTTATTCTCAGTCTTAAAACCCATCTTACTCATTAATTCTGTTTGATCTTGTATTTTCTTGTTTTGTTAATAACTTCGTCTTCTGTTTATTAATCTTAAAGCCTGCTCATGCACCAAATTCTTTTAATTTGCCCATTACTGTTTCAATTCCCTTTAACGGATCTTCCAAAACCAACACTAAGTCATCTGCAAAAGCTCTTAACTTATCAGCCTCTTTTTACATCTTTACTCCCATAATCTCTCATCTTCTCTTATATCAAATATTTCCGGAACTGAAATAAACAAGAGAGAGGACAGTGGGCATCCCTGTCTTGTTCCTTTTTGTATCTCACAGGGTTTTGCTAAATTTCCATTAACAATTATTTGGGCTTTCTGTGAAATATAAATCGATGTTACCCAATTTATAAAATTCTCTCCAAAATTCATATCTTTCAACCTCGAACAGGAAAATCCAGGTCAAATTGTCAAAGGCCTTCTCTGCATCTAAGAAGATCAATGTGGCTTGTTTTTCATTACGTTGCTCCAAATCATCCAAAATGTCCAACGCATTTCTAATGTTGTCCTTTAACTGCCTTTTAGGCAAACACCCACATTGATCTGCATGAATAAATTCTTGCAAAATTATTTTCAGTCTATCAGCTAGAATCATTGTGAACAACTGGTAGGCATTATTCAAGAATGATATTGGTCTATAATTTTTTGTTTAAGTCAAATCTTGTCCCTCTTTAGATATTAGTGCTATATTGGTCCCTTTCCAACTCCCTGGCATCTTTCCTGTCTGAAGGATAGACTTCATTGTGCTTTGTAGAGGTTGTAAAAGTTCATCCTCAAAGCATCTATATACCAGTAAAACTCTTGTGTCTATAATATTCAATTGGGCAAAACAGTGTATCATGGGGGAACAATTTTTCAAGGAAGGTACCTCAAATGGGCTAACTGCATCCAAAATCTGGGACCCGTTACTCCTGTTGGATTGAGATTTGGGAAAGCTGTGGCCACGTAAGCACCACAGCACTTCCACACCCCCACACTCAGCCATGGTCATGTGACTGTCATTTCCAATGCTTCCTGCCAGCTTCCCACAAGGAAAATCAGTGAGGAAGCTGGCAGGATGTCAGAAGTCACTGATGCTCCCACTGTTTTTTTGCCCTTGGTCATTCTGTTTCTCTGTTTAGGTAAGAAAATATCTCTGAAATATTGACCCAATGGGTCAATAATCTATCTGGTCCAGGCAGCTTTCCAGCTTTAACCTTTTTTATAGCTTCTTTTTTTGTTTTAATCTTTCAGTCAAAAAAACAAAAAACAAAAAACCCTCTTTTCTCTTACATAAAATTCTGATAGGAATTTCTTTAAGGATATATATATATCCTTAATTATTATATATATATAATCAATTTCAGTCTTGTATTAAAACACTGCTACAAAAGTTGATTCCTTGTCTTCTTCCTGACAAAGTCTACCAAAACATCCCTGGAAACATTTCTTGTTTTTGCAAATCTTGAATTTATTTTTTAAACTTTATCAATTTATGCCACTGTATCCTCTTCTTCAAAATACAAAAAAATTGCCATTACTTTAATCATTTTTTCTCTAATATCTTTATCAGAAACCTCTGGGAGAGCTCTAAGTCTCAAATAAAATTCCTTCTCTCTCAATTCCAATAGAGCCAGATCATCTAGCTCTCTTTCTAACTCTCTGTCCATAACTGCTGTCTTATTCTCCAAAATTTCCGCTTTGTCATTAAATTCATTTTAATCCAGACACTTCTTTTACAGAGCTTTCCATCTTCTTAACTTCTTCTTTCATTTCTTCTTGCCTCTTTCCAAGTCTTTCATCCATTCTTTTTTCAAAAGCGGTCAATTTGGTACCAAGTGACTTAGTCATTTTAGAATCAAGCAATTCTGCCAATTTAATATCCAATTCCTGAAAAACTTTCTGAAGCAAATCTAGTGTAATTGCTTTCTCTGCAGTTGCTTTATTGATCCACTCCTCCCCCTGCTCCGTTCTTGCCACTTTTCTGGTTGTCATTATAACCAGTATTCCAAAAAGAAAAGTCTCTCAAACAAGAAAAAAAGAAAAGGCAAGCTTCCCACCACCTTTTTTTAAAAAACTTTTTTGTGTTCCATGACTTTAATACTTTCATCTTTAATGGCACTCCATAGTTCCAATCAACATCATAATCCACATCTCCATAGCTACAGTCAGCATCACAATGTGGGTCATATTATCTTTATACAGTATTTTCTTTTGCAAAATCCGCCAACTTTGGAAATTGCTTTATTGTCATCGTACCTCGTACAACAAAATTAAATGCCATCCCCAGTGCACCTTATATATATAAAAACCATAAAATAAAAACACACATCCTTCACATTCTATTCACCATTGCAACCCCTGATGTTACATTAATATTGCACTATAAAGTAGAGTTCAATATAGTCGCAGCTCTGGGATAAAAGCTATTTAATAGCCTATTTGTACTTGTTTTTATTGTCCTGTACCGTCTGCCAGATGGTAATAATTCAAAAAAAGAATGTCCAGGGTGAGATGGTTCCTTAAGAATGTTTTGAGCCTTCTTAAGGCAGTGGGAGCTGTAAAGTTCTTCCAAAGCGGGAAGAGGGCAACCAATGATCCTCTGGGCAGTGGTGGTAACCCTCTGGAGCACTTTCCTATCTGCCACTGTGCAGTTAGCAAACCATACACAGGTGCAGTAGGTTAAAATGCTCTCTATAGTGCAGCGGTGGAAGGTCACCAGCAGTTTTTCATTCAGTTGTTGTTTCCTGAGAAGTCTCAGTTAGTATAATCTCTGCTGGGCCCTCTTAACCAGTGCTGCAATATGAGCGCCCCAGGTCAGGTCCTCCTTTATGGGTCCTCCTTAAAGAGTCCTTCTGCACTCTTTAATAGTAAACAGAAAACATTCCCATGAAGGTCTGGTTCGGTTGTCTAATTTAATTCCAATTTATTCAAAAATATTTCCACCAAAAAAATAATCTTTCAAAATAACTATCTCTTTTATCTGTTTTAAAGTTTCTTAGATCCGCTCCTTGTTCAGCTTCTTGCAAAAAAAAAAAAAAGTCCTTAAAACCTCTTCTTTTTTATGCCTTTGTAATCCAAAAAGAATTATAACTCATCAAGTGGAGTCTTCTGCTGCTTAGAAAATCTCTCTGTAACTATAAATTAATTACATCCAAAAGTGATTAAGAAATGAGGTGGCTGAACTTTGTGTCCATATAATAGGCTGTGAGTTTAGATGGAGCTTAGCCTTGACTCCAGCCACTCAACTCATGAGCCAACCAGAAAAAACTCAGGTCCTACAGTCTATTCATGAGGACCGGCTGTCTAGAGTACAAACGGGGGATCTCATGATCTCTCCTTTGTACAGAGCTCTTGCTGATCTGGCCACCAATCTCCACTCTATCGCCATCCCAGCTGTGTCAAGGACATCTAGTTCACTATAATCCTCACCGGAAGTTCACTTTTAGAGCTTTGTTCTGGAAATGATGTTTTCCCTCTTATCCCACCTCCAGACTCTGCATACAGGCAAAGTAGGGTACATTGATGGGCACTGGGGACAGGGTCTGAAACAAAGGAATCTATGTCAGCAAATTGGTGCGTCCCATTGGTCCTGCCAGTTTCCTGTGGGACTGCCCTCTTCTATCTGGTCCCTAAACTATTCCCCAACCCTTGGATTCTCTTTCAGTTGTGAAGGACACCAGAACATTGGCTTCCATAGCCATTTTATGGTATCAGTGTTGTTAGTCTCTGAGAAGCTAAAAACACTTAGCTGGTTCTGCTGTAAGGCTGCCTTTCTGGAAAAAGATGGCACTCTTCAAGTTAAATAATGAAATAATGTATCTTTTTGAGTTTCAACTGTTAAGGGGCAGGAAATTCCCTTGAAATTCACTTAAAGGCCTCTCCCTGGAATTTCATCTGGGTCTTCCTCCAGTGGTAATGACATTTATCAACCACTGGGGAATAGAAGAGAATGAAAAAACCTCTTTTACCTCAAGGAATCTGCAGTGCTATTTTCTATGCCACAGCAAAGGACAGACCTAACATACTATCCATCTCCTGTTTTTTTCCCTTCGAGTGATGGTTTTTCTTCTCGACCTGTTACTTAGAGGTGACAATACCCGCAGTGAGAAACACCGACCTTAGCAAAAGTACATGATATGAAGATGCCTGAATGAGTGGATGAGGTTGTTAGGATGCTAGAACTGAATTTCATCAAATTTTCAGTTTCTTTGAGGGCAAATATGTCCTAAAACCATCTTTCCCCACTTTGCTTTTGCTCTTCACAAATACTTTGGAATACATTTTTTTAAAAAAAATTGTTGACAATTCATCCCTGGAAGAGCACTGGGTATGCAAAACTTTAGAGATAAAAAGAGATACACAGAGGGTAATTTAAGTGAGTATCTGTTTGTATCTATAAAAAACGACAGTTGATTGAGACCTTGATCCAGAGAGGAGATTTTGAAGCCATGTCTTTAGATGCTGCTCTGCCTGGTGACAATCATATGCAGTTGCTGTGAGGTGAGCTCAACTTGCAGATGACAGACTCTATCATCTGTATTCTGTGTGGGGTGTGTGTATGTGTGTGTGTGTGTGTGTGTGCGTGCATCTACAGACATAGGAGGACTGTGAAATTATGGGGATTTGCATCTTTTCTGCCATGAAATGAGAATAAAGAACCTGAGACAGAAATCGGGGGAATGACTTTTAACTTATCCATCTGAACAAAGGAGACTACTTGGAGGCTAATTCAAAAAGAAAAGAAGGGGACAGAAAAGGGAAGTTGAGATGTAAATTTTAACTAAAGGGAAGGCAAAAAATAGAATGAGAACTGCGGCTGTAATGAACTGTATAGTCTTCTGGGTCTTCCAATGCCTGTCTTTCTGACAAGGCCTGGATCCTTGATAGAATCACTTCTCTTTTTATCTTTTATTCCAAGGATATTTTTCTTTTTGTGAGATTTAGTCTTGAATAAACCTCCACTCTCAGTCTCCAACTTTTGTGGGAAATGACAGCCCAAGAATTTGCTTTATAACTTCCCTTTTGGATTCCAGTATTGCACAAACAAATGTCCTGGACAGTTCAAGAATGGACTGCCTAGTATGTGTGGCTTTTCCTAATAAAGGATCACTCTATTTTCTATTCTGAGTACTGTAGAAACATAATTTCCTACAATCTGTTCTACCTTTCTAAAGAATTAACTAGTACCATTAAGTGAAATGATGATCATCATTTAACTAACAATAATCCCCAAGTATTATTATAAGAAAAAAAAATCAATGCACTGTTAGTAACATAACAAAGCACAGCGAATGAAAGCTAAGGCTGATGCCTTAAGAGAGGGGACTCAGGTTCAGTAGCAACACTGCCCTGCAACAAACTGGACTTGTTTACGATTTACCCTGCGTGCCACCCCTTTTCTTTCCTCTTTCAGACCCAAAGACGAAAGGATGGCGTCCTGGAGACCAGCATCGGTTCCACTTTGCATTGAGAATTATCTGAGTGTTACGGCATTGCTTCTCATGAGTTGACTGAGGACGTTTTGGTTCTGTTTCAGTAACTGGGAGATGAATGTTTCTCCTGACCTAGTGGGGATGGGAATGGACCTACAGCCTCCAGCTTGCTGCTTTCATTATTTTTGCAAAGAGATTTTTCCGGTTTCAACCTGGGATTGAATTTGGACACCTAGCTAAGACAGAATGTAGCTTATTCAGTTTTGGCTTAGCATTTATGCAATCACTGCAGTTTGCAAACAAATTTATTCCTCAATGCAGTGTGTGAATCCACCCATGTGGGAATCCCACCAATGTATTCAAGAAGTCATGGTTACAACAAATTCTGTCTTAGCATGATGTGCAAAGCAGTCTTCATACAGATGTGATTTTCCTTTTTCTGCGTAACTTTGGCAGTATAAACATTTAAGGTGAAAGCATTACATCTCTCCCTAATGTAGTCAGCAATCACGCTATTCTTTCTTTCCTGCAGGAGGGAATGGGAGAGAACATGATAGGAGCTTCAAATGAATCACTGGTGACCGAGTTCATCTTAATTGGATTATCGGAATATCCCAGAACTCAGATTATTCTGTTTTGCTTCCTCTCAATGGTGTATCTCATTAGCTTTCTTGGCAATGGACTCATCATCGTGTTGAGCATTGTGGACCCACAGCTTCATACCCCCATGTATTTCTTCATTTGTGTCCTTTCTGCCATAGACTTTATCCTTACCAACAATGTACTTCCTGAGATCTTGATCAACTGCTTCATCTACAGGCCCACAATTTCTTTCTCCAGATGTTTGTCCCAAATGTACCTTGGTTTATTTCTGGTTATAACAGAGTGCATTGTCTTGGCTATCATGGCATATGATCGCTTGGCAGCTATATGCCAGCCTTTATATTACACACAGATCATGAGATGGAGATTATGCATTTATCTGGTAGCCACATCAGCGGCCCTTGCTTTGATGACGACCCTGATCAGTGTGCTCTTGCAACCCACTGACTTCTGTGGCCCTCGCATCATCAACCATTTTGGATGTGAGCTGCAATCTGTACTCAAACTGGCTTGCTCCAACACAGTCGGTGAGCTCTTCATGCATGTTGCCAGCCCCCTTTTGCTAATCCCTCCCTTTGGCTTTATAGTTGTGACATATGGTCACATAGGCCTGGCTATACTGCGTATAAGGTCTACTCATGGATGCAGAAAAGCCTTCTCCACCTGTAGTTCTCACCTTGCTGTGGTTAGTGTCTTTTATGGAACACTCATGATCATGTACATGAGTCCTGGAGGGCAATCTGTTTCTGAAAAGGACAAGGTCATCTCCTTAACATATGGCGCTGTGACTCCCATGCTCAATCCTCTGATCTACAGCCTGAGGAACAAGGATGTCAAGGGGGCTTTTTGGAAGCTGTTTGGAAGAAAAATGTTAATGTAATGTACAGATGTACTCACCATGTACCATGTACGTTCTTATGGCTGACAATTACTGGTAACCATTTTAAAAAGAATTTAATGGCAAGCATTCATATTCCTATTAAACCGAAGAGGGACTATGCAGTACTGAATCTTAAGGAGGAATGTGGTAGGGATGTCTACAACCATAACTCCCAACACTTTTGAAGGACGTCAGGTTGAGGAATGCTATTATATAATAGCATATATTAAGGTGGTCCTTGACTTATGATCCCAATTGGGACCATAACGTCTGTTGCTAATTGATGTAGTCATTAAGTGAGTCATGCCCAATTTTACGTCCTTTTTCGACATGGTCATTAAGCGAATCATCAAGGCCATTAAGTGAATCACACAGTTGTTACCTGATCCGGCTTCCCCCATTGACTTTGCTTGTGGGAAGCACCCTGGGAAGATAGCAAATGGTGATCATGTGACCGTGGGATGCTGCAAGCATCTTAAATACGTTCTGGTTCCAAGCACCTGAATTTTGATCACGTTACTACAGGGATGCTTTTTAGCAGAAAACGTTGAAGGGAATGCAGACCCTCAAATGGAACTGTGTGCACATCACAGAGTAGCTTCAGCTCCTGCTGCAGTTAACAGAACACATCAAGCCAACTGCCTGGGTTCACATAATATGCAAAGACAAACCCAAGTTAAGAAAACACAATAACTCGGTTCACGTCATAGACTATGTCAGAGAAATAACCCTAGTATGGCTTGTAGTAATGTCCTGGTCAAAGTAACATTCTAAGACAATGGTTGGGTTTTCCAAAACATGCTGAAGCATGAGGTACATTACCCTAATTCAGCTTAGTACAAGATGTTGTATGAACCAGCCACACTCTCATTGTGGAGAATACGTTTCTTTGCCAAACTCTACATTCACCCTGTGAGAATTATATCCAGATTTGCAAATGTGCCCACTGAAATTTGAATAGTTTGGAGATGCCAGAGAAGCAGGTTTCCAACTGATTAAAATTACAGATTAACTCATATTATTTATTTGCAGTATAAATTTGATGCGATTTGTGGAAATGGCAAAGCTGACCAGTTTGGTCAGGGAAAAAATGAATAAGACTTTTTTGAAAGACTGGAAACCTTATATGGACTTTTTGTTAAAAGAAGAAAAGACCAAATTGTGATTTATGGATTTGGAGAGTTAGAGGGTTAAAGGGAAAAGGGAAGAGAATTACAAAGTAAGAATACAAAGTAGGGGAAAAAAAGAGGGAGGGGAAAGAATTGGCAACTACCCGATAGAAAGAAGGGTGGAAGTCTTAATTCTATATTTTCATTCTCCTTCACCTTCGCCTTCTCCTTCGCCTACTCCTTCTTCTCCTTCTTGTTCTTCCTCTCTTCTTCTTTCCTTTGACTGTTTATATGTTTATTGCATTTTAAAATTCTAATAATAAATAAATAAATTTCAATGGACCTTGCCAAATATGGGATCTGCTGGTAATGGTGGCATGATCTCTAGAATTCTCTTTTTTAACAGAATTGTCTTCTTTTTATCAGATTCTAATGTGTTCCATAGATTTTGGTATGGCAGTGACTTGCAAAGGGAAAGGAAAATGGGAATCTTTACCCATATCAAACTTTAATTCTATGTCCTATGCCTACCACTGCTACATTTTTACACAGTTCCTATAGTTCAGTAACCCTGGAGAGTAAAGGATTCCCCATGGAGTTCAGCTAGAGGCCAGTCCTTAAATCACTTCTGGGCTAACCCATCTTACTCCAGGTGGACCATCAACAGTGACGGAGCTTGTAAGTCACTAGGGAATAGCTGGGATCAAAATCATCATCTTCTTTTTCTAGAAATGGAGAGAGCTTCTGTTGGGGCAGGGATGAAGGATGGCTCATGTAAGTATACTTTTTCCATGAACCTGTTTTTAAAACATCTGCTATAGTGAACATCAACACCTTTCCCTCTTTTTCTTTCTCCATAGGTAGTGTTTTTCTTTTACAACTGATATTTCTGTCACCAAACGTATTTATGTATCAGTCCCAATCTTCTTGTCCTTCAACAGTATTTTGAAATAGATTGCACATATTACAAAAAAACTGAATCTCATCTCAGGTCACCTTTCGGGAAACTAATCTTAGGTAAACTATTGCACATCTGCAACAGAAACATAAATGCCTATCATTACAAACCTATACATGAGTATAAGTCCCACATTGTTCAATGTGAGGCTCTTTCTAAATAAATGGTTTTTTTATGATGGCAGCTTCAATGCAGGTCTAAATTGCATTTTAATAAGTTTTGAGTACCATGTATTTCTAAACTTTCGATTTATATCTTTTGACAAATATTCCCTGAGAAGAAACCAGTCATGATCTTAAACCTGGAACTGGGGATAGCCAAAGTCTTGTCAGAAGCCAGGGACAGAACCACCTACCTTCTTTGCGCATAACTAAATAGATAGCAAAGAGATTCTTTTCCAACCCTGGAAAGGTGACATCCTGCACCATGCCTGAAGATAGCAGGTCACCTTAGGAAGGCAAGGCAAATGACATACCGCAAAGAAATATGGGCCTCTCCATAATACGTGAACTCAATTCATGGATTTCTCACCATACTTTTTGGACCACTTAAAGTTCAGATTGAGTGGATCAAGCATACTGTAGGTCTTCTTTGCTGAACTCTTCACATTTGGGAAGAGATTTTTTGATCTGTGAAATCTGTGTATCGATTCTTTAAATTTAAGATAGCTTGAGAACAAATGGTGAGATCAGAGGGGGCCCTTTGCAGAGTCAACAGTTGGCCCCCTTCCATGTGGGTGTAAGGATTCCTTGCAGGCCACAATGGAGCCAAGCTGTGGAGGAGAATCTCAGCCAGTCCTGCAGGAGAGCTTCCTCTCGGCTTTGCCCTGCAATGCTCCCCAGAGAAGCTCCTCTTACTTGTCTCTTACCATATGAGTTCTGCAGGAGAAGACTGAGTGCAACTGCAAACAGGCCAAAGTGAATGACTGCAGTGGCTACACTTTTCCCTTGGAATAGAAGGGGCCTGGTTCACTTGGCAAAGCATCTTTGAAAGCACCTTTTCTTTGTAGTTGTATCAAATGAAAGCACTCCTGTGAAGCTTCATAAACCGCTTGTAAGCAGTGAGCCTAGCAATAAAGGTGCTGCTGGAGAACAGGTGCAGCCTAGGGTTTAGGTGCCTTAGCTCCTTCAGCCAAACAATGCAAAGTGGCGAGAATTGTGGTATAAATGGTATCTGAAGGGTAAAACTTTGAAAACCAGATCAAGCAAGTCAACCAAGGAAGGGAGTTTTCTTGAAAGGTTACCCTCAAATTCTTCTTCTTGCTGGTTTGCATGACTAACAGAAAATGGTCTGACACAGAACTATTAAAAGGCAATAAGTTCTCCACATGATGAGTTTCCATGTACTTAATAATTTCCCTCTCATATAAACCATTAAAATTAAGTGATGACTCTCTCAAAATGGTTGATGATGTGATGGCCACAGAGGTCAGTGGGTTGCAAGAGCACATTGATCAGGGTTATCGACAAGGCAAGGGCCATGATGTGGCCATCAGATAAATGTATAATCTCCAACTCATGATCTGATGTCGTATAAAGGCTGGATTCCCACATGGGTGGACTCACACACTGCATTGAGGAATGAATATGTTTACAAACTGCAGTGATTGCATAAATGCTAAGCCAAAACTAAATAAGCTACATTCTGTCTTAGCTAGGTGTCCAAATTCAATCCCTGATTGAAGCTAGAGAAATCCCTTTGCAAAAATAATGAAAGCAGCAAGCTGGAGGCCATAGGTCTATACCCACCCCCACTAGGTCAGGAGAAACATATCAGCCTTAGCTTTCATTCGCTGGGCTTTGTTATGTTACAAACAGTTCAATTTTATTTTATAATAATACTTGGGGAGTATTGTTAGTTAAATGATGATTATCATTTCACTTAATGGTACCAGTTAATTTTTTAGGAGGGTAGAACAGATTGCAGGAAATTATGTTTCCGCAATATTCAGGATAGAAAATAGCGCAATCCTTTATTAGGAAAAGCCACACATACTAGGCAGTCCATTCTCAAACTGTCCAGAACATTTGTTTGTGCAATACTAGAATCCAAACGGGAAGTTATAAAGCAAATTCTTGGGCTCCTCCATGGGCTGTCATTTCACATAAAAAAGAAAAAGAAAGATGGAGATTGAGATTGAGATTGAGAGTGGAGGTTTATTTGAGACTAAATCTCATGAAAAGAAAAACATCCTTGGAACGAAAGATAAAGAGAGAAGTGATTCTAGCAAGGAGCCCAGTCTTGTCAGAAAGACAGGCATTGGAAGACCCAGAAGACAATACAGTTCATTACAGCCACAGTTCCATTCTCATTCCATTTTTTGCCTTCCCTTTAATTAAAATTTGCCTCTCGACTTCCCTTTTCTGTCCCCTTCTTTTCTTTTTGAATTAGCCTCAAGTAGTCTCCTTTCTTCAGATGGATAAGTTAAAAGTCATTCCCCCGATTTCTGTCTCAGGTTCTTTATTCCTGAGTGGAAGAAAAGAAGCAAATTCCCATAATTACAAATGACACATTCCTTTTGTGTCTGTAGATGCACACACTCACACACATACACACACACAGAGCACATATGATAGAGTCTGTCATCTGCAAGTTGAGCTCACCTCACAGCAACTGCATATGATTGTCACCAGGCAGAGCTGCATCTAAAGACATGGCTTCAAAATCTCTTCTCTGGATCAAGGTCTCAGTCAACTATCATTTTTTATAGGTACAAACAGAGAATTGCCTACCCACTTAAAGTACCCTCTATATTTCTCTCTTTATCTCTAAAGTTTTGCTTACCCAGTGCTCTTCCAGTGATGAACTGTCAACAGGTGTTTTTTTTTAAATCTGTGGTAATTGTGAAGAGCAAGAGCAAAGTGGGAAAAGATGGTGCTAGGACATATTTGCTCTCCAAGAAACTGGGAATTTGATGAAATTCAGTTCTACCATCCTAACAACCTCATCCACTCATTTGGGAATCGTCGTATCATGTACTTTTCCTAAGGTCGGTGTTTCTCACTGTGGATATTGTCACTTGTGAGTAACGGCTTGAGAAGAAAATCAATCCCTTGAAGGGAAAAAACTAGCAGAAGGATAGTATTTTAGATCTCTTCTTTGCCCTGGCATAAAAAATCGCACTGTAGGTTCCTTGAGGTAAAAGGTTTTTCATTCTCTTCGGTTCCCCAGTGGTTGATCAATGGCATTGCCACTGGAGAAAGGCCCAGATGAAATTCCAAGGACTGGTCTTTAATTGATTTTCAAGGGATTTTCCTGCCCCTTAACAGTTTAAACTCAAAAAGATACATTATTTCATTATTTAAGTTGAAGAGTGCCATCTTTTTCCAGAAAGGCAGCTTTACAGCAGAACCAGCTAAGTGTTTTAGCTTCTCAGGGGCTAACAACATTGATAGCATAAAATGGCTGTGGAAACCAATGTTCTGGTTCACAACTAAAAGAGAATCCAAGGGTAGGGGAATACTTCAGGGACCAGATAGAAGAGGGCAGTCCCACAGGAAACTGGCAGGACCAATGGGAGGCACCAATTTGCTGACATAGATTCCTTTGTTTCAGACCCTGTCCCCAGTGCCCATCAATGTACCCTACTTTGCCTGTATGCAGAGTCTGGAGGTGGGATAAGAGGGAAAACATCACGTCCAGAACAGAGTACATACAGCTATCCTCAGGCTGCCTCAGCTGTGGATGGATGATGAGATACAAGTAGTGACGTGGATATGCCCTCTCGAAATGGCTAGTGGGCTGTTGTGGATCAAGGGCAAGGAGAACTCCGGATTTTCCCTCAGAGGTATAAAAATAACCTTAATGATCTCAAAATAAAGCTACTTTATAACTTTAAAAATTACCTTTCTTTCCTTTGTCTCATTTTTCCTTCCTTTCCTTCCACTTTCATGCTTTCCTGAATGATGATAATTAGATAGGTCCATTCTGATCTAGATTCCCCACAAGAATGAGAACCAGAATAGCTTGGGACACCATATTGGATGATCTGTTTGTCATTTTTTTACTCAGGGTGCCTTAGAGTAAACCATCCCAATCCAGCTGCTTTGCCATCCACCCCTCCCAGTCCAGAGCCAGGAGGAAGTCACGTTGCCCTAAATCTTGCTGCCCTTCAGTGTCCTGGCCACTCACCTGGAACAGGTGTATGTTGTGCTGCTGTCCATACAGCCTTAAGGTGCAACATTCTGAGGTTGTGATTGGTGGTTCTCTGGCTGAACTCCCAGCACCACCCAACATAATTCGTTATGTGAAAAGCCTCCTCCAGTTGGCATGCACAATACCCTGGTTATACCACACACTGCATTTCCCCCTTTTTTTTCTTTCCATTGTACCATCAACCAATTTAATTTGTTGTAATTCCTTAAAGCTCCAGGTCAACCAATCAACTGTTCCAGCTATCAATCACTAAGTTGCTCCTCCCCTCATGGAATCTTCATATGGTAGTTTACGGATTCCAAGGTGATCTAAGCCCCTTTCTCAAACTCCAGTTCTTCCCCATTCTTTACCCAGCAGCTGCACAAATTCAGATGGCCATTCTAACTTTTTACTGCTACGTAGTAATAATTACTTTGCTGAGTGATTTGGTATTAGAATGGCTGTCCCACTGGCTTTTGGCAAGGCTTTTTCTGCAGATGCATTTCATTTCTCATTCCCTTTTCAATCCACGGCCTTGAAGCCTTGAACAACCTGTACTGATGATCTTTGATATTCTAGACCTGAACAGTTGCTTCACGCTTTTGGAACTTGATTTTTTGTGAGCAATGTTCTGACCAATTTTAGAGGGCTGGCTCTGTAGCGAAGCGCTTGCTTTGCTTAACTAGTTAAGCGATTCAGTGTGGACGTATTTTATTGGTCATTTTTTGAACCACTGAAAGAGGAAATGAAGCATGTTCTCCTGCTCTTCAAGTTCTAGAATCCCTCTCAGATGCAGGGGAGATGTAAACAGCAACTGTGATACATGAGGTGTTGTGGCCAAAATCTGGGTCTTCTAAAGCAACCAAATCACTTGGAAGAGGCAACATGAATTTATTAAGTGTGCAAACAGCTACAGTGTACACTGAGCTCCCAGCAAAGCATCAGCATCTTGCTGAGCAGCCCTGAAGAAAAGCAAAACCACAGCTAAATGTGGTAGATGCCTGATTGTCACACTGGGGAGATTTCACTGTGTTCAGCCAGACATGAGTTCTCTGTAGTATGTTGTACCATGGTTGAAACACCATGCAGTGATAATGGGAGGAAGCTAATTTTTACTACTATAATAAATTGCTATGAACAATTGCCACCTGCAGGTGCCTCCGGATAGTACGCAGAGGTGAACACTGATTTATTCTGGTGTCTTTTTTCCAACCAGTTTCCTAAAAGCTTCTTTCACAGTGCTGTTTCTCAGGCTGTAAATTACAGGATTCAGCATAGGAGTCAGAGCTCCATAGACCACAGTTAGGATCTTTTTCTTGTCAGAAACTAATTCTCTTTCGGGCACCATGTACATTATCATGATTGTCGTGTAAAAGACCCTGACCACAGCAAGGTGGAGGAGGCCTTTCTGCAACCCTGACTTGAGCGAATGCACGTTACAGCAGGCCCACACGACTGCATGTCACAACTGTGAAGTCAAAGGGAGGAATTAAGAGAAAGAGGCTGGAAACGTGCAACAAGACCTCACTGGTATGTGAGTTGGAATAACCCAGTTTGACAAAAGTGCGTAATCTCCAACTCATGATGTGCATGGAATTGGATATCAGGTGGATGCCTTAATAGACCACGTGACCTTTCATCCACATCTATCACGCACTTCAATGGAACGCTGGTTTCATCATTTTAAAGGTTTTGAAGTGATCAGTCACACAATCTGTGAGTCGGATTGAGGCTAAACGTCATTTTGTCATGGACTTTAGTGGGTGCAAATGTGGGTGGTTCATGGCCAGGAGAACCATGGAAGGACAAATACTATCTGGAATCAAGTCAATCTACTGTTCATTCTTCCATGAAAAGTTGCTGCAGTGGAGTCAGACAGAGGGGTCCTCTCACTTTGCAAAATGTATGAAGTGGTCTGGGGAGAGATTCAAAACATCCTGGACTGGCCTTGTAATGATGAAATATTGCATATTCATATGACTGTTTCTACAAGGTGTAGAGAACTTAAAGCTCTGAGCATACAAACAGATAATCCAGTATGGTGACCCACTACCGTGGACCTGTGCTGCATCTAGAAGCTGGCAGACTAACTGAGGCCTCTTAGTAAGGGGTCTGCCAGCTGACTGGCAACTCTCACTACAGTATAACTTTGGAGTCCCTGTCCTCTTCCAGTGATAAAAAGGAGTAGGATTCTGAAGAATATCACTCCATTGTGTCTTCCACATTTTTGAAGTAGGTCAAGGGACACATGCCGGACATCTCATCTATAGTCTCACCACCCTTTCAAATCTAACTAGCTGGTTTTCCATTGCCAGTGAACTGATATGTATGTCTATGAAACACAGCTTTAAGTCAAGGCTGGCCATTATTCCATCTGCTTCCTCTCACACACAGCGTCTCCAGGCCCTTCCCAAAACTGTAGCCAAATTGCATTAAGTATTATAAGCCTTATATCTCTGGGAAGTAAGTAGATTGTACTGATCTGAACTATGTTCTATAAAGGAAATTTGACAGCAGATAGCAGTACCTGCTGCCCTTTCTGATCTCAAAAAACCTGGTTCATACCGGGAAGGAGGGCCCCAGGAAATTGCAGGCCTTTAGCCCACACAAACTGCATGGACCTGTCTGGGTAGTCACTGGGAGACACGACTGACTTGTTATGGTCCTTCAACAACAACAACAAAGCTAAATGGGGAAGCCGAAAAGCATTGTGAAAGAAGAGAATGACAAATTATTTCCATAAAGTTGCCAAGGAGGTGATTCATTTAATTCATTTTATACCAGGAGTAAATTAAATCAAGTTTTTCTCCTGGCTCCCTCTTGCAGCTGGGAATGCTTTATAGTCCTCCTCTGAGCACAGTCCAAGCCAAGGGCAAGATGCGAATTTTGAGACAGGCTGGAATCATCCATTAAAAGTAAGCAGCAAGCAGGACAGATCCAAAACTCTGTAGTGCCAGAATTGGAAGAAAGTTTGCTCTCTGCCCATATAAAGAAGTTGATTGGACTGTGGTTCTTTTTCAATAACAGTTCCATTTGTTAAGTTCAGGATTATTTTCCCAATGTCCACCTTATTGCTCACTCAATCAGCCTTGTGCAGGTAAGCCTAGCAGACGTGTTTGAGTCTGTTTATTGTGCTATGTTTGTAGCTACAGTATTATGACCAGAAAAGCCAGCCTTTGCCAACCAAGAGGTCCATGGATCTATAACAGAGGGGGCTCAGCTAACAGCCGCAAGAACCCTGTCAACTTCATCAGACCCAACACAATCAAGACCCTCCCACATAACCAAGCCAGATAACCAACCTTGCCCCAGTCACCTCCACAGGACCTGCTTCAAGGCTAGAGTCCAACTTAGCATGAATCTCATCGACACTATCCATCAGATGCCTTGCAAATTCCTCAGAGAGACCTTAAAGGGAAACCTCTGAACCATCTCCTACCTGGTCACTCAAAACAAGGCCGTCAGGTATCTCTCAGCAGAAGCAACAAGGGCAGAGAAATATTGGTATTTCACAACCTTTACTACCACAAGATAGGCCTTAATAGCAACTCTCCAGTGGTGCTCTAGGTGTCTCTTCACTCGCTTCATCTTCCTCACCTCCTCTGCTAAATCAATCTCAAAAGAGATAAACAAAAGCAAAACCTGAATTTAAAAAACAATAAACTAAAATATCCTTTTTAACTTTAAATAACCAAGATGGAAACCTGAGATACTGAAGGATATAGAGACTGCTTGGTTAAAAAAAGAAAGGAAAGGGGAGAACATTCTACTCGCGGTATAATGCTCCACATAGACCCCAGGATGGTTATCTACTAAAAACAGGATTTCTCTGTTCCAATTATTATTGTTGTAAGAAGATTTTAAATATGAAAATACTAGACCTTGTAGAATATGCCTGTCAGGGCTGTCATAAACACATTATTATTATTATTATTATTATTATTATTATTATTATTATTATTATTTAATCAGGGCTGTCATAAACACATTATTATTGAACAGAGATATAAAAAATATAGGAACCAAGCACATATAGCCAAGGAAAATAAACCCCGCCCTTACCCCTTTCTTAGTGATAACTTCAATCCCAATGAAACGTTTTCTGCTTCTTTCTTCCTTGTCCTCCCTTATGTTTTGGGGTAAGGCCTACCTGTGTACATGAGCAAGAGTCACATTTCATTCTATGTTGGTTACTCACCTGAGTTTTCAGCTCGTAGTTTCTGACTTTCTGGCATGGGGGCTGGGATGTAAGCTTCAGTATTGTGAATGCAAACTGGTGGAGCAGACAAATATAACTCTGCCCCTTAGACTGCTATATTGGGGTGAAGGAAACACTGTAGCCAAGTTAAAAGGAAGGCAGGTCATGCAAGAAGTTGCTTTTGTCCATCAGCTAACCTGGATGTGGCTAGGTGAGCTTGTAACTGTGGTACCCACAATTCACTGGCCTCTGAGCAATAATCTCACCACACAAGTATGACTTGGTTATGGCCATTCTGCTTCTCACATATGCATATACGGCTTTAGTAGTAGCTGATGTAGCTTTTAGTACAGGTAGTCCTCATTTAGTGACTGCCTCATTTAGCGACTGCTCACAGTTACAATGGTGCTGAAAAGGTAACTTTAGGACCAGTCCTCACATTTACGACCTTCACAGGTCTGTAAAGCAAAGGAAAGTTGAAATAAGATCATAAGCACAGTCATGATTTCACTTAGTCACTGCTTTGCTTAACGACTAACTTGCCCATCCCAGTTGTGGTCGCTAAATGAGGACTACCTGTAATTGATTCATACATCAGTACTTGGGAAACAACAGGATTGTGTATGATTCCCACTTCACACTAAGCCATGATTTGTCCAAGATAAAAAGGTAATAAATCATACCTTGGCTCTGTCAGATTCAGCTGGCACAGCACAGCGAATGCCACTGTTCAGTTTGACCACTGGTCAATTTCACCGCCTCAGGCGCAGGCAGCGGAAAAGAGGAAGTCGGGCGAACCGCAAGTTAATTGCGGTAATTAAGTCAGGGCAGGAGCGGATACAGTGGTACCTCGAGTTACGTACTTAATCCGTTCCGTGACTCTGGTCGGAACCCGAATTGGTTGCACCCCGAAGCAAATTTTCCCATAAGGTTCAATGTAATTACCATTAATCCGTTCTGGCGTCCACAGACCACGCGGCAGGGGCGGAAAAACAGCCGCGGACCACGCGGCAGGGCGGAAAAACGGCCGCGGACCACGCAGCAGGGCAGAAAAATGGCCGCGGACCACGCATCAGGGGCGGAAAAACAGCCGCGGACCACGCGTCAGGGCGGAAAATGGCCGCGGACTGTGTCACGGGAGGGAAAATGGCCGCGGATCCCGTTCGTTCCCCGAGGCGGAGTGCGCAAATCGAGGTAAATTTTTGCGGCCGGAGCTGGTCGTAACCCGAAATGTTCGTTAGCAGAGGCGTTCGTAACCCGAGGTTCCACTGTACTTTGTAACAAAGCCGGCTTCCCACAAGCGCCCCAGGCAATGCAAACCGCAGCGGATTGGAAGCACAGCGATCAGCAAGCAATTAAGGATCCCCGTCTTAGCCTGCAAAAGAAAAGCCCAATGACCTCAACAACCCCACAGACAAAAGACAGCAATCAGAGAGACAGAGAAACACGGCTGAATCTGCCATTGGGGCGAGGGGAAGAATACCCCGGGCAAACCAGTAACCCAGGCAACGGGGAGAAGGGTGGGAAATTGTCTAGAATGTATAAAGGCCCTTCAAATTTATGTGGAAATGTGAACAACGAGAAGGGAGTTTTTATCACGTTTGGTGGATGTGTATAAAAGCCAGAAAGTTTTGGATTCAAATACACACACGAATACAGAGGATTTTAAAGATTAATATACAGTAGAGTTGAAACTGGAGGCTTTTCTTCTGGGACTGCTGGACAAGCAGTTGAAAAAAATTCATGGAAATTTGTTTTTATACATAATAACTGCAGCAATATTATTATATGCACAAAGATGGAAAGATCTGGTACTACCCACAACGGAGGAATGGTTGGTGAAGATGATAGAACTTGCTGAGATGGCCAAACTGACTTTTCTGATCAGACAAAAGACAGAATCTATGTTTATTGCTGACTGGAAACCCCTTATAGACTTTTTGCAAGAAAGAGTAAAAAAATGAACTTATGATTTATGGTTTTGATGATTAGACAGGATAGATTATAGAAAAAGGAGAGCTATGTTGTAACCATACAGTAAGAGGTAAATGTATAATTGTACTTATAATTGCTGTGAAGAAGATCAGAAGCTACTTCTTTGTGACTCCTATTTGGTGTTTACTTTTTTCTCTCTCTTGCACTTTTAGCTCTTTCTTTGATTTCTTTTTTCTTATTTTTTTTTCTTGCTCTATATTAGTTGCTGTTAGTTTTAATTTTCTTTCTTAAAATTATTAATAAATTTATAATATTGATGGCCTACAGTATATTATTATTTATATTGCTGTCTTTAATTTTCTTTTTAATCTGAATTTAGAAAGATAGGGAATTGTGTGCTGCTGGGAATCGGTTTTGAATGGAGTGGCTTATGAACCTTGTAATTAAATAAATAATATGAATTAATCTGTCATCTTAATCAGTTGGATATCTGCTCCTCTCTCTTGTCCAAACTATTCAAAAACTATTTATTTATTTATTTATTTATTTATTTATTTATTTATTTATTTATCACATTTGTCACTGCCCATCTCTTTAAAAAAGAACTCTCGGCAGTTTACAAAGCAGTTACAATCAATTAAAATTACAATGTAAAATAATCCTAAATAAATAGAAAATTAATATAATCTAAGGATAGATGTTAAAAGTGGCAGTAAGTCAGGGAGGGTCATCAAGGCACCAGCCCTCCCCAGGATTGGGTATATGAACGAATATAATACTCTTGAAGGACAAGAAGATTGGGACTGTCACACAAATCTGTGATCAGGGCTCTTCTGAGCCTGTGAACCCATCACTTTCTACCCCTCTGCCTCTCGTTGCACGTTGCTTGCTATTGACTATTGAAAAGTTGTGGACAGATGTAGGGGGGTGAGGTGACAGGGGCAACCCATTGACAGTTTTTGGGTGTACAAAGGAGCCGTACTGCATGCCATTCTCCCCTGGCTTCCCCCTCACTCTTCCTCTTCACCCCACGTCTGTATGCCCCAGGCTATAGTCATGTCTTTAGCAGCAAAGGGCAGGCGCAATCTGTGGAGTATGCAAACATCAGTGGTGACAGGGTGATCAATGGCACCTGAGCACCCTTGCTTTCTCCTTTGGAAAGTGAATGCAGGGACCAAAATCAAAAGTTGTGAGATCTTCTGCAATGGTTAATATGAGACCACAGGCACAAAGCTTAAGTGAAATTGGTTTATTTGAACAGTTTCTACAATCAGTTCACATTCATTGCCTCGTTCACTCATTCTGACATTACACTGATTGGGGCCTGCTTAGGGTTTTGGGGAGAAAATGCCCTTTTAGTGAGCTTCGTGATTCTGTGTGCCATTGATAGCCTGCGCAAACTCACAGACTTTGCCTCTGAGTAAATCCTCCTACTCTGGTGGAATTGAAACAGTTTGTCTTTCCATGCATATTCCCTTTTCCAATGGGACATGGCATAATTTCCAAATGTCTACTCACCTAGACTCCTTCCTGCTTCTCACTGCCTTAAAGTGATTAATGGATGTAATTTGGTTTCTGCCTTTCCATAGTTGCAAATGGTGTTTCAGGACATTTATAATATTGATGGCCTACAGTATATTATTATTTATATTGCTGTCTTTAATTTTCTTTTTAATCTGAATTTAGAAAGATAGGGAATTGTGTGCTGCTGGGAATCGGTTTTGAATGGAGTGGCTTATGAACCTTGCAATTAAATAAATAATATGAATTAATCTGTCATCTTAATCAGTTGGATATCTGCTCCTCTCTCTTGTCCAAACTATTCAAATTCCAGTGGGCACATTTGCAAATCTGGATATTATTCTCACAGGGTGAATGTAGAGTTTGGCAAAGAAGCGTATTCTCCGCAATGAGAGTGTGGCTGGTTCATACAACATCTTGTACTAAGCTGAATTAGGGTAATTTATCTCATGCTTCAGCATGTTTTGGAAAACCCAACCATTGTCTTAGAACGTTACTTTGACCAGGACATTACTACAAGCCATACTACGGTTATTTCTCTGACATAGTATGTGATGTGAACCGAGTTATTGTGTTTTGTTAACTTGGGTTGGCCTTTGCATATTATGTGAACCCAGGCAGTTGGCTTGATGTGTTCTGTTAACTGCAGCAGGAGCTGAAACTCTCCTGTAATTCTGAAAGGAGTTCCAACTGAGGGTCTGCATTCCCTTCAACGTTTTCTGCTGAAAAACAAAAAACAGAAGAGTAAAGATATGCAGTGCAGTTTCAAACGGTGGGTCAGGGCTCCCAAAGTTACATCCAAGGGGCTGGGGTGAGCACACAAGCCAGACCACAGACTGGCTTTCCTCTCTGCTTTGCTTAGACAAGCCAAAGATCCAGATGCCCAATGGCTTGTTTGCCACAAGCTCTGCGCATCTCACAGAGAGCTGCTGCTGGTGTTGCTGCCCAACAATGCAAACCTCAAGGGCTGGGCTTGCTGCTTCCCTGGCAAGGAGCTGCCTCTGGATTGAAGCCCCACACTCGGGCCCACTGCCCACCAAGGACAGCCCGCCCCATCCCCGTCCCCAGAGCCAAAGGGCGGCTATGCCAAAGAAAGGTGGTGCCTCCTGAGACCAGCCAGGCCCAGCTTAAGAGCCTCCATGCGTTGGCCATGGCTGGTGTCCCTTCTGCTCATTCCATGCTCCTAGGAGTCGGGGGTGGGGTAGAAAACAATTCCAATTTAAATTCTGTTCCCGTACATACTTGTGCATAATCCCTTCCTCAGACAAGGCAACCTTTGAATTTTTAATCAAAACACCATGAAAAATATCGATAAGCCAACCCTGAAAATTGTCATATGTTTTAATCTTGACATTTGGCTTATCTATGGGTAATCCATGGATTATCCATTTTTTCATGGGATATAAGAGTATTTTAAAAAGGATTACCATATATACTTGTGAATAAGACCATCCATGGATAAGTGGAACCTGATTTGGGGGGTATATTTTGGCAACTAAAATTCTCAGGTCCCTGGCAGGTATATATGGTATTTTATAATGGCATTCCCCAACCTGATGTCCTTCAAAGGTGTTGGGAGTTCTGGTTCTTGAAGTCCCTACCACATTCCTCCTTAAGATTCAGTACTGCATAGTCCCTCTTGGGTTTAATAGGAATAGGAATGCTTGCTATGAAATGCTTTTTAAAAAGCTTACCAGTTATTTTCAGCAATAAGCACCTACGTGGTACATGGTGAGCATGTCTGTATATTACATTGACATTTTTCTTTGAAACATTTTCCAAAAAGCCCCCTTGACATCCTTGTTCCTCAGGCTGTAGATCAGAGGATTGAGCATGGGAGTCGCAGCCGAATATGTTAAGGAGATGACCTTGTCCTTTTCAGAAATGGATTTCCCTCTGGGTCTCAAGTACATGATCATGAGTGTTCCATAAAAGACACTGACCACAGCAAGATGAGAACTACAGGTGGAGAAGGCTTTTCTGCGCCCAAGAGTAGAGCTTATACGCAGTATAGCCAAGCCTATGCGACCATATGTCACAACTATGAAGCCAAAGGGGGGGACCAGCACAAATAGGCTGGCAACATGCATGAAAAGCTCACTGACTGTGTTGGAGCAAGTCAGTTTGAGTACAGATTGCAGCTCACATCCAAAATGGTTGATGATGCGATGGCCACAGAAGTCAGTGGGTTGCAAGAGCAGATTGATCAGGGTCGTCATCAAGGCAAGGGCCGCTGATGTGACTACCAGATAAATGCATAATCTCCAACTCATGATCTGCGTGTAATATAAAGGCTGGCATATTGCTGCCAAGCGATCATATGCCATGATAGCCAAGACAATGCACTCTGTTATAACCAGAAATTCACCAAGGTACATTTGGGACAAACATCTGGAGAAAGAAATTGTGGGCCTGTAGATGAAGCAGTTGACCAAGGTCTCTGGAAGTGCATTGTTGGTAAGAATGAAGTCTATGGTGGAAAGGACACAAATGAAGAAATACATGGGGGTATGAAGCTGTGGGTCAGCAATGCTCAACATGATGATGAGTCCATTGCCAAGAAAGCTAACGAGATACACCACCAAGAGAAAGCAAAACAGAATAATCTGAGCTCTGGGATATTCTGATAGTCCAGTTAAAATGAACTCAGTCACCAGTGATTCATTTGAAGCTCCTATCATGTTCTCTCTCATTCCCTCCTACAGGAAAGAAAGAATAGTAAGATTACTAAGTACATTAGGGAGAGATGCAATGCTTTCACCTTAAATGTTTATATGGTCAAAGTTACACAGAAAAAGGAAAATCACATCTGTATGAAGACAGCTTTGCAGATTATGCTAAGACAGAATTTGTTTTACCCATGACTTCTTGAATACATTGGCTGCTTCCCACACAGGTGGATTCACACACTGCATTGAGGAATAAGTTTGTTTGCAAACTGCAGTGATTGCATAAATGGTAAGCCAAAACTAAATAAGCTACATTCTGTCTTAGCTAGGTGTACAAATTCAATCCCCTGGAGATGACGCGGGAGAAGTCTCTTTCCAAAAATAATGAAAGCTGCAAGCTGGAGGCCGTAGGTCCATACCCACCCCCACTTGGTCAGGAGAAACATTCATCTCCCAGTTACTGAAACAGATCCAAAACATCCTGAATTAATTCATGAGAAGCAATGCAGTAACACTCAGATAATTCTCAGCGCAAAGTGGGGCCGATGCTGGTCTCCAGGACGCCATCCTTTCCTCTTTGGGTCTGAAAGAGCAAAGAAAAGGGGTGGCATGAAGGGTAAATTGTAAACCAGTCCAGCTTGTTGCAGGGCACAGCGTTGCTACTGAACCTGCCGCCCTCTCTTAAGGCATCAGCCTTAGCTATCATTCACTGGGCTTTGCTATGTTACAAACAGTGCATTGATTTTTTTTTCTTATAATAATACTTGGGGATCATTGTTAGTTAAATGATGGTCATCATTTCACTGAATGGTACCAGTTAATTCTTTGGGAGAGCGGAACAGATTGCAGGAAATTATGTTGCTACAGTATTCAGAATAGAAAACAGGGCGATGCTTTTATTGGAAAGGTCACACATACTAGGTAGTCCGTTCTCGAACTGTCCAGAACATTTGTTTGGGCAATACTAGATTTCTAAGAGGGAGATTATAAAGCACATTCTTGGGCTCCTCCCTGGGCTGTCATTTCTCAGAAAAGATGGAGATTGAGATTGGAGGTTTATTCAAGACCAAATCTCAAAAAAAGGAAACCATCCTTGGAACGGAAGATAAAGAGAGAAGGGATTCTAACAACGAGTCCAGCTTTTTCAGAAAGACAGGCATTGGAAGACCCAGGAGACAATACAGTTCATTACAGCTGCAGTTCCATTCTCATTCCATTTTTTGCCTTCCCTTTAATTAGAATTTACATCTCGACTTCCTTTTTCTATCTCTTCTTTTCTTTTTGAATTAGCCTCAATAGTCTCCTTTCTTCAGATGGATAATTTAAAAGTTATTCCACCAATTTCTTTCTCACGTGCTTTATTCTCATTTAGTGGCAGAAAAGAAGCAAATTCCCATAATATCAAATGACACAGTCCTCCTCTGCCTGTAGATGTGCACACATACACATACACACACACACAAACACACACACACTACTCACAGAGCACATGCGATAGAGTTTGGCATCTGCAAGTTGAGCTCACCTCACAGCAACTGCATATGATTGTCACCAGGCAGAGTTGCATCCAAAGACACAGCTTCAAAATCTCCTCTCTGAATCCAGGTCTCAGTCAACCGTCGTTTTTTATAGGTACAAACAGAGAATTGCCTACCCACTTAAATTACTGTCTACGTATCTCTTTTTATCTCTAAAGTTTTGCTTACCCAGTGCTCTTCCAGGGATGAATTGTCAGCAGATTAAAAAAAAAAAAGTATTCCAAAGTAATTGCGAAGAGCAAAAGCAAAGTGGGGAAAGATGGTGCTAGGACATATTTGCCCTGAAAGAAACTGAAAATTTGATGAAATTCAGTTCTAGCATCCTAACAACCTCATCCACTCATTCGGGCATCTTCATATCATGTACTTTTGCTAAGGTCGGTGTTTCTCACTATGGGTATTGTCACCTCTGAGTAACAGGTTGAACAGAAAAACCACCACTCGAAGGGAAAAAAACAGGAGATGGACAGAATGTTAGATCTGTTCTTTGCTCTGGCACAGAAAATAGCACTGCAGGTTCCTTGAGGTAAACGAGGCTTTTTCATTCTCTTCTGTTCCCCAGTGGATGATCAATGGCATTGCCACTGGAGAAAGGCCCAGATGAAATTCCAAGGACAGGTCTTTAATTGATTTTCCTGCCCCTTAACAATGTAAACCCAAAAAGATACATAATTTCGTTATTTAAGTTGAAGAATGCCAACTTTTTCCAGAAAGGCAGCCTTACAGCAGAACCAGCTAAGTTTTTTTAGCTTCTCAGAGACTAACAACATTGATAGCATAAAATGGCTGTGGAAGCCAATGTTGTGGTGTCCTTCACAACTAAAAGAGAATCCAAGGGTAGGAGAATAGTTTAGGGGCCAGATAGAAGAGGGCAGTCCCACAGGAAACTGGCAGGACCAATGGGACGCACCAATTTGCTGATGTAGAACCCTTCATTTCAGACCCTGTCCCCAGTGCCCATCAATGTACCCTACTTTGCCTGTATGTAGTCTGGAGGTGGGATTAGAGGGAGAACATCTCTTCCAGAACAGAGCTCTAAAAGTCAGCTTCTGGTGAGGATTATAGGGAACTAGACGTCATTGACACAGCCGGGATGGTGATACAGTGGAGATTGGTGGCCAGATCGGCAGAGTTCTGTACAAAGGAGAGATCATGCGATCCCCTGTTTGCACTCTAGACAGCCGCTCCTCATGAATAGACTGTAGGAACTGAGGTTCTTGTGGTTGGCTCATGTGTTGAGTGGCTGGAGTCAAGGCTAAGCTCCATCCAAACACAAAGCCTATTAAATGGACACAAAATTCAGGCACCTTATTTCTTAATCACTTTTGGATGTAATTAATTTACAGTTACAGAGAGATTTTCTAAGCAGCAGGATAAGACTCCACCTGATGAGTAATAATTCTTTTTGGATTACAAAGGAATACAAAAAGAAAAGCGTTTGAAGGACTTTTTTTTTTTTTTGGCCAAAAGCTTAACAAGGAGCTGATCTAAGAATCTTTAAACAGATAAAGGAGACAGTTATTTTGAAAGATTATTTTTTGGTGAAAACATTTTTGAAATTAAATCGGGATATAATTTTCCTATAAGAAACAGATATTAGAAAAAAGGACATAAAATATTTGATTTGTAAAAATTGAGTTTTCCTGGTATATAGATGCTGTGAGGATGAACTTTTACAACCACTACAAAACACAGTGAAGTCTATCCTTCAGACAGGAAAGATGCCAGGGAGTTGGCAAGGGACCAATATAGCACTAATATCTAAAGGGGGGCGAGATTTGACTTAAACAAAAAATTATAGACCGATATCATTCTTGAATAATGCCTACCAGTTGTTCACAATGATTCTAGGTGATAGATTGAAAATAATTTTGCAAGAGTTTATTCATGCAGATCAATGTGGTTTTTTTAACCTAAAAGACAGTTAAAGGACAACATTAGAAATGTGTTGGACATTTTGGATGATTTGGAGCAACGTAATGAAAAACAAGCCACATTGATCTTCTTAGATGCAGAGAACGCTTTTGACAATTTGACCTGAATTTTCCTGTTCAAGGTTTTGAAAGATACGAATTTTGGAGAGAACCTCATAAAATGGATGAGATTGATCTACACTTCACAGAAAGTCCAAATAATTGTTAATGGAAATTTAACAAAACCTTGTGAGATACAAAAAGGAACATGACAGAGACGCCCACTGTCCCCTCTCTTGTTTATTTCAGTTCCGGAAATATTTGATATAAGAGAAGATGAGAGATTGTGGGAGTAAAGATATAAAAAGAGGCTGATAAGTTAAGAGCTTTTGCAGATGACTTGGTGTTGGTTTTGGAAGATCCTTTAAAAGGAACTGAAACATTAATGGGAAAATTAAAAGAATTTGGTGCATGAGCAGGCTTTAAGATTAATAAACAGAAGATGAAGTTATTAACAAAAATATGAAAGTACCAGATCAAACAGAATTAATGAGTAAGATGGGTTTTAAGACTGAGAATAAGGTAAGATATTTGGGTACCACTATGACAAATCTGAATTGTATGTGATTTTAAAATAAGAGTGGGTGTTGCTAAGAAATAGAAGGCTCTTGGAGTTAGGAGGACATGACCTGAGATTTGGGTGGCATGGATATTTGTGGGATGACAAAGTTAAGGTTAATATAGGTGTTAAAAATCATTCTGTTAGATGTGCCAGACTGAGAATATGGGATAGGCACAAACCCAGGTTGTGACCGGAAAGACCTTTGGGGCTCTCAGCTCAAGAAGCATTTTATAGGCGAGAAATAATAAGCAAACCCAAAGGGCTAACTTATCGTGAGATACTAGAATTTTGTCAAAAAGAATGTAAAAGAAAATCAGGAGAAGATCTGGTGGCAGAGGGATATACTTGTCAATAGTTTCTTAGTTACAATTATTAGAAATATTTAACATAGACAAAAGAATTCATGGTTTTCAATATTGTAAGAGTGAGTTTGAAATAGAACTTTGTACAAGTGATGAACATGTAATGGCTGGAATCTATTAACTTTTCGTGAAATTTGAAACAGAAGAAGGGAAAGAATGTATGATAAAGTAGGCTAAAAATTTTGGTGATAATATACTGTATACAGATCGAAGAATGGGAAAATAAGTGGCTGAAACGATTGAAATTTGCATTATGCTATAATCTAAAAGAGAATTTTTATAAAATGATGTATCATTGGTATATGTCACCAGAGAAATTGTCTAGAATGTATAAAGGCCCTTCAAATTTATACTGGAAATGTGAACAACAAGAAGGAACTTTTTATCACGTTTGGTGGATGTGCATAAAAGCCAGAAAGTTTTGGATTCAAATACACACACTAATACAGAGGATTTTAAAGATTAATATAGAGTTGAAACCAGAGGGTTTTCTTCTAGGACTGATGGACAAACAGTGGAAAAAAAGTCATGGAACTTTCTTTTTATACATAATAACTGCAGCAACATTATTATACACTCAAAGATGGAAAGATTTGACTTTACTCAGAATGGAGGAATGGTCGGTGAAGATGATGGAACTTGCTGGGATGTCCAAATTGACTTTTTTGATCAGAGAAAAGACAGAATCTATGTTTATTGCTGACTGGAAACCCCTTATAGACTTTTTGCATGAAAGAGAAAAAAATGAACTTATGATTTATGCTTTTGATGATTAGAGAGGATAGATTCCAGAAAAAAGAGAGCTATGTTGTAACCATAGAACAATAGGTAAGTTTATAATTGTACTTGTAATTGCTGTAAAGAAATTGGAAGCTGCTTCTTTGTAACTCTGCTATTTGGTTTTTACTTTTTTTTTCTCTCTTTCACTTTTAGCTTTTTCTTTGATTTTTTTTTCTTATTTCTTTTCTTGCTCTATATTACTTGCTATTAGTTTTAATTTTCTTTCTTAAAATTTTTAATAAATGTATATATATATTTATTAAATATAAATAAATTAAATATAAAATGCCTTACAATTTTAAATACTCTATTTATTTATGTATGTATTTATTTGTCAAATTTGTCACCGCCCATCTCATTAAGAAAGAATTCTCGGCAGTTTACAAAGCAGTTACAATCAATTAACATTCCAATGTAAAATAATCCTAAATAAATAGAAAATAAATATAATCCAAGGATAGATGTTAAAATTGGCAGTAACTCGGGGAGGGTCATCAAGGCACCAGCCCCCCCCCCCCGGATTGGGTAAATGAACGAATATAATACTGTTGAAGGACAAGAAGATTGGGACTGTCACACAAATCTGTGATCAGGGCTCTTCTGAGCCTGTGAACCCATCACTTTCTACCCCTCTGCCTCTCGTTGCACGTTGCTTGCTACTGACTATTGGAAAGTTGTGGACAGATATATGGGTGTCCACAGGCAATATTACAGAGGGGTCAAGTGAAATCGCAGCACAAGTCCTGCCTCCTAAAGAAGCATTAAGGGCAGGGCTTGATGTCACAGCACTTTGGCTTCCCATGCGCATGTGTATACATTGTCTGCTACTGTCCTGTGCACATTGGCTGGCCAGATCGCCCCAGAGTTCACAAAGGAGCTCTACTGCATGCCATTCTCCCCTGGCTTCCCACTCACTCTTCCTCTCCACCCCACATCTGTATGCCCCAGGCTATAGTCATGTCCTTAGCCCCAAAGGGCAGGCGCAATTGTGGAGTATGCAAATGTCAGTGGTGGAGACGATGGCCAATGGCACCTGAGCACCCTTGCTTTCTCCTTTGGAAAGTGAATGCAGGGACCAAAATCAAAAGTTGTGAGATCATCTGCAATGGTTAATATGAGACCACAGGCACAAAGCCTAAGTGAAATTGGTTTATTTGAACAGTTTCAACAATCAGTTCCCATTCATTGCCTCGTTCACTCATTCTGACATTACACTGATTGGGGCCTGCTTAGGGTTTTGGAGAGAAGGTGCTATACGCATCATCCACCCTTTTAGCGAGCTTCATGATCCCATGTGCCTTTGATAGCGTGCGCAAACTCACAGACTTTGCCTCTGAGTAAATCCTCCTACTCTGGTGGAATTGAAACAGTTTGTCTTTCCGTGCATACTCCCTTTTCTAATGGAACATGGCATAACTTCCAGATGCCTACTCACCTAGACCCCTTCCCGTTTCTCACTGCCTTAAAGAGATTAATGGATGTAATTTGGTTTCTGCCTTTCCACATTTGCAAAGTGTATTTCAGGTCATTTATAATATTGATGGCCTACAGTATGTTATTATTTATTTTGCAGTCTTTAATTTTGTTTTTAATCTGAATTTACAAAGATAGGGAATTGCATGCTGCTCGGAATCCGTTTTGAATGGAGTGGCTTAAGAACCTTGTAATTAAATAAATAATATGAAGTAATCTGTCATCTTAATGGACTGGAAATCTGCTTCTATCTCTTGTCCAAACTATCCAAATTTCAATGGGCACATTTGCAAATCTGGATATTATTCTCACAGGGTGAATATAGAGTTTGACAAAGAAGTGTATTCTCTGCAATGAAAGTGTGGCTGCTTCATACAACATCTTGTACTAAGCTGAATTAGGGTAATTTATCTCATGCTTCAGCATGTTTTGGAAAACCCAACCATTGCCTTAGAACGTTACTTTGACCAGGACATTACTACAAGCCATACTGGGGTTATTTCTGTGGCTTGGTTTGTGACATGAACAGAACTATAGTGTTTTGTTAACTTGGGTTGGCCTTTGCATATTATGTGAACCCAGGCAGTTGGCTTGATGTGTTCTGTTAACTGGAGCAGGAGCTGAAACTCTCCTGTAATTCTGAAAGGAGTTCCAACTGAGGGTCTGCATTCCCTTCAACGTTTTCTGCTGAAAAACAAAAAACAGAAGAGTAAAGATATGCAGTGCAGTTTCAAACTCTGGGTCAGAGCTCCCGAAGTTACATCCAAGGGGCTGGGGTGAGCACACAAGCCAGACCACAGACTGGCTTTCCTCTCTGCTTTGCTTCGACAAGCCAAAGATCCAGATGCCCAATGGCTTGTTTGCCACAAGCTCTGCGCATCTCACAGAGAGCTGCTGCTGGTGTTGCTGCCCAACAATGCAAACCTCAAGGGCTGGGCTTGCTGCTTCCCTGGCAAGGAGCTGCCTCTGGATTGAAGCCCCACACTCGGGCCCACTGCCCACCAAGGACAGCCCGCCCCATCCCCGTCCCCAGAGCCAAAGGGCGGCTATGCCAAAGAAAGGTGGTGCCTCCTGAGACCAGCCAGGCCCAGCTTAAGAGCCTCCATGCGTTGGCCATGGCTGGTGTCCCTTCTGCTCATTCCATGCTCCTAGGAGTCGGGGGTGGGGTAGAAAACAATTCCAATTTAAATTCTGTTCCCGTATATACTTGTGCATAATCCCTTCCTCAGACAAGGCAACCTTTGAATTTTTAATCAAAATACCATAAAAAATGTAGATAAGCCAACCCTGAAAATTTTCATATGCTTTAATTTTCACATTTGGCTTATCTGTGGGTAAGCTATGGATTATCCATTTTTTCATGGGATATAAGAGTATTTTAAAAAGGATTACCATATATACTTGTGAATAAGACCATCCATGGATAAGTGGAACCTGATTTGGGGGGTATATTTTGGCAACTAAAATTCTCAGGTTCCTGGCAGGTATATATGGTATTTTATAATGGCATTCCCCAACCTGATGTCCTTCAAAGGTGTTGGGAGTTCTGGTTCTTGAAGTCCCTACCACATTCCTCCTTAAGATTCAGTACTGCATAGTCCCTCTTGGGTTTAATAGGAATAGGAATGCTTGCTATGAAATGCTTTTTAAAATGGTTACCAGTGATGGTCAGCAATAAGCACCTACATGGTACATGGTGAGCACGTCTGTCTATTACATTAACATTTTTCTTTGAAACATTTTCCAAAAAGCCCCCTTGACATCCTTGTTCCTCAGGCTGTAGATGAGAGGATTGAGCATGGGGGTCAGCGCCCCATATGCTAAGGAGATGACCTTGTCCTTTTCAGAAACGGATTGCCCTCCCGGTCTCAAGTACATGATCATGAGTGTTCCATAAAAGACACTGACCACAGCAAGATGAGAACTACAGGTGGAGAAGGCTTTTCTGCGCCCAAAAGTAGAGCTTATACGCAGTATAGCCAGGCCTATGCGACCATATGTCACAACTATGAAGCCAAAAGGTGGGACTAGGACAAAGAGGCTGGCAACATGCATGAAGAGCTCACTGACTGTGTTGGAGCAAGCCATTCTGAGTAAAAATTGCAGCTCACATGCAAAATGGTTGATGATGCGATGGCCACAGAAGTCAGTGGGTTGCAAGAGCACACTGATCAGGGTTGTCATCAAAGCAAGGGCCACTGATGTGGCTACCAGATAAATGCATAATCTCCAACTCATGATCTGCGTGTAGTATAAAGGCTGGCATATAGCTGCCAAGCGATCATATGCCATGATAGCCAAGACAAGGCACTCTGCTACAGCCAGAAATACACCAACGTACATTTGGGCAAAACATCTGGAGAAAGAAATTGTGGGCCTGTCGATGAAGCAGTTGACTAAGGTCTCAGGAAGTGCATTGTTGGTAACAATGAAGTCTATGGTGGAAAGGACACAAATGAAGAAATACATGGGGGTATGAAGGTGTGGGTCCGCAATGCTCAACATGATGATGAGTCCATTACCAAGAAAGCTAACGAGATACACCACCGAGAGGAAGGAAAACAGAATAATCCGAGCTCTGGGATATTCCGATAATCCAGTTAAAATGAAGTCGGTCACAAGTGATTCATTTGAAGCTCCTATCATGTTCTCTCTCATTCCCTCCTGCAGGAAAGAAAGAATAGTATGATTACTAAGTACATTAGGGAGAGATGCAATGCTTTAACCTTAAATGTTTATATTGCAAAAGTTACAGAGAAAAAGGAAAATCACATCTGTATGAAGATTGCTTTGGAGATTATGCTAAGACAGAATTTGTTTTACCCATGACTTCTTGAATACATTGGCTGGGTTCCACATGGGTGAATTCACACACTGCATTGAGGAATAAATTTGTTTGCAAACTGCAGTGATTGCATAAATGCTAAGCCAAAACTAACTAAGCTACATTCTGTCTTCGCTAGGTGTCCAAATTCAATCCCCGATTGAAGCTGGAGAAGTCTCTTTCCAAAAATAATGAAAGCTGCAAGCTGGAGGCCGTAGGTCCATACCCACCCCCACTTGGTCAGGAGAAACATTCATCTCCCAGTTACTGAAACAGATCCAAAGCATCCTGAATTAATTCATGAGAAGCAATGCAGTAACACTCAGATAATTCTCAGCGCAAAGTGGGACCGATGTTGGTCTCCAGGATGCCATCCTTTCCTCTTTGGGTCTGAAAGTGCAAAGAAAAGGGGTGGCACGCACGGTAAATCATAAGCAAGTCCAGCTTGTTGCAGGGCACAGCGTTGCTACTGAACCTGCCGCCCTCTCTTAAGGCATCAGCCTTAGCTATCATTCACTGGGCTTTGCTATGTTACAAACAGTGCATTGATTTTTTTTTCTTATAATAATACTTGGGGATCATTGTTAGTTAAATGATGGTCATCATTTCACTGAATGGTACCAGTTAATTCTTTGGGAGAGCGGAACAGATTGCAGGAAATTATGTTGCTACAGTATTCAGAATAGAAAACAGGGCGATGCTTTTATTGGAAAGGTCACACATACTAGGTAGTCTGTTCTCGAACTGTCCAGAACATTTGTTTGGGCAATACTAGATTTCTAAGAGGGAGATTATAAAGCACATTCTTGGGCTCCTCCCTGGGCTGTCATTTCTCAGAAAAGATGGAGATTGAGATTGGAGGTTTATTCAAGACCAAATCTCACAAAAAGGAAACCATCCTTGGAACGGAAGATAAAGAGAGAAGGGATTCTAACAACGAGTCCAGCTTTTTCAGAAAGACAGGCATTGGAAGACCCAGGAGACAATACAGTTCATTACAGCTGCAGTTCCATTCTCATTCCATTTTTTGCCTTCCCTTCAATTAAAATTTACAACAAGACTTCCTTTTTCTATCTCTTCTTTTCTTTTTGAATTAGCCTCATTTTCTCCTTTCTTCAGATGGATAATTTAAAAGTTATTCCACCAATTTCTTTCTCACGTGCTTTATTCTCATTTAGAGGCAGAACAGAAGCAAATTCCCATAATATCAAATGACACAGTCCTCCTCTACCTGTAGATGTGCACACATACACATACACGCACCCCCCCACACACACACACAGAGCACATACGATAGATTTTGGCATCTGCAAATTGAGCTCACCTCACAGCAACTGCATATGATTGTCACCAGGCAGAGTTGCATCTAAAGACACGGCTTCAAAACCTCCTCTCTGGTTCTAGGCGTCAGCCAATTATCGTCTTTTATAGATACAAACAGAGAATTGCCTACCCACTTAAATTACCCTCCATATTTGTCTTTTTATCTCTAAAGTTTTGCTTACCCAGTGCTCTTCCAGGGATGAATTGTCAGCAGATTAAAAAAAAAAAAGTATTCCAAAGTAATTGCGAAGAGCAAAAGCAAAGTGGGGAAAGATGGTGCTAGGACGTATTTGCCCTCAAAGAAACTGGGAATTTGATGAAATTCTGTTCTAGTATCCTAAAAACCTCATCCACTCATTTGGGAATCTTCATATCATGTACTTTTGCTAAGGTCGGTGTTTCTCACTGTGGGTATTGTCACCTCTGAGTAACAGGTTGAACAGAAAAACCACCACTCGAAGGGAAAAAAACAGGAGATGGACAGAATGTTAGATCTGTTCTTTGCTCTGGCACAGAAAATAGCACTGCAGGTTCCTTGAGGTAAACGAGGCTTTTTCATTCTCTTCTGTTCCCCAGTGGATGATCAATGGCATTGCCACTGGAGAAAGGCCCAGATGAAATTCCAAGGACAGGTCTTTAATTGATTTTCCTGCCCCTTAACAATGTAAACCCAAAAAGATACATAATTTCATTATTTAAGTTGAAGAATGCCATCTTTTTCCAGAAAGGCAGCCTTACAGCAGAACCAGCTAAGTGTTTTTAGCTTCTCAGAGACTAACAGCATTGATACCATAAAATGGCTGTGGAAGCCAATGTTCTGGTGTCCTTCACAACTAAAAGAGAATCCAGGGGTACGGGAATAGTTTAGGGACCAGATAGAAGAGGGCAGTCCCACAGGAAACTGGCAGGACCAATGGGAGGCACTAATTTGCTGACGTAGAATCCTTCATTTCAGACCCTGTCCCCAATGCCCATCAATGTACCCTACTTTGCCTGTGTGCAGAGTCTGGAGGTGGGATAAGAGGGAGACCATCAGTTCCAGAACAAAGCTCTAAAAGGCAGCTTCTGGTGAGGATTATAGTGAACTAAGGTCCTTGACAGAGGTGGGATGGTGATACGGTGGAGATTGGTGGCCAGATCAGCAGAGTTCTATACAAAGGAGAGATCATGAGATCCCCCGTTTGCACTCTAGACAGCCGCTCCTCATGAATAGACTGTAGGAACTGAGTTTTTTCTGGTTGGCTCTGAATTGAGTGGCTGGAGTCAAGGCTAAGCTCCATCTAAACTCACAGCCTATTATATGGACACAAAGTTCAGCCACCTCATTTCTTAATCACTTTTGGATGCAATTAATTTATAATTACAGAGAAATTTTCTAAGCACCAGGATAAGATTCCACTTGATGAGTTATAATTCTTTTTGGATTACAAAGGAATACAAAAAGAAAAGGGCTTTAAGGACTTTTTTTTTTTGGCCAGAAGTTTAACAAGGAGCTGATCTAAGAAACTTTAAAACAAGTAAAGGAAACAGTTATTTTGAAAGATTATTTTTTGGTGAACAAGCTAGTCATAGCAAACACTCTTTTCCAACAACACAAGAGACGACTCTACACATGGACATCACCAGATGGTCAATACCGAAACCAGATTGATTATATACTTTGCAGCCAAAGATGGAGAAGCTCTGTACAGACAGCAAAAACAAGACCAGGAGCTGACTGTGGCTCAGATCATGAGCTTCTTACTGCAAAATTTAGGCTTAAATTGAAGAATGTAGGGAAAACCACTAGACCACTCAGGTATGACTTAGATCATATTCCTTGTGAGTACACAGTGAAGGTGATGAATAGATTTAGAGGATTAGATTTGGTAGACAGAGTGCCTGAAGAACTATGGACGGAGGTCCGTAACATTGTACAGGAGGCAGCAACTAAAACCATCCCAAAGAAAAAGAAATGCAAGAAAGCAAAATGGCTGTCTGATGAGGCTTTACAAATAGCTGTGGAAAGAAGGAATGCGAAAAGCAAGGGTGAAAGGGAAAGATATAAGCAACTGAATGCAGATTTCCAGAGAATAGCAAGGAGAGATAAGAAGGCCTTCTTAAATGAACAATGCAAAGAAATTGAGGAAAACAATAGAATGGGGAAGACTAGAGATCTCTACAAGAAAATTGGAGATATGAAAGGAACGTTTAGTGCAAAGATGGGCATGATAAAGGACAAAAAGGCAGGGACCTAACAGAAGCAGAAGAGATTAAGAAGAGGTGGCAAGAATACACAGAAGAACTATACAAGAAAGATCTTAATGTCCCTGATGTCCACGCTGGTGTGATCACTGACCTTGAGCCAGACATCCTAGAGAGTGAAGTCAAGTGGGCCTTAGGAAGCATTGCTAACAACAAAGCTAGTGGAGATGACAGTATTCCAGCTGAGTTATTTAAAATACTAAAAGATGATGGTGTTAAAGTGCTGCACTCAATATGCCAGCAAGTTTGGAAAATGCAACAGTGGCCACAGGATTGGAAAAGGTCAGTTTATGTTCCAATTCCAAAGAAGGGCAACGCCAAAGAATGCTCAAACTATCGCACAATTGCACTCATTTCACATGCTAGCAAGGTTATGCTCAAAATCCTACAAGCTAGGCTTCAGCAATACATGAACCGAGAACTACCGGATGTACAAGCTGGGTTTCGAAGAGGCAGAGGAACTAGAGATCAAATCGCCAACATTCGCTGGATCATGGAGAAAGCACGAGAGTTCCAGAAAAATATCTACTTCTGCTTCATTGACTATGCAAAAGCCTTTGATTGTGTGGATCACAACAAACTGTGGCAAATTCTTAAAGAGATGGGAGTACCAGACCACCTTACCTGTCTCCTGAGAAATCTGTATGCGGGACAAGAAGCAACAGTTAGAACCGGTCATGGAACAACCAATTGGTTCAAAATAGGGAAAGGTGTACGACAAGGCTGTATACTGTCACCCTGCTTATTTAACCTATATGCAGAGTACATCATGAGAAATGCCAGGCTGGAAGAATCACAAGCCGGAATTAAGATTGCAGGGAGAATCATCAACAACCTCAGATATGCGGACGATACCACCCTAATGGCAGAAAGTGAAGAAGAACTAAAGAGCCTCTTGATGAGGGTGAAAGAGGAGAGTGCAAAAGCTGGCTTGAAACTCAACATTAAAAAAACTAAGATCATGGCATCTGGACCCATCAATTCCTGGCAAATAGAAGGGATTGAAATGGAAGCAGTAACAGACTTCATTTATTTGGGCTCCAAGATCACCGCAGACGGAGACTGCAGCCATGAAATTAAAAGATGCTTGCTCCTTGGGAGGAAAGCTATGGCAAGCCTAGATAGCATATTAAAAAGCAGAGACGTCACCTTGCCGACAAAGATCCACATAGTCAAAGCTATGGTTTTTCCAGTAGTAATGTATGGCTGTGAGAGCTGGACCATAAAAAAGGCCGAGCGCCGAAGAATTGATGCCTTTGAACTGTGGTGCTGGAGAAGACTCTTGAGAGTCCCCTGGACTGCTAGGAGGTCAAACCAGTCAATCTTAAAGGAAATCAACCCTGATTGCTCATTGGAAGGATCGATAATGAAGCTCAAGCTCAGATATTTTGGTCACCTAATGCGAAGAGAGATCTCTTTGGAGAAGACCCTGATGCTGGGAAAGATTGAAGGCAAAAGGAGAAGAGGACGGCAGAGGATGAGATGGTTAGATAGCATCACTGAAGCAATGAGCATGAAACTGAGCAAACTCAGGGAAGCAGTGAAGGACAGGAAGGCCTGGCGCAATATGGTTCATGGGGTCACGAAGAGTCGGACACGACTTAACGACTAAACAACAACAAATATATATATATATATATATATCCTTAAAGAAATTTCTATCAGAATTTTATGTAAGAGAAAAGAGGGTGTTTTTTTTTTTTGACTGAAAGATTAAAACAGAAAAAGATCCCATTTCAAGGGAAAAACTGGAAGATGTAATTTTTAGTTTTAAACAGCAGAGGTTTCAACTGAATTCTGTTTAGAAGGCAAGATAATTTCTAGAAGAATTCAAAGAAGAATTGGAGGAGATTCAAATGGAGCTGTCAGAGGAGAGTACACAAAAAACCTAACAGGAAACTGAAGGGGATAATACCAAACTAGGCGCTACATGGATCAATTTTTTTTCAATTTTTGGCTCAATTATGCATTACATATGTTTAACATGGAATATGAATGGAGCAAATGCTCCTCAAAAGATAAAAAAAAATCACTCTTTGAAAAAATTAAATCAGGATATAATTTTCCTACAAGAGACACATATTAGAAAAAGGGACATAAAATATTTGATTTGTAAAAATTGAGTTTACTGGTATGTAGATGCTTTGAGGATGAACTTTTACAACCTCTACAAAACACAGTGAAGTCTATCCTTCAGACAGGAAAGATGCCAGGGAGTTGGAAAGGGACCAATATAGCACTAATATCTATAGAGGGATGAGATTTGACTTTAACAAAAAATTATAGACCAATATCATTCTTGAATAATGCCTACCAGTTGTTCACAATGATTCTAGCTGATAGACTGAAAATAATTTTGCAAGAATTTATTCATGTGGATCAGTGTGGGTGTTTGCCTAAAAGGCAGTTAAAGGACAACATTAGAAATGTTTTGGGCATTCTGGATGATTTGGAGCAACGTAATGAAAAACAAGCCACATTGATCTTCTTAGATGCAGAGAAGGCCTTTGACAATTTGACCTGGATTTTCCTGTTCAAGGTTTTGAAAGATACGAATTTTGGAGAGAACCTCATAAAATGGATGAGATTGATTTACACTCCACAGAAGCCCAAATAATTGTTAATGGAAATTTAGCAAAAAAATGTGAGATACAAAAAGGAACAAGACAGGGACGCCCACTCTCCCCTCTCTTGTTTATTTCAGTTCCGGAAATATTTAATAGGTATAAGACAAGATGAGAGATTGTGCGAGTAAAGATTTAAAAAGAGGCTGTTAAAAATCATTCTGTTAGATGTGCCATACTGAGAATATGGGATAGGCACAAACCCAGGTTGTGACAGGAAACACCTTTCTGGCTCTCAGCTCAAAATGCACTTTATAGGCGAGAAATAATAAGCAAACCCAAAGGGCTAACTTATCGTGAGATACTAGAATTTTGTCAAGAAGAATGTAAAAGAAAATCAGGAGAAGATCTGGTGGCAGAGGGATATACTTGTCAATAGTTTCTTAGTTACAATTATTAGAAATATTTAACATAGACAAAAGAATTCATGGTTTGAATACTGTAAGAATGAGTTTGAAATAGAACTTTGTACAAGTGACGAACATGTAATGGCTGGAATCTATTAACTTTTCCTGAAATTTGAAACAGAAGAAGAAGTGAAAGAATGTATGATAAAGTAGGCTAAAAATTTTGGTGATAATATACTGTATACAGATGGAACAATGGGAAAATATGTGGCTGAAAGGATTGAAATTAACTTTATCTTATAATCTAAAAGAGAATTGTTAAAAAATGATGTATCATTGGTATATGTCACCAGAGAAATTGTCTAGAATGTATAAAGGCCCTTCAAATTTATGTGGAAATGTGAACAACGAGAAGGGAGTTTTTATCAGGTTTGGTGGATGTGTATAAAAGCCAAAAAGTTTTGGATTCAAATACACACACGGATACAGAGGATTTTAAAGATTAATATAGAGTCGAAACCGGAGGCTTTTCTTCTGGGACTGATGGACAAGCAGTTGAAAAAAAGTCATGGAACTTTCTTTTTATACATAATGACTGCAGCAATATTATTATACACCCAAAGATGGAAAGATTTGGTACTACCCACAACGGAGGAATGGTCAGTGAAGATGATAGAACTTGCTGGGATGTCCAAATTGACTTTTTTGATCAGAGAAAAGACAGAATCTATGTTTATTGCTGACTGGAAACCCCTTATAGAGTTTTTGCATGAAAGAGAAAAAATGAACTTATGATTTATGGTTTTGATGATTAGACAGGATAGATTATAGGAAAAGGAGAGCTATGTTGTAACGATACAGTAAGAGGTAAATGTGTAATTCTACTTATAATTGCTGTAAAGAAGATCAGAAGCTACTTCTTGTGACTCTCCTATTTGGTGATTTCTTTTTTTTCTGTTTTGCACCTTTAGCTCTTTCTTTGATTTCTTTTTTCTTATTTCTTTTTCCCGCTCTCTATTAGTTGCTGTTAGTTTTAACTTTGTTTCTTAAAAGTTTTAATAAATGTATATATATATATTTATTAAATATAAATAAATTAAGTATAAAATGTCTTCAAATTTTTAATAAATATACTAATTCATTTATTTATTTATCAAATTTGTCACCACCCATCTCGTTAAAAAAGAACTCTCGGCAGTTTACAAAGCAGTTACAATCAATTAAAATTCCAATGTAAAATAATCTTAAATAAATAGAAAATTAATATAATCCAAGGATAGATGTTAAAATTGGCAGTACCTCGGGGAGGGTCATCAAGGCACCAGCCCCCCCCCCCCCGGATTGGGTAAATGAACGAATATAATACTGTTGAAGGACAAGAAGATTGGGACTGTCACACAAATCTGTGATCAGGGCTCTTCTGAGCCTGTGAACCCATCACTTTCTACCCCTCTGCCTCTCGTTGCACGTTGCTTGCTACTGACTATTGGAAAGTTGTGGACAGATGTATGGGTGTCCACAGGCAATATTTCAGAGGGGTCAAGTGAAATCGCAGCACAAGTCCTGCCTCCTAAAGAATCATTAAGGGCAGGGCTTGATGTCATAGCACTTTGGCTTCCCATACGCACGTGTATAAATTGTCTGCTACTGTCTCGTGCACATTCCCTGGCCGGACCTCCCCAGAGCTCACTCCCTAGTACTCACCTGTTATCATGTCCTCAGCTGAGAGGGGGGTGAGGTGACAGGGGCAACCCATTGACAGTTTTTGGGTGTACAAAGGAGCCATACTGCATGCCATTCTCCCCTGGCTTTCCCCTCACTCTTTCTCTCCACCCCACGTCTGTATGCCCCAGGCTATAGTCATGTCCTTAGCCCCAAAGGGCAGGCGCAATTGTGGAGTATGCAAATGTCAGTGGTGGAGAGGATGGCCAATGGCACCTGAGCACCCTTGCTTTCTCTTTTGGAAATCGAAAGCAGGCACCAAAATCAAAGGTTGTGAGATCTTCTGCAATGGTTAATATGAGACCATAGTCACAAAGCCTAAGTGAAATTGGTTTATTTGAATAGTTTCAACAATCAGTTCCCATTCATTGCCTCGTTCACATTCTGACATTACACTGATTGGGCCCTGCTTAGGGTTTTGGAGAGAAGGTGCTATACGCATCATCCACCCTTTTAGCGAGCTTCGTGATTCTGTGTGCCATTGACAGCCTGTGCAATCTCACAGACTTTGCCTCTGAGTAAATCCTCCTACACTGGTGGAATTGAAACAGTTTCTCTTTCCGTGCATACTCCCTTTTCCAATGGAACTTGGCATAATTTCCAGATGCCTTTTCACCTAGATCCCTTCCCGCTTCTCACTGCCTTAAAGCGATTAATGGATGTAATTTGGTTTCTGTCTTTCCACTGTTGCAAATAGAATTTCACGTCATTTATAATATTGATGGCCTACAGTATATTATTATTATTTATATTGCTGTCTTCAATTTTCTTTTTAATCTGAATTTACAAAGATAGGGAATTGCATGCTGCTCTGAATCGGTTTTGAATGGAGTGGCTTAAGAACCTTGTAATCAAATAAATAATATGAATTAATCTCTAATCTTAATCAGTTGGAAATCTGCTTCTCACTCTTGTCCAAACTATCCCAATTTCAATGGGCACATTTGAAAATCTGGATATTATTCTCACAGGGTGAATATAGAGATTGGCAAAGAAGCGTATTCTCCGCAATGAAAGTGTGGCTGCTTCATACAACATCTTGTACTAAGCTGAATTGGGGTAATGTACCTCATGCTTCAGCATTTTTTGGAAAACCCAACCATTGCCTTAGAACGTTACTTTGACCAGGACATTACTACAAGCCATACTGGGGTTATTTCTGTGGCTTGGTTTGTGACATGAACAGAACTATAGTGTTTTGTTAACTTGGGTTGGCCTTTGCATATTATGTGAACCCAGGCAGTTGGCTTGATGTGTTCTGTTAACTGCAGCAGGAGCTGAAACTGTCCTGTAATTCTGAAAGGAGTTCCAACTGAGGGTCTGCATTCCCTTCAACGTTTTCTGCTGAAAAACAAAAAACAGAAGAGTAAAGATATGCAGTGCAGTTTCAAACGGTGGGTCAGGGCTCCCGAAGTTACATCCAAGGGGCTGGGGTGAGCACACAAGCCAGACCACAGACCGGCTTTCCTCTCTGCTTTGCTTAGACAAGCCAAAGATCCAGATGCCCAATGGCTTGTTTGCCACAAGCTCTGCGCATCTCACAGAGAGCTGCTGCTGGTGTTGCTGCCCAACAATGCAAACCTCAAGGGCTGGGCTTGCTGCTTCCCTGGCAAGGAGCTGCCTCTGGATTGAAGCCCCACACTCGGGCCCACTGCCCACCAAGGACAGCCCGCCCCATCCCCGTCCCCAGAGCCAAAGGGCGGCTATGCCAAAGAAAGGTGGTGCCTCCTGAGACCAGCCAGGCCCAGCTTAAGAGCCTCCATGCGTTGGCCATGGCTGGTGTCCCTTCTGCTCATTCCATGCTCCTAGGAGTCGGGGGTGGGGTAGAAAACAATTCCAATTTAAATTCTGTTCCCGTACATACTTGTGCATAATCCCTTCCTCAGACAAGGTAACCTTTGAATTTTTAATCAAAATACCATAAAAAATGTAGATAAGACAACCCTTGAAATTTTCATATGCTTTAATTTTCACATTTGGCTTATCTGTGGGTAATCCATGGATTATCCATTTTTTCATGGGATATAAGAGTATTTTAAAAAGGATTACCATATATACTTGTGAATAAGACCATCCATGGATAAGTGGAACCTGATTTGGGGGGTATATTTTGGCAACTAAAATTCTCAGGTCCCTGGCAGGTATATATGGTATTTTATAATGGCATTCCCCAACCTGATGTCCTTCAAAGGTGTTGGGAGTTCTGGTTCTTGAAGTCCCTACCACATTCCTCCTTAAGATTCAGTACTGCATAGTCCCTCTTGGGTTTAATAGGAATAGGAATGCTTGCTATGAAATGCTTTTTAAAATGGTTACCAGTGATGGTCAGCAATAAGAACCTACATGGTACATGGTGAGCACGTCTGTATATTACATTGACATTTTTCTTTGAAACATTTTCCAAAAAGCCCCCTTGACATCCTTGTTCCTCAGACTGTAGATCAGAGGATTGAGCATGGGGGTCAGCGCCCCATATGTTAAGGAGATGACCTTGTCCTTTTCAGAAACAGATTGCCCTCCAGGACTCATGTACATCATCATGAGTGTTCCATAAAAGACACTGACCACAGCAAGGTGAGAACTACAGGTGGAGAAGGCTTTTCTGCGCCCATGAGTAGAGCTAATACGCAGTATAGCCAGGCCTATGCGACCATATGTCACAACTATGAAGCCAAAGGGAAGGATTAGCACAAAGAGGCTGCCAACATGAATGTAGAGCTCACTGACTGTGTTGGAGCAAGCCAGTTTGAGTACAGATTGCAGCTCACATGCAAAATGGTTGATGATGTGATGGCCACAGAAGTCCGTCGGTTGCAACAGCAGATTGATCAGGGTCATCATCAAGGCAAGGGCCACTGATGTGGCTACCAGATAAATGCATAATCTCCAACTCATTATCTGTGTATAGTATAAAGGCTGGCATATAGCTGCCAAGCGATCATATGCCATGATAGCCAAGAAAAGGCACTCTGCTACAGCCAGAAATTCACCAAGGTACATTTGGGACAAACATCTGGTGAAAGAAATTGTGGGCCTGTAGATGAAGCAGTTGACCAAGATCTCAGGAAGTACATTGTTGGTAAGAATGAAGTCTATGGTGGAAAGGACACAAATGAAGAAATACATGGGGGTATGAAGCTGTGGGTCCGCAATGCTCAGTATGATGATGAGTCCATTGCCAAGAAAGCTAACGAGATACACCACTGAGAGGAAGCAAAACAGAATAATCTGAGCTCTGGGATATTCCGATAGTCCAGTTAAAATGAACTCGGTCACCAGTGATTCATTTGAAGCTCCTATCATATTCTCTCTCATTCCCTCCTGCAGGAAAGAAAGAATAGTATGATTACTAAGTGCATTAGGGAGAGATGCAGTGCTTTAACCTTAAATGTTTATATTGCAAAAGTTACACAGAAAAAGGGAAATCACATCTGTATGAAGACTGCTTTGGAGTTTATGCTAAGACAGAATTTGTTTTAATCATGACTTCTTGAATACATTGGCTGGATTCCCACTTGGGTGGATTCACACATTGCATTGAGGAATAAATTTGTTTGCAAACTGCAGTGATTGCATAAATGCTAAGCCAAAACTAAATAAGCTACATTCTGCCTTAGCTATGTGTCCAATTGATGCTGGAGAAGTCTCTTTCCAAAAATCATGAAAGCAGCAAGCTGGAGGCCGTAGGTCCATACCCATCCCCACTAGGCAGGAGAAACATTTGTCTCCCAGTTACTGAAATGGAACCAAAACATCCTGAGTCAACTCATGAGAAGCAATGAAGCAACACTCAGATAATTCTCAATGCAAAGCGGGGCCGATGCTGGTCTCCAGGACGCCATCCTTTCCTCTTTGGGTCTGAAAGTGCAAAGAAAAGGGGTGGCACGCAAGGTAAATCGTAAGCAAGTCCGGTGTGTTGCAGGGCACAGCGTTGCTACTGAACCTGAGTCCCCTCTCTTAAGGCATCAGCCTTAGCTTTCATTCACTGGGCTTTGCTATGTTACAAACAGTGCATTGATTTTTTTTTCTTATATTAATACTTGGGGATCATTGTTAGTTAAATGATGATCATCATTTCACTTAATGGTACCAGTTAATTCTTTGGGATAGCGGAACAGATTGCAGGAAATTATGTTGCTACAGTATTCAGAATAGAAAACAGGGCGATGCTTTTATTGGAAAGGTCACACATACTAGGTAGTCCGTTCTCGAACTGTCCAGAACATTTATTTGTGCAATACTAGATTTCTAAAAGGGAGATTATAAAGCACATTCTTGGGCTCCTCCCTGGGCTGTCATTTCTCAGAAAAGATGGAGATTGAGAGTGGAGGTTTATTCAAGACCAAATCTCACAAAAAGGAAACCATCCTTGGAATGGAAGATAAAGAGAGAAGGGATTCTAACAACGAGTCCAGCTTTTTCAGAAAGACAGGCATTGGAAGACCCAGGAGACAATACAGTTCATTACAGCTGCAGTTCCATTCTCATTCCATTTTTTGCCTTCCCTTTAATTAAAATTTACATCTCGACTTCTTTTTTCCATCTCTTCTTTTCTTTTTGAATTAGCCTCATTATCTCCTTTCTTCACATGGATAATTTAAAAGTTATTCCATCAATTTCTTTCTCAGGTTCGTTATTCTCTTTTAGTGGCAGAAGAGAAGCAAATTCCCATAATATCTAATGACACAGTCCTCCTCTACCTGTAGATGTGCACACATACACATACATGCACCCCCCCCCCCCCCACATACAGAGCACATAGGATAGATTTTGGCACCTGCAAGTTGAGCTCACCTCACAGCAACTGCATATGATTGTCACCAGGCAGAGCTGCATCTAAAGACACGGCTTCAAAACCTCCTCTCTGGTTCTAGGCGTCAGCCAACTATTGTCTTTTATAGATACAAACAGAGAATTGCCTACCCACTTAAATTACCCTCCATATTTGTCTTTTTATCTCTAAAGTTTTGCTTACCCAGTGCTCTTTCAGAGATGAATTGTCAGCAGAGTTTTTTAAAAAAAAATATGTTCCAAAGTAATTGCGAAGAGCAAAAGCAAAGTGGGGAAAGATGGTGCTAGGACATATTTGCCCGCAAAGAAACTGGGAATTTCATGAAATTCAGTTCTAGCATCCTAAAACCATCATCCACTCATTTGGTAATCTTCATATCATGTACTTTTGCCAAGGTCGGTGTTTCTCATTGTCGGTATTGTCACCTCTGAGTAACAGGTCGAGAAGAAAAACCACCACTCGAAGGGAAAAAAACAGGAGATGGATAGAATGTTAGATCTGTTCTTTGCTCTGGCACAGAAAATAGGACTGCAGGTTCCTTGAGGTAAAGGAGGTTTTTCATTATCTTCGGTTCCCCAGTGGTTGATCAGTGGCTTTACCACTGGAGAAAGGCCCAGATGAAATTCCAAGGACAGGTCTTTAATTGATTTACAAGGGATTTTCCTGCCCCTTAACAATGTAAACCCAAAAAGATACATAATTTCATTATTTAAGTTGAAGAATGCCATCTTTTTCCAGAAAGGCAGCCTTACAGCAGAACCAGCTAAGTGTTTTTAGCTTCTCAGAGACTAACAACACTGATAGCATAATGGCTGTGTAAGCCAATGTTCTGGTGTCCTTCACAACTAAAAGAGAATCCAAGGGTAGGAGAATAGTTTAGGGACCAGAGAGAAGAGGGCAGTCCCACAGGAAACTGGTAGGACCAATGGGACGCACCGATTTGCTGATGTGGAACCCTGACACCAGTGCCCATCAATGTACCCTACTTTGCCTGTATGCAGAGTCTGGAGGTGGGATAAGAGGGAAAACATCACTTCAAGAATACAGCTCTAAAAGTCAGCCCCCGGTGAGGAATATAGTGAACTAGACATCCTTGACACAGCTGGGATGGCGATACATTGGAAATTGTTGGTCAGATTGGCAGAGTTCTATACAAAGGAGAGATCATGAGATCCCCCGTTTGCACTCTAGACAGCCGCTCCTCATGAATAGACTGTAGGAACTGAGTTTTTTCTGGTTGGCTCATGAATTGAGTGGCTGGAGTCAAGGCTAAGGTCCATCTAAACTCACAGCCTATTATATGGACACAAAGTTCAGCCACCTCATTTCTTAATCACTTTTGGATGCAATTAATTTATAATTACAGAGAAATTTTCTAAGCACCAGGATAAGATTCCACTTGATGAGTTATAATTCTTTTTGGATTACAAAGGAATACAAAAAGAAAAGGGCTTTAAGGACTTTTTTTTTTTTTTTTTTGGCCAGAAGCTTAACAAGGAACTGATCTAAGAAACTTTAAAACAGGTAAAGGAAACAGTTATTTTGAAAGATTATTTTTTGGTGAAAATGTTTTTGAATAAATTAGAATTAAATTAGACAAATAAACCAGACCTTCACGGGAAAGTTTTCTGATTACTATTAAAGACTGCAGAAAATTGGCGGATTTTGCAAAAGAAAAGTTAGCGGTAATAGACCCAGACTGTGATGTTGACTATACCTATGGAGATATGGATTGTGATGTTGACTGGAACTACAGTATGGAGTGCCATTAAAGATGAAAGTATTAAAGGCACAGGAACACAACAAATATTTTAAAAAAAAAAGTTAGTAGGAAGCTTGCCCTTTCTTTTTTTCTTGTTTGAGAGACTTTCCTTTTGGGAATACTGGTTATAATGACCACCAGAAAAGTGGCAAGAACAGAGCGGAGGGAGGAGTGGGTCGATAAAGCAACCGGCAGAGAAAGGAATTACACCAGATTTGCTTTAGAAAGTTTTTCAGGAATTGGGTAATAAATTGGCAGAATCACTTGTTTCTAAAATGACTAAGTCACTTGGTACCAAATTGACCACTTTTGAAAAAAGAATGGATGAAAGACTTGCAAAGAGGCAAGAAGAGATGAAAGAAGAAGTTAAGAAGATGGAAAGCTCTGTAAAAGAAGTGTCTGGATTAAAACGAACTTAATGACAAAGCAGAGATTTTAGAGAATAAGACAGCAGTTATGGACAGAGAGTTAGAAAGAGAGCTAGATGATCTGGCTCTATTGGAATTGAGAGAGAAGGAATTTTATTTGAGACTGAGAGCTATCCCAGAGGTTTCTGATAAAGGTATTAGAGAACAAATGATTAAAGTAATGGCATTTTTTTTGTATTTTGAAGAAGAGGATACAGCGGCAGAAACTGATAAAGTTTAAAAAATAAATCCAAGATTTGCAAGAACAAGAAATGTTCCCCGGGATGTTTTGGTAGACTTTGTCAGGAAGGAGACAAGGAATCAACTTTTGTAGTAACATTTTAATTCAAGACTGAAATTGATTATATATATATCCTTAAAGAAATTTCTATCAGAATTTTATGTAAGAGAAAAGAGGGTTTTTGTTTTTGTTTTTGTTTTGACTGAAAGATTAAAACAGAAAAAGATCCCATTTCAAGGGGACAAACTGGAAGGTGTAATTTTTAGTTTTAAACAGCAGAGGTTTCAGCTGAATTTTGTTCAGAAGGCAAGATAATTTCTAGAAAAATTCAAAGAATTGGAGGAGATTCAAATGGAGGTGTCAGAGGAGAGTACACAAAAAACCTAACAGGAAACTGAAGGGGATAATAACAAACTAGGCGCTACATGGATCAATTTTTTTTCAATTTTTGGCTCAATTATGCATTACATATGTTTAACATGGAATATGAATGGAGCAAATGCTCCTCAAAAGATAAAAAAAAATCACTCTTTGAAAAAATTAAATCAGGATATAATTTTCCTACAAGAGACACATATTAGAAAAAGGGACATAAAATATTTGATTTGTAAAAATTGAGTTTACTGGTATGTAGATGCTTTGAGGATGAACTTTTACAACCTCTACAAAACACAGTGAAGTCTATCCTTCAGACAGGAAAGATGCCAGGGAGTTGGAAAGGGACCAATATAGCACTAATATCTATAGAGGGATGAGATTTGACTTTAACAAAAAATTATAGACCAATATCATTCTTGAATAGTGCCTACCAGTTGTTCACAATGATTCTAGCTGATAGACTGAAAATAATTTTGCAAGAATTTATTCATGTGGATCAGTGTGGGTGTTTGCCTAAAAGGCAGTTAAAGGACAACATTAGAAATGTTTTGGGCATTTTGGATGATTTGGAGCAACGTAATGAAAAACAAGCCACATTGATCTTCTTAGATGCAGAGAAGGCCTTTGACAATTTGACCTGGATTTTCCTGTTCGAGGTTGAAAGATACGAATTTTGGAGAGAACCTCATAAAATGGATGAGATTGATCTACACTTCACAGAAAGCCCAAATAATTGTTAATGGAAGTTTAGCAAAACCCTGTGAGATCCAAAAAGGAACATGACAGGGACGCCCAATGTCCCCTGTCTTGTTTATTTCAGTTCCGGAAATATTTAATAGATATAAGAGAAGATGAGAGATTGTGGGAGTAAAGATGTAAAAAGAGGCTGATACGTTAAGCTTTTGCAGATGACTTGGTGTTGGTTTTGGAAGATCCTTTAAAAGGAACTGAAACATTAATGGGCAAATTAAAAAATTTGGGGCATGAGCAGGCTTTAAGATTAATAAACAGAAGATGAAGCTATTAACAAAAATATGAACGTACAAGATCAAACAGAATTGATGAATAAGATGGGTTTTAAGACTGAGAATAAGGTAAAATATTTGGGTATCACTATGACAAATCTGAACTGTATGTTATTTTAAAATAAGGGTGGGTGTTGCTAAGAAATAGAAAGCCCTTGGAGTTAGAAGGAAATGACCTGAGATTTGGGTGGAATGGATATTTGTGGGACGACAAAGTAAAGGTTAATATAGATGTTAAAAATCATTCTGTTAGATGTGCCATACTGAGAATATGGGATAGGCACAAAGCCAGATTGTGACCGGAAACACCTTTGTGGCTCTCAGCTCAAGAAGCCCTTTATAGGCGAGAAATGATTAGCAATCCCAAAGGGCTAACTTATCATGAGATTCTAGAATTTTGTCAAGAAGAATGTAAAAGAAAATCAAGAGAAGATCTGGTAGAAGAGGGATATACTTGTCAATAGTTTCTTATTTACAATTATTAGAAATATTTAATGTAGATAAAAGAATTCATGGTTTTGAATATTGTAAGAGTGAGTTTGAAATAGAACTCTGTACAAGTGACGAACATATACTGGCTGGAATGTATTAACTTTTATTGAAATTTGAAACAGAAGAAGAAGTGAAAAAATATATGATAAAGTGGGCTAAAAAATTGGTGATAATATTTACAGAAGGAAAAATGGGAAAATATGTGGCTGAAGGGATTGAAATCTATATTATGTTATAATCTAAAAGTGAATTTTTATAAAATGATGTATCATTGGTATATGTACCAGAGAAATTGTCTAGAATGTATAAAGGCCCTTCAAATTTATGCCTGAAATGTGAACAAGAAGAAGGGACTTTTTATCATGTTTGGTGGATGTGCATAAAAGCCAGAAAGTTTTGGATTCAAATACACACACTAATACAGAGGATTTTAAAGATTAATATAGAGTTGAAACCAGAGGCTTTTCTTCTGGGACTGATGGACAAACAGTTGGAAAAAAGTCATGGAACTTTCTTTTTATATATAATAACTGCAGCAATATTATTATACACTCAAAGATGGAAAGATTTGACTTTACTCAGAATGGAGGAATGGTCGGTGAAGATGATGGAACTTGCTGGGATGTCCAAATTGACTTTTTTGATCAGAGAAAAGACAGAATCTATGTTTATTGCTGACTGGAAACCCCTTATAGACTTTTTGCATGAAAGAGAAAAAAATGAACTTATGATTTATGCTTTTGATGATTAGACAGGATAGATTCCAGAAAAAAGAGAGCTATGTTGTAACCATAGAACAATAGGTAAGTTTATAATTTTACTTGTAATTGCTGTAAAGAAGATCGGAAGCTGCTTCTTTGTAACTCTGCTATTTGGTTTTTACTTTTTTTTCTCTCTTTCACTTTTAGCTCTTTACTTGATTTCTTTTTTCTTATTTCTTTTCTTGCTCTATATTAGTTGCTGTTAGTTTTAATTTTCTTTCTTAAAATTTTTAATAAATGTATATATATATATTTATTAAATATAAATAAATTAAATATAAAATGCCTTACAATTTTGAATACTTTATTTACTTATTTATCAAATTTGTCACTGCCCATCTCGTTAAAAAAGAACTCTCGGCAGTTTACAAAGCAGTTAAAATCAAGTTGTGGACAGATGTATGGTTGTCCACAGACAACATTTCAGAGGGGTCAAGTGAAATCGCAGCACAAATCCTGCCTCCTAAAGAATCATTAAGGGCAGGGCTTGATGTCACAGCACTTTGGCTTCCCATGTGCACGTGTATACATTGACTGCTACTGTCCCGTGAGTTTTTGGGGGTACAAAGGAGCCCTACTGCATGCCATTCTTCCCTGGCTTCCCCCTCACTCTTCCTCCCCACCCTATTTCTGTATCCCCGAAGCTACATTCATGTCCTCAGCAGCAAATGGCAGGCACAATCTGTGGAGTATGCAAATGTCAGTGGTGGAGAGGATGGCCAATTGCACCTGAGCACCTTTCCTTTCTCCTTTGGAAATCAAATGCAGGCACCAAAATCAACAGCTGTGAGATCTTCTGCAACGGTTAATATGAGACCACAGGCACAAAGCCTAAGTGAAATTGGTTTATTTGAACAGTTTCAACAATCAGTTCCCATTCATTGCCTTGTTTACTCACTGACATTACAGTACACTGATTGGGCCCTGCTTAGGGTTTTGGGGAGATGTTATACGCATCTTCCACTCTTCTAGCGAGCTTCATGATCCCGTGTGCCTTTGATAGCGTGCACAAACTCACAGACTTTGCCTCTGAGTAAATCCTCCTACTCTAGTGGAATTGAAACAGTTTGTCTTTCAGTGCATACTCTCTTTTCCAATGGAACGTGGCATAATTTCCAAATGCCTACTCACCTACAGTAGATCCCTTCCTGCTTCTCACTGCCTTAAAGCAATTAATGGATGTAATTTGGTGTCTGCCTTTCCACAGACACCAAATGGTAAATGGTATTTCAGGTCATTTATAATATTGATGGCCTACAGTATGTTATTATTTATATTGCTGTCTTTAATTTTGTTTTTAATCTGAATTTACAAAGATAGGGAATTGCATGCTGCTCAGAATCGGTTTTGAATGGAGTGGCTTAAGAACCTTTTAATTAAATAAATAATATGAAGTAATCTGTCATCTTAATGGACTGGAAATCCATTTAATTTTCACATTTGGCTTATCTGTGGGTAATGGATAATCAAATGGATTGATTATCCATTTTTTCATGGGATATATGAGTATTTTAAAAAGGATGACCATATATACTTGTGAATAAGACCATCCATGGATAAGCGTAACCCAATTTTGGGGCTGTATTTTGGCAACTAAAATTCTCAGCTTCTTGGCAAGTATATATGGTATTTTATAATGGCATTCCCCAGCCTGATGTCCTTGAAAAGTGGTGGGAGTTCTGGTTGTTGAAGTCCCTACCACATTCCTCTTTAAGATTCAGTACTCCATAGTCCCTCTTGGGTTTAACAGGAATAGGAATGCTTGCTATTAAATTCTTTTTAAAAAGCTTACCAGTTATTTTCAGCAATAAGCACCTACGTGGTACATGGTGAGCATGTCTGCATATTACATTGACATTTTTCTTTGAAACATTTTCCAAAAAGCCCCCTTGACATCCTTGTTCCTCAGGCTGTAGATCAGAGGATTGAGCATGGGAGTCACAGCGCCATATGTTAAGGAGATGACCTTGTCCTTTTCAGAAACGGATTGCCCTTCCGGTCTCATGTACATGATCATGAGTGTTCCATAAAAGACACTGACCACAGCAAGGTGAGAACTACAGGTGGAGAAGGCTTTTCTGCGCCCATGAGTAGAGCTAATACGCAGTATAGCCAGGCCTACACGAACATATGTCACAACTATGAAGCCAAAGGGAGGGAGTAGCACAAAGAGACTGGCAACATGCATGAAAAGCTCACTGACTGTGTTGGAGCAAGCCAGTTTGAGTACAGATTGCAGCTCACATCCAAAATGGTTGATGATGCGATGGCCACAGAAGTCCGTCGGTTGCAACAGGAGATTGATCAGGGTCATCATCAAGGCAAGGGCCACTGATGTGGCTACCAGATAAATGCATAATCTCCATCTCATGATCTGCGTGTAATATAAAGGCTGGCATATAGCTGCCAAGCGATCATATGCCATGATAGCCAAGACAATGCACTCTGTTATAACCAGAAATAAACCAAGGTACATTTGGGACAAACATCTGGTGAAAGAAATTGTGGGCCTGTAGATGAAGCAGTTGATCAAGATCTCAGGAAGTACGTTGTTGGTAAGAATGAAGTCTATGGCGGAAAGGACACAAATGAAGAAATACATGGGGGTATGAAGTTGTGGGTTCGCAATGCTCAATATGATGATGAGTCCATTGCCAAGAAAGCTAATGAGATACACTACCGAGAGGAAGCAAAACAGAATAATCTGAGCTCTGGGATATTCTGATAGTCCCGTTAAAATGAACTCGGTCACCAGTGATTCATTTGAAGCTCCTATCATGTTCTCTCCCATTCCCTCCTGCAGGAAAAAAAGAATAGTAAGATTACTAAGTACATTAGGGAGAGATGCAATGCTTTCCCCTTAAATGCTTATATTGCAAAAGTTACACAGAAAAAGGGAAATCACATCTGTATGAAGACTGCTTTGCAGATTATGCTAAGACAGAATTTGTTTTAACCATGACTTCTTGAATACATTGGCTGGGTTCCACATGGGTGAATTCACACACTGCATTGAGGAATAAATTTGTTTGCAAACTGCATGATTGCATAAATGCTAAGCCAAAACTAAATAAGCTACATACTGTCTTAGCTAGGTGTCCAGATTCAATCCCCAATTGAACCTGGAGAAGTCTCTTTCCAAAAATAATGAAAGCAGCAAGCTGGAGGGCACAGGTCCATTCCTGCCCCCACTTGGTCAGGAGAAGCATTCGTCTGCCAGTTACTGAAACGGAACCAAAACGTCCTGAGTCAACTCATGAAAAGCAATGCCATAACACTCAGATAATTCTTAATGCAAAGTGGGACCAATTCTGGTTTCCAGGATGCCATCCTTTCATCTTTGGGTCTCCAAGAGCAAAGAAAAGGGGTGGCACGCAGGGTAAATCGTAAGCAAGTTCAGTTTGTTGCAGGCACAGTGTTGCTACTGAACCTGAGGCCCCTCTCTTAAGGCATCAGCCTTAGCTTTCATTCGCTGGGCTTTGTTATGTTACAAACAGTAAGTTGATTTTTTTTTTCTTATAATAATACTTGGGGATTATTGTTAGTTAAACGATGATCATCATTTCACTCTATGGACCAGTTAATTCTTGGGGAGAGCGGAACAGATTGCAGGAAATTATGTTTCTACAGTATTCAGAATAGAAAACAGGGCGATGCTTTTATTGGAAAAGCCACACATACCGGGCAATCCGTTCTCTAACTATCCAGAACATTTGTTTGGGCAATACTAGATTTCTAAAAGGGAGGCTATAAAGCAAATTCTTGGGCTCCTCCGTGGGCTGTCATTTCACATAAAAAAAAAAAAAGATGGAGATTGAGTGTGGTGGTTAATTTGAGACTAAATCTCATGAAAAGAAAAACATTCTTGGCATGAAAGATAGAGAAGTGATTCCAGTAACGAGTCCAGCCTTGTCAGAAAGACAGGCATTGGAAGGCCCAGGAGACCATATAGTTCGCTACAGCCGCAGTTCCATTCTCATTCCATTTTTTGCCTTCCCTTTAATTAAAATTTACATCTCGCCTTCTCTGTCCTCTTCTTTATTTTTTGAATTAGTCTCAAGTAGTCTCCTCTCTTCAGATGGATAACTTAAAAGTCATTCCCCTGATTTCTGTCTCAGGTTCTTTATTCTCATTTAGTGGCAGAAAAGAAGCAAATCCCCATAATTTCAAAGGACACAGTCTCCCTATGTCTGTAGATGCACACCCACACATACACGCACACAGAGCACATATGATAGATTTTGGCATCTGCAAGTTGAGCTCACCTCAGAGCAACTGCATATGATTGTCACCAGGAAGAGCTGCATCTAAAGACATGGCTTCAAAATCTCCTCTCTGGATCAAGGTCTCAGTCAACTATGGTCTTTTATAGGTACAAACAGAGAATTGCCTACCCACTTAAATTACCCTCCATATTTCTCTTTTTATCTCTAAAGGTTTGCTTACCCAGTGCTCTTCCAGTAATGAACTGCCAACAGGTTTTTTTTTTTTTTAAATGTATTCCAAAGTAAGAACAACATGAAAAACAAAGTGAAGAACAAAAGCAAAGTGGGGAAAGATGGTGCTAGGGCATATTTGCCCTCAAAGAAACTGGAAATTTGATGGAATTCAGTTCTAACATCCTAAAATCCTCATCCATGCATTCAGTAATCTTCGTATCATGTACTTCTCCTAAGGTCGTTGTTTCTCACTGTGGGTATTGTCACCTCTGAGTAACAGGTCGAGAAGAAAAACCACCACTCGAAGGGAAAAAAACAGAAGATGGACAGTAAGTTTGGCCTGTCCTTTGCTGTGGCATAGAAAATAGGACTGCAGGTTCCTTGAGGTAAAAGAGGTTTTTTCATTCTCTTCTGTTCCCCAGTGGTTGATCAGTGGCATTACCACTGGAGGAAGGCCCAGATGAAATTCCAAGGACAGGTCTTTAATTGATCTTCAAGGGAATTTCCTGCCCCATAACAGTTTAAACTCAAAAAGATAAATGATTTCATTATTTAAGTTGAAGAGTGCCATCTTTTTCCAGAAAGGCAGCTTTACAGCAGAACCAGCTAAGTGTTTTTAGCTTCTCAGAGACTAACAGCACTGATAGCATAATGGCTGTGGAAGCCAATGTTCTGGTGTCCTTCACAACTAAGAGAGAATCCAAGGGAAAGGGAATAGTTTAGGGACCAGATAGAAGGGGACAGTTTCTCCCCCCTTTTTTTCTTTCCATTGTACCATCAACCAATTTAATGTGTTATAATTCCTTAAAGCTCCAGGTCAACCAATCAACTGTTCCAGCTATCAATCACTAAGTTGCTCCTCCCCTCATGGAATCTTCATATGGTAGTTTACAGATTTCAAGGTGATCTAAGCCCCTTTCTCAAACTCCAGTTCTTCCCCATTCTTTACTCAGCAGCTGCACAAATTCAGATGGCCATTCTAACTTTTTACTGCTACGTAGTAATAATTGCTTTGCTGAGTGATTTGCTATTAGAATGGCTGCCCCACTGGCTTTTGACAAGGCTTTTTCTGCAGATTCATTTCACTTCTCATTCCCTTTTCAATCCATGGCCTTGAATGCTTGAACAACCTGTACTGATGATCTTTGATATTCTAGACCTGAACTGTTGCTTCACACTTTTGGAACCTGATTTTTTGTGAGCAATGTTCTGACCAATTTTAGAGGCTTGCTCTCTAGTGGAGCACTTGCTTTATTTAAGTAGTTAAGCGATTCAGTGTGGACCTATTTTGTCATTTTTTGAACCACTGAAAGAGGAAATGAAGCGTGTTCTCCTGCTCTTCAAGTTCTAGAATCTCCCTCAGATGCAGGGGAGATGTAGACAGCAACTGTGATATCTGAGGTATTGTGGCCAAAATCTGGCTCATCTAAAGCAACCAAATCACTTGGAAGAGGCGACATAAATTTATTAAGTGTGCAAACAGTTACAGTGTACACTGAGCTCCCAGCAAAGCATTAGCATCTTGCTGAGCAGCCCTGAACAAAAGCAAAACCACAGTTTATATAGCTTTGGCCTACTACATTACAGAGACAAGACAAGAAGGCTGTGTAAATTACAGCATGACATTGGAATGTTTTTGATAAACCCACCTGGATGTCCCTATTATTTATCCCTTCCCAACAGGTCAGCTCTACCATCTTTGAGATATGGTCAGTCAGTTTCATGGGCCACTGGTCCTGTCTGATTCCTCCCCCTGTCACCACCCAGGGTCACTTCAGCTTGCTGTGAATTCAGCTGACATTTGATGGAAGGGTACCTTGTACCACCTCAGAGGTAATCTAGTCTCTCAGGTTATAGGTGGTTGAAGTATTATGTGTAGCTTGCTTTGAAATTGATCAGACGCTCTGTTAGGTTTACAATACTCTAGTTAAGGAACCACCAAGGAGGAAACCACACCCCACCAAAACTGGCAGGCTACTATATATATGAAGAGGCAGCAAATCCCACCCTCAGCTACCAAAATGTGGTAGATGCCTGATTGTCACACTGGGGAGATTTCACTGTGTTCAGCCAGACATGAATTCTCTGTAATGTGTTGTACCATGGTTGAAACACCATGCAGTGATAATGGGAAGAAGCTAATTTTTACTACTATAATAAATTGTTATGAACAATTGCCACCTGCAGGTGCCTCCAGATAGTACTCAGAGGTGAACACTGATTTCCTCTGATATCTTTTTTCCAACCTTTTTTCCTTTCATAGCGCTGTTTCTCAGGCTGTAAATTACAGGATTCAGCATAGGAGTCAGAGCTCCATAGACCACAGCTAGGATCTTTTTCTTGTCAGAAACTGATTCTCTTTCGGGCACCATGTACATTATCATGATTGTCCTGTAAAAGACGCTGACCACAGCAAGGTGGAGGAGGCCTTTCTGCAATCCTGACTTGAGTGAATGCACGTTATAGCAGGCCCATGCGACTGCATGTCACAACTGTGAAGTCAAAGGGAGGAATTAAGAGAAAGAGTCTGGAAACGTGCAACAAGACCTCACTGGTATGTGAGTTGGAATAACCCAGTTTGACAAAAATGCGTAATCTCCAACTCATGATCTGCATGGAATTGGATATCAGGTGGATGCCTTAATAGACCACGTGACCTTTCATCCACAGCTATCACGCACTTCAATGGAACGTTGGTTTCATCATTTTAAAGGTTTTGAAGTGATCAGTCACAAACTCTGTGAGTCGGATTGAGGCTAAAAGTCATTTTGTCATGGATTTTAGTGGGTGCAGATGTGGGTGGTTCATGGCCAGGAGAACCATGGAAGGACAAATACTATCTGGAATCAAGTCAATCTACTGTTCATTCTTCCATGAAAAGTTGCTGCAGTGGAGTCAGACAGAGGGGTCCTCTCACTTTGCAAAATGTATGAAGTGGTCTGGGGAGAGATTCAAAACATCCTGGACTGGCCTTGTAATGATGAAATATTGCATATTCATATGACTGTTTCTACAAGCTGTAGAGAACTTAAAGCTCTGAGCATACAAATAGATAATCCAGTATGATGACCCATTACCGTGGACCTGTACTGCATCTACAAGCTGGCAAACTAATTGATGCCTCTTAGTAAGGGGACCGCCAGCTGACTGGCAACACTAACTAGAGTATAACTCTGGAGTCCCTGTCCTCTTCCAGTGATAAAAAGGAGTAGGATTCTGAAGAATATCACTCCATTGTGTCTTCCACGTTCTTGAAATAGGTCAAGGGACACATGCCGGACACCTCAACTCTAGTCTGACTACCACTCACCACCCTTTCAAATCTAACTAGCTGGTTTTCCATTGCCAGTGAACCAATATATGTGTATATGAAACACAGCCAAATTGCATTAAGTATTATAAGTCTTATATATCTGGGAAATAAGTAGATTGTACTGATCTGAACTATGTTCTATAAAGGAAATTCAACAGCAGATAGCAGTACCTGCTGCCCTTTCTGATCTCAAAAAACCTGGTTCATACTAGGAAGGAGGGCCCCAGGAAATTGCAGGCCTTTAGGCCACACAAACCGCATGGACCTGTCTGGGTAGTCACTGGGAGACACGACTGACTTGTTATGGTCCTTCAACAACAACAACAAAGCTAAATGGGGAAGCCGAAAAGCATTGTGAAAGAAGAGAATGACAAATTATTTCCATAAAGTTGCCAAGGAGGTGATTCATTTAATTCATTTTATACCAGGAATAAATTAAATCACGTTTTTCTCCTGGCTCCCACTTGCAGCTGGGAATGCTTTATAATCCTCCCCTGAGCACAGTCCAAGCCAAGGGCAAGATTTTGAGACAGGCTGGAATCATCCATTAAAAGTAAGCAGCAAGCAGGACAGATCCAAAACTCTGTAGTGCCAGAGTTGGAAGAAAGTTTGCCCTCTGCCCATATAAAGAAGTTGATTGGACTGTGGTTCTTTTTCAATAACAGTTCCATTTGTTAAGTTCAGGATTATTTTCCCAATGTCCACCTTATTGCTCACTCAATCAGCCTCGTGCAGGTAAGCCTAGCAGACGTGTTTGAGTCTGTTTATTGTGCTATGTTTGTAGCTACAGTATTATGACCGGAAAGGGCAACCCAGCTGACATGATGCTTCCAAAGTACTTGTGCTCACTCCTGGCTTTGAGCAGTCATAAAAACACTCTGGAGCTTGGAAGCAACAATAGGAACAGCAACCTCACCTGAGCTTAGTTTTTAGCAAACTGGACTCAGAGTGACAACTAAGAAATTGTTACCAGTTGCAAACACACTTTCAATCTTTCAAGCACCTGTCAAAAGGCAGCAATTTCCCCGGCTAAGTTCTTCATTTGAGGCAAAGTATCAATAATAGTAATAGTGACAATGATGATGATCAACAACAACAAGAACTAGGGAATCCAAATGATCTTTCAGAAGCTTTACTTTTGATAAAGCACATTTCAAACAATAGTAGAGCAAGAAGGAGAAACTAAGATTTAAGATTTACATTTGATCTATTTAAGCAGTAACATCCAAGTTAGCGTTACCAAGTTGCAAGTCTCTATTGGATGGCCAGTCCAATACTTTGCCCATTGCCAGGTGAGAGCTGAAGGCAAGGCATCAGGAAGGCAAGAGGATGTGTCAGAATCCTCGCAAGATTTAATAGTAGATTGTTATGATGGCTAGTTTAGAAATTGATTTTTACATGCTGTGGTTCTGCCATTGTAAAATGGGGGGGGGGGAGAAGGAATGAGAAACCGTTAAAAGCAGATGGCTCCTTATCACAGGCGCTGGCATGCTCAAGGTCGTACCAGCAAGGGAATCAGGAGACCAGGAACTAAGGGGAGGTATAGGGGGGTAAAGTAAGAAAAACAACTTTTGGCGTGCCTAGGCTCAGTCTTAGCAATGCTTTGGAACTGTATACTTGTTCTCAATAAATGAACTTTCTTTTGAATCAATATTGGTTGCAAGGAAAGTTACTGGATTTGGGATCAGCGGGTGGCAGATCGTTACATTTTGCTAAGACTCCCAGTGAAGACTTCCACCAGGGAGCTTGCCCTGCAGGGAGTCCAAAGCATCACGTTGACCAGGACCTACCGAACAACGGGATTGCTGACGATGTCATTGAGGAAGAAGAAGAGAGACCGGTCCCTCCTTCGTTGGAAGTGAAGGTGGTAATCCAGGAGGAGCTGGTGCAATCATCACGCCAAACCCGAGCAGAGGTGAGGGCAACGGTGACGAAGGGACGAGGCCCTTTGATGAAAGACCGCATGGGAAAACTGGAAGGGCAGATAGGGTCCCTATCCGATGATATGTGAGTGTTAAGGGCAGTGGTGGATCAACTGCTTGGAGGAGGATTTACGCTCCCTACATGAGAGTCAGCGGCTACACTGGGAGGAACGGAGGCGACGGAGCAATCAGCTGAGGGAGAGACCTCCAGCGAGGAAGAGGAGGATCTCCCACCTAGCAGAGCCAAAAAGAGCCCGATGCAGCAGTGGGGCATCTCCATGAAATTCGGGGGAGATGCTGAGCAGCTTGCTTGCTTTATCACCCAGGTTTGGATCTACATGGAGGGCTATGGGGGATTGTTCCACAGCGAAGAGGAGAAGGTCTCCTATGTGTCCAGTTTTTTTGAAGGCACGGCAGCCGAATGGGTGGTTGGCCTGCACAGGGCGAAGGATCGGGCTTTAAGGAGATTAGAGGATTTCATGGTGGCTCTCTGCACACGCTTTGAAGACCCATGCATGGCGCTAAAAGCATGATGCGACCTGGAAAGGCTGAAGCAAGGGTCCAAGTCAGTATCTGAATTCACCTATGAATTTCGGGGTTTGGCTCAGAGGCTGCCTAACATGCCTGAAGAGCTCCTAATCGAGTTCTTCCAGAGAGGCTTGCAACCCGATTTACTGCAGCGCGTGATGTGCTGGGATTACCCCAAAACCTTTAATGGACGAGTTGCTATGGCTGGCGAGATGGAGGAGCAATGGCGCACTGTAGAAGCGAGAACCCGACTTCCGCCCTTACCCGGAACAAAGAAGGCGGCACCCAAGGCGAAGACGAGCGCGCCGGAAAGTAGCAGGAGCCGTCGCGTCTGTTTCAACTGTGGGGAGCTGGGGCACTTTGCCACAGCGTGCCCTAAAGCGAAGCCGGAACCGGGAGGTAAGAAGACGGAGCGGAAGGGGCTGAAGTCTTCAAAGCCCAGCAAGAAAGAGTCAGCGGCGGTCGGCAGCGAGGCAGGTGCTAGAGCGGCAACACGCGGTGGTGGCAAAACCTGGAAGTTGTTAGCTCCGTTCTCTCTCCGACAGGTGGCCACTCTTCTGGAGAAAGAAAGTAGTTCATGGGAGGACTCAGAGAGCAAAGAGATGGGGGTGAGTCCCATTAAAATTTGGGTGGAACTAAGGGTGGTGAGGACGAATCGGAGGGCGGAGATACAGGCGCTGATAGACTCTGGCTGCTCTCATAATTTGATTAATCCCACCCTTGCCCAGGGTTTGGGGCTACACTTAAAGAGACTCAATACCCCTGTGATTTTTACCCAGCTGGATGGATCCCCAGAGGGGGGAGGGCCGGTGGAATATCGTACTGAAGAGCTCGAGCTAATTATGGGAGACCATAGAGAGACTATTAAATTCCTAGTAACTCCCATGGCATCCAACCCAGTGCTTCTGGGCATGAACTGGTTAAAAAGGAAGAACACAGAAGTAAACTAGGAGGAAAAGATTTTGCATTTCCTGAAGGAGGGGGGAGTGGAAGTTGAAGGAATTACCGAGACATTGTCAGAGGGAGAGATGGGCGCTGTGAGTGGAGAAAAGGCAGTGGAGACTACAAATCAGATTCCCAAGCAATACCGCAACCTGCAGGAGGTGTTTAGCGAATGGGAGTCAGATCAGCTACCCCCACATCGCGCCAGTGACTATGCTATAGAGATTGAGCCCGGGGCTAAATTCCCAAGGAAGAAAATGTACACTATGACACCCAAAGAGTTGGAAGCCTTGAGGGAGTTCATTGATAAGAATCTAAAGAGGGGCTTTATTGTACCTACGCATTCTCAAATTGCTGCACCAGTGCTTTTCAGGGAAAAGAAGGATGGCTCCTTACATTTATGCACAGATTATAGGGGCCTAAATGCCATTTCTACTGACAACCGGTACCCACTCCTCTTAATGAAAGACCTGTTAGCCCATTTATCTAAAGGGAAAATTTTCACGAAGCTGGATTTAAGGGATGCATACTTCAGGGTGTGAATCCGTGAAGGAGACCAATGGAAAACTGCCTTCAACTCCCCCCTGGGGTGCTTCTGTTATGAAATAATGCCATTCAGATTAAAAGGAGCAGTGGGGGTCTTTATGCAACTTATAAATGAGGTGTTACAAGAGGATTTATACCAGGGGGTGTTGGTTTATCTGGATGATATCCTGATTTACACTGAAACCATGGAGCAACATGTACAATTAGTCAGGAAGGTACTAAAAAAGCTACTGGAGGTGCAACTGTATGCCAAGCTCTCCAAATGTGAATTTCATAAATAGCAAATTGACTATTTGGGGTATAGAATTTCGCATCAGGGAATTGAAATGGACCCAGTCAAGGTGAGGGATGTCACGGGTTGGGAGGCTCCCAAAACCAGGTGACAGCTTCAAAGTTTCCTGGGCTTTGCTAACTTCTATCAGCAGTTCATACCCAACTTTGCCCAAGTAGCACTCCCACTCACAGACTTGTTGAAAACCAAGGGCAAGGACAAGGCAAAGGCCTCAAGACCTGGAGCCCCCTTGGCCTGGACTAAGGAGTGCCAGGAAGCATTTCAAGGTTTAAAGCAACTGTTTATGGCTGAACCGATCTTAAAGTACCCTGATCCAGAACAGCCATTTGTCATCCAGGCAGATGCTTCGGATGTGGCAGTGGGAGAGGTGCTCTTACAGAAAGGGGCGGCGGGGAGGGGGAGCTATTTCCATGTGTGCACATATCCCAGAATTTTTCAGAAACTGAAAGACGCTGGTTGGTGTGGGAAAAGGAGGTGTTTGCAGTGCACTGGGCTTCAGTTTTTCTGGAGCCAGTTGTTGGAGGGATCACCCCATCCCTTTGAAATTTGGACTGATCACAAAAATCTAGAGGCTTTGACTGCACCGAGGAAACTGTCTCCCAAGCAAATGAGATGGGCACAATATTTTCATTGATTTAACTTCTCCCTGAAGTACATTCCTGGGGGAAAAATTTTCCTGGCGGACGCCCTGACTCAATTGCCTCAACACAACAGCAAACAAGAGGAAGTGGTCGCTCCTGTAATTCCATGTGCCCAAGCAGCCTTAAGAGTGGTCACTAGAGCTCAGAGAAAAAGGGGCGAAGAACAACCAGAAGGAGAATTGTTGAAAAAATTAAATGCCCAGAGTGCTCAGGATGATTGGTTTAAAAACAATAGCCAATCGCTAGTAAACAAACAAGGGGCATGGTGGTGGCAAGATAAGCTATATTTCCCCGCAGGCGCTAGGAAGTGGGTCTTGCAAAGAGGTCACGACAGCAAAACAGCTGGGCACTTTGGTTTTGTGAAAACTTTACATCTACTCAGGCGTCAATTTTGGTGGCCAACTATGAGAAAAGATGTAGGGGAATATGTAGCTACTTGCCCCATGTGTGCAATGGCCAAGAGGAGGGGGGGGCAGACCAATGGGGCTTCTACAGACAGTGGCAAACCCAGAGACTCCTTGGAAGCAAATTTCCATGGACTTTATTGTAGACTTGCCTGAAAGCAACAAAAAGACAGTCATCTTTTTTCCAAACAAGCCCATTTTGTGGCATGCCAATCCCTTCCATCAACCCCCAAACTGGCTAAGTTATTTATACAACACGTCTACCAAGCTCATGGTGTCCCAGAACAAGTAATTTTGGATTGCGGGGTCCAGTTTACTGCAAAGTTCTGGAAGGCATTCCTAAAACTACTGGGGGCATCACAAGGCTTGAGTTCAGGGTACCATCCCCAGACGTCAGGATCCTGTGAATGTCTGAACTCAGTGCTAGAACAATATTTGAGATGTTTCATTAACTACCAACAAGACATTTGGGATGAGCTGTTACCTTTTGCTGAAGTAGCTTATAATAATGCGGTGCACCAAAGCACTGGCCTCACCCCTTTTAAAATAGCTTCAGGACAGGACTTTGTACCCATCCCAGAACTACCTAAAGAGTCCACTCAAGCCACTTCAGCTGATGAATGGGTCCAACAAATGACGCAAGTGTGGCCTCAGATTGTTGCATCATTGAAGGAGCCCAGAGCAAAGTACAAAAAATTTGCAGATGCTAAGAGAACCCCAGAGAAAGACTGGAAAGTAGGCGATAAGGTTCTTTTGTCTACCAAGCATCTTAAATCATTACAACCTTTGAAAAAGCTTGCTCCAAAGTTCATAGGTCCTTTTGTTATTGATAAACTGATTAATCCAGTCTCACTACAATTACAGATGCCGGCTACATTTAAAAGAATCCATCCAGTCTTCCACTGTGACCTACTTAAACCCTACAAAGAGTCATCTCAATGGCATCTCTCCCCATTGCCACCTAAGCCAATGATGGTTGAAGGAGAACAACATTTTGAAGTTAAAGAAATACTGGACAGTAGAAAACATAGAAGGGGGATTCAGTTTTTAATTCAGTGGAAACATTTTCCTAAATCAATGGCTGAATGGGTTGACAAGAAACATGTAAAGACTCCAGATTTAGTTTAAAAAATTTATAATGCTTATCCTACAAAGCCTTAACAATTAGCATTGTTATTGTATCATGTTTTCCTTTGCTTCTTGTTTTTTAGAGTGAGGAATATGAGTCATCTGACTGACATCCTCACTTGTGGAGGGGCGGCATGTCAGAATCCTCGCAAGATTTAATAGTAGATTGTTATGATGGCTAGTTTAGAAATTGATTTTTACATGCTGTGGTTCTGCCGTTGTAAAATGGGGGGGGGGGGAGAGAAGGAATGAGAAACCGTTAAAAGCACATGGCTCCTTATCACAGGCGCTGGCATGCTCAAAGTCATACCAGCAAGGGAATCAGGAGACCAGGAACTAAGGGGGGTATAGGGGGGTAAAGTAAGAAAAACAACTTTTGGTGCACTTAGGCTCAGTCTTAGCAATGCTTTGGAACGGTACACTTGTTCTCAATAAATGAACTTTCTTTTGAATCAATATTGGTTGCAAGGAAAGTTACTGGATTTGGGATCAGCGGGTGGGAGATCGTTACAGGATGGTGAAGCCCTCTGGGTCAGTCTCTGAACACCAGTCTGCATACGTCCAGCTGCACCTCTAGTCATTCAGGTTTAGATCTTCTCACTGGATCTCATCCGTTACCAGCCAACTCCTTTTCCTTCCATTGTTAATTGGTCCAGGCACCACCAAGTTGTATGAGCAATTCTCGATGGAGGTTTTAGAGATCTGCTTTTCAGCATCTTTAGGTCTATCTGTCACAAGGTGTTGTGCCACCTCACCTCATCATGCATTGTTTATGTCCAGTTATTCATCCCCTTTATTAAGCTGTTCTGTATTCAAGCAGCTCCATATTGTGGTCCCCCCACTCCCCAATCTTCATAACATACTCATAAGCAACAGGCCTTCACTAGTAGGCCCAACTCCTAAATTAAGAAGTTTCATTTAATTAATCATGTTGCAGCTTAAACAATTACAATATGGTTAATACAAGATACTGTGAAGGAGTCTGGTATCACCTCTTCACACTGACAAATTAGCTAGATTGACGTAGGGTTTAAACTGGGGTGAGGCGGGGGGAAGGGAGGGGATGACAAGTTGGTTATGCAGGTGCAGGTTACATGTGAGACTGATTACAGGGATTTCTCAATTAACGGTTGTAGTGTGTTAAAACCCCATTGTGTTTGTTTGAGACTCTTTAAGGTAGCCTGAAACCTTTTCACATATGTGAATTCAACAATCTCTGACTCAGTGGTGCTGTTGAAATCTCATTTATCCAAAATAATTACTTTGAGATCTGCAAGAGTATCCTGATAGGTTGAAATGCTGTGATACTACTTTGTCCTTCAGTCCTGATGTCAAATTTGTGTCCATTAAGTCTTTTGCATCCTATGTTAGAATCCACCGGGGCATTTCTGACAGATGATGGCATATATCACATCATTTGTTAAAATGATCATTGGCTTTAGCAGCAGTTGGGCATGTTGCTGGAAGACAATTATAGGACAGCAACTCAGGATGAGGCCACTAGTTTTATTAGATATTACAAGGTTGATAAATTTGCTTCAGCAGAGGCTGCCTGTAGGCACTCAGTCCTACAGAGAATACTGCAATTATTCTGGGCGTCTGTCAGGTTCAGCCCAAGAAACTCCACGGGACGGTTCTGGAATTGCTCAGTTACTTTATTAGCTTACACCTGCTAGACAGAACCTCACCAGACTAACTCTAACTCCCAAAGTCTGCAACTAAACACTACAGATTCCTTAGGGTGGTGCCAGTCTCATCCTCTTTGCTTTCACACGCTCAGGCTGCGGGCTGAGGAGATGCCTGAAATTCTTCTCCCCATGACCTTGAGTCTCCTCATCCAAGTCGTCCATCACAGCCTCCTGGGATATCGGCCATGGTAAACCCCTTTCCTATCAACTCCAGCGACCAAGGGCAGTTCTTGAACTTATTGTAAGGTATCATTTTGGTCAAAGAAGAGGCCTGACAATCCCAAGCAGGTATTGGGGATGGCGTTTATTATTATAGGGCTCTCCTGTTTTGTCACTTGGTTCTTTATTGCTTAAGTCAGTTACTGTGGGACTGCATATCTACTTATTAATTTTTAGGATTAGTAAGGGTGTGAATAGATCATGTGTTCAGCTGAAGTCAATGGGTTGATTAAGGAGGGAAATCAAAGTCTAAGTCCTGCTTCTGGCTGGAAGAGGTGGAGTTAACCATTTCCTGTCCAGTTCATCTCATAGTACACCCAAGGCCAATTTGTATGCTCCTTCTTTCCACTTTGACTTCAGGAAGCATGTGTTTAAAAATAATTAATTGGAATAATAAATACTCTAGACTGCAGGTCTTTGAAGACATCTCTGAGTGATCAGTCTCCTAACTGCATTGTTCACTAGTTACATCAGTCAGTTTAATCATCTCCACCATTAGAGCATTTGTGGTAGCCAGGACCATTGGTAGCTAGGAGCAAACTTCCCCCATCTCCAACCAAATACTGAAACAGATCCAAAATCATGGAGAAAAGTCTAATTCAAGTACATAATCATTCTGACAGTGCCCTTGGGTAGGAAAAAATTACCCCTGTCATCTGGTGTCTAATTTGTCTTAGATGCAGAGAATGCTTTTTGCCTAAGAAAATGGTTGATGTCTGATTGTCACACAGAGATGCAATACCCATCTAACACACTTGAGGGGCTTCACCATTTTCAGCCAGTCTTGATTGCTATTAGGAAATGTATCTTGCTCAAAATGACCATTCAGTGATGGTATAAGGAAATGATCTTTACTATCTATGCTTCCTATTGTAAACTAACAATTGGTAAGTACTACTGTCTCTGCACTACACAGAACAAGGGCCATTAATCTATCCTGACATCTTTTGTCCAATCAGTTTCCAAAAAGCTCCCTTCACATCCCTGTTTTTCAGGCTGTAAATTATCGGATTCAGCATAGGAGTCACCGCTCCATAGATTACAGATAGGATCTTTTCCTTGTCAGAAGTAGTTTTTCCTTGGGGCATCAAGTACATGATCATAATTGTCCCATAAAAGACACTGACTACAGCAAGATGAGAGCTACATGTGGAGAAGGCCTTCCTACGACCCTGGGCTGAACTGATGCGTAATATAGCATGACCTATTTTCCCATAAGTCACAACTATGAAACCAAATGGTGGGATTACAAGCGAGAAGGTGGCAGTTTGCATGAAGATCTCACTAACCTGTGTGTCAGAGCAAGCTAGTTTGAGGAAAGATTGCAATTCGCATACAAAATGATTGATGATATACTGACCACAAAAGTCAGTGGGTCGTAATAGCGCATTGATAAGGGTTGTCAGGGAAGGAAAACCTACAGACACAGCCATCAGACAAATACATAATCTCCAACTCATGATCTGCATGTAGTGTAAGGGCTTGCATATAGCTGCAAAACGATCATATGCCATGACAGCAAGGACAACACACTCTGTTGAGACAAGCAGCAGTCCCAGATACATTTGAGACAAACATCTGGAGAACGTAATAGTGGGCTTGTAAATGAAGCAGTTGATCAGAACCTCAGGAACAACATTGTTAATGAGAATGAAGTCTATCAAGGAGAGGACACAAATAAAAAAATACATCGGAGTATGAAGCTGGGGGTCCACAATAATTAATGCAATGATGAAGCCATTGCCAAGAAGACTAATGAGGTACACTATCAACAGAAGCCAAAAGAAGATCACCTGGGCTCTGGGTTGGTCAGATAATCCAATTAAGATGAATTCTATTGCCATTGTTTCATTTGCAGATGCCATTACAATGTTACACACTTTTTCCTTCCTGCATGGAAGAAGGAATACTTTTTTTAGAAGTGGCAGGTTCAAGAAGGTATTAGATACTTCTGTTGATAGGTGAGAGGGAGTAAAACAAATTGACACCTGCGGTGGATATGTCTAATAAGATCCTGAATATAAGATGCTATTTAGACCTGTGAAAGAAATCCTAGTTTACTCAAAAGAAATTGGTGCTGTGTTGATTAATAAACCTCCGTAAAATTCAGCATTTCAGTCTCATTTGGTTCTATATTCAAACAGTAATTGAAGATAGACAACTTTGCCTATCAGGACAAATCTGAAGAATAATACAGCGATGCATTTAGTGGGAAAAGCCAAATTCACAAATTAGAGAACAGTCTTTGCTTTACTGAGATGGCTTATCTCTCCCCCCCCTCCTTTTTTAAATAGCACATTTGAGCTATGAATTACAATTCATCAGGATAATTCTGCATATAAGGTTTCAAAATATAATTCAATATTTAGCAATTCCAGAAAAATAACTTTAAGCCATAGATGGGTGATATCCTACGCGCATGCTACTTGAAATAGATAATATAACAGAGCTCTGCTGAGTCAGGAAAAGGGCATGTCAAGAGCATCCTTCTGTGTTATTATACAGCCTTCAGACAAACCCAGTGACAGATACCCCCATCCATCCCTTGTAGATGAAAACATCTATAATAGAAACAGAAGGGGGTTCTTTGCACTGTCTACCATGTACAAGGTGGTCTGTGGGGAGACTCAAAGCTGTCTACTCTACAGAGAGCGCCCAGTGCTTAAACATGCTGGGCTTCAGAGAGGGTCACAGAGAGAGAGAGGATGAGAGAGACAGAGAGAGAGAGAGGGAGAGAGATCTCAGCCAGCTGGAACGTTTCAGAAAGTAAGTCCCCACGCCATCATCAGCTCTTACCTTACCATTTCTCCAAGGATGTTGAATTAAAAAGTCAGTAGAAAAAGATGTGGATCAGAAACCTCCCTTTAGTCCAAAATACTGGCAAGGAACAAGAGGAGCGGCACTTGAGCAGAAGTGTCAGTTGCAAAAGAAATACACTATGAATGGGGAAAGTAGGGAGGGGTGTTAATGTTCATTATAGCTGATGTTTTAGAAATAGATTCATGGGGGGAAAAAAAACTTACATGATCCGTTCTTCATCCCTGCCCCAAAAAAAGCTCTTTGCATTTCTCATAAGAGAAGGTAATGATTTTGCTCCCAGCTACTCCCTGCTGGCTTACCAGCTCTGTTACTGCTGATGGTCCACCTGGAGTAAGACTGGCTGGCCCAGAATTGAGTCATGGACTGGCCTCTAATTGAACTCCACGGGAAATCACATAGCTTTTGCTTTTAATGTAAAAGGCTTACAGTCTTTACATTTTCCTAAAACTGGGCAAAACTGCCAACTCTCTCCCACATTCACTAGCAGCGATGAGGTAGGAATAATTCACAGAGTTAAAGTTAGAAAAGATTAAAGATTCCCAATTTTTTCCATTCTTCCTCCTTTTTGGCAAGTCAGTGCCTTACAAATCTCTCTCTCTGTCTCTCTCTGTCTCTCTGTCTCTCTGTCTCTTTCTCTCTCTCTTTATATATATATATATATATATATATATATATATATATATATATATATATATATGTATCACATTAAGAAAATTCTGCTGAAAAGAATTTTAAGCTGAAATTCTGCTGAAAAGAATATTAAGCAGAGCCAATATTTGGCAAGGAAGAGACACCATGGAGACAGTGTTGGCCATGCTTGTTGATGGCTTTTGGAGACACTGATGGTTGGAAAAATCGAATAATAATAAATAATTAAAAAAAAAAGAATGGTGTATATAATGAGCAACAGTTGTAGGTGGTTGTTGTAGCTGCAAAGTTTGAGCAGAGGAGATGAGAGATTCGGAGCTATGTCAGGAGCCAGTAAATGCAGCAGTGACAGAGAGAAAGCAACAGATAATAAAGAGTTAGGCAGTTAGGCATCAGTTAGGCAGTCCCTTGCTGGTAGTGAGTTGGGACATCAAGAGATGGTGGGGCTCAGAGTGTCAGAGGCACAGAACAGCAGCCTTGGTAGTCTCCTGGGAGAGATGGCTGGCAAAGCAGCTGGTTGGTGGTGGCAGCAGCAGGACTGATGTGCTGAGAGTCCCGAGGGGGTGTGTGTGTTGCAGTGGACCTGTTTAAGGCAAGACAGGCAGCAGGAGTGGACTGTACTGGTCAACAAGTGGTGTAGCACTGGGGATGGAGTCACTCAGAATCTGTTCAGAGCTGGACTCTGGCTGGATGGGTCTTGCTGAGTTGATTGAGGAAGGATGTTGCCCTATTGAGAGGAGTCTGAGATTATGAGTCTTGAGGAAACAGAGAGGTTCTTTGGCAGTGTTAGTGCTGTGACTTACACATTAGGTCCTTGTCCTTCCTGCTTGGTCAAGCCCTCCTGGGAGGTGAGTTGGGTTCAAGCAATGGTTACTTCATCTTTGAGTGAGGGTGTTGTCCCACCTTCTATAAAGGAGGGTGTGGTATGTCCCCTTCTCAAGAAGCCATCACTGCAGCAAGCAGTTTTAGATGGTTTTTGACCTGTTTCCAGCCTCTCCTTTTTGAGAAAGGTTGTGGAAAAGATGGTGATTTAGCCCCAGGCTAAACGGTAAAATCAGGTCTTCAAAGCCTTGAGAAACGTTAGCAGGGTCGGAACGAGTATGATCTCCAGGTGGAAGATGTTCTGGGGGAGGGCACCATGAGAAAAAGGCTATCTTCAGACCCTGAGACAGGAACTCCACAGATGGCCCAGGGTGGAGATATAATAACTGGCTATCATCCACATACTGATGATACCTTACCTGGAACTGATAGATGACCTCACCCAGAGGCTGACTTACTGATTTTCTTCATGCCACATTATGCATTCTACTTCCCAAATCCTAAAAGGGTCGATTCTGCAGAACAAAACATTAATAACTGGTACTGAAACTGCATTTGCCTCCATGACAACAGTCTTTCCTAAACCCAAAGCACGAAATATGTCCAAATAAAGGATGAGAGATATCTGTCTTGCAGTTTACTTAAATTGTCATTTACGATAAATGACAAATATTGCTGCAGTTAAAAAAGCTCTGAGAATACTGAGGTATTCCTTCCTTTTCTGTCACTCGTTCTGTGGATTATCAGCCCTTGGCAGGATTTTAAATTCTTGACTTTCTGTGTTTGTGCTACACTTGATAGCAGGTATATGAATGGCAACCATGGAATACTGTCCTGAGAAGTCATAAATAGACATTTCACAAAAGGAATAAATGCATCCTTTTCTTGATGTTAATAACCTCCTGCCTTCTGCAGAAAATGAAGAACTGAATAAAACAAGCCGTATCTCCCAGGTCCCATCCTCTCAGTAGTTTAGACTGCTTTCTATGGTTTGGTGCCTGCCCCGGAATGAGTGGCAACATCTTCAGTCATGTATCACCACCCTGATGTGTCTCCTTAAGGATGAAGCAATTGAGAGGATGAAATACCATCTCTGTTCCTTTGGCCTCAGTGATGCCAGGTGCAAACAAGGCATCAACCTGGAATTCTACCCAGGCAGAGTCAAGGTGGTAGCCCTGCAGTAACAATGGAATTAGATCAAGTAACATAGGGCCTGTTCCTTGCAACTGAATCATAGATAGAATGTATTAGCACAAGTTATCATTATCAACTGTCTATGAATACTATTCAGCTCTTTAACCCTTTTTCCTCACCACAACAGATTAATGCTTTCCAAACTAGCTTCTCCCAGGATTAGGGCTCTGTCTCTATAAATTTACAGAAATCAGTTCATGGGCCTTAAACTGGCAAAGTTCTGTCATTGATAATTCTAGGTTCTGTCCAATCCTTCTACAACCTATGGCCCACTAAATTATTTTAGATAGCAACTCTCATAACTCCAACTCTCATAATCCCAATCAGACCATCTTCCCAACACATTAGGAAGGTAAGGCTTTTATATGCTATACTGTGCCTTGTTTAAAATCACATAAGGCAGGATATCTGTCAAACAATGTCTCTGAGCACAAGGGACCCATAATCCTGGAGATTAATATTAAAAACGGGTGAACTCTCACCAGCCTTCTAACCCAGGACAAGGTACTCAGCTTAACAAAGAAGAACTCATATTATCCAACAAGCTTTCAGCCACAATAGAACATTCTCTTTCCTATTTCCTTTGCCCTATCTGGGATCACGAGAGGTAAACAGAGGTAACAGTGGCAGCCAACATTAAAGAGGTATGTGGAATAGACACCAGAATGATCTTCAGATGAGCTACACCTGAAATAAATCATGGAATGAGTAAGATGATACACATTGGGTGGAGAGCATATTATCCCAGCGGAGGGCAGAGGAGGTCTCTTTTAGGCCTAGATTATATGGCAGTGAATATAGTTGATTGACACAGTGTGCTGCTCAAATGGACCAGTTAGATATGAAGAAATTCCAAAACAGCATAGCTGAGAGGGAAATCTGGACTGGTAAATAGGGGCTTCATTAGTCAAATGAAGATATCAGAAGCTTTTAAGCTGAAAAAGAGAGCACTGCCTTCCAGTCTACTATTCTGAAGTTGAAGGAAAAAAAATACCAGTAATATATCGTTAGACATCTAGGGTAGAGAAGGGAGAAGACACGGGCAATGTAGCTCTATAGGGGACAGTCACGTAACGTGTGATGGAAAGACTTGGAGAAGAATAAGCCAACAATTGGAGAGGATCCAGATGATCATTTTATTACAGCTAGGAAGTTACAGTGAGCCACTAGTCTCCCACTGTTAAGAACAAAGAACAAAGGGTCACAGAAATTGAAGATGAACATATGTATGCATTTGATCAATGGCATATAATTGTTGCACTATTGATCAGAGCTATAGATAGGGATACACAGAAATCTGGGCATCCCTGTATCAGGAAAGAAAACATTTTGCAACGTGAGGTACTTAACCTTGGCCTTTGAAGTGTGAATGCCAATTGAGTGGGTTGTTATTCTGATATCTTGGCCCCGCATCCCATGGCTTTTGAGAAATCACTGCTGTTAAAGATGGTAGGTTTCCTCCATAGCTATATCTTCAATGGATCAAGACATGAGGACACTTCATGGATGGGCAATAGTAAAAATTTGACAGCACTGAAGATATAAACATATTCATCCAGCCAGCCATTCATTTAGGTTTATGGGCTGCTTCAACTGCAGATGGCTGTAAGCAAAGTACAGTCCATACAATAAAAGAAAATTAAAACAATAAACAATAGTACCAGAGTAAAAAGAATTAACACATCTCTCATGCCAAGGAATAACCCTGTCAGTAATGCAACAAAAGCTATTGCTTGTGAAAGCTTATTCCTTTTAATAAAATGTGTAAATCTGAAAAAGTGCTACCAGATGCCTTCTAATTTTTGGCTGCTATAGGCCAGTGTTTTTCAAACTTGGCAACTTTAAGATCTGTGGACTTCAACTCCCAAAATTCTCCAATCAAATCTCCTTTGATTTTTTTGATGTAGGATAAACAACACAATTACTGTGTGGTTTCTTCAATAAAGCACAAAGAATCTTAGCTTATCATACTTCCCAAGGTGGTTGTGAAGGTGAAGTGGGTGAGCGGCACTATGGATTTTGCCTTGACCCAGTGGAGGAATGGCAAGGTTGGTGTGCAACAAAGAAATGAAGACACGCTTTGCTGAGTGACACAAGATTATTCTTTTTATAAAACAAAATGAAAATTTAGCAATTAGTAGAATAGGTGCACATGTCTTCTACAATTCATTGGCCTTATTGATCTTTTCTTCAAGGTTCATCAAAAGCCTTCCAATTGGTTCTGTATACTTTCACTTCGAATTTCCCTGCAACTGCAATTTTGGGTGATAATTCTTCTTCCTAGGTAAACACAAAGGGCAAAAACAATGTTCTGATGTGATGCTACAAACTTCTATGTTTTAGTATCAGGTATCTTGCACTTTTTAGCTTTCACTGCCTTGGTGCCCGCAAGATGGCTTTGACTTTAACACCATGACCTTTGATCCATTGTCCTGGCCAGGATAACTCGCACAATGAATAAGCCTGCAGATACAAAATGTTTTGTATCTATAGTTGGCATCCAGATAATGTGCATGTTTGTAAAGTTTGTTCTTTGCTCTCTTTGGTGAAGAATCTCTGGAGGTGAACCATCCAAGTCCCCAGAGGCAGCTCACATCTTCAAATATATCATGAACTTAAAAATCCCCAGAGACAGTATAAACGTTTGAGAAACAACATGATAACTTTTATTTGAAGTGTTGACGTACTACAGTGAAATGATCCTTTCCCAGATGATGCCGATAGATAGCACTTGGTGGATAGAATTCGTACAGAAACAATCACGTTCAGAATATGTTTCAATGATCCATCAAGTTCATGCTGGAAGGACTTTCTGAAAGGTAATAATGTGTGCTGAAAAATTTCAGAGATAATTATATGAATCAGATAGTACTAATGAAGTAGATATTAAGTACCTCCCTTTTTTGATGTTTTCATTTTTCTACAGTTGTGATAATTTAACAGCTCTTCATTAAGACAACTTTCAGAGTTGCAATTGGCTTAGACAACCCTTGGGATATTTGAAATTTTTTTAAAGAAAAAAGTATAGCTGGTACACTGTTAATATTAAGGATAACAAAATCCTTAAAAGATTGTTGTACGTTCCATCTCCTCACGATTTTGTAATTCACACTTGATCCAAAAAATATTATTGTCTTAGTACTATATTCATAATTCCATTGTATTTGCTTTATTAATATTTGTTTTTAAGTTTGCCTTCAGGGCTTTTTAAGGATAAAAAATAAAATATTGATATAAGAATCTACCTATTGTTCAACAAGATTAATTTTAGGGAGCTGGTGAGACCTTTTTAAAATCCATTAAATTGTGGAAGGAAGGCAAAAAAGAGATTTATATTATTTGTGATTAAATGAAATTCAACCAAGAGAAAAAAAAATACTGCTTATGCAGGTTTTCTTAGAAGTCTATATATCCTACAATGAAATGGTATATAAATGAGTTACTATAACTAAGGCAAATGAGTAAACTAAGGACAAGAAAGAGAATTGATCTATTTTATTTAAATTGCATTGAATAGTATGGTTACCGGCCAGGTTTTAAATAATTTAAAAATTTTATTACATTGAAAAATATGAATTTGGTAGCAAAATTTAAAGAGCTCTGGTAGCAATGCTAAACTTTTGGAAAATCTCAGCTTGTCCACCATGGATGATAGTTGCTTGGTACCATTTTGCCTTCCTCCAATTAGCTGGGGGTCTTTAAATACAAAACACAAATCGGTATAAAATAAAAAAGTGTGAGCTTCTATAAAGAGAGAGTAAGAAAATTACTTTAGGAAGACTTATAATGGAGTGAGGAAAGTATGTAGAAGGTTTGCATACTTAATTCTTTCCCTCCCTCTCATATTTTTCTCTGAATCAGATTTTCCCAAAGCTAGCTTCCTCTCTTCAAAGCAGCTCTCCCATCCTTATGTTTGTGTTCATCATTTAATCAGAAGCCCAAAACAACTTACACTAACTTTATCAGGTTTTGAAACCTGGTTCACTCTTACAGGTAACATGGAAAAATGGGGAAACGCAACTCCCATGACTGAATTCGTGCTCGTCGGGCTCTCAAAGAACCTCAAAGTCCATGCTGGTTTGTTTGTCCTCTTCTTGGTTATCTACCTCATTGCTGTAGCCGGCAATGCCCTCATGTTGGTGCTGATTGTGGTAGATTCTCACCTCCACACCCCCATGTATTTTTTCCTTAGCAACCTCTCCTTCATTGACATCAGCTATATCACTACTTCTGTCCCGCAGATGTTGGTCCACTGCTTCATGGACAGGCCGACTATCCCGCTGGGCAGATGTTTTGCTCAGATGGGCATCAGCATCCTGTTAGCTGTGACTGAGTCCGTTTTGTTAGCTGTGATGGCTTATGACCGTTTTGTGGCAATATGCTACCCTCTGCGCTACAACCTGATCATGAGTCGCAATGTATGCATCCAGCTGGCTGTGAGCCTATGGGTCAGCACCTTCCTTTTCACTATGGTCCCCTTTTTTAGCATGCAGATAACTTTTTGTGGGCGAAATGTGGTAAATCATTTCAAGTGTGAATTGCAGGCAGTGTTGAAGTTGGCTTGCTCTGACACCCATGCCAGTGGGCTTAGCATGATAATAACCAGTGTCTTTACACTAGCATTCCCCTTCCTCTTTATCTTGGTGACCTATGGACGTATTGGTCTCGCCGTTTTGCGAATCCACTCAGCACAAGGTCGGAGCAAAGCCTTGTCCACCTGTGGCTCTCATCTCACTGTAGTGAGCATTTATTACGGCACTATCTTGGCCATGTACTTGAGACCTCAGGCCAAGACATTCTCTGACAGGGAAAAAGTAGTGGCGGTCTTTTATGGAGTTGTGATCCCCACATTAAACCCCATCATTTATAGCCTGAGGAACAGGGATGTGAAGGGAGCACTCTGCAGGCTGGCTGGGAAGAAAATAGAGGAATAAACCACCTAAGGGACCATGTCAATAGATGTTCCACAAGCAAGTATTTTTATACAGTTTTGTCATTCTGCATGCCAGGACTCTGTGAAGTGTGGCTGTCTAGGTGTTATCACATGTCACCTCCAGTCCTCTTTCCTTATTGTCCATGTTGGCTATGGCTGACGAGTATGAAAATTCTGAAGTATTGAACTGAATGCAACTGAACATAATTTATTACTATAGGTATAAATGTGTTGTCTCTTCCATCAAATCTTTAGAATTAAAAAAAAAATTAAGCAACTAAAATGTGCTGTCCTTTACAACTTTCCTTAATCTCACTTTTTCCCTCAACTACATGCTTCTCTTCTCTTCTCTTCTCTTCTCTTCTCTTCTCTTCTCTTCTCTTCTCTTCTCTTCTCTTCTCTTCTCTTCTCTTCTCTTCTCTTCTCTTCTCTTCTCTTCTCTTCTCTTCTCTTCTCTCCCCTCCCCTCCCCTCCCCTCCCCTCCCCTCCCCTCTCCTCTACTCTCCTCTCCTCTCCTCTCCTCTCCTCTCCTCTCCTCTCCTCTCCTCTCCTCTCCTCTCCAACTTACCTTTCCCAAATATATACTACTTGCCTTGATGGTCTCTACTGAATTCCATTCTGTGCTTTCAGCTTGTACCATAAGTCCATTTAGGCTGATTGAACCATTGAGCCCCAACAGAAACTCAGATTTCTTTTACATTCTGGTTCATAGAGTGTTCTAGCAAGATGGGACACTTTCGAGAGAGGGGTTCTACTTTGCAGCTGGCAAGGATCTCTCCTGCCCTGCCACTTTGGCATTGTTTGCTTTTCTTGGAAGGCTTAGGGATCAATCCTCCAGCCCTCTCAGGAACTCTGATTTGGCCTTGCAAGGAATGAGGGTCCCCTGTTCACTATCCTTGAACAATCATCACCTTCCCCCAAAACTGGACAGCACCACAGTTTTGGTAAATGGGGAGAAGTACCCAGGTTGGCAGGAGGCAGGCAGTTTAAACACAGAGAAACAATTTAGTTGATGTACTGCTTTCGGGAGAACCCACTGGTCATATCCTATCCTACGTATTTATGCCTTCTTGTAGCTAAATAAAGTTTCTGTTGCTCATGTTTCAACTTGGCTTCTGAGTCAAGAGAAAAGAATTATAAAACATCCTCCTATAGGTAGGATACACTATATCCAGGAAAAGAACCGATAAGATTAGTACAAGATCAAACTTCAAAAACTGGGTGCAGCAGCAATGCTAGTATAGTGTGGGGGTGGGGGACTCACTGAAGCAGGGAGCAGGCAGGGGCTTAATCGGTCCTCCCCAGCGACCTCAGCTGTTGTCTGGCCAAGGAAAGAACGTTCTGTGATTCTGCTCCGATGCAAGGAAAGAGGGAACTGGGCACTCCCATTCTTAGAAGGGACTGTAAAAGTAAGAGAACTTAAAGAAAAAGGTAGGAAGAAATGAAGTAAACTGTTTCAAAGAATTGCTATTACATGGAACGTCATTTCCTAAAAAGTTGCAGAGGTCGTAAGATGATAAAAGGAACATTTCTAAAGAAAGTTAGATTCTAAAGTAAGGTTCTAAAGTAGGGTTGAACTAAAGTAGAATATAAATGCAGGTACTAAAATGCTTAAATTGCTAGGCAGCTAAGTAGGTCAGATGCTGAAATATAAGATGAATAAAATATTGAGCTAGTAAAATACAAAAACAGGTTTGTTTATTTATTTATATCATTATAGGTAATGCAAACCTTAAAATTAGATCATGAATAGTTAGTAAACTGGCATGAAGATTCTCAAAAACGTCAGATAATTAACTAAGGCAAAATATGTCAAATAAGTGTTAGAGCCAAATCCACACCCTATATGCAACTCCCTCATGAAATCTGCCACTTTGAAATGATCATTCATCTTTACCCTGCAACATTCATACTATCACTGAGGGAAGTAATCAAAGTTTGAGTAAAAAAAAATGGGAAGGGCAAGGACAAGTATATGTTAGATGCCCATATGCCCGGCATACATGCACAGGCGATCCATTGGAACAGCTGAACACCCATTATGTAATTAAATACAGAGGAATAGTTTGGTTGAGGTACTGCTGTAAAGAGAAACAACTGATTGTATCTTACACTATGTGTTCATACCATCGTACTGTTAAATAAAAATTTAATTACTTGTGCACGTATATGCATGTGTCTGCTTTTTAATGTGGATATGCTGTTATGATTTATTAGAGCTTTATTCATGCAGCCTTTGGGACTAACCAACCTCCCCCAAACATTTTTCCTGCTCTTTCTACTCACCTGCTGTAGACCCTGTCAGAGTAACATGGAAAGGAAGAACCATGTTCCCCTAGACAGCATTTCAGCATAGAGTTAAATTTTATCAAAAAAAATCAGTCCCCTCAAAAAGCAAGAAGTGCCATTTAAGATGAGCCAGATTTTAGGAGTCTTGCTTCCCGTCTTTTGTCCCTGACAGGCAGATATCTCCTCTACAGCCTTAGTTAAATGGAAAGACTCGCTTGAGACCAGTTTACCTTTGGGTAACTATGATTTCTGCTGGGGGGTGGGGAGATGGTCTGTCCAAACCCAGGACTGTCCTGGCTAATCCAGGATAGTTGGCAAATGTGGTGACTTCACATAACATGATATGCATTTATCATTAGACCAATATCTATCTATCTATCTATCTATCTATCTATCTATCTATCTATCTATCTATCTATCTATCTATCTATCTATCTACCTCCTCTACCTACCTGCCTACCTACCTACCTACCTGCCTACTTATTTATCTATCAAATTTATACGGCCACCCATCTCCCACAAAGTGGCATACCTTTTCACAGACGGGACCCGCAGCATGCCTCTCCTGCCAAACCTGATGGGATGGGTAGATGTAATTGGGAAGAGGCAGTCCCTAATACAATACACAAATGTATTTCTCAGATAATGATAATAATGCCTAGCTTTTCACTAGTCTACCCCAGACAACCAAGGAATAAGGAATGCACCATAACAAAGCTAAGTTTTGATATATTTTCTAAGATATCATTTCACAGTAATGAAGAAATTGCACAGTACCACGGCTAAAATGGAATCCACAAGAACTGGTAGGGAGAAACTGAATTATTCAAACAGAGATATCAGGGGCTTTTGAATGAAACAGAGAGTTCTTCCTTCCAGACTGCTATTCCAAAGTTGGAGAAATACTAGGAACAAGCAGTTAGATCTTTGCTCTAGGGAAGACACAGGCCACCGGCAACGTAGTACAGCAGGGAATGCCTGTAAAAAAGAGATGACGGCCGAGTCTTATATGGGAAGTGAGGAAGACCCATCTACTACAGTATGCAGTATGTTCCTCAGTGTAGGAAGAGAAAAGCCTTCTGCACTGTACAGTCTGCTAGGATAGAGTGACTTTATTATTTTTCTGATGAACCTTTGTAAGTGTACTATCAAAAGTCTTTTGACTTCTCATAAAATTCTTCACACCCAACAGTGCCTTCAATCTCAGACTATTCCAGAGACATTTAGTTCAGATCCTCTTTTGTCATGAATTTCACTCAGAGACTCAGACATTGTCATTGCCTTCAGGCCAGACTTTTTGGACCTGGTGGATTCATTTGAATAGTTTGGAGAAGACAGAGAAGCAGATTTCCAACTGATTAAAATTACAGATTAATTCAAATTAATGGCACACGGGATCACGAAGCTCGCTAAGAGGGTGGAAGATGCGTATAGTATCTTCTCTCCAAAACCCTAAGCAGGCCCCAATCAGTGTAATGTCAGAATGAGTGAATGAGGCAATGAATGGGAACTGATTGTTGAAACTGTTCAAATAAACCAATTTCACTTAGGCTTTGTGCCTTTGGTCTCATATTAACTGTTGCATAAGATCTCACAACTTTTGATTTTGGTGCCTGCATTTGATTTCCAAAGGAGAAAGGAAAGGTGCTCAGGTGCCATTGGCCATCTTGTCCACCAATGACATTTGCATATTCCACAGATTGCGCCTGCCCTTTGGGGCTAAGGAGATGACTACAGCTTGGGGTATACAGACATGGCGGGGGAGGAAGAGTGAGGGGGAAGCCAGAGAAGAATGGCATGCAGTACGGCTCCTTTGTACCCCCAAAAACTCTCAGTGGGTTGCCCCTGTCACTTCACCCCCCTCTCAGCTGAGGACATGATAACAGCTGAGCACTAGGGAGTGAGCTCTGGGGAGGTCCGGCCAGGCAATGTGCACGAGACAGTAGCAGACAATGTATACACGTACATATGGGAAGCCAAAGTGCTGTGACATCAAGCCCTGCCCTTAATGATTCTTTAGGAGGCAGGACTTGTGCTGCGATTTCACTTGACCCCTCTGAAATATTGCCTGTGGACACCCATACATCTGTCCACAACTTTACAATAGTCGGTAGCAAGCAACGTGCAACGAGAGGCAGAGGGGTAGAAAGTGATGGGTTCAAAGGCTCAGAAGAGCCCTGATCACAGATTTGTGTGACAGTCCCAATCTTCTTGCCCTTCAACAGTATTATATTCATTCATTTACCCAATGCTGGCGGTGGCTGGCGCCTTGATGACACACCCTGAGTTACTGCCAATTTTAACATTTATCCTTAGATGATATTTATTTTCTATTTAGTTAGGATTATTTTATATTGTAATTTTAATTGATTGTAACTGCTCTGTATACCGCCGAGAGTTCTTTCTTAGCGAGATGGGTGGTAACAAATTTGATAAATAAATAAATGAATGAATAAATAAATAATATATTTATTAAAAATTTTAAGACATTTTATATTTAATTTATTTATATTTATAAATATATATATATATATTTATTAAAATTTTTAAGAAAGAAAATTAAAACTAACAGCAACTAATATAGAGCGAGAAAAAGAAATAAGAAAAAAGAAATCAAAGAAAGAACTAAAAGTGCAAGAGAGAAAAAAAAGTAAAGACCAAATAGGAGAGTCACAAAGAAGTAGCTTCCGATCTTCTTTACAGCAATTATAAGTAGAATTACACATTTACCTCTTACTGTATGGTTACAACATAGCTCTCCTTTTTCTATAATCTATCCTGTCTAATCATCAAAACCATAAATCATAAGTTCATTTTTTTCTCTTTCATGCAAAAAGTCTATAAGGGGTTTCCAGTCAGCAATAAACATAGATTCTGTCTTTTCTCTGATCAGAAAAGTCAATTTGGACATCTCAGCAAGTTCCATCATCTTCACCGACCATTCCTCCATTCTGAGTAAAGTCAAATCTTTCCATCTTTGAGTGTATAATAATATTGCTGCAGTTATTATATATAAAAAGAAAGTTCCATGACTTTTTTCCAACTGTTTGTCCATCAGTCCCAGAAGAAAAGCCTCTGGTTTCAACTCTATATTAATCTTTAAAATCCTCTGTATTAGTGTGTGTATTTGAATCCAAAACTTTCTGGCTTTTCTACACATCCACCAAACGTGATAAAAAGTCCCTTCTTCCTGTTCACATTTCCCGCATAGAACTGAAGGGTCTTTATACATTCTAGACAATTCCTCTGGTAACATATACCAATGATACATCATTTTATAAAAATTCCCTTTGAGATTATAATATTATGTAAATTTCAATCCTTCCAGCCACATATTTTCCCACTGTTCCATCTGTATATATTATCACCAAAATTTTAGCCCTTTTTATCATATATTCTTTCACTTGTTCTTCAGTTTCAAATTCAATAAAAGTTAATACATTTTAGCGATTACATGTTTGTCACTTGTATGAAGTTCTGTTTCAACTCAGTCTTACAATATTCAAAACCATGAATTCTTTTGTCTACGTTAAATATTTCTAATAATTGTAAATAAGAAACTATTGCCAAGTATATCCCTCTGCCACCAGATCTTCTCTTGATTTTCTTTTATATTCTTCTTGACAAAATTCTAGAATCTCATGATAAGTTAGCCCTTTGGGATTGCTAATCATTTCTCGCCTATAAAGGGCTTCTTGAGCTGAGAGCCACAAAGGTGTTTCCGGTCACAACCTGGGTTTGTGCCTATCCCATATTCTCAGTATGGCACATCTAACAGAATGATTTTTAACATCTATATTAACCTTAACTTTGTCATCCCACAAATACTGTACCCTTGCCACCCAAATCTCAAGTCATGTCCTCCTAACTCCAAGAGCCTTCTATTTCTTAGCAACACCCACTCTTATTTTAAAATCACATACAATTCAGATTTGTCATAGTGATACCCAAATATTTTACTTTATTCTCAGTCTTAAAACCCATCTTATTCATCAATTCTGTATGATCTTGTACTTTCATATTTTTGTTACTAACTTCATCTTCTGTTTATTAATCTTAAAGCCTGCTCATGCACCAAATTCTTTTAATTTGCCTATTAATGTTTCAATTTCCTTTAAAGGATCTTCCAAAACCAACACCAAGTCATCTGCAAAAGCTCTTAACTTATCAGCCTCTTTTTAAATCTACTCCCACAATCTCTCATCTTGTCTTATATCTATTAAATATTTCCGGAACTGAAATAAACAAGAGAGGGGACAGTGTGTATCCCTGTCTGGTTCCTTTTTGTATCTCACAGGGTTTTGTTAAATATCCATTAACAATTATTTGTGCTTTCTGTGAAGTGTAGATCAATCTTATCCATTTTATGAAGTTCTCTACAACATTCACATCTTCCTGAACCTTAAACAAAAAAGCCCAGTTCAAACTGTCAAAGGCCTTGTCTGCATCTAAGAAGATCAATGCAGCTTGTTTTTCATTATGTTGCTCCAAGTATTCCAAAATGTCCAACACATTACTGATATTGTCCTTTAACTGTCCTTTAGGTAAAAACCCACATTGATCCTCATGAATAAATTCTTGCAAAATCATTTCAGTCTACCAGCTAGGATCACTGTGAACAATTTGTAGTCATTATTCAATAATATTGGCCTCTAGTTTCTTGTTAAAGTCAAATCTTGTCCCTCTTTGGGTATTAATGCTATAGTGGCCTCTTTCCAATTCTCTGGCACCTTTCCTCCCTGTAGGATAGAGTTCATTGTGTTTTATAAAGGTTGTAAAAGTTCATCCTCAATAACAACCTGATAATCCATCTGGTCCAGGCAGCTTTTCAGGTTTAGTCTTTTTTATAGCTTCAGAAACTTCCCATATTTTTATACAGGTCCATTCATAATCTGTCTCTGTTCCTCTGTAAAGCTCTGTAAATATTGTTTCTTTAAATATTCATCTATTTTCTCTAGAGAGATGTCATGTCCTTTATACAAATTAGAATAATACCGATGAATTCTTTGTATGGCTACATTGTCCATTAATACAGTATCTCCCCCTTGCAATTCAATATTATTTTCTTTTCTTTTTCTTTTTGTAACTTATATGCTAGCCATTTCCCTGGTTTATTTGCAAACTCAATTTTTTTTTGCTTTACATAATTCATTTTTATTTCCATTTCTCTTACTGTTAACATAGATAATTGTCATTGTAGAGTTTGATTTCTTGAGAGATGCTTGTCTTCTCTAAAGAATTCTTTAGTTCTTCTTTTCTCTTTATTTCATCCAAAATAGCTTGTGTTTTCTCTAGACTCTTCTATTTAAGTTCACTGTTATGTTGTATAAAATGACCTCTCATAAAAGCTTTATTTGCATCTCAAACCATTCTTAAATCAGTCCCTTTACCTAAATGATGTTCAAAACATTCTTTTCGTTTCTTTGTACAAGCCTCCACTATTGCTTCTTTCTGTAGCAACATTTCTTTCAGTCTCCATCTAAAAGAATTAGATTTTCTTTTGTAAATTAAACTCACAGGATTATGATCCAAAACAGTCTTTGGTAATAGCACTGCTCTAGAAGTTTAGCCACCAAATTCTTAGAAATCATGTCTCTCCTTGAAAAAGATCTATGTTTTTCAGAAAAGTAAGTATACTCTCTTGAATTTCCATTTTCCTGCGTCCATATACCAACTAGCCCTAAATTGTCCATCAGATTAAAAAAAAACTTTTCTTAATTTGCCTTGTGAAATTCTAAGTTTTTTTTCAGAAGAACTGTCTAGTTGTGGGGAGATCGCTCCATTCCAATCCCTCATCAACTACCTATTTTCATAAGAAAAAATCTATTATTCTCTCCATAAGTCATTTATAAAACACTGCTTTGTCCTCATTTGGAGCATAGGTTCTACCATACCATAAAATCTAAAATCTTCCATACTCATCAGTCAGTACATGTTCTGGTTTTAGTTCAACTCAATTTCTTTTCTTTTCTTGTTGCTGCAAAAACAAATTCTTCACCCACATTTTTACGAATCAAATATTTTATGTACTTTTTTTCTAATATGTGTCTCTTGTAAGTAAATTATATCTTGATTTAATTTTTTGAAATAATGAGATTTTTTTTCTTTTGAGGCGTATTTACTTCATTTACACTCCTTATTAAGCATTTGTAATATATCATCAAGCCAAAGGTTTAGAAAATGTATGCCTGTGGCGCCTTGTTCAGTATCATCGCCCTCAATTTCTTGTTGCACCTGTTGGAGTTTTTGTGTAGTCTCCTTTGACATCTCCATTTGGATCTCCTGCAATTCCTCTTTGAATTTTTCTAAAAATCCCCTCACCTTCTGAACAGAATTCAGTCAAAACCTCATTTGTTTAAAAGTAAAAATCACACCTTCCAGTATGTCCCACTGGAATGGGAACTTTTTCTGCTTTAATCTTTCAGTCAAAAACCCCCCAAAACACCTCTTTTCTCTTAGGTAAAATACTAATAGGAATTCCTTTAAAAATGTCATTTCTGTATTATCAACCTTCAATCCTGTATTGAAATGCTGCTGCAAAACTTGATCTCTTGTCTTAATCCTGATAAAGTGCACCAAAAGATCTCTTGACACATTTCTGGTTCTCGCAAATCGGGAATTTATTCTATATAGTTCATCAATACCTGCCTCAGTGTCCTCTTCTTCCATTCTTTTTTTCAAAAGGTGTCAATTTGATATCAGGTGACTTAGTTTAGAATCAAGTGATTCTGCCAGTTTATTACCTGAGTCCCAAACATTTTCTGAAGCAAATCTGGTGTAATTCCTTTCTCTGTAGGTTGCTCTAACAATCTTCTCCTCCCCTCTATTTTTGCCACTTTTTTTGTTCTCGTTATAATATTGTAATCCAAAAAGGAAAGTGTCTTAAACAAGAAAAGGCAAACTCCCCCCCCCACCTTTTGTGTGTGTGTATGCGCGTTGATTTGTGTTCTTTAACTTTAATACTTTTGTCTCTAATAGCACTCCATAGTTCCAATCAACAACACAATCCCCATCTCCATAGCTATAGTCAGCATCACAGTCTGGGTCATATTACTGCTATCTTTTCTTTTGCAAAATCTGCCAATTTTCTGCACTCTTTAATAGTAAACAGAAAACATTCCCATGAAGGTCTGGTTCATTTCTCTAATTTAATTCCAATTTATTCAAAAGCACTTTCACCAAAAAATAATCTTTCAAAATAACCGTCTCCATTATCTGTTTTAAACTTTCTTAGATCAGCTCCTTGTTAAGCTTTTTGCCAAAACTATTTAAGTCCCTAAAACCCTTTTCTTTCTTTATTCCTTTATAATCCCAAAAGATTTATAACTCACCAAGTGGAGTCTTATCCTGCTACTTAGAAAATCTCTCTATAACTCTAAATTAATTACATCCAAAAGTGTTTAAGAAATGAGGTGGCTGAACTTTGTGTCCATACAATAGGCTGTGATCTTAGATGGAAATCCCTTGACTCCCAGCCACTCAACTCATGAGCCAATGGCAAAACCCTCAGTTCCTGCAGTCTACTCATGTGGAGTGGCTGTCCAGAGTGCAAATGGGGGAATCTCAAAATTTCTCCTTTGTCCAGAAAGACTTGTGCTGGCCGAACTCTGCTGATCTGGCCACCAATCTCCACCGTATTGTCGTCCCTGCCCTTCAAGGACATCTAGTTCACCATAATCCTCACTGGAAGCTCTCTTTAAGCGCTGTGTTCTAGATGTGATGTTTTCTCTCTTGTCCTACCTCCAGACTCTGCATACAGGCAACGTAGGGTACATTGATGGGCACTGGGGACAGGGTCTGAAATGAAGGGTTCTATGTCAGCAAATCTGTAACTCCCATTGATCCTGCCAGTTTCATATGGGGCTGCCCCCTTCTATCTGGTCCCTAAACTATTCTCCTACCCTTGGATTCTCTGCCAGTTGTGAATGACACCAGAACATGGGTTTCTACAGCCATGTTATGCTATCAATGTTGTTAGTCTCTGAGAAGCTAAAACATTTAGCTGGCTCTGCTGTAAAGCTGCCTTTCTGGAAAAAGATAGCACTCGTCAACTTAAATAATCAGATAATTTATCTTTTTGAGTTTCAACTGTTAATGGGTAGGAAATTCCCTTGAAATTCAATTAAAGACCTCTCCCTGGAATTTTATCTTGGCCTTCCTCCAGTGGTAATGCCATTGATCAACGACTGGGGAAAAGAAGATAATGAAAAAACCTCTTTTACCTCAAGGAACCTGCAGTGCTATTTTCTTTGCCTGGGCATAGAACAGATCTATCCTTCTGCTAGTTTTTTCCGTTCAAGGGATTGATTTTCTTCTTAAGCTGTTACTCAGAGGTGACAAAACCCACAGTGAGAAACACCGACCTTAGCAAAAGTACACGATATGAAGATTCCTGAAAGAGTGGATGAGGTTTTTTTGGACCCTAGAACTGAATTTCATCAAATTTCCAGTTTCTTGGAGAGCAAATATGCCCTAGCACCATCTTTTCCCACTTTGCTTTTGCTGTTCACAATTACTTTGGAATAGATTTAAAAAAAAAAAAACTGTTGACACTTCATCATTGGAAGGACACTAGGTAAGCAAAACTTTAGAGATAAAAAGAGATACATAGAGGGTAATTTAAAAGGATAGGCAGTTCTCTGTGACTATAAAAAATTATTGTTGACTGAGACCTTGATCCAGAGAGGAGATTTTGAAGCCATGTCTTTAGATCCAGCTGTTCCTGGTGACAATCATATGCAGTTGCTATGAGGTGAGCTCAACTTGCAGATGCCAAACTATCATATGTGCTCTGTGGGTGGGGTGTGTGTGTGTATGTGTGTGTGCCTCTACAGACACAGGAGACTGTGTCATTTGAAATTATGGGAATTTGCTTCTTTTCTGCCACTAAATGAGAAAAAAGAACCTTTGATAGAAATCAGGGGAATGACTTTTAAATTGTCCATCTGCACAGTGGGGACAACGTGAGGCTAATTCAAAAAGAAAAGAAGGGATAGAAAAAGGAAGTCAAGATTGTAAATTTTAATGAAAGGGAAAGCCAAAAAATGGAATGAGAATGGAACTGCAGCTGTAACGAACTATATTGTCTTCTGAGTCTTCCAATGCCTGTCTTTCTGACAAGGCTGGACTTGTTGCTCACTTCTCTCTTTATCTTCCATTCCAGGGATGTTTTCATGAGATTTAGTCTCGAATAAACCTTCACTCTCAATCTCCATCTTTTGTGGGAAATGACAGCCCAGGGAGACCCCCAAGAATGTGCTTTATAACCTCCCTTTTGGAAATCTAGTATTGCATAAACAAATGTTCTGGACAGTTCGAGAATGGACTTGCCCTATTTTCTAATCTGAATACTGTGGAAACATAATTTCCTGCAATATGTTCCACCCTCCCAAAGAATAAGCTGGTACCATGAAATGAAATAATGATCATCATTTAACTAACAGTAATCCCCAAGTATTATTATAAGAAAAAAAATGAATGCATTGTTTGTAACATAGCCCAGTGAATGAAAGCTAAGGCTGATGCCTTAAGAGAGGGGCCTCAGGTTCAGTAGCAACGCTGTGCCCTGCAACAAACTGGACTTGTTTATGATTTACCCTGCATGCCACCCCTTTTCTTTGCTCTTTCAGACCCAAAGAGGAAAGGATGGCGTCCTGGAGACCAGCATCGGTTTTATAACCTCCCTTTTGGACATCTAGTATTGCACAAACAAATGTTCTGGACAGTTCGAGAACGGACTCGCCCTACTTTCTATTCTGAATACTGTGGAAACATAATTTCCTTCAATCTGTTCCACCCACTCAAAGAATTAGCTGGTACCATGAAATGAAATGATGATCATCATTTAACTAACAGTAATCCCCAAGTATTATGAAAAGAAAAAAAATCAATGCATTGTTTGTAACATAACAAAGCCCAGCGAATGAAAGCTAAGGCTGATGCCTTAAGAGAGGGGCCTCAGGTTCAGTAACAACACTGTGCCCTGCAACAAATTGGACTTGCTTATGATTTATCCTGCGTGCAATTCCTTTTCTTTGCTCTTTTAGAACCAAAGAGGAAAGGATAGCATTCTGGAGATCAGCATCAGTCCCACTTTGCATTGTGAATTATCTTAGTGTTACTGCATTGCTTCTCATGAGCTGACTCAGGGCATTTTGGTTCCATTTCAGTAACTGGCAGATGAAGGTTTCTCCTGACCCTCTAGGGGCGGGAATGGACCTGGAGCCTCCAGCTTGCTGCTTTCATTATTTTTGCAAAGAGATTTCTCCAGCTTCAATCTGGGATTGAATTTGGACATCTTGCTAAAACAGAATGTAGCTTATTTAGTTTTGGCTTAGCATTTTATACACTCACTGTAGTTTGCAAACAAATGTATTCCTCAATGCAGTGTGTGAATACACCCATGTGGGAATCCAGCCAATGTATTCAAGAAGTCATGGTTACAACAAATTCTGTCTTAGCATGATGTGCAAAGCAGTCTTCATACAGATGTCATTGTCCTTTTTTCTGTGTAACTTTGACAATATAAACATTTACAGTGAAAGCATTACATCTCTCCCTAATGTAGTCAGTATTCATACTACTGTATTCATTCTTTCCTGCAGGAGGAAATGGGAGAGAACATGATAGGAGCTTCAAATGAATCACTGGTGACTGAGTTCATCTTAATTGGATTATCGGACTATCCCAGAGTTCAGATTATTCTGTTTTGCTTCCTCTCGGTGGTGTATCTCATTAGCTTTCTTGGCAATGGACTCATCATCATATTGAGCATTGTGGACCCACAGCTTCATACCCCCATGTATTTCTTCATTTGTGTCCTTTCTGCCATAGACTTTATTCTTACCAACAATGCACTTCCTGAGATCTTGGTCAACTGCTTCATCTACAGGCCCACAATTTCTTTCTCCAGATGTTTGGCCCAAATGTACCTTGCTTTATTTATGGTTGTAGCAGAGTGCCTTGTCTTGGCTATCATGGCATATGATCGCTTGGCAGCTATATGCCAGCCTTTATATTACACACAGATCATGAGTTGGAGATTATGCATTTGTCTAGTAGCCACATCAGCGGCCCTTGCCTTGATGATGACCCTGATCAATCTGCTGTTGCAACCGACTGACTTCTGTGGCCATCGCATCATAAACCATTTTGGATGTGAACTGCAATCTGTACTCAAACTGGCTTGCTCCAACACAGTCAGTGAGCTCTTCATGCATGTTTCTAGCCTCTTTGTGCTAATACCTCCCTTTGGCTTCATAGTTGTGACATATGGTCGCATAGGCCTGGCTATACTGCGTATAAGCTCTACTCTTGGGCGCAGAAAAGCCTTCTCCACCTGTAGTTCTCACCTTGCTGTGGTCAGTGTCTTTTATGGAACACTCATGATCATGTACTTGAGACCAGAAGGGAAATCCATTTCTGAACAGGACAAGCTCATCTCCTTAACATATGGGGTTCTGACCCCCATGCTCAATCCTCTGATCTACAGTCTGAGGAACAAGGATGTCAAGGGGGCTTTTTGGAAGCTCTTTGAAAGAAAAATGTTAATGTAACATACAGATGTGCTCACCATATACCATGTACGTTCTTATTGCTGAAAATCACTGGTAAGACCCTCAAATGGAACTGCTTGCACATTACAGGGTAGCTTCTGCTCCTGCTGCATTTAACAGAACACATCAAGCCAACTGCCTGGGTTCACATAATATGCAAAGGACAAACCCAAGTTAACAAAACACAATAGCTTGGTTCACATAGTATACTATGCCAGAGAAATAACCCTAGTATGGCTTGTAGTAATGTTCTGGTCAAAATAACATTCTAAGGCAATGGTTGGGTTTTCCAAAACATGCTGAAGCATGAGGTATATTAACCTAATTCAGCTTAGTACAAGATGTTGTATGAACCAGCCACACTCTCATTGCGAAGAATACGCTTCTTTGACAAACTCTACATTCACCCGGTGAGAATTATATCCAGATTTGCAAATGGGCCCACTGGAATGTTGGATACTTTAGAGAAGATAGAGAAGCAGATTTCCAACTGATTAAGATTACAGATTAATTCATATTATTTATTTGGATGATAAAACTGATGGAGCTTGTAGAAATCGTGAAGCTGACCAGTTTGGTCAAGGAAAAAACAATAAAAAACAACTTTTTTGAAAGACTGGAAACCTTATATGGAATTTTTGTTGAAAGAAGAAAAGAACCAATTGTGATTTATGAATTTGGAGACTAGAAAGAGTTAAAGGGGAAGGGGAAGGGAATTACAAAGTAAGGAAAAAAGAGGGAAGGGATAGAGAAAGATGGTAACTACTCAATAGAAAGAAGGGTGAAAGTCATAATTCTATATTTTCATCCTCCTCCTCTTCCTCCTCCTCCTCCTTTCACTCTTTATATTTTTATTGTATTTAAAAATTGTAAAAATAAATAAATAAATAGAGATGTTTCAATGGGATCTGCTGGTAATGCTGGCATGAGCTCTAGAATTGTAGTCTTTTTAAACAGAATTGTCTTCTTTTTATCGGATTCTAATATGATCCATAGATTTTGGTATCGCATCGACTTGCAAAAGGAAAGGAAGAGAAAATGGGAATCTTGACTCATGTTGAACTTTAATTCTTTGTCCTATGCCTACAACATTGCTACCTGTGGATGGAGGATAAAGAGTGGCAATTTTACTCAGTTCCTATAGTTCAGGAAGGTGAGAAACAACAAGTAAACCTGGAGAGTAAAGGGATTCCCCGTGTGGTATCATTCAGGGATTCCCTGTGACATTTGTAATTTTTATCCTATTCAAGGGAATGAGGATTTCTCCTTTTCCTTCTTCATCATTATCCTGGCTCCCCTCATCAACTAAAAAACATGTTGATCAAGATTCTGGGTTTGGCAGAAGCCACTGGGGTCTTGTGTATTGTCCACAATGTTGGTGCGGCACACGCATGTGCGAAGTGAAGCCTTTTACCACAGCACTGCCGTCCCCAACCTTCTCAGCAAGATCTTCTTTCTTCTCTCTTGCAAAATAACCCCCCTACCTGGATTTCTGGAACTGGCGAAGGAAATGAGCACGTCTTCAAATCATGGTGTCAGGTCCACAAAGTCCAAACTCCAATTCAGAAGAATTCTCATGAGACCAGGCCAGGTTCAGATAAATGCTCCTTTATTGGGTGGTACATGCAGCTTGAAACAAAACATTGCTAAAACTAAAGCCTGTGTAAACTTCCCTCTATTTATCCCCCTTCCCCTTGTTGCCTTGGCACCACAATTCCTTTTCACCTGGTGGTGACCTCTTTCCTTCCTCTCACTGATAACATAGCTCCTTCCTGGCCATCAGGCCACCACCGGCTTTGCCTGCAATCAGGTCCGGCCTAAATTGCCCATATAAGGTTAAGTATCTCTCTGACCCAAAGTACTATCCCAATTACAACCATTAACTACCATCCCCCCTCCCTAGTCACAAATGGCAGAAGCAAATCAAACAAACTCCCATTGACTGCTATAACTTTTTAAATTAACAATTGTTGGTTGCTGCAGGTTCTGACACATGGTGACGAGCTTCCTCAGAGACGTCACATATCACAGGATTTCTCCACTCTTCTTAACTGTTTGGATTGCCCAAAAAATGCTAGATGCTTTTGAATATTGGACAGATCATCAAAATAGTTTTACATGGGTGGGCAAGCCATTCTTTGTTTGGCAGCTCCTGGGGGTCTCCTTCAACCCTGATTACCAAGTTTGATGGAGTTGTTTGGAAGTTAGAAACACATCAGATACTTTTGGAAGTCCTCAAATAGGCTGAGCACGCTTAGCAAAACCAAAGTGCCTCCAAACTCCTCCCAAAATCCAGGAAAAAACCCTGAAAATCCTCATCCTGGGCATGTACATAATTCAGCACTGCCCGCTTCCCACTCTTGTGCCACCCACTGGACGCTGAGCCTGCCACCAGCTGCACCATGCAGATGCCACAAATCATGTCATTTGCAGTGACCAGTGTCTATTAAGTGGAGACATTGCTACAGCAGTGAAGTGATGCATTTCTTTCTTATACCTGCAGACCATTACATCTGCAATTATTCCTGGCAGTTTGTTAAGATAATACTTGTTGATAATATTATTCAAAGGCAGATAGATCTATCTAGAAACATAGGCACCATATTTCCTGTCCCTACTGTACCGTTCTGATTGTGCAGAACTGGCTGGAGTGTTGTTGAGGGACCTCCAGGCGAAGGGAAGAGCCACTGAGAGCTTATTAACTCCTCATCTTAAGAATGCTGACCGAGTCTTTTTCATCTGGGCCCATTTAAGAAATCTTAATTTGTGATGTGGAATGCGATGCTTTATTCTTATCTGTAAGTCATTTTCTTACGTTCCCTTATTCTAATGTTGTTCATATTGTAAAGGTGCCCCAGTCCCAACCCTATGCTACATTAGCCAGGCTTTCAGGCTTCTGAGGTTTAGACATTTTAATTTGGTGGCAGCAATTTTCTACCATTCAGAAACCAGTGCTTAGAAACTTGATTAAAAACCATGTCCAGGAGTGTAACGGTTGGAGGCCTCAAACATTTTTTGAAAAAGAAATGTAGGTGGATTCTCTACTCTTCTTCACCATGTTTTTTCATCCCTCTCTCGGAGAAGACATTTTGAAGTTGGATCCAGGCTCAGTTTTATTTGGAACATCTCCACTGAAATAAGTATGATGCATTCATCAGGACCAGTACAGCATCCAGTGCCCTTAGCAGGTCTACGTAGCATGACTGGGGCTGGATGCACAAAAGAGTGTTCCTCTTTTAAGGACCAAGCCAGTGAGCTTGGTCTACGGCTCCTTTTCTCCCATCGACCTTTCTCAAAGAAAGTTCTACAAAAAAGGTTCTTACGTCAACGTGGTTAATATTCTCAGCCACTCATTTATAAAAGCTGATCTCGCTTACCAATAATTCATCCCATGCTCCGCAGCAGCTTTCTTGAGGCAGCAGAAATCATCAGTAATGTCATCATCCAGTAAATGTATGAAAGGCACTGAAACAACTGAATTGAAAACAATCCAGGTCCAACTTTAGAGGCTGACTGAAGTTCACAGAACTTCTGCTTACCAAAAGCCATGGCAGGAAGAATGCACTCACTAAGGGAATGTAGTATAACAATCAGGAGTTTAGAAAGTCTTCGGTTTCCAAAATGTTCTGTTCCAAAGCATTGTAGTAGGAAGCAGTGATACTAGTAGTAGCAGTTGTAGTTGTTCCAGTTGAACTACCATCAGAATGATGCTAGTAAGCATTCTTGACCTTTGGGGATTCAAAATGCAATGATTCCTATCAAGGAGAGACTCCTACATAGTATTTAATTAGTAGGTTTATACCCTTCCCATTTGCTCCAATTACTGGAGATGGCCATCTAAACAAACCCTACCCCTAATTGTATCTAAACATTCCTACATGTCTAAGAATTCCCCTCTCATGTTTTGAACTTTCTACTGCTTATTTAGGATAAAATTGTTGGTCTTTTGGCTATTAGTCTGTTTCCAGAATATGTCACTTTCTTTGAAAAAAAGTTACTTCTGAACATCAGGAACCCGACTTAGCAAAAGGAAACCCTCCCACTGTCAACTAGCACACATTACATCCAAAAGTGGGAACATGAAAGAACTCGATCGCTCCACTCTCCCACCCCCTGCACACGCATGGTCACATTGGCCCTAAGTTAAATGTTGGAGTGGAAAGGATACTCTGCGTCAACCTCAAACAAAACTTATACTGATACCTTTTGGAGCTGTCCGTTTCAAGGTGCTTCAATTGGTCAGACAACTCACATTTAGAAAACATCCTTGCCTCAACTGCAAAGAAGACGAAGCAGAATAAGGCAAGTTCCTTCATCGCCATCTGTCTCTGGAGAGGGACACATCCAGAGCTCGGGAATTCATAGCCCACAGCTCAAGGCAGTCAGCTGCCTCCTTCCTCTGACAGTGTGATTCTCATACCATCAGAGAGGGAGTTGGAGGTAATGGATTGCTATGTGAATGTGAGGGCATTGCCTCCCCTCCAAATGCTGGGAGTGGTTCCACAGCCTTTGAATGCAATAGGAGATGCTGATTTGGGCTGCCTGCCACATTTCTGTGGCCCTGGGGACTACAGCTTACCTTGCAGCACTGGGAGAAAGGGACCACAGGCAGGCTGTGTTCAACATCAGGCCTTCTGAAGTCATCCTCTTCCTTTCTTGGCATGTTCTAGAGACATGCTACAGCAGGATCATGGAAAGCAAAGAAGTGACATCTCCCTGGTGCAATCGACCACTGCAGAAACAGTGTGGTGGCAGATAGGGGTGCTTTAGGAGACTGTGACTCCAGGTGTTGTCCCCCAAACCAACTAATCGTTCTATTTTGTTATAATGTAAGCAGAACCAAAGAGCTCCAGTGTGGTGTAGTGGTTGAGGCACCAGGCTAAAAACTGGAAGACCAGGAGTTCGAGTCCCGCCTTAGGCACAAAGCCAGGTGGGTGACCTTGGGCCAGTCTCTCTATCTCAGCCCCAGGAAGCAGGCAAGAGGAAACCACTTCCAAAATCTTGCCAAGAAAAGTGCAGGGATTGTCCTGACAGTCACCAGGAGTCAACATTGGCTCAAAGCCAAATAAATAAAGAAAGAAATGAAATGCCACCACAAAATGTTTTTTCCTTTTGGCCAGTACACCTCTCAGAATGTTTTTAATGTGCAGTTGGTAAGTGGAAGTGGGTTTGGAGTTACTGGATCTAAAGTCCTGACATTACCTTGCAAGATCTCAGGACTGAGCTCATATCTATAGCAATTGTAACTGAGTTGCTTGCCTCTGCAAGATCCCTGTACAAGGACACTTCTTTCATAAATTTATTTTGCGGTTTGATCTTCATTCATTGTCTCTGTATGACCAAATCACCCCAGGCCACTTTGTACTGGTCACTCCCTGGTGCATTCAATCCACATTCCTTCTATCACCCACCCATTGTTGATCTTATCACACCATCAAACGGGTAACACAGATACACTTAAGAATACCATCCCTGCTGCATTCAGATTAATTTTATATGCCTCCATCCTTCAGTTCCATGTAATAAAGCCAACAGAAATACATTCTTACATACAAACCTTTCGGCTTATTTCAACAAATGTACAGACCTCTCAGCGGACTACATCCTACTGACTATCTTTCTATCAGCTAAAATTTCTCCCTCTGATTTCTCATCTTTAGTAAATATTCTACCAAGGTACATGGATTTGTTCTAGTTTTTCACCATATATGTATCGCTTGCATTCTTTCTGTATACCTCCCGCCCCTGAAGCCATAGGCTGCCTCTCTGATTTACCAATCCCTGCGAAGAGCTACCGGTGCTCCTGAATTTCTGTGGCATGGTCTTGGAGGTCTTTGGGAACAAAACGGGGCTGCATGGGGCTATGGGCACACACCTGCCTTTTGGAATTTAAGAGATATCTAGTTCCAGCCCAGATTAAAAACGGAATCATCCTTATGCTGGATCCTTGAAATACATTAATCTGCTGATGTTGCCCTCTTGTTTGGACACTGTTATTTGCCAGCTAAATGGATGGGAGTAAGACGGCCATCAAAGTCCAAATTCAGGCATCAGTTTTTCTTATAGTGCAGAGCAAAGGCAAAGTCTTCATATAATTGGAGGTTAACCTAGAAATTGTCTGGCCGAGCATTTTTTGAAGACGTTTCAAACCAAAAAACACTTTCCTTCTTTTCTATCCAGAACTCTTTATAAAAGCATCATTTGTATGCAGAGAAACCCATTCTTACCAACACATGGCATACAAGCATAGAATCCAGTTATTAAACATTGATTATACAAGGAATAGTATCATTTTCATCACAGGAAGATGAAGAGAAATGCAGGATCATGAATCTCAGAGCTTGCAGCCACGAGTCCACTTTGACAGATCTTTTCCTCTGCAGTTATTTCTCCAGGCAACCCTAAAAGTAAGAATAAGAATATTGTCTGTCTTCAGATGCTTCATGTAGGTCTACTTCAAGACATTCAGGAAGTTCTCAGGTCAGCTAGTGACAACGATCATTCATCTTTCATTTTCATTGACTGATAAAATTCCTGTGCTAGTTTTCCAATGAATTCCAGATTAAACCCAAAGGAAAAATAATTGTTTTAGCTAAGATAGTCCTGACTTTCTATTTCTCACAATGAAGCTTACATGCAACTGAGGCCCAATAGATACTTTGGACTCTCAAATAACCTTGCCAGAGTCCATGCTATCCAGGGCTGAAGGGAGTTAAAGTGCAAAGTATTTGGTGAGCACCAGAGGGCGCACGAAATCCTACTCAAAATCTTAGAATGCATCAGAAGGGCACACAGCAAAGAAACTTTTAAATCATTCTGAGTGTTGACCACATAAGATCTGTATTGTTTCCTTTTGGAAGCTCATTGCCAGCTTAAGGGTTTCCCATCTAATGATCTGCTGCTGCAGACCCCTTTCCTCTTCATCCCAGGATTGGAGGCTTGAGAGTTGTCTCTCCCAGCTTCTCTTCTTTCCCTACCAGGTCTCCGTTCCTGTGGAGCTCATCCACGGGACCGGAGTCCTGCTGTTTAAAAAGCCATCTGCCAAATTCTTCTGCTACCTGTCCCGACTCTGTGGTAAGCCCCAGTGCTGAACCTGTGTCCAAAAAGATCTAAAAACATCTGACAAGCACAAAAGTGGATAATGAATGTGAAATGAATGTCAAGGAATTCTCCAGCTACAATCAGCATCACACCCCACCCTCCATAAGGTTTGTGTCAGTCAACTTTTAAACCAGGGTTTAAAGGACTGTTAAACCCTATTCTAAAGCAACCAGAATGAAAGTGTAGCAATAAAAAGACAACTTGCCATATTCAGAAATTGCATTTTACCACCAATGCTAAAGGTTGTACAATAGTCTACAGACAGTTAATTAACTCAGATGATGACAACAATAAGTTCAGTTGCTACTGAATGTTACAAGTGGAAAGATGTTAATGGGAGATTGACTCACCAGGCACCCATCTTATTGGGATCACGCACAATTCTCTTAGCACAAGCAATATCATCTGTGATGTCATCATTGGTGAAAGCTGCCAAAAGAGGCAAATTAGAATATGTCCAACCCCAGATGTTTCAAATGTATTTCCAAAGATTTGCATAATATTATTTCAGACAGATTCCTACCCAATAGGAGCTTTAGTCCTAGGACTTCATCAGTTTTGTATACAATACATTAACATCTTTAATAGCATAACCTACTTTTTGTACAGCTGATGCACACCATGAAATGCCTTTTCTCTTGCTCTAACCATGCAGAGTGACAGGTCTGAAAAATGTAGAGCACTGGGAATTGGTTTCCCGTTTGGAGCTGAGTGTGCTGGATATGCATGACTTCCCTGTAGTCTTATCGCAATATTGGGAAGGAGAGAGAGGCAGAACTGTCTCACTTGAGTCCAAGAACCAGATTTCTCTGACACAAGGCAGAAACTACTGGATCAGGTTATTTAGCTAGGATTTCCAGCATTGGAATTGATTCCCATAACTTGTGCCTCTGGCAAGGTATTGACTAATTTCACTGAAGATAGGATCAGGCGGGTCTGCCAAGCAAGCTACAGATTGCAGGTGCTACAGATAGGTATGGGAGATTGTGAGACTGTTGATGTGGGTGGGAGAGGGAGACATCTCCAAATGTGGCCCTGCCTTGTGCTCATTAGAACAGAGACAGTACGGTGGTGGGTGGTTTGGGGGCACAAGATGAGATATTTCTATGTCAAGGAAGTTAGAGGAGTTGTGACAAGTTGGGAAATGGGGCACTAAATGGGGGAACAGATTGAGGAAGGATAAGAGGCCAAAAGAAAACATGGTGGCTAGATACTTTCACTGATGAGACAAGCAGGAACTCAGAAGAACTCAAAGAAACAATTCTGACAGTCTGTGCTGGTGAATCGATGTCCATCAAGTCATGAAGAGTTGGGTGCAATTGAACGTCCCTTCAAAAGAATCATCTGACTTATTTGGGGCATTTCACTTTTTTCTTTTCTTTTCTAATGAAATAGATGTCAGCCCTTGGAAGTAGGTCAGGTCAGGAAATGGACACTGCAAGGATTACTGGAATGCTACTTCACTGTCGTAGAACATAATAATAACAAAAAAACTTGGAAAGCTTGTCAAAGCTTCTCTCTCCCACCTCTTATAGCAGACAGAATCAAGGTGGACTTACAGTATTTTCAGTCTCTTTCTGATGCTCCTCCTTTCCCAGGACTGAGTTGTCATGACTTTCTCATCAATTTTATCTTAGCTGTTCTCCTAACTCTTGATTCCTTTATCTACAATACGTGGCTTACCGCTGCAAAGCTTCTTGCAGCCATTAGCTGTACGGCCCTGTTTATTGTTGCACCACCAGCGGCTGTTTATCTGGAAAATCCCATAGTCGTGGCTGCCATCCGAGTTTGGCTACCCCACAGATTTGGTGTTGTACCTGCTCTCGTGATAAGCCATACAGAGCCCTGGAAGAAAGCAAACAGAGAAAGGACTGGAAAAGGCCTCTGCTGTAAATCAAAGTGCTACCCTGAGTTTTTTAATACCAACATCTGTAACAGAACGTTTAACGATCTTCTCATTCATCCCCCAACCAAGGAAGGACCAAGAAGTCCGATACATTTTGGAAACTTCAGGGGAATTTGGAGTAAGTCTGATTCTTGTCTCAAAGGTATTCCTGGGGTTCTTATGGGCACATGACGCCACCTCTCCTTTCTTCTCCTTCCCTAATCCTGGCGTTCCAGGGAGGAGGTACTTTTCCATTGTGGGTCTTTTGCACTGCTGCACATGTGGAAAATCATCTGGGATGGCCCCTTCAACTCTGTTCCAAACTGACACTATTTGAGGGGATTCGAAGGAACTTCCCTCTCAGAGGATGCTTATCCTTAAGATAACCCCGTTTTCTTAAAAAAAACCAAATAAACTATTGGCTGAGCCAGTGGTTGTAAAAAGACAATACAGAGGCAAAAGAGGCCTAATTGTACTGCAGTTCTGCTCTTGCCCCAAACAGGCAAAAGCGTGGATATTGATAGCCCTCATTAAAGTAAGAGTGCTAGTGCAAGGGGAATCATGAGGTCTCCTCAGTCCTTTGGGATGGGAAGAAAGCACATCTTCTCATTCTAAGAAAACTGAAAAGAGCTTTTTATTCATTGGGGGGGTGGGCTGAACTCTTCCTTGAAAAGAAGGGGCCCATTTTGCACACCCCTTGCAAACCTGGACATTGCTCAGGTGGAGAGAAAGAGAGTGAACTCACAGTTGCCCAAGCTGTAGCCATGATATCCATCCAGTCCATGCCGTTTGAGAAGTGAAGCCAGTTCACATCTGATAAATACTTTGGCCTCGCTGGCTGCAAGGAGGAGGAAGAGGAGGGTGAGCACTAATGCCTTCATCGCTGCAGCTCCCTGGAGGATGATGGCTTCCCTATGATGGCTAGTGGATTTTATAGTCACGGCTTGTGAAACTGGCTCCTCTGGCGAAAAAACAAAGTATGTAGCAATAATTCCCCAACCTGAGGTAATTATGGATTGACCAAGCAGAGACTGCTGAGGGGGGAAAAAAGGAAAAAACAGAGGAAGAAAAATAAAGTGAATGAATGCGGAATAAGGGGGTGGGGGCTGAACTAGTGAATCACAAACAGAAAAGCAAAGTTTTAACTGTTATTTTGAAATTTGCAGGAAGCAAAACACAACCAAAATGGGTGAGAAGGGCGTTCTTAGGCTGCTGAGAGATCCTGAGGGCAAGAGAATCTGCCTGGGAGGTGCAAAAATGTAAAAGTGGGGGCTGCACCTGGTAACTGAAGATCTAACCCTTTTTCTGTGCGTCTCGCATGCAGTGCATGTGAAAAAGGAACAGGGCTTTCCTTGTGTGCTTGCTGCCGCCATCTGGAGTTTTTGGACCCCCGTCCCATAGACGTTACTCTCTGGGGGGGGGCAAACGTTTATTTGAGTTTTCTGGTTTCTGAAAATACCTTTACTGGTCCCTGCACAGGAAGCATTTTATAGAAAAGAAACAGCAGGCAAAGAGGAATGGTTAGCCTTTCAAGCTCTAGTAATACAGAAAGGTGGAGAACTTAAGATGAAGTCAAGAAACAATTGACCGCAGACGGGGTTTAGTGTTCAATGGTTTCATATGCACAATTAAGAGGAAATTCATAACAATAAGTTCAGTTGCTACTGAATGCTGCAAGTGGAAAGACGTTAAGGAGAGATTGACTCACCCGGCACCCATCTTATTGGGATCATGCACAATTCTCTTAGCACGAACAATATCATCTGTGAGGTCGTCACTGGTGAAAGCTGCCAAAAGAGGCAAATTAGGATATGTCCAACCCCAGATGTTTCAGATGTATTTCCAAAGATTTACATAATGTTATTATTTCAAACAGATTCCTACCCAATAGGAATTTTACACATAGGACTTCATTAGTTTTACATGCAATACATTCACATCTTTAACAGTATAACATACTTTGTGTACAACTGGTGCACACCATAAAATACCTTTACTATTCTGATATATGAGGGTTGTATCATGGAGTATATGTCTTATGTACTCATTATAGTTCAGATTGCTATATTCTGTTGATTAACTGAGAATGGTATCTTGGTTTGATAGATGGCAGATGGTCCGCTTAAACAGCTGTGCCTTCCACATTAGTCCCATTCCTTAAGCAATTCACAATTTCAGAAAGTACTCTGTGTCTGCGCTTGTGAGTCTGTGCGGTGCGATATCCCACTATGGGTTTACTTCATTATGTGTCAGGGCTTGGTTTCGTACTCTGGGTTATTATAATTGCTATGGAGTTCAACTAGAAGCCAGTCCTTAAATCACTTCTGAGCCGACCTGTCTCACTCCAGGTGGACCGTCAGCAGTAACAGAGGTTGTAAGTCACTAGGGAGTAGCTCGGATCAAAATCATCATCTTTTTTTTTCTAGAAATGCAGAGAGCTTTTGTTCTTCAGGAATGAAGAATGGATCATGTAAGTACTGTATATTTTTTCCATGAACCTATTTTCAAAACATCTGCTATAGCGAACATCAATACCTCTCCCTCCTTTTTTCCCACAGGTAGTGTTTTTCCTTTACAACTGATATTTCTACTCAGCAAACATATTTGTGTATCAGTCCCAATCTTCTTGTCCTTCAACACTATTTTGGACTAAATTGGACAAGAAACTGAATCTCATCTCAGGTCAACTTTGGGGAAACTAATCCTAGATAAACGATGCCACATCTGCAAGAGAAGTATGAATGCCTATCACTACAAACCTATACCTGAGCGTAAGTCCCACATTGTTCAGTGTGAGGCTCTTTCTAAATGAATGAGTGTTTATGATGGCAGCATCAATGCAGGTTTGGATTGCATTTTAACAGAGATTATTTTCCAACAAAGGAAAGGTGACATCCTGTACCATGCCTGAAGACAGCAGGTAAGCTTAGGGAGACAAGGCAAACCACATACTGCAAAGAAATATGAACCTGTCCATAGTACATGAGCTCAATTCATGGATTTCTCACCATACTTTTTGGACCACTTAAAGTTCAGATTGAGTGGATCAAGCATACTGTAGGTCTTCTCTGCTGAACTCTTCACATTTGGGAAGAGATTTTTTGATCTGTGAAATCTGTGTAGTGATTCTTTAAATTTAAGATAGCTTGAAAACAAATGGTGAGATCAGAGGGGGCCCTTTGCAGAGTCAACAGTTGGCCCCCTTCCATGTGGGTGTAAGGATTCCTTGCAGGCCACAATGGAGCCAAGCTGTGGAGGAGAATCTCAGCCAGTCCTGCAGGAGAGCTTCCTCTCGGCTTTGCCCTGCAGTGGTCCCCAGAGAAACTCCTCTTACTTGCCTCTTACCATATGAGTTCTGCAGGAGAAGACTGAGTGCAACTGCAAAGCAGGACAGAGTGAAGGACTGGAGTGGCTTCACTCTACCTTGGAAGGGAAGGGGCCTGGTTCACTTGGCAAAGCATCTTTGAAAGCATCTTTTGTTTGAGGTTGTATCAAATGAAAGCAGTCCTGGGAAGCTTCACAAACCACTTGTAACCAGCCAGGCTAGCAATAAAGGTGCTGCTGGAGAAGAGGTGCAGCCTAGTGTTTAGATGCCTTGGCTCCTTCAGCCAAACAATGCCTAAGTGTCAGAGATCTGTGGTATACGTTTTTCTTGCTAAGGTTGTTTCCCAGCTTTTTTATAGTGTGCAGCTTTGTATTTTTACACAGATTAATATCCTAGAAGCTGTCCAGTCTAAATTTATAAAAGTGAGACTTGCAGTTCCAAGATGCATCAAGAATGCCACCTTACGGTTAGAGACAGCTTTGGTTTCTCTGGGTGACAGAGTCTGCTTCCACTCCTTAATTTCTGGCTAAAACTGATTCTCCCCCCCCCCCCCCCCCCGGTGGGTCTGGCTCCACTGGTGCTCAGGCTCCATTTTAAATCAACCTGGCTAACGAGCTCATAGCAAACTCCGGTCCTTAGGTCTCTCTTTGGGAAGCCTCAGCCTGTTTCAAAATGCCAGAGTCCTGGGACCTGCATTCCAGATTTTGAGGCAGATGCGAGTCTTTGGTGATTAGCACCCTCAGCAGCCACTCGTTAACAACTCAATAGAAGAAAAAACCCTGCCTAACCCCCAGGAAAATACACACCTATTCTGACACCAAAACAAGCAGCCTCTCGTTAACCCAACCCCCCCCCACCCCCTTCAGGTACCCTCGCTGATCTCTATAAATACCCACAAAAGGGTCACATCATCCTGGGGACAGAGAGAACTGATCCTGTCTGTGCTCCTCGTCTCTGAAGATGCCAGTCACAGATGCTGGCAAAATGTTAGGAAACAAACCTTCCAGAATACGGCCACACAGCCCGGAAGACACAGACCAGCCACCGTATTCCAGCCGTGAAAGCCTTTGTCAATTTTTTTTCCTTTACATAATTCATTTTTATTTCCATTTCTCTTCCTGTTAACATAGATAATTGCCATTGTAGAGTTTAATTTCTTGAGAGATACTTGTCTTCTCTGAAGAATTCTTTAGTTCTTATCTCTTTATTTCATCCAAAATAGCTTCTGTTTTCTCTAGACTCTTCTTTTTAAATTCACTGTTATGTTGTATAAAATGACCTCTAATAAAAGCTTTACTTGCATCTCAAACCATTTGTAAATCAGTCCCTTTACCTAAATGATGTTCAAAACATTCTTTTCATTTCTTTGTACAAGCCTCCACTATTACTTCTTTCTGTAGCAACTTTTCTTTCAGTCCCCATCTAAACGAATTAGATTTTCTTTTGTAAATTAAACTCACAGGATTATGATCCAAAAAAGTCTTTGGTAATAGCTCTGCTCTAGAAACTTTAGCCACCAAATTCTTGAAATCATGTCTCTCCTTGAAAAAGATCTATGTTTTTCAGAAAAGTAAGCATACTCTCTTGAAATGCTATTTTCCTGTGTCCATATTATATATCAACTAGCCCTAAATTGTCCATCAGATTAAAAAAAAACTTTTGGTAATTTGCCTTGCGTAATACTGATATATTTTTCAGAAGTTCTGTCCAGTTGTGGGGAGATCTCTCCATTCCAATCCCACATCAACTACTTATTTTCATAAGAAAAAATCCATTCTTCTGTCCATAAGTCATTTATAAAACACTGCTTTGTCCTCATTAGGGACATAAATTCTATCATACCATAAAATCTAAAATCTATCATACTTATCAGTCAGTACACATTCTGGTTTTAGTTGGGGATTAATATATAAAACAACTCAATTTCTTTTCTTTTCTTTTTTTGTCATTGCAGAAACAAATTCTTCACCCAAATTTTTATGAATCAAATATTTTATGTCCTTTTTTTCTAATATGTGTCTCTTGTAAGTAAATTATATCTTGTTTTAATTTTTTGAAATAATGAAATACTTTTTTTCTTTTGAGGAGCATTTACTTCATTTATACTCCTTATTAAGCATTATAATCCATCATCAAGCCAAAGTTAGTGGTTTCCATTCTTTAAGGTAATAGTTATTTGAGTTTTCTTTTAATAAGCAAGTCAGTATCATTTTCTGCCATTTCCATCAGTTTTAACAGCCATTCTTGTATTGTTGGTAATGTCTGGGTTTTCCAAAATTGTGCATAAAGAAGTCTTGCTGCGGTAATCATGTACTGAATAATTCTAATAAGATGTTTTCCTATTTGAAAGTCCATTATCCCCAACAGGAATTGTTCTGGTTTAAATGGATCTCAAGGTGATCCATTCTTTAAGCCATACTAAACAGCAAGCTACATAGTACACTTTCAAACCGGGAAGACCCAAACCACAGCTTTCTTTCATGTCTTGTAAAACTTTATATTTTATTCTTGGCTTTTTCCCTTGCCATAAAAACTTAGAAATGTCGCGTTGCCATTGTTTAAAGGGTGCTTCTGAAGTCAATATTGGAATTGTCTGGAAAAGATATAGAATTCGTGGCAAGATATTCATTTTAATCACCGATATTCTTCCTAGTAGTGACAATTGTAACTTTTCCCATTGGTCTAAGTCTTTTTTAATATCTGTCCAGAGTGGAACATAATTATTCTGAAATAAACCAGCATTCTTTGATGTCAAATATACTCCCAGATATTTTATTTTTTTCTCTATTGTAAATCCAGTTAGTTCATTCAGTTTCTTCTGTTGATAAAAATCCATATTTTTAGTTAAAACCATTGTTTTTTGTATGTTTACTTTGAACCCTGCTAGCAACCCAAAGTCTCTCAATTTTTGCATTAACGATTCAATCCCCTCCAATGGGTTTTCTAAAGTAATGACTAGGTCATCAGCAAAGGCTCTTAACTTATATTCTTCTTTTTTAACTCTTATTCCCAAAATGTTGTCATCTTGTCTAATATCTCTAAGTAATACTTCTAAAACCAATATAAATAATAACAGAAACAAGGGGCATCCTTGTCTCGTACCTTTCTCAATTTCACATGGTTTAGTAAAATCTCCATTAACAATTATTTTTGCGGTTTGTGGTATATATATATTGATTTAATCCATTTAGCTAAGTTTTCCCCAAACTTCATAAAATCCAAAACCTTAAACATAAAAGGCCAATTTAAATTATCAAAGGCTTTTTCAGCATCCAAAAATATCAAAGCTGCTTGTTTTTCATAATGTTGTTCCAGGTATTCTAATATATCCAGAACATTTCGGATGTTATCTCTAATTTGTCTTTTTGGTAAAACTCCTGTTTGATCCTGATGGATAAATTTTACAAGAATAAAATTCTTCATTCTTTCTGCTATTGTTGTGAATATCTTATAATCATTGTTCAATAGAGATATTGGTCTATGATTCTTTGTCAAGGTCAAATCCTGTTGATCTTTTGGAATCAAAGTAATATGGGCTTCTTTCGAAGTTTCTGGCATTACACCTGTGTCCAAAATTGAATTCATAGTCATTTGTAAAGGAAGGCAAAGCTCCTCCTCAAAATATTTATAGTAGGCCACTGATACACCATCTGGGCCAGGTGCTTTTCCACAATTAATTTTCTTAAAGGGAGTTGACATTTCCTTTAATGTTATGGGATCATTAAGTAATTTCCTCTGTTGATCAGTAAGAATAGGTAATTTTTGTTCAGACAGATATTTATCAATATCATCTGAATGAACATCTTGTTTTTTATATAATGATGAGTAATAACAAAAAAAGGCCTCTTAAATGCCTGCATGATCCATTAAAGTCTTCCCATTGTGTTGTATTTTAGAAATTAATCTTTTCTGTCTTTGTTTACGCAGTTTATAAACTAGCCATCTACCTGGTTTATTCGCAAATTCAAAATATTTCTGTTTAGTAAATTTCAATTGAGTTTCTAATTCCTGTATCATTAACATTGGCATTTGTTTTTATAAAAATTTAATTTGTGTATTCAAAGTCTCATCCAATGGATTATTTCTCATCTCAATCTCTTCATTTTTAATTTTATCTAAAATCAATTGCATCTTCTCCTGTTTTTTTCTCTTCAACTGTGCATTATATTGAATGAAATGAAATGAAACAGTCTGTGTATTAGTGCTTTTGTTCATATTCAATTGAAAAAACTCTCATCTTTTTTTTACAAGTATCAACAGTTTTGTTTTTCCATAGAATTGTCTCATTTAATCTCCATCAAAATGTACTCTTTTTCCCTTTAATAGTCAACTTGACAGGATTATGGTCTGAAAAGGTCTTAGGTAATATTTCAACTTTAGTAACATCCATCATCAGAGTTTTAGAAACCAAAAACTTATCTGTATTGTTGAAGGCTTTCACGGCCGGCATACGATGGCTGGTGTGGGTATTCCGGGCTGTGTGGCCGTGTTCTTGAAGTTTTGTTTCCTAACGTTTCGCCAGCATCTGTGACCGGCATCTGCAGAGTGCAGGAGCACAGACAGGAGCAGTTCTCTCTGTGCCCAGGATGATGTGACCCTTTTGTGGGTATTTATAGAGATCTGAGGGGGGAAGGGGGGGATTGGGGGTGTGTGTGGGGGGGGTTGAGTTACTGAGAAGGATTTAAATCTCTCAGAAAAATATGTGTATTCCTTAGAATTTCCATTTAAAAGTCTCCAAACATCTTGTAAATCCCACATGTCTTTCAAATCAAAGAATGTTTGGGGTAGTTTTCCTTGTTTAAATCTCAGCCCCTTTGGGGACTGTTTGTCTTCCACTGGAGAAATCACCCCATTCCAATCACCCATAAGGCACCAATTCTCGTACTGTAAGTCCATCAATTTGTCCATTAAATTTTTATAAAATATCCCTTTATCAACATTTGGGGCATACAGTCCAACAACTAGTGTTTTAACCCCTTGTATACTAATTTCAACTGCCACATATCTTCCTCTATCATCAGTCAAGACCAATTGTGGATTCAATTTTGATTGTATGTACAAAACAACTCCTTTAGTCTTTTTTGGTCCAGCCGATATGAATTCTTCCCCAATTTGTTTCCGAACCAAGTACTTAATGTCTTTTTTTACAAATATGTGTCTCTTGCAAACAGATTATATCCAAATTCAGTTTCTTTAAAAAGTTAAAAATTTTCTTTCTTTTTTGAGGAGCATTTGCTCCATTTATATTCCAGGTTAAGTATTGGTAATCCATAACCATATTTGTATTAGAGTCTTTTATAATCCACTCCAGAAGCCCCAAGTTTTGTTAAATCCACACTGGTTTCGATATCTTCTGTAGTCTTTTCTTTTTCCTTGTCTTCTATTTCTTTATGGGTATTGCAAAAATCTGCCTTATATTTTTCCAAAAAGGCTTCTGCCTTTAAAGTAGAATTTATTCTAAATCTTTGCTCTTTATACATAAAAGATACTCCTTCTAGTCTCTCCCATCTTAAAAAATACCATGTTGCTTTAATTTATCTATAAAAAAGGAGTAATCCTTTCTTTTTCTCAAGATTCTTAAAGGTATTTCTTTTAAAATAATCACCTTTTTGCCTGCGATACTCAGTCCATCATTATAGTGTTTTTTCAAGATTTGTTCTCTTGTGACCTTCCCTACAAAATGAATTAGTATGTCTCTTGGGACCTTTTTTTCTCTAGCATAACGTGAATTGACTCTAAAAACTTTGTCTATTTCAGAATCTAGATCTTGTTCCTCCATCTCCAAAAATTGTGCTAATGCGGTAATAATGGATTTTCTTACATCTTCCCTGGGGTTTTCCATTACTGACCTCAGTCTCAATATAAATTCTTTCCCCTCCTTTCTGCTAATGTAATAGCATCCACATTTCGATCAATATCTTTAGTGACTGCTTCTGACTTAATTTCTAACAACTGTACCTGTCCTTGAGTATTCCTGAGATCAGTTGACAAATTATCAACCACATCCTTCACTTTCTGAACCTCATTTCTAAATTCTTAAGTCAATTCCTTCTTTAAATTGTCTATTTTTTCATTCATTTTTATGTCTCTTTGGTCCATCTGGTGGCTTAAGGCACCCATTGCATCTAGTACTTTTTTCATATCTCCACCCCCCTCAGCTGGTTCTATAGAAGTTATTGTTGATTCTCTTTCCTTTTCCTTATTCTTCTTCCCTCTTGAAGCCATTGTAGACAGTGCGAAGTTCAATATCTTCAAAGAACAACAGTTATAATCCAGTAGCAACAGCTTTCTTCCAAATTTTCTAACAACACAGCAGTTATAATCCCAGCTATAGAAAGCTGTCTCTTATTGTTCCCAAACATAGATAATAAAATATATAAACAATTCTCAGTTCTCAAGCTTTTAAGTTCAACATGAAAAAAAGGAAAACTCAGCTATAGAAATCCAACAGCAGATTCATAGTCCAATATAAGTTTATAAGCCAGAAAAAGCAAAAAAAAAAAAATTATAATCCCATAAAAAAGACAAACCATTAACAATTTATGAAATCCTCTGTTTAAAATCCAGAAAAAATTTCCATATCATAGCAAAGTCCATTTGTCAATTTCCACCCATTCCATTACATGACAGAGAATAAAAAAGTAACTCACCAGCATCTGGAAGTGTAGTCCAGAGATAGATCTTAGATATTAATAAAACAAAAAAAAGGAGGAAAAAAAAGTAATCCAAAGAGGAGGAGAGTGTGTGGGGGGGGGGAACCCTTCATCTTCTAAAGTGATCTAAGACGACGGACTGCAGCGCTAATGTCTCCCATTCATGAGGCTCTCTGTATTTGTAAAGCACGAAGTTTCCCAGCTGCCTTCACTATTCTATTCACTGGCTTTCCCGTGGTGGAAGCCAGGAAAAGCAAGAGGAACAGCGTCTGTGGCTCTTGTGGTTGATCTTCCGAACTCCCCCTATCCAGGGGAGTATTTTGGTGGTCTTCTCTCCTCTAGACCCACCGCTAATCAAATGCAGCTCGGGTGTCCCCGGAGCTCTGAGAAATGTGAGCGCATTGCCCTGTCCGGGCGGAAGTCATCTCCTTCAGTTTCTTATTGCGCCCGTTGAAGTTTTTGTGTAGTCTCCTCTGACGTTTGGATCTCCTGCAATTCCTCTTTGAATTTTTCAAAAAATCATCTCACAATTTGAACAGAATTCAGTCAGAACCTCATTTGTTTAAAGGAAAATTCGCACCTTCCACTTTGTCTCATTCTAATGGGATCTCTTTCTGCTTTAAAAGTAAAAAAAACCTCCTCTTTTCTCTTATGTAAAATTCTAATAGGAATTTCTTTAAGAACAATTATATCTGTATTATCAGTCTTCAATCTTGTATTGAAATGCTGCTGCAAAACTTGTTCTTTTGCCTTAATCCTGACAAAGTGCACCAAAAGATCTCTTGGCACATTTCTGGTTCTCCCAAATCTGGAATTTATTCTATATACTTCATCAGTTTCTGCCTCAGTGTCCTCTTCTTCCATCCTTTCTTGAAAAGCTGTCAATTTGGTATCAAGTGACTTAGTTTAGAATCAAGTCATTCTGCCAGGTTATTACCCGATTCTCGAAACATTTTCTGAAGCAAATCCGGGGTAATTCCTTTCTCTGCAGGTTGCTCTAATGATCTTCTCCTCCCCTCTATTTTTGCCACTTTTTTTGTTCTCATTATAATATTGTAATCCAAAAAGGAAAGTATCTCAAAATAGAAAAGGCAAACTTCCCCCCACCTTTTGTGTGTGTGTGTGTGTGTGTGTTGGTTTGTGTTCCTTGACTTTAATGCTTTTGTCTCTAATGACACTTTGTACTTCTAATCAACATCACAATCCACATCTCCATAGCTACATCTCCATAGCTATAGTCAGCATCACAGTCTGGGTCATATTACCACTATCTTTTCTTTTGCAAAATCTGCCAATTTGCTGCACTCTCATAGTAAACAGAAAACATTCCCATGAAGGTCTGGTTCGTTTCTCAAATTTAATTCCAATTTATTCAAAAGCACTTTCACCAACAAATAATATTTTAAAATAACTTTCTCTGTTATCTCTTTTAAACTTTCTTAGATCAGCTCCTTGTTAAGTTTTTCCCAAAACTCTTTCAGTCCCTAAAACCCTTTTCTTTCTTTATTCCTTTGAAATCCTCCCCCCAAATGATTTATAACTCACCAAGTGGTGTTATCCTGCCGCTTAGAAAATCTCTCTGTAACTAAACATTAATTACATCCAAAAGTGATTAAGAAATGAGGTGGCTGAATTTTGTGTCCATACAATGGACTGTGAGCTTAGATGGAAATCCCTTGACTCCCAGCCATCAACTCATGAGCCAATGGCAAAACCCTCAGTTCCTGCAGTCTACTCATGAGGAGTGGCTGTCCAGAGTGCAAATGGGGGAATCTCACAATTTCTCCCTTGTCCAGAAAGACTTGCGCTGGCCGATCTCCGCTGTTCTGGCCACCAATCTCCACCGTATTGTCATCCCTGCTCCTTCAGGGATGTCTATTTCACCATAATCCTCACTGGAAGCTCTCTTTAAGCACTCTATTCTGGAAGTGATGTTTTGTCTCTTGTCCCACCTCCAGATTCTGCATACAGGCAATGTCGGGTACATTGATGTCCATAGGGGACAGGGTCTGAAATGAAGGGTTCTATGTCACCAAATTTATAACTCCCATTGATTCTGCCAGTTTCTTATGGGACTGCCCCCTTCTATCTTATGGGACTGCCCACTAAACTATTCTCCTGCCCTTGGATTCTCTGCCAGTTGTGAACGACACCAGAACCAGAACATGGGTTTCCACAGCCATTTTATGCTATCAATGTTGTTAGTCTCTGAGAAGCTAAAACACTTAGCTGGCTCTGCTGTAAAGCTGCCTTTCTGGAAAAAGATGGCACTCTTCAACTTAAATAATGAGATAATTTATCTTTTTGAGTTTCAACTGTTAATGGGTAGGAAATTCCCTTGAAATTCAATTAAAGACCTCTCCCTGGAATTTTATCTTGGCCTTCCTCCAGTGGTAATGCCATTGATCAACCACCAGGGAAAAGAAGAGAATGAAAAAACCTCTTTTACCGCAAGGAACCTGCAGTGCTATTTTCTTTGCCTGGGCAAAGAACAGATCTAACATACTATCCTTCTGCTAGTTTTTTCCTTTCAAGGGACTGATTTTCCTCTCAAGCTGTTACTCAGAGGTGACAATACCCACAGTGAGAAACACTGACCTTTCCGAAAGAGTGGATGAGGTTTTTTGGACGCTAGAACTGAATTTCATCAAATTTCCAGTTTCCTGGAGAGCAAATATGTCCTAGCACCATCTTTTCCCACTTTGCTCTTGCTCTTCACAATTACTTTGGAAAACATATTCTTTAAAAAATCTGCTGTCAATTCACCACTGGAAGAGCACTGCGTAAACAAAACTTTAGAGATAAAAAGACAAATATGGAGGGTAATTTAAGTGGGTAGGCAGTTGTCTTTGACTATAAAAAATGATAGCTGACTGAGACCTGGATTCAGAGAGGAGATTTTGAAACCATGTCGTTAGATGCAGCTCTGCCTGGTGACAATCATATACAATTGCTATGAGGTGAGTTGAACTTGTAGATGACAAACTCTATCATATGTGCTCTGTGTGTTTGTGTGTGTATCTACAGATCCAGGAGGACTGTGTCATTTGAAATTATGGGGATTTGCTTCTTTTCTGCCACTAAATGAGAAAAAAGAACCTTTGATAGAAATCAGGGGAATGACTTTTAAATTGTCCATCTGCACAAAGGAGACTACTTGAGGCTAATTGAAAAAGAAAAGAAGGGATAGAAAAAGGAAGTCAAGAATGTAAATTTTAATGAAAGGGAAGGCAAAAAATGGAATGAGAATGGAACTGCAGCTGTAATGAACGGTATTGTCTCCTGGGTCTTCCAATGCCTGTCTTTCTGATAAGGCTGGACTCCTTGCTAGAATTGCTTTTCTCTTTATCTTTCATTCCAAGACTGTTTTTCTTTTCGTGGGATGTAGTCTCGAATAAACTTCCACTCTCAATCTCCATCTTTTGTGGGAAATCAGCCCAGGGAGGAGCCCAAGAATGTGCTTTATAACCTCCCTTTTGGAAATCTAGTATTGCGCAAACAAGTGTTCTGGACAGTTCGAGAACGGACTTGCCCTATTTTCTATTCTGAATACTGTGGAAACATAATTTCCTTCAATCTGTTCCACCTTCTCAAAGAATTAGCTGGTACCATGAAATGAAATGATGATCATCATTTAACTAACAGTAATCCCCAAGTATTATTATAAGAAAAAAAATGAATACATTGTTTGTAACATAGCCCAGCGAATGAAAGCTAAGGCTGATGCCTTAAGAGAGGGGCCTCAGGTTCAGTAACAACACTGTGCCCTGCAACAAACTGGACTTGGTTATGATTTACCCTGCATGCCACCCCTTTTCTTTGCTCTTTCAGACCCAAAGAGGAAAGGATGGTGTCCTGGAGACCAGCATCAGTCCCACTTTGTGTTGTGCATTATCTGAGTGTTACTGCAATTGCTTTTCATGAGCTGACTCAGGACGTTTTGGTTCCATTTCAGTAACTGGCAGACAAGGGGTTCTCCTGACCAGTAGGGGCAGGAATGGACCTACAGCCTCCAGCTTGCTGCTTTCATTATGTTTGGAAACAGATTTCTCCAGCTTCAATCTGGGATTGAATCTGGACACCTAGCTAAAACAGAATGTAGCTTATTTAGTTTTGGCTTAGCATTTTATGCAATCACTGTAGTTTGCAAACAAATTTGTTCCTCAGTGCAGTGTGTGAATCCACCTATGTGGGAATCCAGCCAATGTATTCCAGAAGTTATGAGTAAATCAAATTCTGTCTTAGCATGATGTGCAAAGCAGTTTTCATACAGATGTGATTTTCCTTTTTCTGTGTAACTTTGGCAATATAAACATTTAAGGTGAAAGCATTGGATCTCTCCCTAATATACTTAGTAATCTTATTATTTTTTCTTTCCTGCAGGAGGGAATGGGAGAGAACATGATAGGAGCTTCCAATGAATCACTGGTGACCGAGTTCATTTTAACTGGACTATCGGAATATCCCAGAGCTCAGATTATTCTGTTTTGCTTCGTCTTGGTGGTGTATCTCATTAGCTTTCTTGGCAATGGACTCATTGTCATATTGAGCATTGCGAACCCACGGCTTCATACCCCCATGTATTTCTTCATTTGTGTCCTTTCCACTATAGACTTTATTATTACCAACAATGCACTTCCTGAGATCTTGATCAACTGCTTCATCTACAAGCCCACAATTTCTTTCTCCAGATGTTTTGCCCAAATGTACCTTGGTTTATTTCTGGTTGCAACAGAGTGCATTGTCTTGGCTATCATGGCATATGATCGCTTGACAGCTATTTGCCAACCTTTATACTACACACAGATCATGAGTTGGAGATTATGCATTTATCTGGTAGCCACATCAGCGGCCCTTGCCTTGCTGACGACCCTGTTCAATGTGCTCTTGCAACCTACTGACTTCTGTGGCCATCGCATCATCAACCATTTTGCATGTGAGCTGCAATCTTTACTCAAACTGGCTTGCTCCAACCCAGCCGGTGAGCTCTTCGTGCATGTTTCCAGCCTCTTTGTGATAGTCTCTCCCTTTGGCTTCATAGTTGTGACATATGGTCGCATAGGCCTGGCTATACTGCGTATTAGCTCTACTCTGGGGCGTAGAAAAGCCTTCTCCACCTGTAGTTCTCACCTTGCTGTGGTCAGTGTCTTTTATGGAACACTCATGATCACGTACTTGAGACCTGGAGGGCAATCCATTTCTGAACAGGACAAGCTCATCTCCTTAACATATGGGGCTCTGACCCCCATGCTCAATCCTCTGATCTACAGTCTGAGGAACAAGGATGTCAAGGGGGCTTTTTGGAAGCTCTTTGAAAGAAAAATGTTAATGTAACATACAGATGTGCTCACCTTGTACCATGTACGTTCTTATTGGTGACAATCACTGGTAAGCTTTTAAAAAAGAATTTAATAGGAAGCATTACTATTCCTATTAAACCCAAGAGGGAATAAGCAGTGCTGAATTTTAAGGAAGAATGTGTCAGGACTTCAACAAGCAGAACTCCCAGCACCACTGAAAGAGTTTGAATTGCACTGCAAATCATTCCTTTCTTTCTTTCTTTCTTTCTTTCTTTCTTTCTTTCTTTCTTTCTTTCTTTCTTTCTTTCTTTCTTTCTTTCTTTCTTCCTTCCTTCCTTCCTTCCTTCCTTCCTTCCTTCCTTCCTTTCTCTTTCTTTCTTTCTTTCTTTCTTTCTTTCTTTCTTTCTTTCTTTCTTTCTTTCTTTCTTTCTTTCTTCCTTTCTTCCTTTCTTCCTTTCTTCCTTCCTTCCTTCCTTCCTTCTTTCTCTCTCTCTCTCTCTCTCTCTCTCTCTCTCTCTCTCTCCCTTCCTTCGTTCCTTCTTCTTTCTGCGGAAAACATTGAAGGGAATGCAGACCCTCAAATGGGACTCCTTTCATAATTACAGGGTAGCTTCAGCTCCTGCTGCAGTTAACAGAACACATCAAGCCAACTGCCTGGGTTCACATAATATGCAAAGGACAAACCCAAATTAACAAAACACAATAGCCCGGTTCACGTCACATACTAGGCCACAGAAAAAACCCTAGTATGGCTTGTAGTAATGTCCTGGTCAAAGTAACATTCTAAGGCAATGGTTGGGTTTTCCAAAACATGCTGAAGCATGAGGTATATTAACCTAATTCAGCTTAGTACAAGATGTTGTGTGAAGCAGCCACACTCTCTTTGCTTCTTTGCCAAACTCTACATTCACCCTGTGAGAATTATATCCAGATTTGCAAATGGGCCCGCTGGAATGTTGGATACTTTAGAGAAGACAGAGAAGCAGGTTTCCAACTGATTAAGATTACAGATTAATTCATGTTATTTATTTGGATGATAAAATTGATGGAGTTTGTAGAAATCGCAAAGCTGACCAGTTTGGTCAGGGAAAAAACAATAAAAAAAGAACTTTTTTGAAAGACTGGAAACCTTATATGTAGTTTTTGTTGAAAGAAGAAAAGAACGAATTGTGATTTATGAATTTGGGGACCAGAAAGAGGTAAAGGGGAAGGGGAAGGGAATTACAAAGTAAGAAAAAAAGAGGGAGGGGAAAGAATAAGATGGTAACTACTCAATAGAAAGAAGGACAGAAGTCATAATTCTATATTTTCCTCCCCCTCCTTCTCCTCCTCCTTCCCTTTTACTCTTTATATTTTTATTGTATTTAAAAATTGTAATAATAAATAAATAAATAAATAAATAAATAAATTTCAGTGGGCCTTGCCAAAAATGGATCTGCATGATTTCTAGAATTGTAGTCTTTTTAAACAGAATTGTCTTCTTTTTATCAGATTCTAATGTGATCCATAGAATTTGGTATGGCATTGACTTGCAAAAGGAAAGGAAGAGAAAATGGAAATCTTGATTCATGTTGAACTTTAATTCTTTGTCCTGTGCCTACAACATTGCTACCTGTGCTGCAGGATAAAGAGTGGCAACTTTACTATAGTTCAGGAAGGTGAGAAACAGCAAGTAAGCCTGGAGAGTAAAGGGATTCCCCATGTGGCATCATTCAGGGATTCCCTGAGACATTTGTAATTTTTATCCCATTCAAGTGAATGAGGATTTCTCCTTTTTCTTCTTCATCATTATCCTGGCTCCCCTCATCAACTGAAGAAACACGTTGATCAAGATTCTGGGTTTGGCAGAAGCCACTGAGGTCTAGGGTATTGGCCACAATGGTCTTCGTGCAGCACACGCATGTACAAAGTGAAGCCTCTTACCACAGCAATGCCATCCCCACCCTTCTCAGCGAGATCTTCTTCTTTCTTTACTCCGAAAAATAACCCCCTACCTGGTTTTCTAGAACTGGGGAAGGAAATGAGCACATCTTAAAATCATGGTGACGAGCTTCCTCGGAAACATCACATATCACAGAATTCCTCTACTCTTCTTAATCCTTTGAAATGCCCTCCCTAATTTAGCCAAAGGCAAATTGTTTTGATTGCCCAAAAGAATGCTAGATGCTTTTGAATATAGGACAGATCATCAAAATAGTTTTACATGGGTGGGCAAGCCATTCTTTGTTTGTCAGCTCCTGGGGGTCTCCTTCAACCCGGATTACCAAGTTTGATGGAGTTGTTTGGAAGTTAGAAACACATCAGATACTCGTGGAAGTCCTCAAATAGGCTGAGCACGCTTAGCAAAACCAAAGTGCCTCCAAACTCCTCCCAAAATCCAGGAAAAAACCCTGAAAAATCCTCATCCCGCCCATGTACATAATGCAGCACTGCCCACGTCCCATTCTTGTGCCACTCACTGGAGGCTGAGCCTGCCACCAGCTGCACCATGCAGATGCCACAAATCATGTCATTTGCAGTGACCAGTGTCTATTAAGTGGAGACATTGCTACAGCAGTGAAGTGATGCATTTCTTTCTTATACCAGCAGACCATTACATCTGCAATTATTCCTGGCAGTTTGTTAAGATAATAGCTGTTGACAATAAGATTCAATAGATCTATCTAGAAACATAGGCACCATGTTTCCTGTCCCTACTGTACCATTCTGATTTTGCGGAACCGGCTGGAGTGTTGTTGAGAGACCTCCAGGCGAAGGGAAGAGCCATCGAGAGTTTATTAACTCCTCATCTTAAGAATGCTGACCGAGTCTTTTTCATCTGGGCCCATTTAAGAAATCTTAATTTGTGATGTGGAATGTGATGCTTTGTTCTTATCTGTAAGCCATTTTCTTACGTTCCCTTATTCTAATGTTGTCCATCTTGTAAAGGTGCCCCAGTCCCAACCCTATGCTACATTAGCCAGGCTTTCAGGCTTCTGAGGTTTAGACATTTTAATTTGGTGGCAGCAATTTTCTACCATTCAGAAACCAGTGCTTAGAAACTTGATTAAAAACCATGTCCAGGGGTGTAACGGTTGGAGGCCTCAAACATTTTTTGAAAAAGAAACGTAGGTGGATTCTCTACTCTTCTTCACCATGTTTTTTCATCCCTTTCTCGGAGAAGACATTTTGAAGTTGGATCCAGGCTCAGTTTTATTTGGAACAACTCCACTGAAATAAGTATGATGCATTCATCAGGACCAGTACAGCATCCAGTGCCCTTAGCAGGTCTACGTAGCATGACTGGGGCTGGATGCACCAAACAGTGTTCCTCTTTTAAGGACCAAGCCAGTGAGCTTGGTCCATGGCTCCTTTTTTCCCATCGACCTTTCTCAAAGAAAGTTCTACAAAAAAGGTTCTTATGTCAACGTGGTTAATATTCTCAGCCACTCATTTATAAAAGCTGATCTCGCTCACCAGTAAGTCATCCCATGCTCTGCAGCAGCTTTCTTGAAGCAGCTGGAATCATCAGTAATGTCATCATCCAGTAAATGTATGAAAGGCACTAAAACAACTGAATTGAAAACAATCCAGGTCCAACTTTAGAGGCTGACTGAACTTCACAGAACTTCTGCTTACCAAAAGCCATGGCAGGAAGAAGAATGCACTCACTAAGAGAACATAGTATAACAATCAGGAGTTTAGAAAGGCTTTGGTTTCCAAAATGTTCTGTTCCAAAACTTTGTACTAGGAAGCAATGATACTAGTAGTAGCAGGTCTAGTTGTTCCAACTGAACCACCATCAAAACGATGCTATTAAGCATTCTTGACCTCTGGGGATTCAAAATGCAATGATTCCTATCAAGGAGAACCTAGTATTTATATAGTAGATTAATGAGATGTATACATCTATTAATTTATTAGACTTACACTGCACATTTGCTCCAGTTACTGGAGATGGCCATCTAAACAAACCCTAACCTTAACCCTAATTGTATCTAAACATTCCTACATGTCTAAGATTTCCCCTCTCATCTTTAAACTTTCTACTGCCTATTTAGGATAAAATTCTTGGTCTTTGGGGCATTTGATATTATCGCACCATCAAACAGTTAACACAGATACACTTAAGAATACCATCCCTGCTGCATTCAGATTAATTTTATATGTCTCCTTCCTTCAGTTCCATGTAATAAAGTCAACAGAAACACATTCTTACATACAAACCTTTCGGCTTATTTCAGCAAATGTACACCCTCTCAACAGACTACATCCTACTGACTATCTTTCTATCAGCTAAAATTTCTCCCTCTGATTTCTCATCTTTAGCAAATATTCTACCAAGGTACATGAATTTGTTCTAGTTTTTCACCGTATATGGATCACTTGCATTATTTCTGTACACCTCCTGCCCCTGAAGCCATAGGCTGCCTCTCTGATTTACCAATCCCTGCGAAGAGCTACCGGTGCTCCTGAATTTCTGTGGCGTGGTCTTGGAGGTCTTTGGGAACAAAACGGGGCTGCATGGGGCTATGGGCACACACCTGCCTTTTGGAATTTAAGAGATATCTAGTTCCAGCCCAGATTAAAAACAGAATCATCCTTATGCTGGATCCCTGAAATACATTAATCTGCTGATGTTGCCCTCTTGTTTGGACACTCTGTTATTTGCCAGCTAAATGGATGGGAGTAAGACGGCCATCAAAGTCCAAATTCAGGCATCAGTTTTTCTTATTCTGTAGAGCAAAAGCCAAGTCTTCATATAATTGGAGGTTAACCTAGAAATGGATCACTGCCTTGTCGTGGCGAAGGGGCTTGCGTAACTCATTGAAGCCATGAGCTATACCGTGCAGGGCCACCCAAGACGGACAGGTCATGACAGAGAGTTCTGACAAAATGTGGTCCACTGGAGAAGGAAATGGCAACCCACTCCAGTATCCTTGCCAAGAAAACCCCATGGACAATGTTAAAAGGCTAAAAGATATGACGCCGGAAGATGAGCCCCTCAGGTCGGAAGGTGTCCAATATGCTACTGGGGAAGAGCGGAGGGCAATTCCAAGTAGCTCCAGAAAGAGTGAAGTGGCTGGGCCAAAGCCGAAAGGACGTTCAGCTGTGGATGTATCTGGAAGCGAAAAGAAGGTCCGATGCTGTAAAGAACAATATTGTATAGGTACCTGGAATGTAAGATCTATGAACCAAGGCAAGCTGGATGTGGTCAAACATGAGATGACAAGATTGAACATCGACATCTTGGGAATCAGTGAACTGAAATGGACGGGAATGGGTGAATTTAATTCGGGTTACCATTATATCTACTACTGTGGGCAAGAAACCCTTAGAAGAAATGGAGTTGCACTCATAGTCAATAAGAGAGTGGGAAAGGCAGTAATGGGGTACAACCTCAAAAACGACAGAATGATCTCAGTGCGTATCCAAGGCAAACCATTCAATATCACAGTCATCCAAGTCTATGCCCCAACCACTGATGCCGAAGAAGCTGAAGTTGACCGCTTCTATGAAGACCTACAACACCTTCTAGAACTAGCACCAAAAAGATGTCCTTTTCATCATAGGGGATTGGAATGCTAAAGTAGGAAGTCAAGGAGTAATCGGAATAACAGGCAAGTTTGGCCTTGGAGTACAAAATGAAGCAGGGCAAAGGCTAATAGAGTTCTGTCAAGAGAACAAGCTAGTCATAGCAAACACTCTTTTCCAACAACACAAGAGACGACTCTACACATGGACATCACCAGATGGTCAATACCGAAACCAGATCGATTATATACTTTGCAGCCAAAGATGGAGAAGCTCTATACAGACAGCAAAAACAAGACCAGGAGCTGACTGTGGCTCAGATCATGAGCTTCTTACTGCAAAATTTAGGCTTAAATTGAAGAATGTAGGGAAAACCACTAGACCACTCAGGTATGACTTAGATCATATTCCTTGTGAGTACACAGTGAAGGTGATGAATAGATTTAGAGGATTAGATTTGGTAGACAGAGTACCTGAAGAACTATGGACGGAGGTCCGTAACATTGTACAGGAGGCAGCAACTAAAACCATCCCAAAGAAAAAGAAATGCAAGAAAGCAAAATGGCTGTCTGATGAGGCTTTACAAATAGCTGTGGAAAGAAGGAATGCGAAAAGCAAGGGTGAAAGGGAAAGATATAAGCAACTGAATGCAGATTTCCAGAGAATAGCAAGGAGAGATAAGAAGGCCTTCTTAAATGAACAATGCAAAGAAATTGAGGAAAACAATAGAATGGGGAAGACTAGAGATCTCTACAAGAAAATTGGAGATATGAAAGGAACGTTTAGTGCAAAGATGGGCATGATAAAGGACAAAAAAGGCAGGGACCTAACAGAAGCAGAAGAGATTAAGAAGAGGTGGCAAGAATACACAGAAGAACTATACAAGAAAGATCTTAATGTCCCTGATGTCCACGCTGGTGTGATCACTGACCTTGAGCCAGACATCCTAGAGAGTGAAGTCAAGTGGGCCTTAGGAAGCATTGCTAACAACAAAGCTAGTGGAGATGACAGTATTCCAGCTGAGTTATTTAAAATACTAAAGATGATGGTGTTAAAGTGCTGCACTCAATATGCCAGCAAGTTTGGAAAACGCAACAGTGGCCACGGGATTGGAAAAGGTCAGTTTATGTTCCAATTCCAAAGAAGGGCAACGCCAAAGAATGCTCAAACTATCGCACAATTGCACTCATTTCACATGCTAGCAAGGTTATGCTCAAAATCCTACAAGCTAGGCTTCAGCAATACATGAACCGAGAACTACCGGATGTACAAGCTGGGTTTCGAAGAGGCAGAGGAACTAGAGATCAAATCGCCAACATTCGCTGGATCATGGAGAAAGCACGAGAGTTCCAGAAAAATATCTACTTCTGCTTCATTGACTATGCAAAAGCCTTTGATTGTGTGGATCACAACAAACTGTGGCAAATTCTTAAAGAGATGGGAGTACCAGACCACCTTACCTGTCTCCTGAGAAATCTGTATGCGGGACAAGAAGCAACAGTTAGAACCGGTCATGGAACAACCAATTGGTTCAAAATAGGGAAAGGTGTACAACAAGGCTGTATACTGTCACCCTGCTTATTTAACCTATATGCAGAGTACATCATGAGAAATGCCAGGCTGGAAGAATCACAAGCCGGAATTAAGGTTGCAGGGAGAATCTTCAACAACCTCAGATATGCGGACGATACCACCCTAATGGCAGAAAGTGAAGAAGAACTAAAGAGCCTCTTGATGAGGGTGAAAGAGGAGAGTGCAAAAGCTGGCTTGAAACTCAACATTAAAAAAACTAAGATCATGGCATCTGGACCCATCAATTCCTGGCAAATAGAAGGGGTAGAAATGGAAGCAGTAACAGACTTCATTTATTTGGGCTCCAAGATCACCACAGACGGAGACTGCAGCCATGAAATTAAAAGACGCTTGCTCCTTGGGAGGAAAGCTATGGCAAGCCTAGATAGCATATTAAAAAGCAGAGACGTCACCTTGCCGACAAAGATCCGCATAGTCAAAGCTATGGTTTTTCCAGTAGTAATGTATGGCTGTGAGAGCTGGACCATAAAAAAGGCCGAGCGCCGAAGAATTGATGCCTTTGAACTGTGGTGCTGGAGAAGACTCTTGAGAGTCCCCTGGACTGCTAGGAGGTCAAACCAGTCAATCTTAAAGGAAATCAACCCTGATTGCTCATTGGAAGGATCGATAATGAAGCTCAAGCTCAGATATTTTGGTCACCTAATGTGAAGAGAGATCTCTTTGGAGAAGACCCTGATGCTGGGAAAGATTGAAGGCAAAAGGAGAAGAGGACGGCAGAGGATGAGATGGTTAGATAGCATCACTGAAGCAATGAGCATGAAACTGAGCAAACTCAGGGAGGCAGTGAAGGACAGGAAGGCCTGGCGCAATGGGGTCACGAAGAGTCGGACACGACTTAACGACTAAACAACAACAACAACAACCTAGAAATTGTCTGGCCAAGCATTTTTTGAAGATGTTTCAAACCAAAAAACACTTTCCTTCTTTTCTATCCAGAAATCTTTATAAAAGCATCATTTGTATGCAAAGAAACCCATTCTTCCCAACACATGGCATACAAGCATAGAATCCGATTATTAAATGTTGATTATACAAGGAATAGTATCATTTTCATCACAGGAAGATGAAGAGAAATGCAGGATCATGAATCTCAGAGCTTGCAACCACGAGTCCATTTTGACAGATCTTTTCCTCTGCAGTTATTTCTCCAGGCAACCCTAAAAGTAAGAATAAGAATGTTGCATATCTTCAGATGTTTCTTGTAGGTCTACTTCACGATATTCAGGAATTTCTCAGGTGAGCTAGTGACAATGATCATTCATCTTTCCTGTTCATTGACTGATAAAGTTCCTGTGCTAGTTTTCCAATGAATTCCAGATTAAAACCAAAGTAAAATTATTGTTTTAGCTAACAAACCCCTGACTTTTTATTTCTCACAATGAAGCCCACATGCAACTGAGGCCCAATAGATACTTTGGACTCCCATATAACCTTGCCAGAGTCCATGCTGGCCAGGGAAAGGAGTTAAACTGCGAAGAATTTGGTGAGCACCAAAGGGTGCACGAAATCCTACTCAAAATGCATCAGAAGGGCACACAGCAAAGAAACTTTTAAATAATTCTGAGTGTTGACCACATAAGATCTGTATCGTTTCCTTTTGGACGTTCATTGCCAGCTTAAGGGTTTCCCACCTAATGATCTGCTGCTGCAGCCCCCTTTCCTTTTCATCCCAGGATTGGAGGCTTGAGAGTTCTCTCTCCCGGCTTCTCTCACCACCGTGTTCTTTCCCTACCAGATCTCTGATCCTGTGGAGCTCATCATCATCACAACTGAAAGGCAGGGAATTCTCCAGCTACAGTCAGCATCAGCCCCCACCCTCCATAGGGTGTGTGTCAGTCTACTTTTAAACCTGGGTTTAAAGGACTGTTAAACCCTATTCTAAAGCAACCAGAATGCAGGTGTAGCAATAAAAAGATAACTTGCCATATTCAGAAAGCGTATCTTACCACCAATGTTAAAGTTGTACAACAGTCTAAAGAAACTTAATTAACTCAGATGACCACAACAATAAGTTCAGTTGCTACTGAATGTTACAAGTTGAAAGACATTAAGGAGAGATTGACTCACCAGGCACCCATCTTATTGGGATCACGCACAATTCTCTTAGCACAGACAATATCATCTGTGATGTCATCATCGGTGAAAGCTGCCAAAAGAGGCAAATTAGAATATGTCCAAGCCCACATGTTTCAAATATATTTCCAAAGATTTGCATAATATTATTTCAAACAGATTCCTACCCAATAGGAGTTTTAGTCCTAGGACTTCATTAGTTTGTACGCAATACATTCACATCTTTAACAGCATAACCTACTTCTTGTACAGCAGGTCCACACCATGAAATGACTTTTCTCTTGCTCTAACCATGCAGAGTGACAGGTCTGAAAAATGCAGAGCACTGGGAATTTGTTTCCCATTTGGAGCTGAGTGTGCTGGATATGCATGACTTCCCCACAGTCTTGTCACAATCTTGGGAAGGAGAGAGAGGCAGAACTGTCTCTCACCTGAGTCCAAGAACCAGATTTCTCTGACAAAGGGCAGAAACTACTGGATCAGGTTCCTTAGCTAGGTGGATTTCCGGTATTGGAATTGGTCCCCATAACTTGTGCCTCTGGCAAGATATTGACTAATTTCAGAGACGATAGGATCAGGTGGGTCTGCCAAGCAAGCTACCCCTTAGACTGCAGGTGCTACAGATAGGTATGGGAGATTGTGAGGCTGTTGATGTGGGTGGGAGAGGGAGACTTCTCCAAATGTGGCCCTGCCTGCTGCTCATTAGAACAGACACAGTACGGTGGTGGGTGATCTGCGGGCACAACGTGAGATATTTCTATGTAGAGGAAGTTAGAGGTGTTGTGACAAGTGGGAAATGGGGCACTAAATGAGGGAACAGATTGAGGAATAATAAGAGGCCAGCGGAAAACATGGTGGCTAGATACTGACACTGATGAGACAAGCAGGAACTCAGAAGACCTCAAAGAAACAATTCTGACAGACAGTGCTGGTGAATTGATGTCCAAGTCATGAAGAGTTGGGTGCAACTGAACGTCCCTTCGAAAGTATCACCTGACTTATTTGGGGCATTTCACTTTTTTCTTTTCTTTTCTAATGAAATAGATGTCAGTCCTTGGAAGTAGGTCAGGTCAGGAAACAGACACTTCAAGGATTACAGGAACGCTACTTCACTGTCGTAGAACATAATAACAACAAAAGAACTTGGAAAGTTTGTCAAAGCTTCTCTCTCCCACCTTTTATACCAAACAGAATCAAGGTGGGCTTACAGTATTTTCAGTCTCTTTCTGATGCTCCTCCTTTCCCAGGACTGAGTTGTCATGACTTTCTCATCAATTTTATCTTAACAGTTCTCCTAAGAACTGTTGATTCCTTTATCTACACTACGTGGCTTACCGCTGCAGGGCTTATTGCAGCCATTAGATGTACGACCCTTGTAATTGTTGCACCACCAGCGGCTGTTTATCTGGAAAATCCCGTAGTCGCGACTGCCATCCAGGTTTGGTGGCCCCACAGCTTGGGTGTTGTACCTGCTTTCATGGTAAGCCATACAGACCCCTGGAAGAAAGCAAAGAGGGAAAGGACTGGAAAAGGCCTCTGCTGTAAATCAAAGTGCTACCCTGAGTTTTTTAATACCAACATTTGGAACAGAACATTTAACCATCTTCTCATTCTTTCCCCAGCCAAGGAAGGACCAAGAAGTCCCACATTTTGGAAATTTCAGGGGAACTTGGAATAAGTCTAAGTCTTGTCTCAAAGGTATTCCTGGGGTTCTTAGTGGCAGATGATGCCACCTCTCCTTTCTTCTCCCTCCCTAATCCTGGCGTTCCAGGGAGGAGGTACTTTTCCATTGTGGGTCTTTTGCACTGCTGCACATGTGGAAAATCATCTGGGATGGCCCCTTCAACCCAGTTCCAAACTGACACGATTTGGGGCGATCTGAAGGAACTTCCCTCTCAGAGGATGCTTATCCTGGCAGGGATAACCCCCTTTTCTTAAAAAAACCAAATAAACTATTAGCTCAGCCAGTGGTTGTAAAAAGACAATACAGAGGCAAAAGAGGCCTAATTGTACTGCAGTTCCGCTCTTGTCCCAAACAGGCAACAAACTGGATATTGATCACCCTCATTAAAGTAAGAGTGCTAGTGCAAGGGGAATTGTGAGTTCTCCCCGATTTGGGATGGGAAGAAAGCACATCTTCTCATTCTAAGAAAACTGAAAAGAGCTTTTTATTCATTGGGCGGGCTGGCTGAACTCTTCCTTGAAAAGAAGGGCCCTATTTTGCATCCCCCTTGCAAACCTGAGACATTGCTCAGATTGAGAGAAAGAGAGTGAACTCACAGTTGCCTAATTTGTAGCCATGAAATCCATCCATTCCCTGCCATTTCAGAAGTGAAGCCAGTGCACATCTGTTAAATACTTTGGCCTCGCTAGCTGCAAGGAGGAGGAAGAGGAGGGTGAGCACTAATGCCTTCATCGCTGCAGCTCCCTGGAGGATGATGGCTTCCCTATGATGGCTGGTGGATTTTATAGTCACGGCTTGTGAAACTGGCTCCTCTGGCGAGATGGTAAACAAAGTATGTAGCAATAATTCCCCAACTTGAGATAATTATGGATTGACCAAGCAGAGACTGCTGAGGGGGGAAGAAAAGGAAAAAACAGAGGAAGAAAAATAAAGTGAATGAATGCGGAACGAGGGGGTGGGGGCTGAACCAGTGAATCACAAACAGAAAAGCAAAGTTTTAACTGTTATTTTGAAATTCGCAGGAAGCAAAACACAATCAAAATGGGGGAGAAGGGCCTTTTTAGGCCCCTGAGAGATCCTGAGGGCAAGAGAATCTGCCTGAGAGGTGCAAAAACGTAAAAGTGGGGGCTGCACCTGGGTGACTGGAGACCCAACCCTTTTTCTGTGCGTCTCGCATGCAGTGCATGTGAAAAAGGAACAGGGCTTTCCTTGTGTGCTTGCTGCCGCCATCTTGACTTTTTGGACCCTTGTCCTATAGACGTTACTCTCTGGGGGGGCCAAATGTTTATTTGAGTTTTCTGTTTTCTGAAAATACCTTTACTGGTCCCTGCACAAGAAGCGTTTTATAGAAAAGAAACAGCAGGCAAAGAGGAATGGTGAACCTTTCAAGCTCTAGTAATACAGAAAGGTGGAGAACTTAAGATGAAGTCCAGAGAACAATTGACTGCAGAGGGGTTTAGTGTTCAATGGTTTCATGTGCACAATTAAGAGAGAGATTTAATATGGATAAAAAGAGAGTGGGAATGGAACAACGTAAGACAGGATTGGAACATGTGCTATGTACAAAAGATGAAGATGTGATTGCGAAAATATATATTAACCTTTGTTGAGATTTGAAATGGAAGAGGAACAAGTTAAGGATTGCATGATAAAATGGGCTATGAATTGGTTCAGTGGGAGAGAATGTGGTTAAATGGGATGAAATTCACGTTATGTTATAATTTATTTAGTTATTTATACATCACATTTATATAGCTGCCCATCTCACAAGGCGACTCTGGGGGGTATTTAGTTTAAAAAATGTATTGTTATCCAGCCTACCTCTGCCAAAAAGGAGGGGCCCTAAGGGGACTTGCCTCCCCTGGGTCAGTCAAGAAGAAAAAAAGGAAACCCACCTCTAGCCTGTTGTCCCTGAGGAAGTGGATAAGGTCCTCGGGGCTGTCAGCGCGGCCACCTGTGATTTAGATCCGTGTCCCTCCTGGTTGGTCAGATCCACCAAGGAGGTGACCCTAGGGTGGGTCCTGGCGGTGGTTAATTCATCCTTGCAGGAGGGGGTATTCCCGAAGCCTTTCAAAGAGGCTTTGGTCCGCCCTCTCCTCAAGAAACCGTCGCTAGACACCACCCTCCTGGACAATTTTCATCCAGTCTCCCATCTCCCCTTTTTAGGGAAGGTGGTAGAAAAGGTGGTCGCGAGGCAGCTTCAGAGGATCCTGGAGGAAACGGATTATCTGGACCCCTATCAGTCAGGATTCAGGCCTGGTTATGGGACAGAAACAGCATTGGTCGCACTTTTAGATGATCGCTGGCGAGAGCGGGATGGGGGTAGTGCATCCTTCCTTGCTCTTCTTGACCTCTCAGCGGCTTTCGATACCATCGACCATGGTATCCTTTTGGGTCGGCTGCAGGAGTTGGGGTTGGGTGGCACAATGCTGTGCTGGTTCAGCTCCTTTCTCCAAGGCCGAACCCAACTGGTGTTGATAGGGAGCGAGAAGTCCAGCCCCCGGCCCCTACTGTGTGGGGTGCCACAGGGGTCAGTGCTTTCACTGCTCCTATTTAATATCTACATGAAGCCGCTGGGTGAGATCATCCGGCGCCATGGAGTGAGGTATCATCAGTATGCTGATGATACCCAACTATACATCTCCATCCCAGGTGCCTTAAGTGATGCTGTGACTACCCTTTCGCGGTGCCTGGAGGCTGTGCGGGCCTGGATGGGGGACAACAGGCTTCAGCTGAACCCCGGTAAGACGGAGTGGCTGTGGATACAGGGAGCCTCAAGATCTAGGACTTTGTCATCTTTGGTTCTTGACGGGGTTGCACTACCCCAGACAGACCCGGTGCGTAATTTGGGGGTTCTCCTGGACTCACGACTCCTGTTCGAAGAGCAGGTGGCAGTCGTGGCCAGGAGGGCCTTTGCACAACTTCGTGTCATGCGGCAGTTACGCCCCTTCCTGGATCAGGGGGACCTCCACATGGTCACTCATGCCCTGGTCACCTCTGGGTTGGACTACTGTAATGCGCTTTACATGGGGCTACCCTTGAAGAGTATCCGGAAGCTACAGCTGGTGCAGAATGCGGCGGCGCGGACAGTTCTTAATGCCCCTAGGAGGGCACATATAACACCGCTGTTGCGCGAGCTGCATTGGTTACCAGTTTGTTTCCAGGTCCAATTCAAGGTGTTGGTTATCACCTTTAAAGCCCTTCATGGCACGGGACCAGGTTATCTGAGGAACCGCCTCGCCCTGGTCACTTCAGCCCGTCCCACTCGGTCCAGCAGAGGGGGCAGGTTGCAGACCCCACCGGTCAGGGAATTTCGATTGGTGGGGTCTAGGCAGAGAGCCTTTTCTGCTGTAGCGCCCGCCCTATGGAACATCCTGCCTCCTGAGGTCCAGTGTGCCCCCTCCCTCATGGCCTCCAGGAAAGGTATTAAATCCTGGCTTTGCCAGAAGGCCTGGGGGCCAGAGGGGGGCCCGCACCTGTGGAGAGGGCTGGTGGGATGATGGGTTGCCCCCCCCAGCATCTTACAGATTTTTATAGGGCCAAAATTAAGGAGTTTTTTTAGGGTATTTTTAATATGTTTTTAAATTATTTATAGTTTTTAGCCATCTTGGAGAGAATTGTATTTCTTCGTTTTTATTGTGAGCCGCCCAGAGTCACCCGTGGGGGAGATGGGCGGCATACAAGCCGAATAAATAAATAAATAAATAAATATTTCCTTGATTAGGCTATTGTTTACTCCTTGACTGTATGTCTGGTGGCAATCTTGGTATTAATCTCTGCTTATCTGGGTGATGATTGCTGGTGAGATGTTCTGGCCTTTTGTTTTCCTTTCTATTGTCTCTTTTGAATAATGTGGAGATGTTGTTTATCTCTACGTGCCTGTTGATGGCTGCCTTGTCTGAATACCACGTTTCCAAGAATTCCCTCGCAGTTTTGGATTTAGCTTGGTCTAAGATGCTGACAGTTTCCCAGTTGAAACTATGGTTAAGTCTGTCCATGTGTTGTGAGATTAAGGAGTCTTCATCATGTCTTCTGACTGCTAGCTGGTGGTCATGATGTGCTCTGCAAGCCTTCTGCCTGTCTGTCCTACATCGTGGTTGTTACAGTCCTTACACTGTATGTTGTAGATGACTCCTGTTTTTTTGTTCAAGGGCTCCTGGGTCTTTTGGTTTGCTTAAGATGTTTTGGAGGGCTTTAGTTGGTTTGTGTGCTACAGAGATGCCATGTGGTTGTAATAGTCTGTTGGGAGTTTCTGAGACGTTTCTGATGTACTGTACGGCAGTGTTATCCTTTTCATAGCTTGTGTTGGTTGAGTTGTGGTAGGTTGAGTGGTCAGGCACTTTTTGATAAAGTTGCATGGATATCCATTTTGTTGGAAGATGTTGTATAGGTGGTCTGTTTCCTTTTTCTGCTGTTCTGGGTTCCTGCAATGTATTTGTGCTGCACAAAAGGAGATGTCTAAGAACATTATTCAAACAAGCACAAATGCATTGCAGCAACATTAGACCCAGTAACTCCAAACCCACTTCTGCTTATCAACTGCACATTAAAAACATCCTGAGAGGTGTACTGGCCAAAAGGAAAAAAAACTTTTGTGGTGGGATTTCATTTATTCATTTATTTGGCTTTGAGACAATGTTGCCTCCTGGCGACTGCCTGGACAATCCCTGCAGTTTTCTTGGCAAGATTTGGGAAGTGGTTTCCTCTTGCCTGCTTCCTGGGGCTGAGATAGAGAGACTGGCCCAAGGTCACCCAGCTGGCTTTGTGCCTAAGGCGGGACTTGAATTCATAGTCTCCTGGTTCCTAGCCTGGTGCCTTAACCACTACACCACACTGGTGCTCTTTGGTTCTGCTTACATTATAATAAAATAGAACGATTAGTTGGTTTGGGGGACAACACCGAGAGTCACAGTCTCCTAAAGCACCCCTATCTGCCACCACACTGTTTCTGCAGTGGTCGATTGCACCAGGGAGATGTCACATGCTTGCTTTCCATGTTCCTGCTATAGCATGTCTCCAGAGCATGCCAAGAAAGGAAGAGGATGACTTCAAAAGGCCCGATGTTGAACACAGGCTGCCTGTGGTCCTTTTCTCCCAGTGCTGCATGGTAAGCTGTAGTCCCCAGGGCCACAGACCTGTGGCAGGCAGCCCGAAACAGCATCTCCTATTGCATTCAAAGGCTCTGGAACCGCTCCCAGCCTTTGGAGGGGAGGCAATACTATCCCCCCAACTCCCTCTCTGACGGCATGAGAATCACACTGTCAGAGGAGGGAGGCAGCTGACTGCCCTGAGCTGTGGGCTGTGAAATTCCAGAGCTCTGGGTGTATCGCTCTGCAGAGGCAGATGGCGATGAAGGAACTTGCCTTATTCTGCTTCGTCATCTTTGCAGTTGAGGCAAGGAAGCTTTCTAAATGTGAGTTGTCTGACCAATTGAAGCACCTTGAAACGGACAGCTCCAAAAGGCATCAGTGTAAGTTTTGTTTGAGGTTGATGCGGAGTATCCTTTCCACTCCGACATTTAACTTAGGGCCACTCTGAGCATGTGTGTGCAGGGGGTGGGAGAGTGGAGCAACTGAGTTCTTTCAGGTTCTCACTTTTGGATGTAAGGGATGCTAGTTGACAGTGGGAGGGTTTCCTTTTGCTAAGTCGGGTTCCTGATGTTCGGAAGTAACTTTTTTCAAAGAAAGTAAGAAATTCTGGAAACAGAGACTAATGCCCCAAAGACCAACAACAAGTAGAAAGTTCAAAAGATGAGAGGGGAACCCTGAGAGATGGAGGAATGGCATTCCTTTCTATGGGAGATTCTGGCTGAGTGGCTTGGAGTGGTGCAAAACTGGGAGGTCTCCTTTAGAGAAAAATTGCATCAACAGCTGTAACGGTGAGTGCGTTTGTCTTCCTGCCATGGCTTTTGGTAAGCAGTGCTTCAATTCTAAAATGAAAGGTGTTTTCAGAGAAAGAAGCAGGCAAGCAGGCCTGTGAGTAAATAAATTAATCTGGTTCCATGTTCCAGTCAGCCTAACCTGAATGTTTGGAACAGACACACAAGTTCTCAAAGGGGTTCTGATGTCTTAATAGTTTATAAAGCACATGGCTATCAGCCATTCCCCATGATTACTCCCAAGCGAAAGGGCGCAGGATATAAAAGTCCGAGTATACTTAGTGGAACACGGCTAACAATCTGAACAATTGCTTATTGTTGTGCGGTTCGGTCTCCTGCAAAAGATAGTGAAATATACTAATAGGAGAAGCTGCTTGACTCTTTCTGTTGTCTTCCTAAACCGGGTATTTTACGTGATGTCTCTGAGGAAGCTCATCACCGTGATTTTGAAGACGCGCTCATTTCCTTCCCCGGTTCTAGAAAACTAGGTAGGGGGGTCATTTTGCGAGAAAGACAACCCAAAGAAGAAGAAGAAGATCTCGCTGAGAAGGGCGGGGACAGCAGTGCTGTGGCAAGAGGCTTCCCTTCGCACATGCGTGTGCCGCACCAAGACCATTGTGGCCAATACACTAGACCTCAGTGGCTTCTGCCAAACCCAGAATCTTCATCAACGTGTTTATTCACCTGATGAGGGGAGCCTGGATAACGATGAAGAAGGAAAAGGAGAAATCCTCCTTCACTTGAACGGGATGACCGTTACAAATGTCACAGGGACCCCTGAATGATACCACACAGCAATTATAATAGCCCAGGGTAACAAACCAAGCCCTGACACATAATGTAGTAAACCCACGGTGGGATATCCCACCACACAGACACACTAGCGCAGACACAGAGTACTTTCTGAAATTGTGAATTGCTTAAGGAATGGGACTAATGTGGACGGCACTGCTGTTTAAGTAGACCATCTGCCATCTATCAGACCAAGATATCATTCTCACTTCAATCAATTGCTATAACTATAGCAGTCTGCTCTATAAGGAGTACATAAGACGTACACTCCATGATACAATCCTCCTATATCAGAATAGTAGTAGCTTAGTTCCTGAGAGGAAGGATCTACATGTATTGCTATAAATCACATGCCAGGAATTAGAGAGCTCTGGGGTCACATTCCTTGATTCCTAGGTAAGGATAATGGAATGGCCTGTATATCCTTATCACATATAGTTCCTAATAAAGTAAAAAATACCAAGAAATCCCTTTGGAATATCTTCACGCTCAGGATTTAGGGACTCATCAAACATTTGTTAGCTCTACTTTGTTACCAAGCAACAGCTTATGTCATTACGTAGGTCTTATCTACTGTATGCATGTAACCTATATATGCATATATTAACCCTACACTGGGACTCTTTGCATCCAAAACCTAGGGTCCGATGACTCACTGTATGCAATAAAATAACCTCAGACTCCTCTCAAATGGTTGTCCCCCCCAAAATTAGTTGGTAGATGGCCTCAACAAAAGCCACAGAGTGGTGGAGGAAAATCAAAGTGGTCTACCTGGTCTACGATATTCTTCAGCTTGACCAAAGTAATACCAGTTTCAAAATTAAGATACTGTAGAAAAATGAAAATCAAAATGGATTCAAAGAATTGCTTTGATCTAAGAAAGCTTTAAATTGTATAACCCCCAAAAGATGTATGTGTAATTGGAAAAAATGCCAAGAATATATATTTATAGTCAGTTGATAGGAAACCAATATCAGAATTCCTTTAATTAGTACTTCATAATAATCTCTCACAGGTCTCCCAAATAGCAATCTCATTTATGGGAAGTGGTTAGTAAAATTTTCTAATCAGTTATAAATGGAAGAGTCCCTACCAGAAAGCAACTTGAGTTGAGAGATGCCTTCTTCAGATCTGTATATGGCATCCAGTTTCATAAACAAAGAGAAGTTCTTATACAATACATCCAGAAGTCAAATATTTACTTCATTTCTCTACTTCAGCAAGAGCCCTATCATAGGACTTTTGCTTGGTCAGTTCATGCTATTGCTCTCCTTCACATATTTACCCAAAGAATCACAACATTGCAAAACAATCATTTCTTTCAGCTCATTTGATCTCCTAATATATATGAGTACCCTATACTTCATTCTGCATCCAGTAAGAAATAACAAAGCACTTCCTTCCTGTATGCCTTCTAAGAGGTTTATTTTGTTCATTTTTCCGTAGGAGTATGCCAAGGGTGCCTGTTCTTCTCTCACATGTAAGTGCATACGTGCACTTCTCGCACACATAAGTGCATACATTTAATTCCTGAGCAAGGGGTGTGGGAAACAAGCTACAAGTTAAAAACATTTAGTGTGGGCATGGAATTATAACTAGTGCTACCCCTTTGTTCCCCCCAAAATAACGATTGCAGTTTTCTTGTAAAGGAAAACAGAAATAACATTTACTCACATGAAGTACTTTTCTTTCTTTTCAGAACAGCAGTTACAGTAGCAAGAAATACATAAACAGCAAATTTAAACTATTAACTGGTTTATAAGACTAGGCCGTATTTTAGGCAATACTTTATCTCTGAGCTGAAGAGCTCAGACATGTGCTTCTTCTTCATAGCATGGTGGAGGAGGAAGAGGGAAGTGACCTCACAGAGTCACAACCTCCTTCCACATGTCCCTCTAGGAACACAGGATCCGGGAGTTTTGACTGCATTTTCCCCACATTTAGAACCTTTTCTCCACGAAGGGCCATTGACTAATGGAAGCATTCAACTGGGGTAAAATTTGGGCCATGTTTGCAGTAGCACGGGATTGCTGAATGTTTTGTCTCTTTATGAGCCACTCTGTTCTAACTCTCTTCGGTCACATCCAGATGACTAGTCTCTCCGTCCCTCAATTCTTTTGATTCCCGTGTAAACCACATTCAAGGTCGATGCAGGCTGCTTTGGTTGCTCGCTGACTATTCCCTGTCTTCCCTTCCTGACAGATCATCCCATTCGGTCTCTAGCCCGGCAAAGCAAACAGAAATGAAATTAACCAGAGTGGATCAACAATACTTCAGCTACAGCTTCTCTATTGCTTCTTTAATCTGCCTCCCCTTCTCTATGGCTTGTCAATTTCAGAGAGAGCAATTCCCGTGAAATAGCCATTCCCCACCCACAGCAGCAGTGCAGCTACACTGAGATTCTGCACAATTGCAAGGCCCTTGTTGCAATGTCGTGCAATCCACTGGAGGATTATCTTGTACCAAAACGGTGGCTGCGCCTTCATCTAGCAATTGGCCTCGGGAACCTGAAGTAAACAATAGCGGGCTGAGCCAACTGATCAACTGGAACTCAGGTAGCCTTCAACAATGGCACTTCTCCCAGTTCTGCAATGCGTTTCAGAAGATTACCTTCAAAAAGAAGGTGCACAAATGCATTGGAGAAAATCATTTACACATTTGGCAAAGCAGAAAACAAAAATATATTTATGCTTGGAGAAATATATATATTTTTTAAAAAAAGAAATTCCTCAAACTAATATGGAAATGAGCTGAACTGATCTTATGCATAGAAAAATGAGAAACTAAGACAAAATTATGCATTTGCAAGTATGAGAAACTGAGGAACTGTCTTGATTTTAAAAGTGCTTTGGAACTGACTTTAGGACGCAAACCTGATTTTCATGCCATGCTTTCCTACCAGCTGTCTGTGCAGCTATTTTCTGCAAGTCACCTGAAAACGAAGCTCTATGAGAGCATTCTTGGGGATCCACACTACAGACTGTTCCTACTGAATGGCTGGAAATGGGGCATCAACGGCAGGAATGGCTCACTGAACAAATGCAAAATGAAATGTGACCGTGAGTGACATCTCTGAGTCCGTAAGAGAGGAAAAGTCATTTGTTTGTAAAAGGAGAAATGCCAGGGCTTAAGCTTATCTGGGAACCTTACTCTGGGAAAAGATCTGGTGCGTCCTCTGAGAGGCATCCTAAAAGCAGCCTATCCTTGTCCCATAACAAACCGTTTTTGCTCAGTTATTTTCACATAAGTGAGGGCTCAACCTGGGTTTCCGAAAGAGATTGGAGAATAGAGCTACACAGAACTCTGTTCTGTTGCTGATACAGTTTGCCATTAAATCTTCTAGTTCTCTTCCAACTTGGAAGCAGGTTACCACAAAATCCCACAAGGATATCAGCTTAATGTTTAGGAAGCCTAGATAAACGTAACTAAGAATCTTTTGGCACCTTCAAAAGGAACAATTGCGTGATCACATAAGCTTTCCTTTGTTGATTTGGCTTAAAGTGATACTTTTATTGAATTTTTGTAGAATACTTTCCTTCTGAGGACTGCCATGACCAATTTTGCTTCTCCCAAAGAGTGCCCATGCATTAGTAACATCTTGTGGACAGAGTACTTCCTTTTAAATTAAATATGACCCTTGTTCAGTTATCAAAAGTCACATTTGGCATTGATTAATATGATCACCAAGAATTAAACTTGTCTGGATGTAGTCCAGGGGTACATATCTTGATGCCCCCAAAAGACTTGGGTGAAGCTTGAGAGAATGAGGTCCACCAAATACCTTTCAAAGGGCAAGTACAACTGTGGTTTATTCAATAACAGCTGAACATGGCTTAATGCAATCTGAGAATCCACTAGGAAAGCAGAGTAGCTTTCCCCATAATTTTTCTTTATAAATATCAAGATGGCTTCTTATATGTACGATTCTTGGTCAGAGTGTAAGTTATTTTGCCAATATCATGACGAGTATGGAATGCAAAAGATCCCGGGAATTTTATTCATTTTTGCTACAGGTTATTACCATGTCCCATAATTCTGGAAAGAGACATGGCTTTCCAGGTTTTGCTCATCCTCCAAATATACCTGGCCTCAAATAACAGAGATGCAATAGTGATATCTGAGACTTTTTATAGATTTGCACACTGACCCTTACTTGTTTTTTTGTTAATGTCTTATTAACTTTTTCACTGTGTTCCTAGATAATGACATCAGAAATGATGTTTTATATGTTAAAAAAATTGTGGCAGCAAGATCTGGACTGAAGCTTTGGTGGGTAGCCATACTTTAAGAATATACACAAAATTAAAACATAGCTGAAAATACCTACTTGGACTACTTTCATCAAGTCCAAGTATGAACTCTTTAGCAGAAACAATTCATTACTGGGGGGTGGGGTGGGGGAAACAAGGGACAACTAGAGATGGTCAGATCAATCTATATCAGTTTTGTGTTTATGTGGATTTCCACACTAACAATCTGCATCACCACCCTTGCATAGAACCTGTTCACATTCAAAACGCATTGCATAACAATGGCTAGGTGATGCTATAAATTATCAGGGTGGAGTGTTACAATATTTCATGTATTCATGCATTAGTCCGTTCTGCAATTTCAATATCCCCATATGTTTTGGTATGCAACTGTTGCAAACAGATGCATTTTGTACATATCCTACATGGATGTATATAATTTTGTGGGAAGCTTTCAGATGCATGCATTTTTATATGCATGTTTGCCTAAATATGCACATTTTGCTTGCAATTTTACCCAACCTTTTTGATTCTGTACACAACTGTCCCAACATCCTGCACGACTGAAGTTCCTTTGTCCTAAATGTCTTCATCTGGCAGAACTTCATTCCAGTTTCTCTGGGTAATAAAGGAACAGTTTGACTAGCTGAATACGAGTACTCTAAAGGCATATGGAAGGAGAAGTGTCTTCACATCCTTCTCTTCCTCTTCTTTAAGGTTCTTCTATTAATCATGCTGTCCCTGGATGCAGAGGGGGGAGAAGTCAAGATGGCAGGCATAATTGCCGAAGCCCTGCCAATGTTTTACATGCACCACACATTTGATAAGCGAGTAATAAAGGCTTAGAGCTTCAGTCACATGATCATAACTACCATCTTGGCTCCCTGCCCAACACCCCTGCTTCAAACTATTTTTTAGTGAGGAAAAGGGGGGTACCGATGAGATGTATACGTTCTAGAAATCTGTGTGTGGTTTAAGAGAGGAGCAAGGACTATGCTGTATTGATTATTTCTTATAAAGGTAAAGTCAACATGTCGAGACCAAAGAGTTCAGCTCTTGTATTTTCAGTACTGAGTTGGTTGCTCTGTATTTATTTTCAGGGAAAGAGCCTCAAGATTTCAGTGTTAGGTTAGGATTTCCAGGGCTGTAGAAAATAGTCGGGATGGGAATGTATTTTCTTTGTTCCAAAGCCCCAGTGAAACTTTTCCCCTGAAAAGGGAATGAGTGATTCAGGGTGCCTGGCTGTAGCTGCCAATATTCTTCACCAGGATAGAACTCCTGAGACACTGGCCTATTTCTGGAGGGACCCTGATGGCCTTCTTTTCAGCTGGGCCAAGGGGTATGCAACTGCTCTTGATCCGCGTTCCCAAACCCTAAGAAATTGCCCCAAGGATGTATTTGCAGTGATGATATCACATATTTTTCTTTCTTCCATTAATCTGTACACCCCACCCACCTACACATCAACAGCACCAAATGCAAACCAGACAAAGTGATAAACACGCACACACACACACACGCCAACACTGGTAGGGCAAGCCACTGTATATAAACAGAGAGCAAACCCCATCCCATTCTAGCGCTGAAGATGTCACCTAGCCGGGTAATGAAATGTTTGCAAGAAAACAACCAAGCTCAGAGAACCCCACAGACTCCACTTTTTTGTTCCTTTGAAACATTAAAGTCAGTCTGACTGGAACATGGCACCATGGCAGATTAATATATTTACTACCGGTCTTACTTGCTTACTTCTGTTTCTAAAAACATCTTTCATTTTAGAATTCAAGTACTGTTTACCAAAAGCCATGGCAGGAAGAATGCACTCACTAAGGGAACATAGTATAACAATCAGGAGTTTAGAAAGTCTTTGTTTTCCAAAATGTTCTGTTCCAGAATATTGTAGAAGGAAGCAATGATAGTAATAGTAGCAGTTCTAGTTGTTCCAACCATCAAAATGATGCTATTAAGCATTCTTGACCTTTGGGGATTCAAAATGCAATGTTTCCTATCAAGGAGATAGGAATACTCCTCTATAGTATTCAATTAGTAGTTTTATACCCTTCCCATTTGCTCCAATTACTGGAGATGGCCATCTAAACAAACCCTGACCTTAACCCTAATCCTAATCTAAACATTCCTACGTGTCTAAGAATTCCCCTCTCATCTTTTGAACTTTCTACTTTATTTAAGGTAAGATTGTTGATCTTTTGGGTATTAGTCACCGTTTCCAAAATTTCTCACTTCCTTTGAAAAAAGTTAATTCCTAACATCAGGAACCCGACTTAGCAAAAGGAAACCCTCCCACTGTCAACTAGCACTCCTTACATCCAAAAGTGAGAACCTGAAAGAACTCAATCGCTCCACTCTCCCACCCCCTGCACACACATGCTCAGAGTGGCCCTAAATGAAATGTCGGAATAGAAAGGATACTCTGCATCCACCTCAAACAAAACTTACACTGATACCTTTTGGAGCTGTCTGTTTCAAGGTACTTCAATTGGTCAGACAACTCACATTTAGAAAGCTTCCTTGCCTCAACTGCAAAGATGACGAAGCAGAATAAGGTAAGTTTCTTCATCGTCATCTGTCTCTGGAGAGGGACACACCCAGAGCTCAGGAATTTCATAGCCCACAGCTCAGGGCAGTCAGCTGCCTCCTTCCTCTGCCAGTGTGATTCTCATGCCATCAGAGAGGGAGTTGGGGGGATAGCATTGCCTCCAAAGTCTGGGAGCGGTTCCACAGCCTTTGAATGCAATAGGAGATGCTGTTTCGGGCTGCCTGCCACATGTTTGTGGCCCTGGGGACTACAGCTTACCGTGCAGCACTGGGAAAAATGGTGAAATCTGTACCAGATGCACTTGCCCATGAGCTGACTAGAGGAAGAGGGGGGGGGGTCCGGGTGAGGCAACAGCAGACTGAGGAGCAGCTGGGGACTGGGCTGGAAAGCAGCAGCAGAGGTGGAGAGTTCTCCATCACTGGCTCCCTCCGTCCCTTCATGACCCTCTTCTGTTACAGCTCTTCTGGGGGATTGTTTTGTACACTGAAGCAGTGAATATAAGGCAGCCAGGGACACCTTGTGTGAAGTAAATTTGTTTACTCAAATTGATTCCTGCAACTTCCAGCAGCCCCCAAAACTCCAGGGAAGAGTGAGGAATGCTGGGAGTTCAGCAGCCAAAGACCCCCTCCCATTAAAAAGAAACATATTCCTCCTTCACCATGAGCTATGCTGGCTGGGGCTGCTGCAGTTCTGGAATGCACATCTGGAATATTTTCAGCTAACAAGATGACCCCTCCCTTCCCTTCCCTTCCCTTCCCTTCCCTTCCCTTCCCTTCCCTTCCCTTCCCTTCCCTTCCCTTCCCTTCCCTCCTTCCCTCCTTCCTTCCCTCCTTCCTTCCTTCCTTCCTTCCTTCCTTCCTTCCTTCCTTCCTTCCTTCCTTCCTTCCTTCCTTCCTTCCTTCCTTCCTTCTCCAACCCTAAGAAGACTGCCAAGACTGGTCAAGACTGAGCAGAAATCCAGCAATGGCAGTGAGAACTTGAGACAGCTACTCAGTCGCAGATAACTCTCAGCCGCCGGGATATTTGGAGAAGAGTTCATCCAACTTCATGGTGCGATATGATGTGAGAGCAGGTCAGCAATAATTCTCAGTGCCAATGCCAAGAAAGGAAAGATTAGCTGCAGTAAAAGTGCTGGCAGGAGTGCGAATTTTCATCGTCTTTGTATGGTGGAAGCGGGGAATCACCCCCAGATCATGACCTTTCTTTGGAAGAGTGATGCTTTTAGCACTCCAGGAAGTCTTGCTCTGCTGCCTTCGCAATTTGATACTCTGCGACAGACATAATCAAAGTGTATAATTGCAGAAAGAATGCTCGAATCTCAAGAATTTCAAAGTATGCAAACATATGTCCTTAAGGAAATTTGTGGACAGGGCAAAGGCAAAGGCATTTTATTTTGCATTCCAGAATGGGGGAAGCATAGGCATTTCTCATTACCTTGCTATGCCTTCCTCCCGATAGCATATGGATAGAGGTTTTTATACACTTTTTATGTAGGTACATTTCAATTCGACTTCAATTTATATAATTTTGATACTGCGCAACTCCAATCCTAACCCTGGGGGATCACAGAATAAAGAACAGCATAAAAACAATGTGATACAATAAATTAAATCATAACAAATTACACATAACTACACAATAATGGAAAAATAATGATAAGATGGCAATCCAGACAGCACATCGAAAGAGATAAAGACATCACAAATAGGGGGGTTCCGTCCACCCCATCCCAGGGCCTAAGAGATCGCCCCAGAGTGGGAGCCATACAGATCTCGGGGGGCTTCATTCCAGAGGGCCGGTGCTGCTACTTAGAAGGTATGCTTCCTGGGCCCCAAAAACGACACGGTTTCCTTAAAGGGACCAGAGCATGCCCACTCAGCTAGATCCTACCAGCCAGGCAGAAACCAGGGGAGATAGTCAGTCTCTGGAATAACCAGGCCCTGTGCCATGTAGGGTGTTATAGCTAATAGGCAGCACCTTGAATTGCACCCAGAAGCTCATTCGCAACCAGCAGTGCAGCTGGCAAAGCTGAGATGTCATGCGAGCATGCCAATGGAAGGGCATCACTGCTGCTGCTGCTGCATTCTGGACCAGTTGGGGCTCCCCAGTGGTCTGAAGGGCAGCCCATGTCGAGTGCCCTGGAGTAATCAAGCCCTGAGGTGACAAGGGTGTGTGTGAGTGACTGCCCGGGGGAGTCTGATCCAGGAAAGAGCGCAACTGGTGAACCAGATGGGGCAGTGTAAAGGCCCTCTTAGCCTTGGCTGCCACCTCCTCTTTAGGCAGGAATTGTGAGTTTAAGAGAACCCCCAAGGTGCACACCATGCCTGACTGGGGAAGTGCATCCAGGATTAAAGATGGCAAATCCCCAGACCCAGGGAGTGCTAACAGCCACAGCCACTCGATCTTGGGAGGACCGAGCTGAGTCAGTGTCTCCCCATCCAGGCTCTGGAGCAAACATCTGCAGCCTCACTTGGCCTACACCTGCTTGTAGGGTCATGAGACTGAAATGGTAACCAGAGTACTGTATACTGTTGCTTTGTGTAAGTTTAAAGGAAGGCTTAATTCTTTCATAACAGAGACAAGAAAAAGTGAAGAAAGAAAGAAAAGGCAAAGCCAAAAGTGCAGGAAAAAAAGAAAGAAAATATTGAAAATATAGGAAAGAAAACCTCCATTTTTTTTATAGCAGTTATAAGTATAAATGTAAATTAACCTCTTACTCTGGTTATAGCATAACTTTCATTTTTTCTACAATCTCTTTTTGCCCTAATCATCAAAACCATATATCATATGTTCATTTTTTTCTGTTTCACGCAAAAAAGTCTGTCGGGTTTCCAGTCAGCATTAGACTTGGTTTGTGTCTTTTCTCTAAGCAAAGATGTCCATTTGGCCATCTCAGCAAGTTCCATCATCTTCACCAGCCATTCCTCCATTCTGAGTAATGTCACATCTTTCCACCTTTAGGCATATAATAATCTCACTGCAGTTATCATGTATAAGAACAATGTTCCATGCCTTTTTTCCAACTGTTCATCGATCAGTTCGAAAAGAAACATCTCTGAATCAGCATATGTACTTGAATCCAGAGTTTTCTAGCTTTTTTACATGTCCACCAAAGATGATAAACATCCCTTCTTGTTGTTCACATTTCCAGCATAAATGTGAAGCGCCTTTATAGATTCTAGACAATTTCTCTGGTGACAAGTGTCAATGATACATCATCTTATAAAAATTCTCTTTAAGACTGTAACATAATGTAAATTTCAACCCTTCCAGCCACATATTTTCCCATTGTTCCATCTGTATATGTATTATCACCAAAATGTTTAACCCACTTTATCATACATTCATTCACTTCTTCTTCTTCTGTTTCAAATTTCAACAAAAGTTTGTATATTTTAGCAATTACATGTTCATCATTTGTACACAGTTCACGGTACACAGTTATATAAATTTAATAAATAAATAAATATTTCAAACTCAGTCTTAGAATGCTCAAAACCATTAATTCTTTTATCTACTTTAAATCTTTCTAATAATTATATGAGGAAAATGAGGAAAATGCATCTTTGGGTGAATCTTCCAGTACGTACTGCCTAATAAACACTACAGTGAAGCCTTGATTATTTTGCCTTTGTGTCCTGCGTTTTGATTCCACAATTATAAATAAGAAAACCATTGACACCAGTTCTTCTCTTGATTTTTATATTCCCCCTGACAAAATTTTAGTATCTCACAATAAGTTAGCCTAACCCTAGCCCTAGCCCTATTCCATGTTCTCAATATGGCACATCTAACGTAATGGTCTTTTAAATCCACATCGACCTTGACTTTATCATACCGCAAATATCCATGCCACCCAAATTTCAGTCATGTCCTTTAACTCCACAAGCCTTCTGTTTCTCAGCAGCACCCACTCTTTCATCCAAAGCAGACAGCAAGCTGCCAAATGCAATTTTAAATCAGGTAAACCCCATCATCCTCTTCCTTTGCATCTTACAGCACCTTGTGTTTAACTCATGGTTTTCCCCCCTACTGCACAGATTTAGATATATTCTTCTGCCACTGTTTAAATGGTGCATCAGTTGTCAAAACAGGCATTATCTGAAAAAAAACCCATCATTCTAAGACAGACATTCATTCTTATCACAGAAATTCTCCCCAAGAATGACAGTTCTGTTTAGTCCTGTATTTTCATATTTTTTGTTAACATCTTCATCTTCTGTTTATTCATCTCAAAAGCTACTAATGCCCCAAATTCTTTTAACTTACCCATTAATATTTCAATTTCCTTTAAAGGATCTTCCAGAACCAACAGAAAGTCACCTGCAAAAGCCTTTAACTTATAAGTTTCTTTTTTAATCTTTACTCCCACAATCCTTTCATCTTGTCTTATATCACCATTCAATATTTCCAGAACTAAAATAAACAAGAGAGGGGACAGTGGGCATCCCTGTCTGGTTCCTTTTTGTATCTCACAGGGTTTTGTTAAATATCCATTAACAATTATTTGTGCTTTCTGTGAAGTGTAGATCAATCTTATCCATTTTATGAAGTTCTCTACAAAATTCACATCTTCCAGAACCTTAAACAAAAAAGCTGTCAGAACCTCCACAATCAATCAATTATCCTGCTAGCTTGCTTGCTTCATTTCTGCCATTACGATGATAAGGGGGTAGGGGGGAGAGCTATTAGGTGCAGATGGACTACTAACTAGCTCTCAACTTGAGACCAGGGAGGAGGTGCAAGGGGAAAAGAAATAAAAGTAACTTTTGGCACGCATGGGCTTCAGTTTCAGCAATGCTCTCGACCTTTATACCAGTCCTTAATAAACAAACTTTCCTTTAAATCTATCTTGGTGTCAAGGGAGTTGCTTTCATTGGGAACTGTGCAACCCAGTTTACTACATATTGCTGATACTGAACTCTTGGGATTTTACCCGGAGTGAAAGCTCAATGAGGAAAATTCAGGGGTTTACTTTGACAGAAGTGGTCAACAAATTGGCAGCAATGGCTGACGAAATCATTGAGGTCAAGACCAGAGTGGTTGGTGGCATTGAGGATCTGGCAACTGGACCGGACAGGGTGGTATCAAAAGCAACAGAGAAAGGGGTAAAGAAGAGAGATCGGAAGCTGGCCACACATGGGCCCTGAAGGCAAGACACCCAGGTCCTGGGGGAGGGTGTGGCTACAAAGCCCTCGAGAGAGTCCCTGGTGACTAGGTAGTCGGTTGGCATCAGAGAGATCCAAGCCCACACTGGCGTGATGGAGGGTCATGTGAATAAGCTGGAAATGCAACTGACTTCAATGGCGGACGATGTGCGGTTGTTGAAGGCCTTGCTCAAGAGGGTGCTGGGAGCCAGGACCAGAACCGGGCAGCTTCAGCAACTTCAGACTGGAGGACCCCCACCTTTATTGGGGCCCAGTGAGGTGGCAAGCAAGAGGTCATTGTCCAGCAACGATGAGGAGGAGGCCCCCCGTAGGAGGAGCGTGAGAGAGGAGAGGAATCCACTATGACAATGGGGCCTGAAGGCAACATTTGGGGGGCACCCCAACCAGTTGGCATGCTTCCTAATGCAGGTGCAACTTTACCTGGACAGGTGTGGCCACCTGTTCCAGGATGATTTGGAGAGGGTAGCCTATGTGTCAGGCTACCTTGAGAGCAAAGCAGCCAATTAGGTCATCCAAATGCATGGGGTGAATGCTCCGGAACTGAGAAATCTGGATGAGTTCATGACTGCTTTGCATAGATGCTTTGAAGATCCATTCGCCATCATCACCATGAAGAGGACCATCAAACAAGTCAAACAAGGGAGCTGAACAGTCTCCAAGTATGCTTTGGAATACAAAGAAGTTGCTGGGAAGCTCCAGACCTGGTTCAAAGACTTAAAAATTGAATACTTTCAAAAGGGGCTGCAGCCAGAACTTTTGGATCGCATGTTGGCCAGGGATAACCCCGAGTCCCTAAAGGAGTGGATCATCCTCACGGGGAAAGTGGAGGCTGATTGGATGTCAGTTTGCAGGAGAGGCCATCACACCTTTGTGGATTGGTCCGGGCCAACAGCTGAAAAACTAGGTTGGAAACCCAAGGGAAGAGGCCAAGAGCAGAAGCAAGGAAGGCGTTCATGTTTCTGGTGTGGGGAAAAGGGGCACTATGCTGTGAGCTGCCATCAGGACCATCCTATGCAGACTGCTGTGAAACCCAAGCCAGTGAAGAACTGGCCAAAAAGCCCCAAGCCGGGCAAGAAGGGGACAGCTGCTTTGGGAACAGAGGAGAAATATCAAGCCCCCTTGGTGCTAGAGAGCAACTCCTCTGAAAAGGAAGTTCAGCCAGTGGGAAACTCTCATCGCCTGCTTTAAAGCATGCCCAAAAGCAGGCGGAGACTCTGGGGCATGAGGACCTGTCGGAGGATGAGTCGGAGAAGGAGGATATACCGATGAGTCCCATGACAGTTGGGGTACAACTGAGGGCATTGAAAACCAATTGCAAGGTGGACTTAACAGCATTAATAGACTCTGGATGCACCCATTGCTTAATTAACCCAGTCATTGTGAAGAGACTTGGACTAAGGGTATGGAAGTTAAAGATCCCTGTTGTTTTTTTGCAACTGGGGATTGGTCACTGGCAAAAGGGGGCCCAGTGGAATTCTACACTGAACCATTTGAGATGAGAATCAGAACGCCTCGAGAGACTGTAAGGTGGCTAATAGCCCTGATTGCTGGCCATCCCTTGGTCCTAGGGTTGTCTTGGCTGAGGCTCTGGAATTCCAAGGTGGATTGGGAAGAGGGGAGCCTGGTATTCCAGGAGGGGACCTACACTGTCCAAAAAGATGCCAGGGCCACACACCCCCAGGTTGGTGCTCGTGGTGGCGAGCAGAGACACCCCTAAGCTGGATGATTCCAGAGTCCCCTGTCCAGTTCTGGAGCAGTATAGAGACTTAAAAGTGGTGTTCAGTGAGGCAGAGGCAGATCAGCTTCTACCCTACCGGGTGATGGATTGTGCCATTGAGATTGAACCTGGGGCAAAGTTCCCTAAGCCGAAAATATACTCTATGACCCCTAAAGAGTTAGGGGTGCTGAGAGAATTCATTGATAAGAACCTGGAGCAGGGTTTTATACAGCCTGCAAAATCGCCAATGGCTGCACCTGTTTTGTTCAGGGAAAAAAAGATGGTTCGCCAAGGTTATGCATGGACTATAGGGAGTTAAACAGTATTTGTAAAGAGAACAAATATTCCATTCCTTTGATTAAAGACTTATTAGCCCATTTGTCAAAAGGAAAGGTTTTCACCAAATTAGACTTAAGGGGCGCTTATTTCCAGGTCCAAATTAGAGGAGAGATGAGTGGAAAACAGCATTCGGCTGTCCCCTTGGGCAGTATCAATAGCTGGTGATGCCATTCGGTTTGGCGGGGCTCCAGGGGTCTTCATGCAATTGATAAACAAAGTGCTACATGAATTTCTGTATAGGGGTGTCTTGGTGCAGCTGGATGATATACTAATTTACACAGAAACCTTGGATGAGCATGTGGAATTGGTGAGGAAAGTGCTGCAGAAACTGTTAGGTGCCCAGTTATATGCTAAGCTTTCCAAATGTGAGATCCATAAAGAACAGATTGACTACCTGTCAGAACCTGCATCACCCAACTGTTGTTGTTTTCCATTGTATTGCATTCGTTGGGAGTTGGAGTGATTTGTTTCTGCCACTTGTAACTAAGGGGGGGGGTGCTGTTAATGGTTGTAATGGGAGCTGGGAAGCAGCTTAACCATATATGGGCAATTTAGACTGGCTTGATTGCCGGCAAGGCAGCTGGGGCCCAAAGAGCCAGGAAGGAGCTTGGGGAGGAGGGGGAGGAAGGAAAGAGGTCACCAGCAGATGGAGAAGAATCAAGATGCCAGGCAATAAGGGGAGGGGGGATAAATAGAGGGAAGTTTACCCAAGGCTTTAGTTTTAGCAATGTTCTGTTTACAAGCTACATGTACCACGTAATAAAGAAGTATTTTTCTGAACCAAGTCTGGTTGCGTGAGAATGCTTCAGAACTGGGAGTTGGACATTGTGGACTTGACACTACCTGGGTCACTGCGTATCCCACAAGGGGGTTGGAATATACCTGGCAAAGGTGCGAGATGTAATTGGATGGGAGGCACCAAAGACTCGCAGGGAGCTACAGAGTTTCCAGGGTTTTGCAAACTTTTATAGGCAATTTGTGCCTAACTTTGCTCAAGTTGCCCTTCTGCTCACAGACATGTTAAGAACTAAGGGCAAAGATAAGGCAGCAGCTCAGAGACCGGGGGCTGCTAAAGTGAACAGAGGAATGCCGATTGGCGTTTGAGAAATTAAAGCAGTTGTTTACAGTGGAGCTGATCTTAAAGCACCCCAACCCTGAGATGCCTTTTATAATTCAGGCAGATGCCTCAGATGTGGCCATAGGGGCAGTCTTATTACAAAAAATTGAAGGTGACATTTTACAACCATGTGCTTACATTTCCTGGAAATTTTCAGAGACCAAAAGGTGCTGGCTAGTGTGGGAACAGAAGTGTTTGTGGTGAGGTGGGTGCTCATTACCTGGAGGCATCTGTTAGAAGGAGCACCCCATCCATTTGAAGTATGGACTGATCACAAAAACTTAGAAGCCCTGAGGTCCCCAAGGAAACTATCCCCAAATCAAGTTAGGTGGGCTCAGTTTTTCAGCCGGTTTAACTTCACATTGAAATATAAACTGGGGAAAGAATTTACTGGCAGACGCACTCTCTAGGCTGCCTCAGCACAACAGCCAGAGAGAAGAAATGGTGTCTGCGGTCATCCCATGCTCCCAACTGGGGATGGTAGCCCTTACCAGGTCTTGGAGTAAGCAACAGAGGGAGGAACCCAGAGAGAACCTATTACGTGAGTTGAACAGCAATTTGGAGAAAGACGTGTGGTTCCAAAACCACAAAGATTCCCTGACAAATGAGGGAGGAGTGTGGTGGCTTGGAGACAAGTTATATGTCCCGACTGAATCCAGGAAGGGAGTTTTAGAGACGAGCCATGACAGCCAAACAGCGAGGCATTTTGGGTTGGTAAGAACATTGCATCTCGCTCGGAGGAAATTCCTGACAAAGTGCACCAAAAGATCTCTTGGCACATTTCTGGTTCTTGCAAATCTGGAATTTATTCTATATACTTCATCAGTTTCTGCCTCAGTATTCTCTTCTTCCATCCTTTTTTGAAAAGCTGTCAATTTGGTATCAAGTGACTTAGTTTAGAATCAAGGGATTCTGCCAGTTTATTACCCGATTCCCGAAACATTTTCTGAAGCAAATGTGGTGTAATTCCTTTCTCTGCAGGTTGCTCTAATGATCTTCTCCTCCCCTCTATTTTTGCCACTTTTCTTGTTCTCGTTATAATATTGTAATCCAAAAAGGAAAGTGTCTCAAACAAGAAAAAGCAAACTTCCCCCCACCTTTTGTGTGTGTGTGTGTGTGTTGCTTTGTGTTCCTTGACTTTAATACTTTTGTCTCTAATGGCACTCCATAGTTCCAATCAGCATCACAATCCACATCTCCATAGCTATATCTCCATACCTATACTCAGCATCACATTCTGGGTCATATTACCGCTATCTTTTCTTTTGCAAAATCCGCCAATTTTATGCACTCTTTAATAGTCAACAGAAAACATTCCCACAAAGGTCTGGTTCATTTCTCTTATTTAATTCCAATTTATTCAAAAGCACTTTCACCAAAAAATAATATTTCAAAATAACTGTCTCTGTTATCTCTTTTAAACTTTCTTAGATCAGCTCCTTCTGATCTAAGCTTCTTGCCAAAACTATTTAAGTCCCTAAAACCCTTTTCTTTCTTTATTCCTTTTAATCCCCCCCCCCAATATTTATAACTCACCAAGTGAAGTGTTATCCTGCCACTTAGAAAATCTCTCTGTAACTATAAATTAATTACATCCAAAAGTGATTAAGAAATGAAGTGCTGAACTTTGTGTCCTTACAATAGGCCATGAGCTTAGATGGAAATCCCTTGACTCCCAGCCACTCAACTCATGAACCGATTGCAAAACCCTCAGTTCCTGCAGTCTACTCATGAGGAGCGTCTGTCCAGAGTGCAAATGGGGGAATCTCACAATTTCTCCTTTGTCCAGAAAGAGTTGCACTGGACGAACTCCGCTGATCTGGCCACTAATCTCCACCGTATTGTCGTCCCTGCTCCTTTGGGACATCCTGTTTGCCATAATCCTCACTGGAAGATCTCTTTAAGCACTCTGTTCTGGAAGTGATGTTTTCTCTCTTGTCCTACCTCCAGACTCTGCATACAGGCAACGTAGGGTACATTGATGTGCATAGGGGAGAGGGTCTGAAATGAAGGGTTCTATGTCAGCAAATCTGTAACTCCTATTGATCCTGCCAGTTTCTTATGGGACTGCCCCTTCTATCTAGTCCCTAAACTATTCTCCTGGCCTTGGATTATCTGCTAGTTGTGAAGGACATCAGAACATTGGCTTCCACAGCCATTTTATGCATCAATGTTGTTAGTGTCTGAGAAGCTAAAAACACTTAGCTGGTTCTGCTGTAAAGCTGCCTTTCTGTAAAAGGATGGCACTCTTCAACTTAAATAATGAGATGATTTATCTTTTTGAGTTTCAACTGTTAATGGGTAGGAAATTCCCTTGATATTCAATTAAAGGCCTCTCCCTGGAATTTTATTTTGGCCTTCCTCCAGTGCTAATGCCATTTATCAACCACTGGGGAAAAGAAGAGAATGAAAAAAGCTCTTTTACCTCAAGGAACCTGCAGTGCTATTTTCATTGCCTGGGCTGCTATCCTGCTCCTGTTTTTTTCCCTTCAACTGATGGTTTTTCTTCTCATGCTGTTACTCAGAGGTGACAAAACCTACAGTGAGAAACACTGACCTTAGCAAAAGTACATAATATGAAGATTCCCAAAAGTGTGGATGAGGTTTTTTGGATGCTAGAACTGAATTTCATCAAATTTCCAGTTTCTTTGAGAGCAAATATGCCCTAGCACCATCTTTCCCCACTTTGCTTTTGCTGTTCACAATTACTTTGGAATACATTTTTTAAAAAATACTGTTGACAGTTCATCACTGGAAGAGCACTGGGTATTCAAAACTTTAGAGATAAAAAGAGATACATAGAGGGTAATTTAAGTGGATAGGCAGTTCTCTGTGACTATAAAAAATGATTGTTGACTGAGACCTTGATCCAGAGAAGAGATTTTGAAGCCATGTCTTTAGATGCAGCTGTGTCTGGTGACAATCGTATGCAGTTGCTATGAGGTGAGCTCAACTTGCAGATGCCAAACTATCATATGTGCTCTGTGGGTGGGGTGTGTGTGTGTATGTGTGTGTGCATCTACAGACACAGGAGACTGTGTCATTTGAAATTATGGGAATTTGCTTCTTTTCTGCCACTAAATGAGAAAAAAGAATCTGAGATAGAAATCAGGGGAATGACTTTTAAATTGTCCATCTGCACAAAGGGGACAACTTGAGGCTAATTCAAAAAGAAAAGAAGGGATAGAAAAAGAAAGTCAAGACTGTAAATTTTAATGAAAGGGAAGGCAAAAAAATGGAATGAGAATGGAACTGCAGCTGTAATGAACTATATTGTCTTCTGGGTCTTCCAATGCCTATCTTTCTGGAAAGGCTGGACTCGTTGCTCTCTTCTCTCTTTATCTTCCATTCCAGGGATGTTTTCATGAGATTTAGTCTCAAATAAACCTTCACTCTCAATCTCCATCTTTTGTGGGAAATGACAGCCCAGGGAGGAGCCCAAGAATGTGCTTTGTAACCTCCCTTTTAGAAATCCAGCATTGCACACACAAATGTTCTGGACAGTTCGAGAACAGACTCGCCCTATTTTCGATTCTGAATACTGTGGAAACATAATTTCCTTCAATCTCTTCCACCCTCTCAAAGAATTAGCTGATACCATGAAATGAAATGATAATCATCATTTAACTAACAATAATCCCCAAGTATTATGATAAGAAAAAAAATCAGTGCATTCTTTGTAACATAACAAAGCCCAGCAAATGAAAGCTAAGGCTGATGCCTTAAGAGAGGGGCCTCAGGTTCAGTAACAACACTGTGCCCTGCAACAAATTGGACTTGCTTATGATTTATCTGGCGTGCCACTCCTTTTCTTAGCTCTTTCAGACCCAAAGAAGAGAGCATGGCATACTGGAGACCAGCATCAGTCCCACTTTGCATTGTGCATTATCTGAGTGTTACTGTGTTGCTTCTCATGAGTTGACTCAGGATGTTTTGGTTCTGTTTCAGTAACTGGCAGAGGAAGGTTTCTCCTGGCCCAGTAGGGGCGGGAATGGACCTGCGGCCTCCAGATTGCTGCTTTCATTATGTTTGGAAAGAGATTTCTCCAGCTTCAATCTGGGATTGAATTTGGACATCTTGCTAAAACAGAATGTAGCTTATTTAGTTTTGGCTTAGCATTTTATGCAATCACTGCAGTTTGCAAACAAATGTATTCCTCAATGCAGTGTGTGAATCCACCAATGTGGGAATCCAGCCAATGTATTCAAGAAGTCATGGTTACAACAAATTCTGTCTTAGCATGATGTGCAAAGCAGTCTTCAGAGGGATGTGACCGTCCTTTTTCTGTGTAACTTTGGCAATATAAACATTTACGGTGAAAGCATTGCATCTCTCCCTAATGTAGTCAGTATTCATACTATCCATTCTTGCCTGCAGGAGGGAATGGGAGAGAACATGATAGGAACTTCAAATGAGTCACTGGTGACCGAGTTCATCTTAATTGGATTCTCAGAATATCCCAGAGCTCAGATTATTCTGTTTTGCTTCCTCTTGGTTGGGTATCTCATTAGCTTTCTTGGCAATGGACTCATCATCATACTGAGCATTGCGGACCCACAGCTTCATACCCCCATGTATTTCTTCATTTGTGTCCTTTCCGCCATAGACTTCATTCTTACCAACAATGCACTTCCTGAGATCTTGATCAACTGCTTCATCTACATAACATCCCTTATCCTGAAAGGGATAACCATGTATTTTTAAGAAACCAAATAAATTATAGCTAAGCCAGTGGTTGTAAAAAGACAATAAAGAGGCAAAAGAGGCCTAATTGTATTGCAGTTCTGCTCTTGCCCCAAACAGGCAACAAACTGGATATCAGTCACAAAGCTGTTCAATTATGTGGGAATAATGAAGGATGAAATGAAATAAATAAAGCATGAAACAGAGAAGGACAACATGCACAAGAATCATTTTATTGAAATATTTCAAGCACTTTTTGAAGACGTTTCAAACCAAAACTCTTTCCTTCTTTTCTATCCAGAACTCTTTATAAAAGCATCATTTGTATGCAGAGAAACCCATTCTTCCCAACACATGACGTACAAGTATAGAATCGAGTTATTAAATGTTGATTATACAAGGAACAGTATCATTTTCATCACAGGAAGATGAAGAGAAATGCAGGATCATGAATCTCAGAGCTTGCAACCATGAGTCCATTTTGACAGATCTTTTCCTTTGCAGTTCTTTCTCCAGGCAACCCTAAAGGTAAGAATAAGAATATTGCATGTCTTCAGATGTTTCTTGTCGGTCTACTTCAAGAGATTCAGGAAGTTCTCAGGTGAGCTAGTGACAACGATAATTCATCTTTCCTGTTCGTTCATTGACTGATAAAGTTCCTGTGCTACTTTTCCAATGAATTCCAGGTTAAAATCAAAGGAAAAATAATTGTTTTAGCTAAAATAGCCCTGACTTTCTATTTCTCACAATGAAGCCTACATGCAACTGAAGCCCAATAGATACTTTGGACTCCCAAATAACCTTGCCAGAGTCCATGCTGGCCGGAGCTAAAGGGTAACTCTTTTAGTGCGAAGTATTTGGTGAGCACCAGAGGGAGCACAAAATCCTACTCAAAATCTTAGAATGCATCAGAAGGGCACACAGCAGAGTAACTTGTTGACCACATAAGGTCTGTATTGTTTGCTTTTAGATTCTCATTGCCAATTTAAGGGTTTCCCATCTAATGATCTGCTAGTGCAGCACCCCCCTCTCCCCCCCCCACCAATAAGCTGTGTGTCAATCTACTGGGTTTAAAAGACCATTAAAGCAGCCAGAATGCAAGTGTAGCAATAAAAAGACTACTTGCCATATTCAGAAAGTGCATTTTACCATCAACGCTAGAAGTTGTAAAATAGTCTGAAGAAAATTGATTAACTTGCATGACCACATAATAAGTTTACTTGCTACTGAATGTTACAAGTGGAAAGATGTTAATGGGAGATTGACTCACCAGGCACCCATCCCATTGGGATCCTGCACAATTCTCTTAGCACAAGCAATATCATCTGTGATGTCGTCATTGGTGAAAGCTGCCAAAAGAGGCAAATTAGAATATGTCCAACCCCAGATGTTTCAAATGTATTTCCAAAGAATTGAATAATATTATTGTTTCAGATTCTGACCCAATAGGAATTAGAGTCATAGGACTTCATTAGTTTTGTATGCAATACATTCACATCTTTGACAGCATAACCTACTTCTTGTATAGCTGGTGCACACCATGAAATGCCTTTTCTCTTGCTCTAACCATGGAGAGTGACAGGTCTGAAAAATGTAGAGCTCTAGGAATTGGTTTCCCATTTGGAGCTGAGTACGCTGGATATGCACGACTTCCCTACAGACCTATCGCAATCTTGGGAAGGAGAGAGAGGCAGAATTGTCTCACCTGAGTCCAAGAACCAGATTTCTCTGACAAAGGGCAGAAAGTACTGGATCAAGTAAGTAAGTATGTAAATAAGCATACTGTTGTAACCACAGGTCATAAAATAGGAATACAATAAAATACAATAAAACAACAGTAAAACAATACAATAGTAAAATTATAAAATAGAGTAATCGTATTTTATATATAGTACTGTTATATAAGTATTAGAAGTAAAAAGCTTACAACAGAATAAAGCAAAACTACAACTAGGAACTTAAATATTTCTTTCTAAGTTTAAATGACAGCAGAGCAAAAGCAGCAACTTAGTTGCTAACAGTTAGAAACATATCTACAAGAAGATCATTCAATTTTGCAAGGCCAGAGCCCTTGAATTTGGCCCTGATCTCATTTTAAATGGGGCACTGGAAAATATATGACAAACATCCTCCATTTGACCACCACTGCAAGGACAGGGGCGTTGTTCAATAGCAAGCTTACAAAATGTCCCTTCGAGATATGGGGAGGGCATGGTCTGTAGGCGAAGGGATGTTGGGGCCCTTCTCACTGAAGCACTGTTTATATTAACCAGGTACAGGGAGAGGCTTCTATGTTTTTTATAATGGTGATACCAAGATGAAAATTTAGAAGACTGTACCACAGTGGCGTCTTTAATAGCATGCCTTTCGAAAAGTCAATCTCTAATATTTTCCAAGATTTACGTTCTCTCTAAGGTGGTAGGGAATACATTTGTAGAATGGGTGACATTTTAGTCCATTAATTCCCAGCTGTGTTAATGGAGAAAACAGAGTTTGGCAAGATGGGATTCTTGAAGGCTTTCTCGTTTCTTATAGTGCCCCAACAATGCAAGATGTATTCTAACAGCCCTAGAAGGATACCCTACCTCATCCTTATGAACCCAAATCCTTCCTTATGAAGTTGTTTTGGACTACTTCCAATTAGGCAAAGACCTTCTTATGCCACCCCCACATCTCAGCCCCATACAGTATCTGGGCTATCACCTTGTCTTGGAATAGTTGAAGTGCAGGGGCTACCAATTGCCCTCTTTTAGAATAAAAGAAATTCAGAATAGCACCTACTGTATGCTGGGCAGTTGCCAAGGCAATAGATAGGTGTGCTTTCCATAAAAGGGACTTATAAAAGGTGATTTCCAGGTATTTAAAAGAGAGATGTTGCTCTATTTGTTGGGCATTAATTGTCCATCTGTATTTAATTTTTTTTTTTTTTAATCTGCGCTCAGTCGTTACCGATTCTGCAGTGACTGCTTGGACGAGTCCTTTTGCAGTTTTCAAGGCAAGGTGTTTCGGAAGTGGTTTGCCAGAGCCTCCTTCCTAAAGCAGAGCCCAACTGGCGAGCACAGGAGGCGGGGTTTCCATTGCTTTGCGCCCTTTTTGGGTGCGCACGGTTTTTCGCGCGTACTGGCAACTGCTCCCAACTCCTTTTTTGCAAGGTGCCGCCAGCATTTTTCCTCCCACCGGAGTGAGAGTACCCATTTATCTACTCACGTGAGTTTTCGAACTGTTGGGTTTACAGGAACTGGGGAGGAAACAGGAGCTCACCCTGCTAACGCGAAGGCTGGACTCGAACCGCTGAAGCGTCGACCATTTCTGGCCGGCAACTTTCAGCGTCATTAAGCCGCTGCGCCACCGCATCCCCCATATTTAATATTACTTTTGCCAAAAACTAGTACCTTTGTTTTATTATAATTTACCTTCAGTTTTCCCCTTTCACAATAAGCAGTTACTCTGGCCAGTAATCTTCTAAGGCCAGTCTCAGTACAGGAAATAAGAACCATGTCATCAACGTACATTCCCTTTGAAATTTTCTGTCCATTAAGTGAGGGGGAGAAAAAATGTTGTGACTTCCTGGCTACTGCAATATCATTAATATAGAATGTAAATGAGAAGGGAGCAGGTAAACAGCCCTGTTTAACTCTTTCTCCAATAAGATAGGGTCTGAGAAGGACCCTTGTGGGCCCATTCTTACTCTAGCTACCATGTCTGTATGTAGTCCAATAATTAGTTTAAGAAGGTGCTTACTGATATCTGTGCTAGCTAGTTTCTCCCATAGTCGAGACCTGTCAATGGAATCAAAAGCAGAGGTAAGGTCAGTAAAAGCGACACAGAGTTGTTTTGTATGCTCATTAGTATATTTCTGAATAAGGGCCTTCAAAGTAGCACAGTGACGAAGTGTGCTATGTCCTTTTTGAAACCCTGCCTGTTCTGGATGAAAGAGTTTTGTTTCTTCCTCCCAACCTTCTAATCTATTCAGAAGATGTCTGGCATAGAGCTTAGAAGAAATATCTAGCAGACTCATTGGGCGATAATTGGCAGGTTCCTGCCAGTTGCCCTTTTTAAAGATTGGGTATATTATACTTTGTTTCCAGTGGGGAGGTACAACACATGTTTTATCTATTTCTGAGAAGAGTCAAGTCCGGATGGGGACCCACCAGGAATCACTCGTCTTATATACCTCTGGAGGAATCATATCTTCTCCAGGAGCTTTTCCAAGAGCCAAGGTTGAAATAAGCTGCTTGCATTCAGATTTTGAGACAGCTGGCACTCTATGCTTAGTTCAGTAGAGACTGTTGTTGGCTCAGTATATGGGCAGTTATAAATGAAGGAAAAATATCAGATCCAACTTTGTGCTGAAATACATGCATGGGGCATAGTGCTGTGTGTGTAAGTATCATTCGTCACCAATTCCCAAAATTTGGGAATGCGGGAGCAATCTATGACACTGGCTCCAAATGAGCTTCAAAAACTATAATGCCCCTTAGAACTGACAAAACTGAAGCCATGGAGACTATGCAGCCTGTACTTAAAGGCCAGATTCAATAAGGAAACTCCTTGCTTGCTTAGTAATTTGTCCTTGGAAGACCAGAGCAAAGAGTTGGGACAAGTTGGGAAATTCTGACAGACAGTGCTAGTGAATTGATGTCCATCAAGTCATGAAGAGTTGGATGCAAGTGAGCAATCACAGAGAGCAATAAAGGAGAAGGACTAGAACCTCCTTTCAGAAGTATCATCTGACTTATTTGGGGCATTTCACTTTTTTCTTTTCTTTTCTAATGAAATAGATGTCAGCCCTTGGAAGTAGGACAGGTCAGGAAACAGACACTCCAAGGATTACCAGAATGCTACTTCACTGTCGTAGAACATAATAATAACAGAAGAACTTGGAAAGCTTGTCAAAGCTTCTCTCTCCCACCTTTTATACCAAACAGGATCAAGGTGGGCTTACAGTATTTTCAGTCTCTTTCTGATGCCTCCTTCTTTCCCAGGATTGAGTTGTCATGACTTTCTCATCAATTTTATCTTAGCAGTTCTCCCAACAACTCTTGATTCCTTTATCTACACTACGTGGCTTACCGCTGCAAAGCTTCTTGCAGCCATTAGCTGTACGGCCCTGTTTATTGTTGCACCACCAGCGGCTGTTTATCTGGAAAATCCCGTAGTCACGACTGCCATCCGGGTTTGGCCGCCCCACAGCTTTGGTGTTGTACCTGCTCTCATGATAAGCCATACAGACCCCTGGAAGAAAGCAAACAAGGAAAGGACTGGAAAAGGCCTCTGCTGTAAATGAAAGTGCTACCCTGAGTTTTTTAATACCAACATTTGGAACAGAACATTTAACCATCTTCTCATTCTCTCCCCAACCAAGGACGGACCAAGAAGTCCCATACAGTTTGGAAATTTCAGGAGAATTTGGAATAAGTCTGATTCTTGTCTCAAAGATATTCCTGGGGTTCTTAGTGGCAGATGACGCCACCTCTCCTTTCTTCTCCTTCTGTAATCCTGGCGTTCCAGGGAGGAGGTACTTTTCCATGGTGGGTCTTTTGCACTGCTGCACATGTGGAAAATCTTCTGGGATGGTCCCTTCAACCCTGTTCCAAACTGACACGATTTGGGGGAATTCGAAGGAACTTTCCTCTCAGAAGATGCTTATCCTGGCAGGGATAACCCCCTTTTCTTAAAAAAACCCAAATAAACTATTAGCTAAGCCAGTGGTTGTAAAAAGACAATAAAGAGGCAAAAGAGGCCTAATTGTACTGCAGTTCTCCTCTTGCCCCAAACAGGCAACAAAGTGGATATTGATCACCCTCATTAAAATAAGAGTGCTAGTGCAAGGGGAATCATGAGGTCTCCTCAGTCCTTTGGGATGGGAAGAAAGCACATCTTCTCATTCTAAGAAAACTGAAAAGAGCTTTTTATTCATTGGCCAGGTGGGCTGAACTCTTCCTTGAAAAGAAGGGCCCCATTTTGCATCCCCCTTGCAAACCTGGACATTGCTCAGGTGGAGAGAAAGAGAGTGAACTCACAGTTGCCCAATTTGTAGCCATGAAATCCATCCAGTCCATGCCGTTTCAGAAATGAAGCCAGTCCACATCTGGTAAATTCTATGGCCTCGCTGGCTGCAAGGAAGAGGAAGAGGAGGGTGAGCACTAATGCCTTCATCGCTGCAGCTCCTTGGAGGATGATGGCTTCTCTGCGATGGCTGGTGGATTTTATAGTCACAGCTTGTGAAACTGGCTCCTCTGGTGAGATGGTAAACAAAGTATGTAGCAATAATTCCCCAACTTGAGGTAATTATGGATTGAGCAAGGAGGAAGTACTGATGGGAGTTGGGAGAACAAAAGTACCATGTTAGGCCAGTCATAGTTTTCCTATGAATAATATTGATTGATTGAATATGTGCCATCAAGTCTTTGTTAACTCTTAGCAACCACATAGATTTTATTCATGACGATCTGTCCCTAACCTGGTCTTTCAAGTTTTCCAATGCTGCACTTATTGCTGTTGGAACTGAGTCTATCCACCTGGCTGCTGGTCATAGTCTTCCTCTCTTTCCTTCCACCTTTCCCAGCATTAGAGCCTTCTCCAGAGACCTTCCCATCTTGTACCTGAAGTAGGATAATCTGTTCCTTCGTACTTTGAGGGAGACCACTGGGTTGGTTTGTTTGAGGATCCATGTGCCTGTTTCCTTGGCTTTCTGGTTTCAAACTGGAACAGCTAAGCCTAACCTGAAATGAGCTGAAGATGGGGGATGTGAGCAAGGGCCTTCTAATAGCAAAGGAAAAGCAAGAATTCATCCTGAGACGCTGGAGAGCTATTGCCAAAGGAGACAATACTAGCCTGGACTTTGCAGCGAAAGAACAGAGAAAGAGTATGCTGTAAGACGGTTTTTTTTAAAAGGTGGTTCCACAAAGCGCCTGTGTAGGAATTGCACAGCACAGCAGCAAGGAAGGTCAGAGAAGCATAAAGCACAGATAACAAGACCTGGAAGACCAGACGTTTCTGTGGTGAAAACAGTTCCTGGACTAGGAGGAATTGGGAAACGTGGCTTCTTGACAGTGGAGCATGCAGGCATCTTGCAAACAGAGAGGAATGTTTTGTTCCCTTCGCCCAGCAGCTCGGAAGCATGTCAGTCTTGCTGATGGAAAGAAATCACCAGTACAAGGGGAAGGGCAAGTATTTGTGCCCAGTTTAAACAGGACAATTGAAGGGGTGTTGTTTGTACCATCTCTTGAATATAATTTGTCAAGTGTAGCTTGTTTAGCACAAGAGGGAAAACAACTCTGTGTTGTTTTCATAAAATAGATGTACTATTAGAAAGAATGGGGCCGTATGTGCACAAGGAATATTGAAGGATAGCACATATTCTGTTACCCTATGATAAATATCAGGTTAACGTACAGACCACTGTATGCAACAAGCCAACACATGATAATTGCATACATTTGTTGCATAGAAGATCAGGGCATGCAAGTTTTAAAGTCATAGCAAAAATGCGTGAAATAAGCAAAGGGATAAAATTACAGCAGTGCTATAAGTATTTAGACCGCGCTGTGTGTTGGATGTCTAAGTCTAAGACATACCCAGTACAAAAATACAGCACAAGAATTACAAACAGGAGAAACAGCACCTAAATTAATTGAAAAGATAGAAGAATATGGAAAAGTAGCAGGATTAAAAATAAAGATAAAGATATTAACAAAGAATATGCTAGCAAGGCAAAAGAAAGAATTGGAAGAAGTCTTGGAAATACAGGTCACAAACAGGGTTAAATACCTAGGGATATATATTACACCAAGATGTAGTACATTGAAGGAGGTACTTATAAGTGTAGTACATTGAAGGAGGTACTTTAAGTTTAATTATGTTAAACTTAAACGACAGATTGCAATAGATCTGACAAAATGGGAGAATCTACAATTATCAATGATTGGGAGAATATCCACTATTAAGATGAATATATTGCCTAGGATGTTATATCTATTCCAGACAATTCCAATTCGTTTAGGGAAAGAGTTTTTTGATGATTTAAATAAAATTGTATTGAAATACATCTGGCAGGGTAAAAAGGCAAGAATAAAGTTTAAATTACTACAAGATGCAAGAGTAAGAGGTGGGTTTGCCTTGCCTAACTGGGAATTATACTACCAGGCGACAAATCTGATGTGGGTAAAGGATGGATAATTTTAAGAAATAATAGACTATTGACCTTAGAGGGACATGACCTGTTGTTGGGCTGGCATGCTTTCTTATGGTATAAGGGAACGAAAACACAGGGCT